>NC_134082.1:104813398-105438398 GCF_000715075.1 Nicotiana tabacum | reverse complement strand
ATGATTTTTACTTAAGGTGTAGTTTATTTGATTATTTTGTTCATACCTCTTTCGTCGATTTTTTAGGTTTGTTTCACATGTATAGCATAAAAAATAGGCCGGATTGTACTGATAATAAGATATATTCAACCTTGGGCTTATGACTTGGCTATTTCTCGTTTGTCCTTAATTCAACAGATGATAATTCTGATGATATAACCTTTAAATATGTGACTTCTCTGTTTTTGACAGTGGGGTTACGGCCTGGGTGGAGGGAGACCTTCAAGAGCAGATATGAGATACAGGCCCTACTAGCGTGTGTGCTAGTAGCTTGTGTGGCATGAAGTTAGAAGCTGTCTCAATTTCTAAATGATAGGTGTTGGGTGTCAACCTATATACTGTCATATTTGACTCAGCTTATATGCGGACATTATGATGTATGTGCTACTGATATTTCCTTAATTTAGTATTGATGGATTGTGTAATTCACTTCCTGCTCAACCCATTGAATTGGAAGTGCCAAAGAAACAAAGACGAGAATTGTTTTTTTTTTTGGTCATATCTGAAAGTATAGAAGTAGTTAAGCAACACAATCAATTGGGGTAATATAGTGCATTTTTGCAGCTTAAGTATTAGCTAAATCCGTTTGAGAGGCTGAGTGGTTGTGGACATGGTTCGTGTTTTTCTATGCTTTCCGCCTGCCTAAAGTTAGTACCTTGGTTAGTTGCAAATGGAATTTCGCTGCCTCGGATAGATGATTTCTACTTTTTGTTGAGTAGGATTTTACAGTGAAAATTTTCCAGTTTTTTCTTTAGTAAAGATTTTGGACCACAGAAATCAGCTGTACAGAATTCCGCCACAGATGGTGGGAAGGCTTGAATTACATAGCGAATAGGTAGGTCAGAAACTCGATTGAACAGTCTGTTATGAGTAATCTGTTCCATTGATCAAAAGGACGCTCTAACTCCAAACTCTGACGAGAACCTAACGGATACGGCAAACATAGCAACTGCTAAATGAGGCTATCTTAAAATACTTCCGAAACGGAATGACACTCTGGGGATTCCTTCGAGGCTGATGGGAGTGACTTTCTGAGGTTGCACGTCTCATATCTTGGGCCTTCAACTGAGCATATCTAAGCTTGTTCAGAATCTTATCCATGGATGCTGACCTCCTCTTTTCTAGTTTCATCTGAAATGCAAACAATAGTTAAGTCCTTTGATGCTTGGCCTATCCTTTAAGACAAGTACACTGGATAGATATGTATATTAATCATTAGATGTACTCAGATATCAATCTTTTATGTCCAACGGACCTCAAGCTTTTGAATTGCTGCTTCCGCTTTAGCCTTCTGCAAGTTCTCCCAAGCAGTAATCCTTGCTTCCTCTCTTTGTGTCCTTCACAAAATGAGGAAAGACAGAACCGTTATTCCGATATAGTAATTTTTGCCCCTTGATAAATAAACCTATACCATAGTAAATATTTGTTGCTTAGTGACATACATATTCCCGAAAGAATGTCCATCCATCTTATATGTAGGGAGTATATCTGAGTTATCACCATTACCAGTGTTTGTGAAGGCTAAGTATTGCTGCTACTTGTCTAAATAGTTTCTACAAACTTGTGGAGAAGTAGGCGTTAAGGGCATAGAATACCGGTTCCCTTGAAAATTAGGATAACAGATACCCTTGCAAAGCATAAGCAAAAACAAAAACTTGAAATGAATTGGCATAGTGACATACTTTGACATGCTCTCTGCTGCATTTGCAACATCCCAGGGTGAAATTGAGCCAGTCACATCTGGTGTTTCTTTACTCGGTTTCCTCACCCGGCTTTTCCGAGAGTGCCCAGAAATGGGGGCTCCTTTGTCCACCTGCACATCCCTAATCTCGACTCTAGCAGAATGCTGCTTGTTCTGCTCCGCTCCAGATGACCTTTCTTTGGGAGAGGCATGGGCACTGCTATCAGGGCTCATCTGTGTTGCCATGTCTCTCCTTGAAACTGCGGAGCTAACAGAATCTGGCTCCTTGGTGCCATCATCTGGCCATTGGATTCATTAGCAACAAAAAATCATTAATTTATAGTGATGTGCTATTCTAAAGACAAATCTTTCTTCGAACACCTCATATCTCATTGATTTCACAATATGTTCCATAATTAACCTTTTGCTTGTCAACCTGATAATGTTTAAGAAGCCTCAACCAAGGGCTGGAAATCAGGAAGGGATTTCGAGTGTAGTTAAGAAGTTTGATTAATGTCAAAAGGTTCTAAGAATATCTTCAAAAACTAGGAATACTATTGCTAATGCTACCTGTACCGATGAGAGGTAGCAGGTACCCGGTGGAATAGTCAAGATGCGCACAAGCTGGCATGGACACCACCGTCATAAATAAAAAACTATTGCCAATGATGTGTGATACGAATCTAAGATTCAAGAGTTGAAAATAGAATAATGGTAAAAACTTAGGAAAGTATTGCTAAATCTATTGGATAACAATCAATATACGACAAATGAAACGGTTGAATTATGTCATACCACAGTTGCATGTATCTCCTTTTCTTTTCCTGGCAAAATGCACTCAAATGATAGTCATTTCATATGCATCCACTTTGCATAGGCTAATTTAGAAGAATTGTGCTATGATAATCGGTATAAAGCAAGCAAATTATACTTTATCGTTGCTCCAAGGAGCCCGTTTAATTCTACTCTATGTTAGAACATATTTCTGCAATCGGGATGTAAAGATATGACACTTGGGCCTAACTCATCCCAAAAGCTAGCTCATGAGGGAAGGATTGCCCAAGTCTATATAAGGAGACTACCGGCCCATTCCCCAACCAATGTGGGACTCTAACCACTCTAACACGGGATAAAACGCATACCTTGGGAGCTTGGCACCGAAGATTCACTGCACAAATCTGGCAGACTGGGAACACTAGTTGTTCGAGCCATACTATACTCAGCATATAGAGCACCAGGATTTGCACCAGCACCATAATGAAGGGATACACCATCAGGCACCAGTACACCTGTTGTAAATGGTGAATTTGCAATGTAGTTACCTAAAGTTCCACCTTCTATGACCGGCACGGAGGGTGAATAATTTGGTAAGTACATAAGGCCAGAAGCCCCAAGAGGTCCACTTTTCGACTTGGGGCGCCTGTGGATTTGCGCGGTTGAAGTCTTCCAAACCCCATAACTGGACACTGGGCTAGTAATCCATCTTTCAGCATCATCCCATTTTGAAGGCACTGTCCTTCCACTATTGAAAGGCATCAATGCAGTGGCACTTATATGCCTCCTGCTGCTGTGAGTCGGCAATGGGACTCGTTCGGAGCTCCACCCTTTCTGATTATCTCCATATTCTGGTGTTGGTGGGCTTGTATATAAACCCGAATTCCTCAACAAAGTAGAATTCTTCTTCATGATTTTCAACAATGGAATGCAAGTCACATTCTTGTTCCCCTGGTTGAATCTTGTAACAATGACCCTATCCAAGTGGGTAAGAAATTAGAGACCATAAATCTAACTAGTTTCAGTTCTTTATTATCACATTAAGAGATAGCCACCACATTCATTTTGCCTACTAAAGTTGTCTTGAACAACACTCTTAACAAGAATACTATATCTTGAAATTGTGGTCAATTTTTTGTAGTCTGTGGCAATTAATCAATAGGTCACTTCAAAAGTCAGGACCACTGGAAGAGTTGCCAAATACTGCCAGTAAGGGAACAAAATCGACAAAACTTTACAGAGAAGTCGATTTTCAACCCCCCTAAATTTCATTAACTGTATCTCCCAACCAATCAGGAAGAAAGTTGGTTATTCCAATTGCCACTTATGTACCTCTAAATAAAAAGTTAAAAAGGAAGGGAGAAGGGGGAGCAGCAAAAAGTTTCAACTTTTAGAGCAAATGTATTAAATGAACCTTACCCGTTAAACTAATGCAGAGAGTTGGGCTTTTTATCTCTAGTTTATATCAACTTTTGTTGTGGTGCTCAAAGCTTCAGTAAAGCAGCTGAATAGTGTGAATCTTTGGTTACAGAATGTGACCAAAAGGTATTGGTAGTAGTGATATCTGAAACAATTTTTAAATCCCAGAGAGGAAAAACAGAAAAAAGAATAAAGAAATGGGAGAAAGGTCACCCTCACCTAGGTGTGAAAGAAATCAAGAATTTAATAATGCAGATTATAAGAACATGGGGTTCAATTATTATGGGATGTTTGACGAATGACCCCTGCTAATTTGTTTTTTGAAAGAAGAGCTAACAATAATAAGAAGAAGGGTGAACAGAGAGTGAGATTCTTATACAGCTAAAGCATATAAATGAGGGAATAGAAGAGAGGTTTTGTAACTATCGAAAAGGAGAGAACCGACACAGTGGAGAAGAGCCAAGAAATGGTAAAGAGTTGTCACAAACAAATGGGCATTCCCACGTGAGTAAGCTTCTTAATTACGGGTTATACTTTTTGGATCATTGCCCTTAATTCCATGCATTCCCTCTTTCTTTAAGTTTTATCTTCTATCACACCGTCACAGTTCGAGTTTAGAAATAAGATTTTTATCAATAGGTGAGCATTTTACTTCTCAGAATGGCTTATACCACGTGAATTCAAATTAATTAGACTAGTAAACATGGTCTACAGAATAACTTTAAAACATCTTATCTTCTTCTCGTTTTCTTCTCTCTTTTGCTCCTGAAAAGCCTTTTCTAAGGTGGGGGCCTGTAAATAGGAAGGAGAATGGATAATCTTTAATGAGATTTAGACCCTTGCACTTGAATGATTCAATAAGAATTGGAATAAATGGGCAGGAACTCCAACCGCATCTTTTAAGTCTTACCGTAAAAATTGCACTGGCGCCCCTTTTTAACTTATAGCCGTTTTGTCTTTCTGTTTGTATCCGTATCCGTTTTTTTTGTAAAAAGTCTTTTAAAAAGATTATTTTGCCCTTCTTCATTAAAAGACTACTTTCTCTCCATGTATACGCTAGTCCTTTACTGTCTCTGTCTCTCTTTCCCGTTATTCGCGTTTTTTGATTTGTTCTTTTCTGAAATCAAAGGGTTTTCGTCGTTGTTCTCACATTACGATTTAATCACAGGTACATTGCATTAATTTTCTGGGTTTTATTTTACGATTTTCTGTTTTTTTTTTCTGGTTTTGGTTTTGATAGTCATGTATTTATGATTAAATAATTTCTTAGTGTTTAGTTTGTTAAGTGCATTAGTTTTACTTTTACGATTGTGTTTTTAGGTTTTTTGAATGAGTTTTTTATGTTGTTGATGAAAATTCTATAAATTCTTCAGTGATTAGACGTCCAAATTTTCAAAAAATTTGAGAGTTAAATAGATGATACTATTAAAGTGATGATACCTTAGATAGGAGCTGAAGTTTTTTCCCCATGTTTTGGCATTATTTTTGGATTTGAATTTGTGTTTTGTGTTTTGTATAAACTACAGCATGTGGCTGAATGTTTTGTGTTTTGTAACTGGTGAGCTGGAGTTTTTGTGTTTTGTTACTGGTGAACTTCAGCTCTAGAGCTGAAGGTTTTGTTTTTGTAACTGTCGAACTTCAGCTCTAGAGCTGAAGTTTTTGTTTTTGTTAACTGGCGAACTTCAGCTTTGGAGCTGAAGTTTTGTTTTGTAACTGTCGAACTTCAATCTTCTTAGAGATTGAAGTTTTAACTGATCTTTTTGATAATGTCCTGATGTTATTTTTTGTATGTTTTACTTTTTTTTTTAACAGATAGCACCTAAAGCACCTAAAGATCCTAAAGCAGCTAAAGTACGCAAAGCAGCTAATGCACCTAAAGCACCTAGACTACCTGTAATATTCCCAGGTCCTTATGTCCCTGGTCCTCCACCTACAAGATCAGGTCAAATATATTTTAAGTTTCGAGGTTGGTTTAACTCTAAGGGTTACTGGAAGGGGAATCACGATTTGAAGAAATTAATTGCAACTTTCTTGACTCGTACACAACGGGATAAGCTTCATAATGGTACATTTCGATACATTATGGAAATGGAGAATTTCAAATGCAGCATGAAGTTGGTTCATTGTCTGTGTCTTTCTCGAATATTCACGAATGATCGAGACTCGATTAGTTTCAAGATTTTTGGCCATGATGTTTCCTTCACCCTTGAAGACTTTCACATTATGTGTGGTTTGCGGATCACAACACATAATGTTGAAAAACCAATTAATCGAGAGAGCAATATTCTGAAGCGCTATTTTGGTAAGTCCAAAGGTGTGACTTTGAAGGATATTCGAGATTTTATGACTCGGAATAAAATTCCAAAGAATGCTGTGAATCACATACACGTATGTGAGAGCGATGATGATGTTGTGAAACTTATGGAAATTCTTGTTGTAGAGCCTATTTTGTTTGGGAAAAAGACCGAGTCATCTTTGATGGAGGAGTATGCATCTATTGTTGAAGATGATAAGGTTTGTGTTAAATATCCTTGGGGTAATGTGGCTTATGAGAAGCTCATTTACTCACTGAAACATGCATTGGACAAGCAGAACAAATTCCATGCAACTGAGTATAAACTTGGTAGATTTCCTTATCCGTTATGTGCTTGGTTCTATGAGCGCTTCCCAGATATTCGGGAGAAGTATATAAGAGAGGATGAGTACCTTGATACCCCTCAGGTTCCCAGGATGTTATGTTATGTATGTGTGGGAGAGCCTAAATTTCCCGAACTTTTTGAGATATTCAGTAGTCATGAAGTAAGTTACTTTTTTTTGTCTTTGTGTTAATATGTTAACGTATTAGTTTTCTTCTTCTCATAATATACTTTTTTGTATTAAACAGAAATATCGCAGCTTTAGGGTATTGGATATAATTCCTACAGAAGAGGAATTGAATTCAATGCCTTTAATTGGTCAATTACCATACAACCGGATTCGTTCAAAGGTACTTAACGCGGGTCCATCAACTGGTGAATCACTACGTACTCTGAGTCGATCAAAAGAATTGAATCGAACTCCTATTATTGGTGAATCACCATGTAGTCGGAGTTGATCAAAAGAAGAGAATCAAACTCCTTTTATTGGTGAAACATCTCGTACCCAAAGTCATTCTAACCGTTCTACAAATGACTTTGATGACAATGAATTACTCGACACAATATGTTCTGTAAGTTTTGATCTGAAGCTTTTTGGTTTTGTGTTTTGTAAAAGTACAACATGTTTTTGAGTTGAAGTTTTCTTCTATATCTGAATTTTTGTTGTGTGTCTTCTAGAGATTAACGATGGAGGTTCAAAGGCATGCAAAAAAAGAAAGAAGCACAATCGTGAAAGAAGTTTTCGATAAGTTTAAAAAGGAGGAGCGATCTACTTTTGTGGATGCGGTTTTTGTAAAAGTGAAGGTAAACTAATTTATAGAGAATTCTTTCTATTTCTACTGATGTTATTCAGATTAATCATTGTTAGTAATTTTTTTTATAGGAATATTTAGATGAGAAGTTTGAACAGTTGTTTAAGATTGTCAACAAATCAAATGGAATGGACGATGACAATTTTGATTTGAGTAACCATTGAGAATATGATAGGGGGGACGACTGTTACGAACATCCATTGGATATTAATGTTGTTGATGATGCATTAGATAAAGTAGCAGATGTAAATGCTACAAGTGAGGAACCGGCTTTTGTAGGCGATCAACATGTTCAAGAACAATTTGAAGAGGAACGTCCCAGTGCTGATAGATTGAGGATAGATGGAAATGATGAAGCACAGTTATCAACTGAGAATATTGGAAGCAAGCAAGGTGCAAATAATCAAATTTTTGAGACTGAAGAACATAATGCTCATGATGCATTGCGTAAAGTCACAGATGATAATGCTACACATAAGGAAGCGGCTATTGAAGGCGATGAACATGTTCAATAACAAGGTGGAGAGGAACAATCCAGTGTTTGTAGACAAAGTAAAGATGGAAATGATGAAGAGTTAACAACTGAGAAAGGTTCAGATGATCAAGTTGTTGGCACTGAAAAACATGCACCGAGTTGTGCTTTGGAAAGTGATATTGGAAAAGGCAATTTGTTTGGCGATGGAGATCAAGCACCTGTTTGTACTTTAGAACTGAAAGCGAGTGATGTGTCTAGCAATATTGGGAAAGACGATCGGTATGTAGGATTACTAGCTATTTGCAAAGAACTTCTAGGTGATGATACACAGGAAATTGTTACTATAGGTACAAAGTGTGAAGTTTATAATATTTCAATGATACCTTAGATTGGAGCTGAAGTTTTGTTTCATGTGTTTGTGTTTTTTGTAAAAATTACAGCATGTTTTGTTTTGTAACTGGTGAACTTCAGCTCTAGAGCTGAAATTTTTGTTTTTATAACTGTCTAGAGTTGAAGTTTTTTTTTGTAACTATCGAAGTTTTTGTTTGTGACTGTCTAACTTCAGCCTTCTTAGAGTTGAAGTTTTAACTGGTTTTTTATAATGTCTTGTAGTGAAATTTTCAATACAGGTATAAATTTTTTCTATGTTATATATATAGAAAAACTAGTTGATCTATTCACCTTCTTTATGAATATGCAGTGGAAGTTGAAACTAGTTGTTCTTCAATTGACACAACTCAAAAACTCTCTGATGATGCTGAATTAAATGAAGGTAGAGTTGAGAAAAACCTTCCAGAGAATACTCCAATGCTCCTCGACGTTGGTTCATAATTGAATGAAGCTGTAAATGCTGATATTGACAAAGGCATTGACAAAGGCATGCAGCCTGGGGAAACCACAGCGGAAGACAAACGTCAAGGTATTCTATAGATCATGAATTTATTATATTTGATTGAAGTATATTTTTTACAGTTTGAAATTTTACATACTTTATTTTCTTTTTTTATGTTTTTGAATGATTTTTCAGAAAGACTCGAGGTAGCTCAAAAAGAATTTGGTGAGCTTATGCAGCTATATGAAAAAAGAGAAATACATATATTCACACATGTTGCCTCACAGACAGGTGTGAAGTGTGTTGGTATTATTTTATAAAATTTAGTCAGTATTATTTAGTTTTTTTTGCATGAAGATACATGATTTGTTGGAATGCAAACACCATATGTGTCGCAACACTTAGACCAGGTAGTTATTTTCTGCAATTCAATTACAAGCTGTTTTTTTGCCTAATGTGTGTTTTCTATCAGTTTTATTTATGCTTATATTTTCCTTGCTTTTGCAGATCTCATTTGATACATCGGAACTTCTTCCAAAACCTAAGAGAAGGAAGATTTCCAGTTCTCCTATGTGTGACACCAGTGATATCCCCAACTTCAATTTATGTTCATTTTCACTTGGTAGTACACAAGGGACTGATTCAAAAGGTAATTATGTTGTTGTTGTTGTTGTTGTTCGTGAAGAGACACAAGAACGTCGTGAACAGTAGGGAGTTGGTCAAGCATCTGCCACGATGGCTGTAGTTTTTCCCCCTACTACTGAATAACAGCAGTTAGTTGTGACGGAACAACAGGAAGAGCAAGCAAAAGGAAAACCAGATAAAAAAGGGAAAAACATTCGTATGGAGAGTATTTGGTTGAGATCTACTTATGTAGTTTATAAAAAAAGCAAAGGGGTCAAGATTGGAAAGTAGAAAAGAATACAAGAAGGTGTCCCTTCCATTATGTTAATCAAGATAGTTGATTGATCCAAAGATTTATAGAGTGGTTGGAGATTGACGCTAGTGAATATGATTCCAATCGATTCAGATTAGCTGGATTTGATATTGCAAAATCATTCTTTACCGAGCTTATATATCCTGACTCTGATCTTGCGGATGAAGTAAGTTATTAAGTTTGTTTTTTGAATTGGTTTTCAACTGTATTTCCCAAAACTTCAACTTATTTTTTATAGTAAAGTTTTTGCACTGTAATTTGGAAAACTTCAGCTTTATTGATAGTAAACTGCTGAAGTTTTTTAACTTATTTGCTAAAACTTCAGCCTAACACTTCAAACTGAATATGCTTAAGTTTTTGTCATGCTATTTGTAGTTTTGTAATGTGTTTTTTCTAAACTTCATAGTGGTAATTTCACATGTTATCATTTGTTGTTGTTCATTTGCAGCATATTGATGTGGGCATATATTACTTGCGCAAAAAATATTACTATCACCTTCCACATTATTCAAAATCAAGATGTACAGTAACAAATTTATTTTTCGATCAGTATATGACTAAGCTGGATGGTATTCATCCTTCAGAAGAAAAGATGAAGATAATTAACAAAAGGAAGCAAAAGAGAATGCAGGATAAAAAAAAGAGCAAATCAAAGAGAAAGAGGACATCCAAACAACAGGTTGAAGAAGAAGAAGAAGTGGTTATTCAGCCACTTATGGACTTTAGTTGGTTTGAGGAAGAATCAACGAATGAAAAGGTGGCTAACTACGTAAAAGGCATAGACCTTTCCTGTGGTATCTCATGGGCATCTGCTAGAAAAGTATTCTTTCCATTTCGACTTAAGCCAAGGACGGGCCAGACATCTACGCATTACTTTTTTGGAATTTTGGACTTTAAAGATAAAATTATATATGTGTATGATTCCATGGGCAGTGTAACATACAATCGTGCGCTTGAACATGTCAAAATTTTTGCCCGATTGATCCCACACTGTCTCAAATGCTTGGATTTTGGGGCACACAACAAATTTTATGGGGAAAGTCCTGTCACACCTCCTTTTTCACCCGCGCCACCAAAAAGGGGCGTAGAGGGGAGTTTTTCCAATTAAAGGACAATCGAAACGGGATTTATTATTTAATTCAGAGTCGCCACTTGGGAGATTTATGGTGTCCTAAGTCACCGGTTGAATCCCGAATCGAGGAAAAGAATGACTCTGTTTAACAGTCTGCGCACCAGAAATCCGGATAAGGAATTCTGTTAACCCGGGAGAAGGTGTTAGGCAATCCCGAGTTCTGTGGTTCTAGCACGGTCGCTCAACTATCATATTCGGCTTAATTATCAGATTTTTATACAATTATAAACCTACGTGCAAATTTTAACTTTTAAACCGCTTTTATCATTATCATTTTTATTTTGATGGAGAATTGCAACGTTATGAAAACGTATCTCAAACCACGTCACATTAATGTACCCGTGGTTATCGACACATTTCGACTCCGTTGAGATTTGGATTTGGGTCACATAAATGCGTACCCGAGTTTAAGAAAGTAAATTATTAAAGGCGCTCCTAAAGCGACTAGCGTATTCTCATTTTTGGGGAAGGCCGTGAACTTTTGCTAAACGGCCCATCCCGAAGTCTAAGGAATTTTACAAACACTTATAGAGGGCCCCGAAGCTTATGTATTTTTGTTTGTCGAGGCTCGTCTCATTCATTATTTAAAAAAAGAAAGAATTGCAACATCATGGAAATGCATCTCGAACCACGTCACAATCAATGTACCCATGATTATCGACATATTTCGACTTCGTTGGGATTTGGATTTGGGTCACATAAATGTGCACCTGGGTTTAAGAAGGTAATATTATTTAAAGTACGCGCCTAAGAGGCTAACACGTTGTTATTCTGGGAAATGGCTGTGAAATTCGCTAAACGGCCTGTCCCGAAATCTAAGTATTTTAATATATACAATTATCGAGGGCCCCGCAATCTAGATGCTTTATTTGGCGAAGCTCATCTCGTTCGTTAATTAAAGGGCAAACCGAAAGTAATCTATAGTGTTCTACTTGGTTTGTTCCTAAAATAAAAGGAGGAGTCCTGGTTAATTATATGGTTTAAAAGCTTTTATAATTGGGTCATGAACACCACCCGTTTAAAATCAGAACCTAAGTACGCAGACGGGCATGACTATTCACCAACCTGGGCCCAGGTCCAAACGAATGTAGTGTTAAAAACAGGACCTGGGCCATCTTATTCAAGCGCGGAGGCCCAATCCGCCTAAATACGGGCTATCGATCTCTTTTCGACAAAACATGTCACCCTTCCGATTTTAAACGAACTAAACACTTAATGAAACTTACTTAAGTTATTCTACGCATATTCAACAATTTGACACGCACAAATGTGAAGTGATTATATCTAATTAAGTATATTACTACAGGTTTTAGAAGAGCAATAGTTAGAAAGAGGTAATTTAGATGTCTACGCCTAATCCTAAACTCAAACCATTGATGTTACAATCAGATTGCTGTATTAATTAAATAGTCTATTAGGCCGGATTCTAACGGACATGCATTCGAAATATACTACCTAATAATCAAGCTAAAACAAACTAAGTATTATTGACTACAACTATACATTCGAAATAGACATGAGCAGATACATGATATAAAGTTCATTCGAAAATTCACAGATTAAACCATTACAAGAACTGTCCAGTTATGTATTCCGCAGGCATTTACATGATATTAGTGACTGAGATATCCTAATATACAAATCAGTAGAAGGCTAGATCAAACTTAAAGCTTCAAATCTTCATGTATATTTATGCTTGTGTTTTCAGCTTACAAATGACCAGGGTTACAGCTGTGTACCTGGAAATGGCAATATAATGAGAAAAGAAAGAGGCCAGCAACAGCAATAACTCGAACAACAATAGCAGTAATCAATGCCCAGTAATATAGAACAACGAACAGACCCAAGTGATAAACCAGAAATCCAGAAGTGTTTAAAACCAAATAGAATTAACAGAACTGACTCAAAACCAGCCTGAATAAACCCGAAATCACTAGAAAATCAACCAGGAAACCTCTGAAACTCTCACAATCAAAAATCAAGCTAGAGACAATGCAACTCATCCTCTGGAATTCTAATTTGAACTCAGGAGCCCTAATGCAATAGTAGGTTTTCTCAATATTTGTCAAGGTCAGGAAGTGTGTGTCTCTCAAGCTCTCTCCCTTTTCAGATTACTTTCTATTCTAAAATCTGCCTCAAAGAAAGCCAGACCAGACCAAAAAAGGTCGAAAGAGAAACTGATTTTCTGCTCTCCAAAAAAAAAACCAGCAACCTCAACTCTGTCCAACCCTCCCCCCCCCCCATTATCTAAAAATGACTCTATATATAACCAAAACAGACCTGCCCTCTCCAACCTCAAAAGCACTTTAGGCAGAATTTTTAAACTAATTCTGCCCATCATCTCTCAAACCCCACTATATTATGTTTTCCCTCCTTTTAATTCATTTGTTCCCCACTACCCTTGTCTTTTCTTTATTTAAATTCAAATAGGTATGTGCACCTATTTCTTAATCCATTTCCTTTAAACCTCCCCCCACCATTATGTTTTGTTCCCCATTAGCACTAAACAATTGCATTAGTTTAATGGTACTTTAGTACCCTACTGTCAGCCCACTTAAACTAGCCAATTTTAAACTTTTCAATTCCCAAATTACCCCCTTAACCCCTGTGTATTACTGCCATGACCTAAGCTTCATCGATCTATTTTCTAAGTTACAAACCTAATAACTGATTTTTAACTGATCACTAAAGTACTACAGCTATAACCAATTCACAATTAAATTCAAACAATGATTTAATCAGAATTGAAGCAGTACGAATCAAATTATTATCAGGATATTCAATCAAAATTGAAGCAGCATGAGTCAAATCAGGTTATTCTAACATTCAAGCATGTAAAACTAATTGACGACACTTATCTAATCGACTATACGAATTACAACACATACAATCAATAGCAAATAAGAATCGAACAGGCACACAGGTGATTCGAATCGTATTGATAGAAATAGGGATTCATAATAAAACTTTAACTAATCGACGACACTCATTCAAATCGATTATATAGTTTATCACATACATTGACCATGACCAGAAAAAGTTCGACCAAATAAAAGGTCATTGAAGAAGGACAGAATCAATCGACAAAAAGAATTGAAAAACCAATAAAACTAAACTAAACAGATATAAACACATATAAAACGGAACCAACAGGAAAGGACAAATACCTTAAGAACTCGGACACTAGACGATCCTGACTTGGACTCTAACTCAGACCTTTTTTGTGGTCGAACGGACCTTAATCGAGTGTTCTCAACTGAGAACACTTCGACTAAGGTCCACTGGACACCCAAATTCCTTTTCTTCGGGCAAACATCAACCTTTGGTTTTCTAGGGTTCGATTTGGGGTTCGAATGGTTCTGGTCTAATTCGAACCAAACCAACGGTGGTTTGGTGACGAGGGAGGTCAGGGGGATGTCTGGTATGAGTTTGGGACTGGTTGGGGTAGGTTTAGGTTCTGCTCAAATATTCGATTGAAGATTCGAGAAGCTGGAGGTTGATTCGAGGCAAACGGTTAATGGATCTGTAACGAGGGTGGTCAGGGGGTGCCGTGGTATGAGTTTGGGGCTGGTTGGGGTAGTTTGAAGTTTTGCTCGAACATTCGATTGAAGATTCGGGAAGCTACAGGTTGCTTCGAGCAAAACGGGTAAGGGATTCGTGGAGAGGGTGGTTAGGTGCTCTAGGGGTTTTAGTTTCATGGTCATCGGCGTTGTTGCCGCCGGCTTTCAGGCCAAGGGGTTTCAGGGCGGCTAGGGTTTGGAGGGTTGTTTGGCTTGTCTCTGAAAGAGACGATGAATAGGGGTATGGCTTGGGGGGGTGTGAGGTGAGCGGTTAGATTTATATATGGAGGGGGTGGTTTAATCCTGGCCGTTGGATCAAGCACGATCAATGGCCTGAATCAATTCATTTAAAGGAAACAATGTCGTTTGGAGTAGTACTGGGGCGAGGTCGATCCGGAGGCAAGTGGGTCAGGTTGTGGGGATTGTTCTGAGGCGTTGGATCAAATGAAATGGATGGCCTGGATCTATTGGCTATATACGACGTCGTTTGGATATATCTGGAGATTGACTGGACCGTTCGATCGAGTGAGATCATCGGCCCAGATTTTTCACGCCTGAACGGCATCGTTCCATCCGCCCCCAAGGTTGGATGGGTTGGACCGGGTAAGAGGGTATTTGGACTGGGCCTGAAATGTCTTTTAAAATTGGCCCAGTCCGATTTTCTTCTCTTGTTTCCTTTTTTCTTCTATTTTCTTTTTAATTCCTAATTACCAACTAAAAATCCTAATTAAATTATAAAATTGACAATTAACTAAACCTTAACTCTTAATAATCTATCACACGAAATTAAACACCAAATAAGGATAAAATCACACAATTCGGACATTAAATGCAAAAAATGCAAAGTACATATTTTTTGTGGTTTTTCCATTTTGTAAAACAAACTTGTTTGTTTAATTAATTCCTAAATTGTAAAATTAAATCCTAAATGTCCATGCAACACATATTTTTGTATCTTTCTTAATTAAAGTAGAAATAAACATGCACAGACAAAATACAAATAAATCACAAACAACACAAAACCATTTTATTTTGGATTTTTGGGAGTAATTCTCATAGAGCAAAAATCACATGCTCACAGCTTCCCCTCTTTGTCCGAAAACACGAAGAGTTTTCATACAAAGATAAAGTGAGCAGACTCGAGCTATTTTTCCCGTTGGAATACTCCGTGTGAAGCATTTTTGAAAAGATTTAACCGAACCTTTGCATCAAAGGTTTCCTACATATCCCTGGCTAGAAGGGAATCAGGTTAATGTAGTTCGGGAAGTTTTGGTAGCTGAGACTACCATGGGACTGCCTTTTGCTGTTACTGCTGCTGCATGCTGTTGCTACTGCTTTTCGACGTCCTTATTACACCGTGCCAAAAGAAAACAAGAAGCTAGACTTAAACTAGGAATTACAAAATCTTAGATATCTCCGACTTGCTCTTGTAGTCTTCTTTCTGATTTATGAAACGGGATTTATGCTGGGGGTATTTTTGTTGTAACCCTCCGCATTACTGACTTCTGGCTTGATCTTGAAATGTATTCCTTTGTTCTGCAGGCGGGATCCTGACTTCAACTTGAATGTGTACTCCTTTGTTCTATAGGCGGGCTCCTGACTCCAACTTGACTTTAAAAGATAATACGGCCTCCATTCTCCAGGCGGGCTCCTGACTTCTTCAACAACTTGAAATTTAACGACCTCCATTCTACAGGCGGGCTCCTAGCTCCTTCAACTTAAAATTTAACAACCTCCGTTCCACAGGCGGGCTCCTGACTTCAACAACAACTTGAAATTTAATGACCTCCATTCTCCAGGCGGGCTCCTGACTTCGACTTGAAATTGTAACAACCTCCGTTTTACAGGCGGGCTCCTGACTTCAACTACTTCTTAAAACTATAGCACCTTCATTCTCCACACGGGCTCCTGACTTCAACTACGACTTAAAAGCTAATACCTCCATTCTCCAGGCGGGCTCCTGACTTCAACTACTTCTTAAAAATAAGATACCTCCATTCTCCAGGCGGGTTCCTGACTTCGATCGCAATTTAAAGATATAACACCTCTATTCTCCAGGCGGGCTCCTGACTTCAATAAACCTTAAAATATAACACCTCCATTCTCCAGGCGGGCTCCCGACTTCAACTATTTCGTAAAATTATAATACCTCCATTTTCCAGGCGGGTTCCTGACTTCACCAACTTAAAATATAACAACCTCCGTTCTACAGGCGGACTCCTGACTTCAACAACTTCTTAAAATGTAACACCTCCGTTCTACAGGCGGGCTCCTGACTTCGACTATTTCTTAAAAACATAACACCTCCATTCTCCAGGCGGGCTCCTGATTTTAACAAGTTCTTAAAAATATAACACCTCCATTCTCCAGATGGGCTCCTGACTTCAACAACTTCTTAAAATGTAACACCTCCATTCTTCAGGCGGGCTCCTGACTTCGACTATTTCTTAAAACATAACACCTCCATTCTCCAGGCGGGCTCCTGACTTCATCAACTTAAAATTTAACAACCTCCGTTCTACAGGCGGGCTCCTGACTTTTTCTATTTCTTAAAAACATAACACATCCATTCTCCAGGCAGGCTCTTGACTGCAATAACTTCTTAAAAATATAATACCTCTTAAAATGCGTTTTATTGTTGTTGCTCCTTCCTGCCTCCCGAACCATTTTCCTTCTAACTTGAATCATTTTCTTTCAAACTGCTTCCCTCAAAACTGGTGTTTTATTCCTCCAAAAACTGCTGGGGATAACACCAGTGTTTTATTAAAAAATATGTTATTTTCCTTCTTCAAAGATTACTTCCATTAAAGCTGGCGCTTTCTTTCCACTGGAACTACTTCCCTCCAACTGGTGTTTTCACTTCTCTGAAACCTGCCGTGGATAACATTGCTGGGGAGTTATCTTCCTTCTTTAAGACTAGTTACTTTCCTCCTTTTAACAATGGTGGGGATGACACTGATTCAAAGACCACTACCATTAAAACTCGGGTTATCTTGCTTCTTCCAAGATTGCTTTCTTTAAAATTTGTATCGCCTTCTCCCGTATACTGCTGGGGATTTCACTTCCTTCAAAACTTGTGTTGTCTTCCATCTTTTCCAAGTGGCTATCTGATTTCAAGAAAATTTCACAATGAGAGAAAATTTTCTGCCCCAGTTTGATAATCTTCTTTGTGGCCATGTCTTCCTGCTGTCAATAACATTTCCTTTCCCTACTTCAAATCAAAGAAAAATTTGTTAGTTTAAAACGTGGTGAGTGGTCGTGCCGCTCCTACTGGGGATGGTTTTTCCCTTTTTCCTTTCCCTGCTTTGCGTTTTATTACAAAACTTGCTGGGGATGATATTATTTGATGGGGATGATATTCCTGCCGGGGATGGTTTTTCTTTTCTCTTCCTTTCCTGCTCTGTGTTGTCCGACCATCGCGGAACTTGGTCGGTAATCTGTCGGAGTTGTTCCTGCATCTCGCAAATCTGCTGGGGATCCTCTTGGAATTTGATCCATAACTTTTCAACTGTTGTTTTTCTGTTTTTCTCTCCAACTTCCCCTGGAAATTTGGTCCTCTTGGAATCTAGACCCATTCATCATTTGGTCTTGCAACAAACTTCTTTTCACTTTGTCGCCTTATCTTTGGCCTGTCCTATTCGCATTTTGCTTTGCACCATTTTGGCAACTGGTAGTAAGCTCTAAAAATCCTTTTCAAAAATAAACTGCTGGGGAGGTAAAGTCTTTAAACCAAGAAATGAAAAAGTGATGATTTCAAAAGATAGAAAAAGAAGAAGTTTTTCTGAACAAATGCTGGGGAAAAGGAAAGAAAAGAACTTATCTGAATGATATAACCGATCCCAACGATCATGTCATGCATTCTGGATTAATCAACCCAGTCTATTTGTATCAATCAATCTTTCGGACGGCCTCATCTTGCTGGGGATAAACAGGCACTCAACTCTTTGCCAAATGCGGATCCTTTCCGCCAATCTTGTCTTGTCGCCTCATAGTGCCCTTCGAGGGGTTTTCACTAATAAGACTCTCTCATTTCTCTCAACTCCCATCGCCTTATGGTGCCTGTGAAGATTTTCACCGATAAGACTCTCTCATTTTTATTTCTCTCAACTTCCGTCGCCTTATGGTGCCTGTGGAGGTTTTCACCGATAAGACTCTCTCATTTTATTTTATTATTATTTTTTTTCAGCTGGGGATTGGAGTGTTACCGATATGACTCTCTCTGCTGGGGATTCTTTCGGCTATCAATTGATTTCCAGTTTATGATCCTCTTCTCTGCTGGGGATCAGAGTGTTATTCCCGACTTCCATTTGCATGACTTGGCACTTCTCGGATACTGATCGGGAAGTCTTTTTTGGACATCAATATGGGTTTTTGTATATGGCTAAAAGAAAAAGGGTAAAAGGTTCAAAATAATTTTGATGGGTAAAACATTACAACTCTTGGAATCAACTTTCTTTCCCAAAATTATAAACACAACTTCTGCCCCAGTTTTTCTTGCTGGGGGATTTTTTTGTTTTTTGTTACACTATGACCGAGCCGTGAGGCGCCTACGTATCCTTCTTTGAGAAATCAGGTCAAATGTAGTTCCCAATTCCTTTATTTTTCTTATGACTTTATTTTGTCTTTATTATCATTATTTCTCTTCTCTTTTACTTTCATTTTCATTACTGATTCCAAAAGAGGGGTATGAAAGAATAAATAAGGCTCAAAAGGGGAAGCAAAGGTTAAAGTGTTTGGATAGAAGAAAGAATTGCCTCCATCATTTCATTCTTCGATAAATGCCAAGTACAAACAAACAACAATTACAATTAAAAGAAATCATACATAATATCTCTTAACTGCGTCAAAATTGATAGCCATGTCGACGCATTTCCCTTCGATATTTGTTAAACATAAAGCGCCATTGGACAACACTCTGGTTACAATGAATGGCCCTTGCCAATTCGGGGCGAATTTGCCCTTTGCCTCAGCCTGATGTGGGAGGATGCATTTCAGCACTTGCTGGCCCACTTCAAACTTCCGGGGATGCACCTTTTTGTTGTATGCTCTTGCATTCTCTTTTGATATAACTGGCCATGACACACATCTACCAATCTCTTTTCATCAATCAAGTTCAACTGCTCCAAACTGGTTTTGACCCACTCGTCATCATCAACCTCGGCTTCAGCGATAATCCGAAGGGATGGAATTTCAACTTCCACCGGTATTACTGCTTCAGTTCCATATACCAACAAATAAAAAGTTGCCCCTACCGAAGTACGGACAGTAGTGCGATAACCCAACAATACAAATGGTAATTTTTCATGCCATTGCCTCGAACCTTCTACCATTTTCTGAAGTATCTTCTTTATGTTTTTGTTGGCCGCTTCAACTGCTCCATTCGCCTTGGGACGATATGGGGTGGAATTGCGGTGTGTAATCTTGAACTGCTGACATACTTCTTTCGTCAAACCGCTGTTAAGATTAGCACCATTGTCCATGATGATCACTTTTGGGATCCCAAATCTACAGATGATATGGTAATGAACAAAATCTACCACTGCCTTCTTGGTTACCGACTTGAAAGTTTTAGCTTCAACCCACTTAGTGAAATAATCGATGGTTACTAGAATGAACCTATGACCGTTGGTAGCTGCCGGCCCAATAGGTCCAATGACATCCATGCCCCATGCAACAAATGGCCATGGTACTGACATTATATGCAATTCTGTCGGCGGAGAATGAATCAAATCTCTATGTATCTGACACTGATGGCATTTTCGCATGAAATTGATACAATCACGCTCCATAGTGAGCCAATAGTACCCTGCTCGAAGAATCTTCTTCGCCAACACATATCCTCTCATATGTGGCCCACAAACTCCAGCATGTACCTATGTCATAACTGTCGTGGCTTGACTAGCATCTATACATCTCAGCAATCCCAAATCTGGAGTTCTTTTGTACAACACTCCTCCACTGAGGAAGAATCCATTTTCCAATCGCCGAATGGCTCTCTTTTGATCTCCGGTGGCCTGCTCCGGGTATATCCCCATCCTGAGGTATTCCTTGACATCATAAAACCATGGTTCGCCATCTATTTCTTCCTCTATCATGTTGCAATAAGCATGCTGATCACGAACCTGAATATGCAATGGGTCAACATGAATTTTGTCTGGGTGGTGCAACATCGATGCTAAAGTGGCCAAAGCATCGACAACCTCATTATGAACTCTTAGGATGTGTCTGAACTCTACTGATCGAAATCGCTTGCTCAGATCGCGCAAACATTGTCGATATGGTATGAGCTTCAAATCCCATGTTTCCCATTCATCCTGAATCTGATACACCAAGAGGTCCGAGTCTCCCAAGACCAAGACGTCCTGGACATCCATGTCTGCAGCTAACCGTAAGCCCAGAATGCATGCCTCATACTCATCCATGTTGTTGGTACAATAGAAAAGTAGCTGAGCCGTAACAGGATAGTGATGTCCTGTTTCAGAAATAAGGACCGCTCCTATTCCAACTCCTTTCGCATTTGTGGCTCCATCAAAGAAAAGCTTCCAACTTGGTTCCTCAGATAATTCCAACTCATCTATATGCATCACTTATTCATCTGGAAAATACGTCCTCAATGGCTCGTATTCTTCATCAACAGGATTCTCAGCCAAGTGATCGGCCAATGCTTGGGCTTTCATGGCCGTCCTCGTCACATAGACGATATCGAACTCCGTGAGTAATATTTGCCATTTCGCTAACCTCCCTGTGGGCATAGGCTTCTGGAAAATATACTTCAGTGGATCCAAGCGTAAAATGAGATAAGTAGTATATAATGACAGATCATGCTTCAATTTCTGGGCCACCCAAGTTAGGGCGCAACATGTCTTCTCGAGTTGAGTGTACTTAATCTCATAGCCTGTAAACTTCTTGCTGAGATAATAGATGGCTTGCTCCTTCCTTCCTGTAATGTCGTGTTGCCCCAGTATGCAGCCAAACGAATTCTCTAGGACCGTTAGATAAAGAATTAATGGTCTTCCCAGCTCAGGTGGAACCAACATAGGTGGATTTGATAAATATCCTTTGATTTGGTCAAATGCTTCCTAACATTCTGCCGTCCATTCTACTGCAGCATCTTTCTTCAGTAACCGAAAAATGGGTTCACAAGTTGCTGTGAGTTTGAGCAATAAACCTGCTGATATAATTCAACCTTCCCAACAGACTCATTACTTCTGTCTTGTTCTTCGGCGGTGGCAAATCTTGGATGGATTTGATCTTTGACGGATCCAACTCAATGCCTCGCCGACTGACGATGAATCCCAACAGCTTTCCAGATGGAACGCCAAATGCACATTTGGCCGGGCTGAGCTTAATATCGTACCTTCGAAGTCTTTGGAAAAACTTCCTTAGGTCTGCTACGTGGTCTTCTTGATGGTTGGATTTTATGATTACATTGTCCACGTATACCTCAATCTCTTTGTGTATCATGTCATGAAACACAGTAGTCATTGCTCTCATGTACGTTGCCCCAGCATTCTTCAAACCAAATGGCATTACCCGGTAGCAATAAGTCCCCCACGGCGTAATGAAAGCCGTCTTTTCCGCATCTTCTTCATCCATCAGAATCTGATGATACCTAGCATAGCAATCCACAAAAGACCCGATCTCACGTCTGGCACAATTATCGATCAATATATGGATGTTGGGTAATGGAAAGTTATCCTTTGGGCTTGCCCTATTCAAATTGCGGTAATCGACACACACCCTGATCTTCCCATCTTTCTTCGGCACTGGCACCACATTAGCCAACTAATCAGGATATCGAGTGACCCGAATAACCTTTGCTTGCAGCTGTTTGGTTACTTCCTCTTTAATCTTCACACTCATGTCTGTTTTGAACTTCCTCAATTTCTGCTTGACGGGAGGGCATACCAAGTTAATGGGTAATTTGTGAACCACTAAATCCGTGCTTAACCCCGGCATGTCATCATACGACCATGCAAAAACGTCTTTGAACTCAATAAGTGCTTTGATTAGTTCTTCCCTGATATTCGGTGCAATGTGGATACTTATTTTAGTTTCCCGGATATCATCTGCATCCCCTAAATTGACAGCTTCAGTGTCGTTCAAATTGGGCTTGGGTTTCTCTTCGAACTGACTTAATTCTCTGTTTATCTCTTCAAAGGCTTCATCCTCATCGCATTCCGATTCATCATAATAATCGACCTCTTGTACAATTAGTTCGGAATCAGATTGATTTTTTAGACTGGGTTGAAGATCCATTGTGCATGCCATGTCATTAGAATTGTGAGCACGTGATTTTTGCTTCACAAAAACTACTCCAAAAGAAATCAAAAATAAAACAAAATTCTCTTGGTGTACAATTTTTAGGATTTGCGTGGCATTTTTGGATAATTGTTTGTGTTTTTGTCCTTAAATATTTACTTTGTTTGTAAGTAATTGAAAAAATACAAAAGAAAATGCATGTTGCATATCTAGGATTTAATTATGCATTTAAGAATTAATTAAACCATTAATTGGCTCTAAAAGGAAAATCATAAAAATATGCATTTTATTCTATTTGTTGTCATTGTGTGATTTTATTTTAAGGTCTTAATTTGTTTGTTAATTGTTGTAAGTGTTAATTAATATTTGTGTAGTTTTATTTTTGATTTTACAATTTAATTAGGAATTGTGTTTAAATTAAAAATTTAAAGAAGAAAAAGGAAAAGAGTTCAAAAATGAAGAAAATTCGGACTAGGCCAGTTTTTAAAAAGAGAAGTCAGGTCCAAAGGTTGCACCCCCTACCTGGCCCAAGTCTGTCAACCCAAAGACCACCAAACGACGTAGTATAGGCAAGATCTACGTCGTTTTGATGGTGCCCGTCCAGTTAATCTCAAAAGACAACCAAACGACGCCGTATTGGCATTTTCCATCTGGACCGTTGATCAAATAGATCTAACGGTTCAGTTCAGTTCTTTCATTAAACCAAACGACGCCGTGTGATTGTATTTAATCGGGTCCGTTCATTGCTTTTGATCTAATGGCTCCCAGGCCTTCCCTCATGACCCGACCCACTCCCGTTTGAGACCGACCCAATCCCCACTCAACCAAAACGGCATCGTTCCCTTAAGTAAAGAGATCCTGGCCATCAATCTCACCTGATCCAACGACCAGGATCCATCCCTCCCCTTCGTATATAAGCCCTAAATCTCACCCCACACCCCAAACCAAACACCCCCTCGTCTTCTTGTTTATCATCGTCTCAGAGATGAAACCCCCCAAACCTTAGCCGCCCTAGCTCCCCTTCGCCTGAAACCCGGTGGCAACAACGCCGCCGGCCACCACCTTAACACCCTAAGACCATATGACCACCCCCGTTCCAAATATGTTACTCGTGTGGTTCGAATCTTCCCCCATCTTCTCGAATCTTCATTTGAAGATTCGAGCCAAACGGAAACCTACCCCAACCCACCCCAAATTCATACCAGTTACTCCCCTGACCTCACTTGTAACCAAACTAAGCTTGGTTTGGTTCGAATCTAACCAGAAACCTTCAAGCCCCAAATCGACTGTATGAACCCTAAAAAAATCCAGAACCTTGGGGTATGTCCGATTAAATGAAGGGTTGGGGTCTAATAGACCTTAATCGAGGTATTCTCAGTTGAGAATACTTCGATTAAAGTTCGTTTGACCTCAAAGAGGTCAAGTCCGGTTCGAGACTAGGTCATTTTTGTTTTTAAGATTCAAAGGCATTTTCCTTTCCTTCTTTCTGTTCATGTATTCTATGTGTATCTCGTTGCCTATTTTAGTAGTTTGTGTGATTTTTCTACTTTTCTTTTAATTAATTCTGTTTCATCTTCAATAGACCTTTTTATTTGGTCCAAATCTGTCATTTGTTTATGTTTGCTGTAATTATTATGTGTATAATCGATTAATAAGTTGCGTCGATTAGTTAGTTTCCAGTTAATCCATGATTTTGTCAATAACACTGAAATTACCCGAATTGCCTATTTCTTTATTGCTGATTTGTTCAGTGTCAGTTGTAATACATAATCGACTAATTAAGCTTCGTCGATTAGGTCGTTCGTATAGTTTGCATCATTCGGCATTCTGTTGTTTATAGTTTTCAAATTGTTAGTTATCCGATTAATTCAGATTCTGTTTTGATTAGGAGCATTGTTCTGAATCCCTGGAACCTTTATATTTGATGTATTTTCTGCCTTAAAGTACTGGCCGAATTGGTTATAGTTGTAATCAAATCAGTTTTGGTTAATTGTTAGTTAAACAGATTTCAGAATTAAGAGTTTAATACAGTTGAATAGTTGTATTAGGAGGCAGTAATTTAAGGGGTTTTTAGGGCTGATTTAGGAATGAAATAGTTAGGATTATATTTTAATATTAGTGCTTTGTTAGTGGAATATTAATTAATACACTAATGGGGAACAAAAGGAAATGAGGGGCTGATAATAAGGAAAAGATTTCCTTAGTGGGATTTAAAGTGAAAAATTCAGATTTTAGTGGAAATTCTGATTTGAATAAAAGAGGGGGTCGGGCAGACTTGTATAAAAGGTGTTGGAGGGGAGTTAAAAAAGGGGGAGGACTTTAAAAAAAAGAAGTTGGAGAGAGAGATAGAATGTTGAGGCTGAACTTTTACATTAAGAGTTTCATTCTGCTTTTCTTGAGTTTTGACAAATCAGAAACTACTGTTTCCTTGCATCTGTCTGTGTTTCATTTTGGTACTGCTGGGTTCCAGTTTAGTATTTCCTGGGTTTCTGTTGGTGGAGTACTGATTGCATTAAGTTCATGGGTTTTCCTGCTTGGTTTTAATCTTTCCTAGGATTTCTGCTATTTTTGGCTACTGGTTTACTGGTTGTTGCTGTACTGCTGTGTTGCTGTGTATGCTACTGCTGTTTTCTGCACTGATCTTCCTCTTCTTCTCTTTGCTTTCCAAATACCAGGTACACAAATTGATACACTGGTTCTTGTAGGCTGAAACTTGAAGCATGAATACAAAGAAATGAAGAGTTGAAGTTTTAAATTCATTGTAGTTGTCTACTTATTTGTATATACATTAGAATACCTCTTTCATTAGAATCATGTAGGTGTTTGTTTATGTATAACTGGACATGCCTTTTGTAGTAGTTTAGTGAGAAAACTGCCCATGTATGCTTAGTTAGAAGGATTGATGGTATAGTAATTCCTGTCCTTCTACTTCAGTATTATTTGTTAAATAGTATATATCAAAAGCATGTCAGGCCATTTAGATTATTCTTAAACATTCAATAGATACCATTGGTTAATTTCATGCATGTAAATGGTTTAGGATAAAAAATTAGATTTCCAAGTTCTTTCATTCCAGTAGAATGCCACTTTAATTTTGCAGAAATCTGTTAACAAAATGACACCATTTTTTGCAAGCTATGAATATGTGTAGAAACCATTAACTAGACCCTATTGGATTAAGGATGGCCCGGGTCCAGTTTTACCCTATATACGTTGGACTTGGGCCCATAAATGGAAAACGGATCACCCTTATTGCATCATTTTCAGAATTAACGAATCGTATTCAAAACTTAACTATAATAACCCGCAAGCATGTAAATAAATTAGGTACTTTTCTTCTTTTATTTTAGAGACGGACGGAAATAGAAAAACATAGTTACTATAGGACAATCCTTTAAAATAAAATGAGGCGTGCCTCGCCAAAGAAATCACAAGTTGCGGGGCCCTCGATAAAAAGACATAATAAATGGATAGACTTCGGGATCGGCCGCTTAGTGAACTCCATGGTCCTTCCCCAAAAATAACAATATGCTAGTCTCTTTAGGACGCGTCTTTAATAAACTACGTCCTTAAATACGGGTGTGCATTTATGTAACCCAAATCCAAATCTAAACAGAGTCGAAATGTATCAATAACCACGGGTACATTGATTGTGACGAGGTTCGAGATACGTTTTCACAACGTTGCAATTCCTTGTTAAAATAACAATAATAATAATAAAAGCGGTAAAAGAGTCATAACTTGCACCAAGTGCATAATTGTTAAAATCAGGTAAATAAGCCGAATATAACAGTTGAGCGACTATGCTAGAACCACGGAATTCGGGAATGCCTAACACCTTTTCCCGGGTTAACGGAATTCCTTATCCGAATTTCTAGTACGCAGATTGTAATATAGAGTCTTTCTTTTCCTCGATTCGAAATAAAAACCGGTGACTTGGGACACCATAAATCTCCCAAGTGGCGACTCTGAATTTTAATAATAAATCCCGTTTCGATTGTACTTTAATTGGGAAAACTTCTCTACGCCTTTGCTTGGCGCGGGTAAAAAGGAGGCGTGACAGCTCTGGCGACTCTGCTGGGGACCATGAACCCAGAACCACTGGTTCAGGGTTCAGAATTCGAGCTTAGATGAATTGTTATATTTGGCTTTATTTATTATTTGATCTTATTACATGTTTTGGCCTAAATGTGCAAAATGATGTTCTTTTACCACTTTGATATTATTTGAACTGTGCATATAAACTGTGCCGAAACCTCCTCTTCTCACCTCCGGGGATGTGCTCACTGGTTGAGACTCCCTATTCTGTTAGTGTCATACCCTGAAATAAAAGAGGCTCGGAAAGTTTCTAAGTCGACTGGACTTTTGGTTCCCGGAAAGGAGCTCCTTCCTCAACTCGAGTTGTCCGCTCAGGTACACTGTCTAGAACATATACCTACGTTAAACCTAGAATAACTTGACTTCATGCCGGATCCCTAGTAGGAACGTTTGTTTGTATCATGTTGCATTTGTCTTAGGGGACTCAACACAGGGGTTGGGTCCGTCTAGGATAAGCAACCTGAAATGAAAAAGACCATCCTGCTGCATCCTGTTTGTTTTGCACATTTATTTGCTTCAGATCTGCATGCTGACCGGCTTCTGAAATCGGAAATTTTTGAAAAATTGTGAAAAAGAGAAAAAGAAAACTAGCAGTGTAGGGAGATAACTACTTATTTTTAGAAAAATAAAACCAATGTCCAAGTAGTGTCAAAACACTGCCGAAATTTTGAAAAATGAAAAAAAATTGTCTTTTTTTAATTTGATTTATTTGAAAAAACAAAAGAAAGGAGTATTGTTTACAAAGTTTAGTTTATATGGGGTGAACTACGTCGGTTTGATTCTCACAGGGCGTGAGATACGTAGGCAACCCTCGTCGGGTCCAACCTCCCATTTTGCAAAAAATAGCCCAAAAAATTTCAAAAAATTAAAATTTTTCGTCATAGAGTCGGATGATGCCGTTTTTATCAAAAATAGCCGAATGTTCCCAAAAGGGACGCCGGAAGGCTGACTTTGCATAAATGGCCACTTCTGTCATTTTTATTATTGATCGGTTAACTCGCACAACCTTAAAATCTTCGTCCTTGAAGTGCTGAAAGGTCGTGTTCGGAAAATCTGGTCTTTCTTTTATGAAAAATAATCAAATCGTTTTGAGTCAAATAAATTTTCTTTTTTTAATCACATTAATAAATGTGCAGAATGAGCACGACTCAAAATGAACCTTTTTTAATCATGAATAAAATCCCCCTCCAGTTGCGGCTATGGTGGAATGATTTAGGCAAAGAAGGGCGAGACGAAGTCAAGAAACATCTGAAAGGTCTCACGGGTTTTTTTGGGTATCAGGCCTCGAGGAGATATTATAAGGGCACTGGTCCCTTACTGGGACCCTGCGCACAATGTCTTCCACTTCTCAGACTTTGAACTCACCCCGACTTTAGAGGAAATAGCAGGGTACATCGGCAGTACTGAGGTTCCGTTGAGGCGTAAATACCTGGTTGCTCCAAGAACCGTAGCGGTGCACCGGTTTTTGAACTCGTTAAATATAGTCAGAACGATCCATAACCCAGACTTGGCGAAAGGTTTTTGCACTCTAAGCTTCATATACCAAAGATACGGCCACATAGGAGGATTCGACAAGCCAGAAAACAAGTTGTGCAACAAAAGTAACCGTCGAAAGTGGGATGAACATAGACGGGTTGCTTTTATGATAACATTCTTAGGGCTTTTAGTGTTCCCAAGAAAAAATGGGAATATTGACATAAAGATAGTGGGGGTCGTCAGTACTTTGCTCGCTCAAAATGATAGCACGCTTGCGCCCATGATTGTATCTGATATCTTCCGAGCTCTCACGGCCTGCAAAGCCGGAGGGAACTTTTTCGAAGGGTGTAACTTGTTATTGCAAATGTGGATGACCGAACACCTATGTCACCGAGCCCAGTTCCTGAGCCATGGATCTTCTGAGAAAACCTGCATAGAGGAGTTCTACACCAGAATTAATGAGGTCCGCCTACCTGAAGGAGTCTCGGCATGGACCTCATATTTCCGGACCCTCAACGCCAGTCAAATACAGTGGACACTGGGATGGTTACCGATCGACGAAGTCATATACATGCCAGCAGCTAGGCCCCATTTTCTCTTGATGGGACTTAAGAGCATTCAACCTTATGCGCCGTATCGGGTTTTGAGGCAACTTGGGAGGTGTCAGATAGTGCCGAAAGATGAGGATCTAAGCACCCAAGTTATTGGGATTAGTTCCGATGGCCAGTTTCCTAAAGCAAGGGTCCGCCAGATTTGGAGCCAATGTCAATACTTAGAGGCAAATACTTGTGTACTGAATCAGGCAAGAAGGGAAGTTTCACCCGAATATCAGGCTTGGTACAAAGGGGAAGTGTCATCTGGAAGGCCGGCTAAAGACCTCACCTTCAAGAATTTGCCAAGTCCTCACAAGAGCATTGGGACTGGTTGGCAAAGGAAAAAGAATACAGGGCCACAATAGGCAAGCTGAAACAGCAGGTCATAGATCTTCAGTTTGAAAAAGAAGTTCAGACCGCAGCCAATGAAGGGGACAGAAAGAAATCATCCCAAGAGAATGACTCCCTTAGAGCTCAAAACCGACAAGTCATAATGGATGCCGACAACCAACGAAGGAGCCAGTCCGATAAAAGGTTGATAGCAGGGTTAAGGAATCAGGTCATTGAAAGCCGAAAAGACTTGGAAAGAGTCTAGGCTAGCATAGCTAGAATGCGGGCCAGATAGGCAAAAGGTACAACAGCAAGGAAAAAGCACCTATGGCAAGTGAGAAGGGATTATGAAGGGAGCATTGCAATATTAAGAGAAACAAATTCCATTCTCAGAGATCGGGTCTTTAAACAAACCCGAGAGGCTAGAACGGACAGGGAGCGCTGCTATGATTCAATAGCCCGAATGGAAAAACAAATGGAGAAGTTCCAAGATCAGCTCGTTGACAATACTCAAGTATTGGGATTAAAAAATCAACGAATAGAACAGCTGTGTATGGAAAGGGATAGAATCAGGGGTAGGATCGATGAGATTGGGCACTACATCACCACGAAATGCCTAACATGTGAGGAAATGCCCCGTGATGCCCTTTTTGCCTCAGCCATGGGTTATGTCCACCGGATCATGGAGGAATTAAAAAGCTTGCAAAGAGGCCTGGCACCAAAGCCCGCGAAAAGGCCGAACGATGCCTCGCGGGCACCAAAATTCAAGGCTTTAATGTATCCTTAGTTCAAGTCTGCACTTGTTTGTTTTTAAGAGTCTGTTGTCTACCCCTCTGTTCTCTTTTCATATCAAACAATGTTAATAGTGTGGAGTCTGTTTCTTTTATATATAGCTTGTAATAGCATATTTTGGTAATAAAATGCAAAATTGCGTCTTTACTTTTACTTATGGCAGAACTACGCCCGGTCTGATTCATGCGGGGACATGATACGTAGGCAATCCACATAAGATTCGACCACCACTAAAAGATAAAAAAAGAGGCAAAGTGAATAAAGAAAGGACATAAGTCGGAATGACGCATGCAGTCAAAGCAAAAACATGTTAGAAATGGTTAACTGCCTAAGAACATTGCATTTCCCAATGTGAAATTTCAATATGTGTTAAACTCTAACGCTAACAAGTTTGTTGTTTATTATCAGAGAAAGAGATTTCAAAACAGTTAGCTCGTTAGAACGTTCTATCAGATTACCATTACCACACAAGATCAAAAGGGCCCATTCCGGAAAGTATGTCTGGTTCAGACAAAAGTGTTGAGGAGGAAAAGACAGAGATGCAAATGATGAAGGAGGAAGTAGACAGTTTAAGACAAGAGATAGCTGGGATGCACCTAGCCTGGGCTAAGGGGAAAACACCACCAATACTTCCCCCTACTCCTACCCTTTCACCAGCTCGGACTCCGGAACACCCTTCCACTGGTCCATCAACGAGCTTCCCCATTGCCCAATACTATCAAGGGGAAACTTCCTATAATCCCCAAGCTTCACCACCCAAACAAAATCCTCCTCCACCAGCTGTTCCTATTTTCGTGGCACCTCCACCCGCCACATTGCAAAAGTCACCCGATGAACCAGTGTTTCGGGTTCATGACAATCAATACTATCCTCCTGAACTTACCTTCAAAGCACCCGAGCCATACACTTACACCCCTCACCTTCAGCTCCCGGCAGAAACTGAGAGGCCAGCTAAGAATCCGGAGTAGGACGAAGTGCTTCGTAAAGTGAAAAGCCTGGAGCAATCCTTCAGGAATATGCATGGATTGGGCAGCCAAGTCAGTGTGCCCTATAAAGATCTGTGTCCCTTCCCCGATGTTCAATTGCCGACAGGTTTTAAGATGCCAAAGTTTGATCTATATGAGGGACATGGTGATCCCATGGCGCATCTAAGAGGTTTCTATAGTAAGATGAGAGGGGCAGGTGGAAAAGATGAGTTGCTGATTGCTTATTTCGGTCAAAGTTTAAGCGGGTCCGCATTAGAATGGTACACAAGGCAGGATCCTAGCAGGTGGTATACCTGGGATGATCTAGAACAAGCGTTTGCAGGTCATTTCTAGTATAACCTTGAGATCATCCCTGACCATCTCACACTGTTAAAACTTGAGAAAAAGCCTGGAGAGAGCTTCAGGGAATTCGGATTCTGTTGGAGAGAACAAGCGGCAAGAGTCGATCCGCCAATGAGGGAAGGTGTAATGGTGGACTACTTCTTACAAACTTTGGAGCCAACTTACTTTGGTCACCTGGTGACATCAGTTGGTAAATCTTTCAATGAAGTAGTAAAAATGGGCGGCATGGTTGAAGAGGGACTCAGGTCCAATAAGATAATGAGTTATTCGGCGATCAAGGCCACAACTCAGGCTATCCAAAGCGGCATGGGAGGTGCGCTCGGGAAAAAGAAGAGAGAGGAGGTCGCAACAGTTGAAGCAGGTACTTGGTCCAGTTCAAGAGGTCTTTCCCCTCACTACCAACCCAGACCCCATTACCCAAACTATCCACACACTCCATACAATCCTCCACAACCCTATTATCCACCACAAGAGCCACATTTCTCTGTCCATCACGCCCAAACTTACACCCAGCCTCCGGCTCGCCCGCAATGGCGTGCGCCGGCTCCCCAACACACATATCCACCTCCACAAAACACATATCCACCACCGAGGGCATACAGGAATCCTTCAGGGCCAAGCTTACTCGGAAATCAGGCTTTCAGGAATGAAAGGATGTAGAAGACGAGAACATTCACTCCGTTGGGAGAAACCTATACTACTCTGTTTCACAAGTTGAGGCAGATAGGCCTATTAAGTCCTGTTGAACCCAAATTGCCAAATCCCCTTCCCAAAAATCTGGACCACTCAGTAAGCTGTAAATATTGTTCGGGGGCTCCCGGGCATGATATTGAGAAGTGTTGGAAGTTGAAGACTGCCATACAAGATCTTATTGACACAAACAAGATCGAGGTTCAGGCACCAGAGGCACCCAACATCAATGAAAACCCGTTACCAGTGCACCATGAGGCCCACATGATCAAACTAGTGCATGAAGGAGGGAAACTTAAAACACCCTCACAAACGGTAATGATGATTCATGCCAGTCCGAACGAAAATTCGACCAGTGGAAAGGCAGTGGTATAGTTGGGAAAGGTAGATGACAAGCCATTCGTGGTAGTGGGGAAAGGTTCGTCTGTTGCTGCGAAAAAGCCAGAGTTAGTCAGGACAGTGCTGCAGGGAGTATCAAGCACACCAGTGTTAGTGGTGAAGGGGGTCCACGTAGAACCAGTTGTTATCAGGCCAGTCATGCAGTTGCCGATAACAAGTGAAAAAACTGTACCGTGGAGCTACAGTCAAGTGATAGTGATGCATAAGGGGAAAGAGGTTGTGGAAGAAGTATGCGAGGCTCAGGAGTTAACTCGTTCCGGAAGGTGTTTTGTTCCCGCAGAATTGAGAAGGGTCAATCCTGTAACAATAAAGAAGCCAGTGATGGAGGAAGAAGCAGAGGAGTTTTTGAAGAAGATGAAGGCGCAAGATTACTCAATCATAGAGCAGTTGAGGAAGACCCCAGTCCAGATTTCGTTTCTATCATTATTGATCCATTCAAACGATCATTGTCAGGCCTTAATGAAAATTCTGAACGAAGCCCATGTCCCGGACAAGCTCTCAGTGAACCATTTGGAGAAAATAGTGCACAAGATCTTCGAAGTAAACTAAGTGACATTCTCTGACGATGAGTTACCGGTAGAGGGTACAGAACACAACAGGGCACTCTACTTGACGGTAAAATGCGAAGACTCGGTGGTCACTCGAGTACTAATTGATAATGGGTCAAGTGCCAATATTTGTCCTTTGGCCACTTTGAACAAACTAAAGGTTGCTGAAGATAGAATCCACAAGAACAGTGTCTGCGTCCGAGGTTTTGATGGGGGCGGTACTGACACAGTGGGTGATATCGTACTGGAATTAACCATTGGTCCAATCGAGTTCACCATGGAATTTCAAGTGATAGATGTGGCGGTGTCGTATAATCTTCTGTTGGGATGACCCTGGATCCACGCAGCCAAAGCAGTGCCTTCCACACTGCATCAAATGGTCAAATTTGAATGGGATAGACAAGAGATTATGGTACACGGGGATGACGGTACACATGCCGTCAGTGATGCTATTGTGCCATTCATAGAAACCGACGATGACAAGGGCCCATGGGTTTATCAAGTTTTTGACGCAGTCTCAGTAGACAAAATTCCTGAGGGAGGGGGCCTTCCACTTCCTAGAATCATAGCTGCAACCTTCATGATAGCTTCAGAGATGCTGAACAGCGGGTTTGTACCAGGAAAAGGTCTGGGGATTGATCTGCAGGGAATGGTCCAGCCAGTTTCTTTGCCCAAGAACCTGGATACTTTTGGGTTGGGATTCAAACCTACCGCAGCAGATGTAAAGCGGGCCCGCAAGTTGAAGAAAAGAGTTTGGGTCCTTCCTAAGCCAATCCCACGCCTGTCCAGATCATTAAAGCAGGGTGTAGAAAGTTGCCAGTCCCGGAAGTTCTCGAACCCCTGATCAGGCCAGAGGGATATTTGAATGAGGGCTTTGAAAGAATGTTCGCTGATGTCAACACAATAGAAGCCGGAGAGGGTTCCAGTAAGGCAGACATACAATTTGTAGGGCCTAGGGCCAATGTCAACAATTGGACAGCTACTCCTCTTCCTACTCGGAGGGAGTCCTGGTAGTTGGCTCTGATTTTCCTTCTTGTTTTCTGGATTATACAGGGTTGTAATCCAGATTCTTTTTTATTTTTGATATTACTCAGCAAAATATGAAACCTTGTTATCCTATAATTCAATAAAATGAATTGTTTCTTCTTCATTCCTTATTTTATTTTATTTTTAATTTTTGTCCTTTTTTTTCCGGAACAATTCTTTTCATACTGGTCTTAACGACATGGCATGCACAACAGATCTTCAACCTAGTCTAAAAGATCAATCTGATTCCGAACTAACCATACAAGAGGTCGATTATGATAATGAATCAGAATACGATGAGGATGAAGCCTTCGAAGAAATAAACAGAGAGCTAAGCTAGTTTGAAGAAAAATTCAGGCCCAACTTAAATGACACAGAAGCCATCAATTTAGGGGATGCAGGCGATATCAGAGAAACTAAAATAAGCATCCACATTGCACCAAATATCAGGGAAGAATTGATCAAAACACTTATTAAGTTCAAAGATGTTTTTGCATTGTCATATAATGACATGCCGGGGTTAAGCACGGATTTAGTAGTTCATAAATTGCCTACCGACCCGGCATGCCCTCCCGTCAAACAGAAGTTGAGGAAGTTCAAAACGGATATGAGTGTGAAGATTAAAGAGGAAGTAACCAAGCAGCTGCAAGCAAAGGTTATTCGTGTCACTCGATATCCTGATTGGTTGGCTAATGTGGTGCCAGTGCCAAAGAAAGATGGGAAGATCAAGGTGTGTGTCGATTACCGCAATCCGAACAGGGCAAGCCCAAAGGACAACTTTCCTTACCCAACATCCATATCTTGATCGACAATTGTGCCGGACGTGAGATCAGATCTTTTGTAGATTGCTATGCTGGGTATCATCAGATTCTGATGGATGAAAAAGATGCGGAAAAGACGACATTCATTATGCCATGGGGAACTTATTGCTACCGGGTAATGCCATTTGGTTTGAAAAATGCTGGGGAAACATATGAGAGCGATGACCACTGTGTTTCATGACATGATCCACAAAGAAATCGAGGTGTACGTGGACGATGTGATCATAAAATCCAAGCATCAGGAAAACCACGTAGTAGACCTAAGGAAGTTTTTTCAAAGACTTCGAAGGTATGATATTAAGCTCAACCCGGCAAAATGTGCATTTGGAGTTCCATCTGAAAAGCTGTTGGGATTCATCGTCAGTCGGCGAGGTATTGAACTGGACCCGGCAAAAAGATTAAATCTATCCAAGATTTGCCGCCGCCGAAGAATAAGACAGAAGTAATGAGTCTGTTAGGAAGGTTGAATTACATCAGCAGATTTATTGCTCAACTCACAGCAACTTGTGAACCCATCTTTTGGCTACTGAAGAAAGATGTTGCGGTAGAATAGACGACAGAATGTCAGGAGGCATTTGACCAGATCAAAGGATATTTATCAAATCCACCTGTGTTGGTTCCACCTGAATCGGGGAGACCGTTAATTCTTTATCTAACGGTCCTGGAGAATTCATTTGGCTGCGTGTTGGGGCAACACGACATTACAGGAAAGAAGGAGCAAGCCATCTATTATCTCAGCAAGAAGTTTACAGTATATGAGGTTAAGTACACTCAACTCGAGAAGACATGTTGCGCCCTAACTTGGGTGGCTCAGAAATTGAAGCACTACTTGTCCTCATATACTACTTATCTCATTTCCCGCTTGGATCCACTAAAGTATATTTTCTAGAAGCCTATACCCACAGGGAGGTTAGCAAAATGGCAAATATTACTCACGGAATTTGACATCATCTATGTGACGAGGACGACCATGAAAGCCCAAGCACTGGCCGGTCACTTGGCTGAGAATCCTGTTGATGAAGAATACGAGCCGTTGAGGACGTATTTTCCTAATGAGGAAGTGATGCATATAGATTAATTGGAATTACCTGAGGAACCAGGTTGGAAGCTTTTCTTTGATGGAGCCGCAAATGCGAAAGAAGTTGGAATAGGAGCGGTACTTATTTCTGAAATAGGACATCATTATCCTGTTACAGCTCAGCTGCGTTTCTATTGTACCAACAACATGGCTGAGTATGAGGCATGCATTTTGGGTATGTGACTAGCTGCAGACATGGATGTCCAGGACGTTTTGGTCTTGGGAGACTCGGACCTCCTGGTGCATCAGATTCAGGGTGAATGGGAAACACGGGATTTGAAGCTCATACCATATCGACAATGTTTGCATGATCTGAGCAAGAGATTTCGATCAGTGGAGTTCAGACACATCCCGAGAGTTCACAATGAGGTTGCCAATGCATTGGCCACTTTAGCATCGATGTTGCACCACCCAGACAAAATTCATGTTGACCCGTTGCACATCCAGGTTCGTGATCAGATGTTTATTGCAACATGATAAAGGAAGCAGTGGATGGCGAGCCATGGTTTTATGACGTCAAAGAGTACCTCAGGATGGGGATATACCCGGAGCAGGCCACCGGAGATCAAAAAAGAGCCATTTGGCGATTGGCAAGTGGATTCTTCCTTAGTGGAGGAGTATTGTACAAAAGAACCCCAGATTTGGGATTGCTGAGATGTATAGATGCCAGTCAAGCCACGACAGTTATGATAGAGGTACATGCAGGAGTTTGTGGGCCACATATGAGCGGATATGTATTGGCGAAGAAGATTCTTCGAGCTGGGTATTATTGGCTCACTATGGGCATGATTGTATCAGTTTCGTGCGGAAATGCCATCAATGTCAGATACACGGAGATTTGATTCATTCTCCGCCGATAGAATTGCATACAATGTCAGCGCCATGGCCATTTGTTGCCTGGGCATGGATGTCATTGGACCTATTGAGCCGGCAGCTACAACGGTCATAGGTTCATTCTGGTGGCCATCGACTATTTTACTAAGTGGGTTGAAGCTAAAACTTTCAAGTCGGTAACCAAGAAAGCAATGGTGGATTTTGTTCACTCCCATATCATCTATAGATTTGGGGTCCCAAAAGTGATCATCACGGATAATGGTGCTAATCTTAACAGCAATTTGATGAAAGAGGTGTCAATAGTTTAAGATTACACATCGTAATTCCACACCATATCGTCCTAAGGCGAATGGAGCAGTTGAAGCAGCCAACAATAACATCAAGAAGATACTGAGGAAGATGGTAGAAGGATCCAGACAATGGCATGAAAAATTACCATTTGCGTTGTTGGGTTATCGCACTACTGTCCGGACTTCAATAGGTGCAACCCCTTATTTGTTGGTATATGGAACTGAAGTAGTAATACCGGCAGAAGTTGAAATTCCATCCCTTCGGATTGTCGCTGAGGCTGAGATCGATGATGACGAGTGGGTCAAAACCCGTTTGGAGCAGTTGAATTTGATTGATGAAAAGAGATTGGCAGCTGTGTGTCATGGCCAATTATATCAAAAGAGAATGGCAAGTGCCTACAACAAGAAGGTGCGCCCCAGAAAATTTGAGGTGGGGCAGCAGGTGGTTAAACGAATCCTGCCACATCAGGCCGAAGCAAAAGGCAAGTTCGCCCCGAATTGGCAAGGACCGTTCATTATAACCCGAGTGTTGTCCAATGGTGCTTTATGTTTAACAGATATCGACGGGAAATGCGTCGACATGGCTATCAATTCTGACGCAGTTAAGAGATATTATATATGATTTCTTTTGATTGTAATTATTGTTTGTTTGTGATTGGCATTTATCGGAGAATGAAATGACGGAGGCAATTCTTTCTTCTATCCAAACACTTTATCCTTTGTTTCCCCTTTTGAGCCTTATTTATTCTTTCATATCCCTCTTTTGGAATCAATAATTAAAATGTAAGAAAAAGATAAAGAGAAAATTAATGATAATAAAGACAAAAGAAAAAATCACAAGAAAAACAAAGGAATTGGGAACTACGTTTGACCTGATTCCTCAAGAAGGATATGTAGGTGCCTTACGGCTCGGTCATAAGGTAACAAAAAGTAAAAATCCCCAAGCAAGAAAAACTGGGGCAGAAGTTTGTGTTTGTAATTCTGAAAAGAAAGTTCGATTCCAAGAGTTGTAATATTTTACCCATCAAAATTATTTTGAGCCTTTTGATACCCCTTTTCCTTTCAGCCAAACACGAAAACCCATATTGATGTCCAAAAAAGACTTCCTGATCAATATCCGAGAAGTGCCAAGTCATGCATAACACTCTGATCCCCAGCACAGAAGAGGATCATAAACTGGAAATGAATTGACAACCAAAAAGAATCCCCAGCAGAGAAAGTTATATCGGCAACACTCCAATCCCCAGCTGAAAAATAAAATAAAATGAGAGAGTCTTATCGGTGAAAACCTTCACAGGCATCATAAGGCGACAAAAGATGAGAAAAATAAAACGAGAGAGTCTTATCGGTGAAAACCTTCACAGGCACCATAAGGCGATGGGAGTTGAGAGAAACGAGAGAGTCTTATTAGTGAAAACCCCTCGAAGGGCACTATGAGGCGACAAGACAAGATTGACGGAAGGGATCCGCATTTGGCAAAGAGATGAGTGTTTGCTTATCCCTAGAAAGATTAGGCCATCCGAAAGATTGATTGATATGAATAGACTGGGTTGATCGATCCGGAATGTGCGACATGATCGTTAGGATCAGTTATATCTCAGATAAGTTCTTTTCTTTCTTTTTCCCCAACATTTGTTCGGAAAGACTTCTTCTTTTTCTATTTTTGAAATCATCACTTTATCATTTCTTGGTTTAAAGACTTTACCTCCCTAGCAGTTTGTCTTTGAAAAGGATTTTCAGAGCTTACTACCAATTGCCAAAATAATGAAAAACAAAATGCAAATAGGACAGGCCAAGGATAAGGCGACAAAGCGAAAAGAAGTTGGTCGCAAGACCAAATGATGAATGGGTCTAGAGCCCAAGAGGACCAAATTTCCAGGGGAAGTTGGAGAAAAACGAAAAAGCAACAGTTAAAAGGTTATGAGGATCCCAAACAGATTTGCGAAATACAGGAACAACTCCGACAGGTTCTCGATCAAGTTCCGCAACGGTCGGACAACACAGAGCGGGGAAGAAAGAGAAAAGAAAAACCATCCCCAGCAGGAGTATCATCCTCAGCAAATAATATCATCCCCAACAAGTTTTATAGCAAAACAGGGAAAAGAAAAGGGAAAAACCACCCCCAGCAAAAGTGGCGCGACCACTCGCCACGTTTTAAACTAACAAATTTCTCTTTGATTTTAAGCAGGAAAAGGAAATATTATTGACAGCAGGAAGACAGGGTCACAAAGAAGATTATCAAACTGGGGCAGAAAATTTTCTCTCATTATGAAAATTTTCTTGAAATCAGATAGCCATTTGAGAGAGAGAGAAGATAACACAAGTTTTGAAGGAAGTAAAATCCCCAGCAGTATACGAGAAGGGAGATACAAGTTAAAAAAAAAAAAGAGCAATCTTGGAAGAAGCAAGATAACCCAAAGTTGTAAAACAATGACCTTTGAATCAATATCATCCCCACCATTGTTGAAAGGAGGAAGATAATTCTCCAGCAATGTTATTCCCGACAGGTTTCAGGGAAGTGAAAGCGCCAGTTTTAAAGGAAATAGTCTTTGAAGAAGGAAAATGACATATTGATGAAATAAAATATCGGTGTTATCCCCAGCAGTTTTTCAGAGGAATAAAACACCATTTCTTGAAGGAAGCAGTTGTGGAAATCAGGAGCCCGCCTGGAGAATGGAGGTGTTATTTTAAAGAGTTGTTGAAGTCAGGAGCCCGCCTGGAGAATGGAGGCTGAATTATTTTGAAGTTATTTTTGAAGTCAGGAGCCCGCCTAGAGAATGGAGGCTGAATTATTTTTAAGAAGTTGTTGAAGTCAGGAGCCCGCCTGGAGAATGGAGGCTGAATTATCTTGAAGAAATCGTTGAAGTCAGGAGCCCGCCTGGAGAATGGAGGTGTTATTTTTAAGAATTTTTTGAAGTTAGGAGCCCGCCTGTAGAACGTAGGTTGTTATATTTTTAAGTTGAAGAAGTCAGGAGCCCGCCTGGAGAATGGAGGTTGAATTATCTTGAAGAAATCATTGAAGTCAGGAGCCCGCCTGGAGAATAGAGGCTGAATTATTTTTGAAGAATTTGTTGAAGTCAGGAGCCCGCCTGTAGAATGGAGGTTGTTTATTTTAAGTTGGAGAAGCCCGCCTGAAGAACAGAGGTTGTTACATTTAAAAAAGGTTGGAGAAGTCAGGAGCCCGCCTGTAGAATGGAGGTTGTGTCATCTTTCAAAAGTCAAGTTGGAGTCAGGATCCCGCCTGCAGAACAGAGGAATACATTTCAAGATCAAATCAGAAGTCAGTAATGAGGAAGGTTACAACAAAAATCCCCAGCATAACAAGCTCTAATGTAGGAAGCAGTGTCCCCAGCAGACAGAACGGAATAATAAAACTTGTGTTCAGAAAGGCAAAAGGCCAGTGTCATCCCCAGCAGTTTTCGAAAGAAAAGCACCAGAGGAAACACAAGCCGACAAGAAAGCAAGGCAACTAGAGCAAGTGGAAGATAGCTAAGATTTTGTAATTCCTAGTTTAGTCTAACTTCTTGTTTTCCTTTGGCACGGTGTAATAAGGAGATCGGTAAGCAGTAGCAACAGCATGCAGCAGCAGTAACAACAAAATTGCAGTTCCATGGTAGTCCCAGCTACCAAAACTTCCTGAACTACATTAACCTGATTCCCTTCTAGCCAGGGATATGTAGGAAACCTTTGAAGCAAAGGTTCGGTTAAATTTTTTTTCAAAAAAAAATGCTTCACACAGAGTATTCCAACGGGCAAAAATCGCTCGTATCTGCTCACTTTATCTTTGCACGAAAACCCTTCGTGTTTTTCGGACAAAGAGGAGCAGCTGTGAGCACGTGATTTTTGCTTCACAAAAACTACTCCAAAATAAATCAAAAATAAAATAAAATTCTCTTGGTGTACAATTTTTAGGATTTGCGTGGCATTTTTGGATAATTGTTTGTGTTTTTGTCCTTAAATGTTTATTTTGTTTGTAGTTAATTGAAAAAATACAAAAAAAATACATGTTGCATATCTAGGATTTAATTATGCATTTAAGAATTAATTAAACCATTAATTGGCTCTAAAAGAAAAATCATAAAAATATGCATTTTATTCTATTTGTTGTCATTGTGTGATTTTATTTTAAGGTCTTAATTTGTGTGTTAATTGTTGTAAGTGTTAATTAATATTTGTGTAGTTTTATTTTTGATTTTACAATTTAATTAGTAATTGTGTTTAAATTAAAAAATTAAAGAAGAAAAAAGAAAAGAGTTCAAAAATGAAGAAAATTTGGACTGGGCCAGTTTTTAAAAAGAGAAGTCAGGCCCAAAGGTTGCACCCCCTACCTGGCCCAAGTCTGTCAACCCAAAGACCACCAAACGACGTAGTATAGGGCAAGAGCTACGTCGTTTTGATGGTGCCCGTCCAATTAATCTCAAAAGACAACCAAACGACGTCGTATTGGCATTTTCCATCTGGACCGTTGATCAAATAGATCTAACGGTCCAGTTCAGTTCTTTCATTAAACCAAACGACGCCGTGTGATTGTATTTAATCAAGTCCGTTCATTGCTTTTGATATAATGGCTCCCAGGCCTTCCCTCATGACCCGACCCGCTCCCGTCTGAGACCGACCCTATCCCCACTCAACCAAAACAGCACCGTTCCCTTAAGTAAAGAGATCCTGGCCATCAATCTCACCTGATCCAATGACCAGGATCCATCCCTCCCCTTCGTATATAAGCCCTCAATCTCACCCCACACCCCAAACCAAACACCCCCCTCGTCTTCCTGTTCATCATCGTCTTAGAGACGAAACCCCCCAAAACCTAGCCGCCCTAGCTCCCCTTCGCCTGAAACCCGATGGCAACAATGCCGCCGACCACCACCTTAACACCCTAAGACCATTTGACCACCCCCGTTCCAAATATGTTACTCGTGTGGTTCGAATCTTCCCCCATCTTCTCGAATCTTCATTTGAAGATTCGAGCCAAACGGAAACCTACCCCAACCCACCCCAAATTCATACCAGTTACTCCTCTGACCTCACTTGTAACCAAACTAAGCTTGGTTTGGTTCGAATCTAACCAGAAACCTTCAAGCCCCAAATCGACTGTATGAACCCTAAAAATCCAGAACCTTGGGGTCTATCCAATTAAATGAAGGGTTGGGGTCTAATAGACCTTAATCGAGGTATTCTCAGTTGAGAATACTTCGATTAAAGTCCGTTCGACCTCAAAGAGGTCAAGTCCGGTTCGAGACTGGGTCATTTTTGTTTTTAAGATTCAGAGGTATTTTTCCTTTCCTTCTTTATGTTCATGTATTCTATGTGTATCTCGTTGCCTATTTTAGTAATTTGTGTGATTTTTCTACTTTTCTTTTAATTAATTCTGTTTCATCTTCAATAGACCTTTTTATTTGGTCCAAATCTGTCATTTGTTTATGTTTGCTGTAATTATTATGTGTGTAATCGATTAATAAGTTGCGTCGATTAGTTAGTTTCCAGTTAATCCATAATTCTGTCAATAACACTTTACCCGAATTGCCTATTTCTTTGTTGCTGATTTGTTCAGTGTCAGTTGTAATACGTAATCGACTAATTAAGATTCGTCGATTAGGTCGTTCGTATAGTTTGCATCATTCGGCATTCTGTTGTTTATAGTTTTCAAATTGTTAGTTATCCGATTAATTCAGATTCTGTTTTGATTAGGAGCATTGTTCTGAATCCCTGGAACCTTTATATTTGATGTATTTTCTGCCTTAAAGTACCAGCTGAATTGGTTATAGCTTTAATCAAATCAGTTTTGGTTAATTGTTAGTTAAACAGATTTCAGAATTAAGAGTTTAATACAGTTGAATAGTTGTATTAGGAGACAGTAATTTAAGGGGTTTTTAGGGCTGATTTAGGAATGAAATAGTTAAGATTATATTTTAATATTAGTGATTTATTAGTGGAATATTAATTAATACATTAATGGGGAACAAAAGGGAATGGGGGGCTAATAATAAGGAAAAGATTGCCTTAGTGGGATTTAAAGTGAAAAAAATCAGATTTTAGTGGAAATTTTGATTTGAATAAAAGAGGGGGTCGGGCAGACTTGTATAAAAGGTGTTGGAGAGGAGTTAAAAAAGGGGGAGGACTTTAAAAAAAAAGAAGTTGGAGAGAGAGATAGAGTGTTAAGGCTGAACATTTACATTAAGAGTTTCAGGCTGCTTTTCTTGAGTTTTGACAAATCAGAAACTACTGTTTCCTTGCATCTGTCTGTGTTTCATTTTGGTACTGCTGGGTTTCAGTTTAGTATTTCCTGGGTTTCTGTTGGTGGAGTACTGATTGCATTAAGTTCATGGGTTTTCCTGCTTGGTTTTAATCTTTCTTAGGATTTCTGCTATTGTTGGCTACTGGTTTACTGGTTGTTGCTGTACTGCTGTGTTCTGCACTGATCTTCCTCTTCTTCTCTTTGCTTTTCAAATACTAGGTACACAAATTGATACACTGGTTCTTGTAGGTTGAAACTTGAAGCATGAATACAAAGAAATGAAGAGTTGAAGTTTTAAATTCATTGTAGTTGTCTACTTATTTGTATATACATTAGAATACCTCTTTCATTAGAATCATGTAGGTGTTTGTTTATGTATAACTGGACATGCCTTTTGTAGTAGTTTAGTGAGAAAACTGCCCATGTATGCTTAGTTAGAAGGATTGATGGTATAGTAATTCATGTTCTGTTACTTCACTATTATTTGTTAAATAGTATATATCAAAAGCATGTCAGGCCATTTAGATTATACTTAAACATTCAATAGTTATCTCATTTGAACAAATGGACTGTTTCTGAACTGGTAGGAACATTGTTTAATTAGATACCATTGGTTAATTTCATGCATGTAAATGGTTTAGGATAAAAAATTAGATTTCCAAGTTCTTTCATTCTAGTAGAATGCCACTTTAAATTTGCAGAAATCTGTTAACAAAATGACACCATTTTTTGCAAGCTATGAATATGTGTAGAAACCATTAACTAGACCCTATTGGATTAAGGATGGCCCGGGTCCATTTTTACCCCATATACGTTGGACCTAGGCCCATAAATGGCAAACGGATCGTCCTTATTGCATCATTTTCAGAATTAACGAATCGTATTCAAAACTTAACTATAATAACCCGCAAGCATGTAAATAAATTAGGTACTTTTCTTCTTTTATTTTAGAGACGGACGAAAATAGAAAAACATAGTTACTATAGGACAATCCTTTAAAATAATATGAGGCGTGCCTCGCCAGAGAAATCACAAGTTGCGGGGCCCTCGATAAAAAGACATAATAAATGGATAGACTTCGGGATCAGTCGCTTAGTGAACTCCATGGTCCTTCCCCAAAAATAACAATACGCTAGTCTCTTTAGGACGCGTCTTTAATAAACTACGTCCTTAATACGGGTGTGCATTTATGTAACCCAAATTCAAATCTCAACGGAGTCGAAACGTGTCAATAACCACGAGTACATTGATTGTGACGAGGTTCGAGATACGTTTTCACAACGTTGCAATTCCTTGTTAAAATAACAATAATAATAATAATAAAAGCGGTAAAAGAGTCATAACTTGCACCAAGTGCATAATTGTTAAAATCAGGTAAATAAGCCGAATATAACAGTTGAGCGACTGTGCTAGAACCACGGAATTCGGGAATGCCTAACACCTTCTCCCGGGTTAACAGAATTCCTTATCCGGATTTCTGGTATGCAGATTGTAATATAGACTCCTTCTTTTCCTCAATTCGAGATAAAAACCGGTGACTTGGGACACCATAAATCTCCCAAGTAGCGACTCTGAATTTTAATAATAAATCCCGTTTCGATTGTACTTTAATTGGGAAAACTCTTCTACGCCTTTGCTTGGCGCGGGTAAAAAGGAGGTGTGACAAGAACCAATATAAAGAGGACTGTTCAGAAAGAGAAAAGAAGAAAACAAAATTAGAACAAAATAAGAAAAGAAAAGCTTTCACTTTATTAAAATACGGGATAACAAAGTTTCACACTTTGCCGAACACAAAACAAAACTGGATTACAACCCTGGAATAATCCAAAAACAAGAAAGAAAAAATAGAGCCCACTACCACGACTCCCTCCGGGTAGGAAGAGAAGTAACTGCCCAATTGTTGATATTGGCCCTAGGTCCCACAAACTGTATATCTGCCCTACTAGACCCTTCTCCAACTTCTATCATGTTGACATCGGCGAACAGTCTTTCAAAACCCTCATTCAAATCTCCATCTAGCCCAATCAGTGGTCCGAGAACTTTCGGGACCGACAAATTTCTGATACCTACTCTGACAAAGGATCTGGAAAGACGTGGAACTGGCTTGGGAAGAACCCAAACTTTCTTCTTCAACTTTCAGGCCCGCCTTACATCTGCTGCCGTAGGCTTGAATCCTAGCTCGAAAGTGTCCAGGTTCTTGGGCAAAGAAACTGGCTGGACCATACCTTACAGATCAACCCCCAAACCTTTTCCTGGTACAAACCTGCTGTTTAGCATTTCCGAGGCTACCATGAAGGTCGCAGTTGCGATCCTGGGAAGGGGAAGGTCCTCGCCTTCAGAAATTTTATCCACTGAAACCGCGTCAAAAACCTGGTACACCCATGGACCTTTGTCGTCATCAGTTTCTATGAATGGCACAATGAGATCACTCACAATGCCTATACCGTCATCCCCGTGCACCACTATCTTCTGCCTGTCCCACTCAAATTTCACCATCTGGTGCAATGTAGAAGGCACTGCTTTGGCGGCATGGATCCAGGGTCGCCCCAATAGAAGGTTGTATGATACTGCCACGTCTACCACTTGGAATTCCATGGTGAATTCGACTGGACCAATGGTTAATTCCAGTATGATATCACCTACCGTGTCAGTACCGCCCCCATCAAAACCTCAGACGCAGACGTTATTCCTGTGAATCCGGTCATGATCAACCTTCAGCTTGTTCAGAGTAATCAAAGTACAGATGTTGGCGCTTGACCCATTATCAATCAATATTCGGGTGACCACCGAGTCTTCGCATTTCACGGTCAACTAAAGGGCTTTGTTGTGTTTTGTACCTTCTGTCGGCAATTCATCATCAAAAAATGTCACTCGGTTTACCTCGAAGATTTTGTGCACTATCCTCTCCAAGTGGTTTACGGAGATTTTATCCGGAACATGGGCCTCGTTCAGGATTTTCATCAGTTCCTGGCAATGATCACTAGAATGGATTAACAAGGATAGCAACGAAATCTGTGTCGGGGTCTTTCTTAACTGCTCCACAATGGAGTAGTCTTGTGCCTTCATTTTCTTCAAAAACTCCTCAACCTCTTCCTCCGTTACTGGATTTTTTACCACCACTGGGTTGGACCTTCTTAACTCTACGGGAGCAAAACACCTTCCCGAACGAGTTAAGCCCTGGTCCTCACATACTTCTTCCACAACCTCCTTCCCTTTGTACATTACCATCGCTTTACTGTAGCTCCATGGCACGACTTTCTTGCTGGTTATCGACATCTGCATTATTGTCCTGATGACAACTGGCCCTATGCATGCTGGCTTGCTTGGTACCCCTCGCACCGTTACTTTGACCGGCTCTGGATTCTTTGCAACAACGGGCGAACTCTTCCCCATCACCACCACTGGCTTGACGTCTACCTTTTCCGACTGTACCACCTCTTCTCCCCCTGTCGACTTTTCTTTTGGACTGGCACGGATCATCATCACTGTCTGTGAGGGTTTCTTTAGCTCCCCTCCTTCATGTACAAGCTCGATCATGTGGGTTTCGTGGTGTGTCGGCAACGGGTTCTGATTGATGTTGGGTGCCTCTGGCTCCTGGACCTCGATCCTATTTGTGTCAATAAGATCTTGTATGACAGTCTTCAACTTCCAACACTTCTCAGTATTATGCCCGGGAGCCCCCGAACAATATTCACAGCTTACCGAGTGGTCCAAATTTTTGGGAAGGAGTTTTGGCAATTTGGGCTCCACAGGACAAAATAGGCCTAACTGCCTCAATTTGCGGAACAAAGTAGTATAGGTTTCTCCCAGCGGAGTGAATATTCTCGGCCCCTGCACCCTTTCATTCCTGAAAGTCTGATTCCCACGGAAGCCTGGCCCCGAAGGATTCCTGTAGGCCCTTGGTGGTGGATATGTGTTTTGTGGAGGTGGATATGTGTTTTATGGAGGTGGATATGTGTTTTGTGGAGGTGGATATGTATTTTGGGTAGCCAGCGCACGCCATTGCGGGCGAGCCGGAGGCTGGGTGTAAGTTTAGGCGTGATGGACAGAGAAATGTGGCTCTTGTGGTGGGTCGTAGGGCTGTGGAGGGCCATATGGAATGTGTGGGCAATTTGAGTGATGGGGTTTAGGTTGGTAGTGGGGGGGGGGCCTCTAGATCTGGACCAAGTACCTGCCTCAACTGTTGCGACATCTTCCCTTTTCTTCTTTCCGAGCGCACCTCCCGTGCCGCTCTGGATGGCCTGAGTGGTTGCTTTAATCGCCGAATAGCTCAAGATTTTGTTGGACTTAAGTCCCTTTTCAATCATACCGCCCATTTTTACTACTTCATTGAAAGATTTTCCAACTGACATCACCAGGTGACCGAAGTAAATTAGCTCCAGAGTCTGTAGAAAGTAGTCCACCATTTCCCCCTATCTCATCGGAGGATCAACTCTTGCTGCCTGTTCTCTCCACCGGAACCCAAATTCTCTAAAGTTCTCTCCCGGCTTCTTCTCAAGTTTCAGTAATGTGAGATGGTCAGGGACAATCTCAAGGTTATACTGGAAGTGACCTGCAAATATTTGTGCTAGATCCTCCCAGGTGTACCACCTGCTCGGATCTTGTCTTGTGTACCATTCCAGTGCAGACCCACTGAGACTTTGACCAAAGTAAGCTATTAGCAGCTCATCTTTACCACCTGCTCCTCTCATCTTGCTGCAAAAACCACGCAGATGTGCCATTGGATCACCGTGCCCCTCGTATAGATAAAACTTTGGCATCTTGAACCCTTTCGGCAATTGAACATCGGGGAATGGGCACAGATCTTTGTAGGCCACACTGACTTGGTTGCCTAACCCATGTATATTCCTAAAGGACTGCTCCAGGCTTTTAAACTTTCGAAGCACTTCGTCTTGCTCTGGGCTCTTAGCCGGCTTTTCAGTCTCTACTGGGATCTCGAAGTGAGTGTTATAAGTATGAGGCTCGGGTGCTTTGAAGGTTGGTTCAGGGGGTAATATTGGTTATCGTGAGCCTAAAACAACGGCTCGCTGGATGATCTTTGCAGCGTGGCTGGTGGGGGTGCCACGAAAACAGGAACATTCGGTGGAGGAGGGTTCTGATTGGGTTGTGAAGCTTGGGGATCATAGGCATTTCTTCCCTGATAGTATTGGTGACTGGGGAAGCTTGTTGAAGGGCCGGGGGGAGGGTATTCCGGCGTGTGTTCTGGTGGGAGAGTGGGAATAACGGGAGGGTTAGGCACCTTTTGTACCCTAGCTAAGGCCAGCTGCATTTCTTTCATCTCCTGTCTCATCTTATCCATTTCCTCCTTCAGTATTTGATTCTCCGTCCTTTCATCCTCGACACTTTGGTCTGAACTAGTCATGCTTTTTAGTACGGGCCCTTTGGATCTTGTTTGGTAATGGTAATCTGCCAGAACGTTCTAACAAACTAACTGGTTCGAAATCTCTCTCTGGATAAATAACAAACTTGTTAGCGTTAGAGTTTAACACATATTGCAATTTCACGTTGGGGATGCAATGTTCCTAGGTAGTTTAACCATTTCTAACATGTCTTTGCTTCGACTGCATGCATCATTCCGGCTTACTTTGTTTGTGCCTCGTTTAATTGTTTTTGAAACTTTCTTTATCTCTCTTTTTATTCCTTTCTTTCCCTTTCTTTTATTAACTTTGCCTTTTCTTTTTTCTTTTCTTTTTAGTGGTGGTCGAATCTTATGTGGATTGCCTACGTGTCATATCCCCGCATGAATCAGACCGTGTGTAGTTCTGCCACATAGGTGCGAAAAGAAAAAAAAGATAATTTTTGGAAATTTTTGATTTTTCATTAATCAACATCCTATTACAGACCAGACGCTTTTTGGCAAGGAAAAAAATAGACTCGAAACCAAACCAAGTACGAACTCAATTACTACTGACATACTCTGATGCGAAATAAAGACAAACTCTAACAGACAACAGACTCTAAGAAAAAGAAAATGCAGATTCAAACTATGAACACATTAAAGTTTTAAATTTGGGTGCCCGCGGGGTGTCACTCGGCCTCGCCGTGGGTTTAGGTGTAAGGTTCCTTCCCAGCTGCCCCAATTCATACATGATTTTCTTCACAAATATCATCACCGCCTCAAAAAAGGTGGTACGGGTCATGTTTTCACACTCCCGACATTTCCTGGTAATAGCACGAGCGATAGTTAGAATCTTGTTCCTGGTTTGGTCTTTCCCTAGGAGTAGGCATTCTATCTGATCCCCCCTAGCCTTCAAAACCCGAGAATCATGCAGATGTTGTTTCCGCAACTGCTGTATTTCATCTTCCATCGAAGCCATCAGATCATAGCAGTGCTTACTCTCGGTTTTAAAAGCCTTGGCTTGTTTAGCCGCCTCACTTTCTAGGGTGGCCACCTTCCTTTTTAGACTGACAATGGTCTTTTCATGATATTTCCTTGCCTGCTGTAAGCACTGTGTGCGCTCTTTCGTTCTCTTTGCCCATTGTGCCCGGAGTTGTGCTATGGTATCCTCAGATTTCTTCAAATCATCTTAGTACTCACCGATTTCCTTTTTCAACCCTTTTATTAACCGCTCATCTGACCGACTCCTTTATTGTTTGTCAACATCTCTCCTTACTTGTCGGATTTGGGCTTTCAACACCTCATTTTCTTGGGCCAATTTGCTCTTTTCTCCCTAATCGGCATTAACTTGCAGACTATTTTCAAATTCCAGGTCTCTAATCTGTTGCCTCAGCTTGCCTACTTTGGCCCGGTATTCGCGCTCTTTGGCCAACCAGTCCCACGGTTCTTGCGACGCCTCAACGAACTCTTGAATGTGAGGCTTTTTGGTTGGCCATTCTAGTTCGTCTCTTATAATACCCTTCTTTCTGTACCAGGCGAGATAAGCCGGTAAGACTTCGCCTCTGGACAGGTCGCGCACTCGAGTGTTTACCATCAAATACTGGCATTCATTCCATATATGACAGACGGTTTCTTCATGAAATTGGCCGTCGGCGCATATCTCAACTGTATAAACACTGAGATCTTCATCTGGGTGTACCACCTGACACCTTCCTAACTGTCTCATCACCCGGTAGGATGCATAAAGTTGAATACCTCTGTCCCATTAAGAGGAAGTAAGGCCCTGTGGTGGGCATATACACAATTTCTTCAACAGGAAGTCAACCCAATGTCCACCCTATTTGTGCTGCAGTGATGGCGCAGAGGCAAGATATCCAGTCTTCAGACCCTTCTGGCAATTTGAACCCTGAAACCCTTGTGTTATGTCCTTCAATGCAGCCTTCGTTTGTGGATCTATAGCTCATATACTGAGGATGATGACACAAGTGCTCGATCATCCACATCTGCAATAACAAATTGCATCCTTCAAAAAAATCTGCCCCGGCTTTACAGGCTGTGAGAGCTCGGTATATCTCGGACACTATCATAGGGGCAAGCATGCTTTTGTTGTTGGTAATCAGAACCTTGACGACTCCATCCACCTTCAAATCAATATTTCTGTCTTTCCGAGGAAACACCACAATGCCTAAGAACGCTACCATGAAGGCGAACCGCCTATGTTCATCCCATTTTGTCCGATTCCCTCTACTGCAAACCCCGCTTTCCAGATCGTTGAACCCTCCTATATGCCCATACCTCTGGTATATGAACTGCAGAGTAGAAAAACCCATATCCAATTTAGAGTACGGGACTCCCTTGCTTATCTTTAGCAGATCCATGAACTTGTGCGAATTGACGGCTCTTGGAGCAATCAGATATTTGTGCCTTAGCCCCTCAGTAATGTCCATATAACCTTCTACCTCTTCTAAGGTTGGGGTGAGTTCAAAATCTGAGAAGTGGAATACGTTGAGGGCCGGGTCCCAAAATGTAACCAAAGCTTTTATGATGTCACATCTGGGTCTGACGTTCAACAAACTGGTGAGGCCTCCCAGATGTGATTTGATCTTATCTCGCTCTGACTTTTCCAAATCCTCCCACCACAAGCGCAACTCCAAAGGGATCTTGCTCCTAACTGTTACCGGCAAACTTGGACCCGTGCTCATTCTGCATGTTTGTTTGGGGTGATTAAGACTCATTGGACTCAAAGGAAGAATTGACACACATTTAAAAACTCCGATCTTGTCAATGCGGCCTTTCAGCACTTCGAAGAAGATTTAAAGGTTATGTTTTACCAACCGGACAATACCTTAAAAATGACCAGAAGTGGCTGTTCTCACAAAAACAGCCTTCCGATGTCTTTTTAGGGACATTCGGCTATTTTTACAAGAATGGAATCACCCGATTTATTTATGACGAAAGATTAAAATTTTTGACATTTTTTGGCTATTTTTGCAAAAGGGGAGGTTGGACCCGATGAGGGCTGCCTACGTATCTCACATCCTGTGAGAATCAAACCGGCGTAGTTCGGACAACGAAAATAACCTAATTCTGAAAACGAAACTTGTTTAAATAAATTACACAAAAAAACATTTTTTCATTTTTTTCCTTTTTTTTCTCCCGATATTCCAGTATTTTCAGAAGCCGGTCAGCATGCAAGTCTGCGAAAAATAAATGATTTCAGGTTGCTTATCCTAGACGGACCCAACCCCTATGTTGAGTCCCCTAAGTCAAGTGCACATGATGCAAATAAGCGTTCCTACTAGGGATCCGACATGAGGTTTTGTTATACTAGGTTTATCCTGGGTGTTTGTTATAGACCTGGCTTGCCCGAGCGGACCACTCGAGCCGAGGATAGGAACTACGTACCGGTAACCAAAAGATCATCCGATTTTGCAACTCCTCTGAATCCTCGTTCTATTTTGGGATATGACACTAACAGAAAGAAGTCACGACCAACATGCACTCCTCAAGAGAGAGAAGAGAGGGATTTTGTAGTAGTTTATATATACAGTTCAGATAATATCAAAGCGGTAAAAGCAGCATTTAGCACATTAGGCCCAAACATGTAAAAATTAAATAATAAAAAAGCCAATTATAACAATTATTCCAAGCTCAAATTCTCGAACCCTGAACCAGAGATTCTGGGTTACCGTCTCCAGTAGAGTCGCCAGAGCTGTCACACCTCCTTTTTCACCCGCGCCACCAAAAAGGGGCGCAGAGGGGAGTTTTTTCAATTAAAGGACAATCGAAACGGGATTTATTATTTAATTCAGAGTCGCCACTTGGGAGATTTATGGTGTCCTAAGTCACCGGTTGAATCCCGAATCGAGGAAAAGAATGACTCTGTTTAACAGTCTGCGCACCAAAAATCCGGATAAGGAATTCTGTTAACCCGGGAGAAGGTGTTAGGCAATCCCGAGTTCTGTGGTTCTAGCATGGTCGCTCAACTATCATATTCGGCTTAATTATCGGATTTTTATACAATTATGAACCTACGTGCAAATTTTAACTTTTAAACCGCTTTTATCATTATCATTTTTATTTGGATGGAGAATTGCAACGTTATGAAAACATATCTCGAACCACATCACATTAATGTACCCGTGGTTATCGACACATTTCGACTCCGTTGAGATTTGGATTTGGGTCACATAAATGCGCACCCGAGTTTAAGAAAGTAAATTATTAAAGGCACTCCTAAAGCGACTAACGTATTCTCATTTTTGGGGAAGGCCGTGAACTTTTGCTAAACGGCCCGTCCCGAAGTCTAAGGAATTTTACAAACACTTATAGAGGGCCCCACAACTTATGTATTTTTGTTTGTCGAGGCTCGTCTCATTCATTATTTAAAAAAAAAAAAGAATTGCAACATCATGGAAATGCATCTCGAACCACGTCACAATCAATGTACCCGTGATTATCGACATATTTCGACTTCGTTGGGATTTGGATTTGGGTCACATAAATGTGCACCCGGGTTTAAGAAGGTAATATTATTTAAAGCACGCGCCTAAGAGACTAACGCGTTGTTATTCTGGGAAATGGCCGTGAAATTCGCTAAACGGCCTGTCCCGAAATCTAAGTATTTTAATATATACAATTATCGAGGGCCCCTGCAATCTAGGTGCTTTATTTGGCGAAGCTCATCTCGTTCGTTAATTAAAGGGCAAACCGAAAGTAATCTATAGTGTTCTACTTGGTTTGTTCCTAAAATAAAAGGAGGAGTCCTGGTTAATTATATGGTTTAAAAGCTTTTATAATTGGGTCATGAACACCACCCGTTTAAAATCAGAACCTAAGTACGCAGACGGGCATGACTATTCACCAACCTGGGCCCAGGTCCAAACGAATGTAGTGTTAAAAACAGGACCTGGGCCATCTTATTCAAGCGCGGAGGCCCAATCCGCCTAAATACGGGCTATCGATCTCTTTTCGACAAAACATGTCACCCTTCCGATTTTAAACGAACTAAACACTTAATGAAACTTACTTAAGTTATTCTACGCATATTCAACAATTTGACACGCAGAAATGTGAAGTGATTATATCTAATTAAGTATATTACTACGCAGAAATGCATTCGAAATATACTACCTAATAATCAAGCTAAAACAAACTAAGTATTATTGACTACAGCTATACATTCGAAATAGACATGAGCAGATACATGATATAAAGTTCATTCGAAAATTCACAGATTAAACCATTACAAGAACTGTCCAGTTATGTATTCCGTAGGCATTTACATGATATTAGTGAGTGAGATATCCTAATATACAAATCAGTAGAAGGCTAGATCAAACTTAAAGCTTCAAATCTTCATGTATATTTATGCTTGTGTTTTCAGCTTACAAATGACCAGGGTTACAGCTGTGTACCTGGAAATGGCAATATAATGAGAAAAGAAAGAGGCCAGCAACAACAATAACTCGAACAACAATAGCAGTAATCAATGCCCAGTAACATAGAACAACGAACAGACCCAAGTGATAAACCAGAAATCCAGAAGTGTTTAAAACCAAATAGAATTAACAGAACTGACTCAAAACCAGCCTGAATAAACCCGAAATCACTAGAAATTCAACCAGGAAACCTCTGAAACTCTCACAATCAGAAATCAAGCTAGAGACAATGCAACTCATCAACTGGAATTCTAATTTGAACTCAGGAGCCCTAATGCAACAGTAGGTGTTCTCAATATTTGTCAAGGTCAGGAAGTGTGTGTCTCTCAAGCTCTCTCCCTTTTTAAATTACTTTCTATTCTAAAATCTGCCTCAAAGAAAGCTAAACCAGACCAAAAAAGGTCGAAAGAGAAACTGATTTTCTGCTCTCCAAAAAAAAAACCAGCAACCTCAACTCTGTCCAACCCTCCCCCCCCATTATCTAAAAATGACTCTATATATAACCAAAACAGACCTGCCCTCTCCAACCTCAAAAGCACTTTAGGCAGAATTTTTAAACTAATTCTGCCCATCATCTCTCAAACCCCACTATATTATGTTTTCCCTCCTTTAATTCATTTGTTCCCCACTACCCCTGTCTTTTCTTTATTTAAATTCAAATAGGTATGGGCACCTATTTCTTAATCCATTTCCTTTAAACCTTCCCCCCCATTATATTTTGTTCCCCATTAGCACTAAACAATTGCATTAGTTTAATGGTACTTTAGTACCCTACTGTCAGCCCACTTAAACTAGCCATTTTTAAACTTTTCAATTCCCAAATTACCCCCTTAACCCCTGTGTATTACTGCCATGCCCTAAGCTTCATCGATCTGTTTTCTAAGTTACAAACCTAATAACTGATTTTTAACTGATCACTAAAGTACTACAGCTACAACCAATACACAATTAAATTCAAACAATGATTTAATCAGAATTGAAGCAGTACGAATCAAATTATTATCAGGTTATTCAATCAAAATTGAAGCAGCACGAGTCAAATCAGGTTATTCTAACATTCAAGCATGTAAAGCTAATCGACGACACTTATCCAATCGACTATACGAATTACAACACATACAATCAATAGCAAGTAAGAATCGAATAGGCACACAGGTGATTCAAATCGTATTGATAGAAACAGGGATTCATAATAAAACTTTAACTAATCGACGACACTCATTCAAATCGATTATATAGTTTATCACATACATTGACCATGACCAAAAAAAGTTCGACTAAATAAAAGGTCATTGAAGAAGGACAGAATAAATCGACAAAAAGAATTGAAAAACCAATAAAACTAAACTAAACAAATAAACAGATATAAAAACATACAAAACGGAACCAACAGGAAAGGACAAATACCTCAAGAACTCGGACACTAGACGATCCTGACTTGGACTCTGACTCGGACCTTTTTTGAGGTCGAACGGACCTTAATCGAGTGTTCTCAACTGAGAATACTTTGACTAAGGTCCACTGGAAACCCAAATTCCTTTTCTTTGGGCAAACTTCAACCTTTGGTTTTCTAGGGTTCGTGGGGGTTCGATTTGGGGTTTGAATGGTTCTGGTCTGATTCGAACCAAACCAACGGTGGTTTGGTGACGAGGGAGGTCAGGGGGATGTCTGGTATGAGTTTGGGACTGGTTAGGGTAGGTTTAGGTTCTGCTCGAATCTTCGATTGAAGATTTGAGAAGCTGGAGGTTGATTCGAGGCAAACGGTTAATGGATCTGTAACGAGGGTGGTCAGGGGGTGCCATGGTGTGAGTTTGGGGCTGGTTGGGGTAGTTTCAAGTTTTGCTCGAACCTTTGATTGAAGATTCGAGAAGCTACAGGATGATTCGAGCAAAATGGGTAAGGGATTCGTGGAGAGGGTGGTTAGGTACTCTAGGGGTGTTAGTTTCATGGTCATCGGCGTTGTTGCCGCCGGCTTTCAGGCGAATGGGTTTCAGGGCGGCTAGGGTTTGGAGGGTTGTTTGGCTTGTCTCTGAAAGAGATGATGAACAGAGGTATGGCTTGGGGGTGTGTGAGGTGAGCGGTTGGATTTATATACGGAGGGGGTGGTTTAATCCTGGTCGTTGGATCAAGCACGATCAATGGCCTGGATCAATTCATTTAAAGGAAACGGTGTCATTTGGAGTAGTACTGGGGCGGGGTTGATCCGGGGGCAAGTGGGTCGGGTTGTGGGGATTATTCTGAGGCATTGGATCAAATGAAATGAATGGCCTGGATCTATTGGCTATATACGACGTCGTTTGGATATATCTGGGGATTGACTGGACCGTTCGATCGAGTAAGATCAACGGCCCAGATCTTTCATGCCCAAACGACATCGTTCCATCCGCTCCCAAGACTGGTTGGGTTGGACCAGGTAAGAGGGTATTTGGACTGGGCCTGAAATGTCTTTTAAAATTGGCCCAGTCCGATTTTCTTCTCTTGTTTCTCTTTTTTCTTCTATTTTCTTTTTAATTCCTATTTACCAACTAAAAATCCTAATTAAATTATAAAATTGACAATTAACTAAACCTTAACTCTTAATAATCTATCATACGAAATTAAACATCAAATAAGGATAAAATCACACAATTCGGACATTAAATGCAAAAAATGCAAAGTACATATTTTTTGTGGTTTTTCCATTTTGTAAAACAAACTTGTTTGTTTAATTAATTCCTAAATTGTAAAATTGAATCCTAAATGGCCATGCAACACATATTTTTGTATCTTTCTTAATTAAAGTAGAAATAAGCATGCACAAACAAAATACAAATAAATCACAAACAACACAAAACTATTTTATTTTGAATTTTTGGGAGTAATTCTCATAGAGCAAAAATCACGTGCTCACAAGTCTTGTGAAAAAATTTCAAATTATGTGGACGAAGACACCGCAACAGACTAACAAGTACATGTTTCGCATATGTTTTACCATGCATCTTATGTTTATTATTTTTTGCCCTTGTGTTAACTATTCTTCAATTTCTTTTTCATGTGTTTTTTGTAGTGTTGATTGTGGTATATTTGCTCTTAAGTTTATTGATATGGGGTTGAAGAAAGAAGATGTCTTTAATTTCGATCAAAGTCAGTCATTGACATTCAGGAGAGATTTGGCTGTCAATCTTTGGGCTCATGGAAAGTGGAAAAAAGATAGCGGCTACGAAACTTCAGAAGAATAAGGACATGATTATGGAGATTTTGAAGAGACTCTGTGCGAATTTTTTGATTAGAGGATTGGTTGAACATAATTTGGATTTTGTGAATATACATTAATTATTTTTTTAGTTCACTTTTGTATCATACAAATATGTTTGTGTCTTTTATCATGAATTTTAAGTACATTTTTGTTTGAAAAGACTTAAGCATGAAGTAAATGACTTCTGCTTTTTAAGCTGAAGTTTTGGTTAAAAGTCATAACAAAACTATTGAATCCAACAAGGGTGCTGAAGTTTTTAGAAATATACTAAAAACTTCAGCACATTGGGCCGAAGTTTTTTGAAAAAGCTTTACGACAAAAACTATTGAATACAACATAAAAACTTCAGCCTATGGGGTGCTGAAGTTTTTAGAAATATACTAAAAACTTCAGCACATTGGGCCGAAGTTTTTTGAAAAAGCTTTACGACAAAAACTATTGAATCCAACACAAAAACTTCAGCTTATCAGGTGCTGAAGTCTTTAGAAATATACTAAAAAACTTCAGGACATTGGGTCGAAGTTTTTTTAAAAAGCTTTACGACAAAAACTATTGAATCCAACACAAAACTTCTGCTTATCGGGTGCTAAAGTTTTTAGAAATATACTAAAAAACTTCAGCACATTGGGCCGAAGTTTTTTGAAAAAGCTTTACGACAAAAACTATTGAATCCAACACAAAACTTCAGCTTATCGGGTGCTAAAGTTTTTAGAAATATACTAAAAAACTTCAGCACATTGGGCCGAAGTTTTTTGAAAAAGCTTTACGACAAAAACTTTAGCATGTTTTGGTATTTTTTTAAACTTGATACTTATCTTTTTTGCATTTTCTAGCTACTTTTTGTCATTTATCACCTATATCACCTACTTTTTGTGGCCTTATTTTTTATTATTTTTTATTACATTTACCAACCACTAGCATTTAGCACTTATTTGTTTTGCCAACTACTTATCTTGTTACATTCAATTTCTGTGAACAAAAAATAGTTAACAATCTCTTCAGCATTTATAGATATTAAATTGATTAGGTGCACTCTTTGGCTATATTAACAATCTCTTCACTTGAAAATTTCATAGTCATCCATAGACTTCCATCATATTTCTTTAAATTTGTATTCAAAGAAAAATAAGAAAATGTTGGCTAAGACATGCTTATTGGGTGTAGCAGGGAGTTCGTGGGGAACAAAGATAGTGAAGGAGAAGTCGAAATACTTCATATATGAAGGAGAGTGGCCAGATCAAAAACTCGAGCTCCAGGACAATTTGCTCTTTTTACTATTTTATAAATTTAACTTTTAGGAAAAAGAGCAAATTTTCTGGGGCTCGAGTTTTTGATGTGGCCACTCTCCGTCACATATGAAGTATTTTGGACTTCTCCTTCACTATCTTTGCTTCCCACGAATTCCCAAATGCACACCAGTAAGCATGTCTTTGGCCAATATTTTCTTTTTTTTTCTTATGAAAGAAGACGGTAGTTGCTAAAAAAATCATAGTACTGAACTTCGTCAACCTGTGTCAGGTGCTCATATTGCCGCTTCTGTGAATCAGTTGAAGACATAGTGAAGGTTCATGGAATGTGGTTAAGAAAACCAAGAAGAGCAACTAGGACATGACTATGCAGAATATGAAGACACTCTGTGAATTTTTTGAATAGAGAATAACTTGTAAACAATAAACTAATTTTTTCTTTTTTTCCACGGATGTAAGTGAAAACAAAATTGAATTTTGTGAATATACATTATTTTGTGTGAATTATGTGACTTGGATTGATTCAAATATGTTTGTGTGTTTTTCCATGAATTTCAAGTATATTCTTGTTGAAATTCAGCATGCTAAACTTGAGCATGAAGTAAATAACTTTTGCTTTTTAAGCTGAAGTTTTGGTTAAAAGTCATAACAGAAGTGTCAAATGTATGACAAAAACTTCAGCTTATCACTAAATACACTAAATAACTTCAGCAGTTTCTGCGTAAGTTATTTGAAAAAGCTTTACGACAAAAATTATCTAGTCCAGGACAATAACTTCAGCTTATCAAGTGCTGAAGTTTTTAGAAATGCAGTAGATATGGGCTGAAGTTATTGAAAAAGCTTTACAACAAAACTATTGAATCCACGATGAAATACTTTAGCTTATGATGTGCTGAAGTTTTTAGAAATGAACTAAATAACTTCAGCACATTGGGCTGAAGATTTTGAAAAAGCTTATGACAAAAACTTCAGCATGTTTTGGTATTTTTTTAAGTTGATACTTATCTTTTTTGCATTTACTATCTACTTTTTGTCTTTTGTCACCTATTTCATCTTTCATTTACATTTGTTTGACTATATAGTAAATGATCCGAAAAGATATTTTTCAGGCTGAAAAAATAGAAAAACTGTGGGCTTTATTAGGGCTGGAGTTACATTTCTTTTTGCATTTACCACATACTTGTTTTTACCACCTACTTATCTTGTTTCATTCAATTTCTCTGAACGTAAAACAGTAAAAACAGCTGAAAAGTTAATTTTGCATTTATAGATATTACATTGATTAGGTGAACTCTTTGTCTATATTAACAATCTCTTCACTTAAAAATTTAATAGTCATTCATAGACTTCCATCATATTTCTTTAAATTTATATTCATCCTTAGTCTTTTAGCTTTTGTTAAAGAAAAAATGTCTGGTGCAAGCGGAAGTAGGAAGCCTAATATGGAAAAAATTATGCAGAAGTGGGAGAGTTTGAAGTGTGAGTGGTACAATAACAAACTGATGGCTAATCTTATGCTTTTATGGGATCAAATACAGGCTGATTAGGAGAGAATCAGACCAAAGATCTTTGCCAATGAATCATTCCAGAACAGGCTTAACCTGGAACGTAGTTGTGGAGTTTATTCAACCTCGTTCGACAAGGTTGTGCAACAGTTTGATAGTTTTCAGTTTCCCAGTTGGAACGACTATTCCAAGCTGCAAAACAACCTGAAGACTCTTCTTCCTCTTATGGACAGAGTAATCGTCGAACAAAGTCAGCTGCGTGATGAATTCAACAAGTTGAAGATTGATCTTCTTGGATTCAGTGGTCTTTTGCCCGACTACCCTATAGTTATCTCCGATACTGATGATGATGAGATATTTAGAGAAATTGAGGAGTACTGTGATGATGATGATGATGATGATGATGATGATGATGATGATGATGGTGATGATTGTTAGTGTTTGTAATCCTTTTTTATGTTTTAATGTTATGCTTTTTTGTTTACTTCAGCCCATAAAGCTGAAGTTTTTAGGTTCACTTTGTATAACTTCAGCCCAGAGAGCTGAAATTTTGTTTGTACTTTGTTTGTTGTTCTCATCTCTTTTTATATCAATGTAATTGTCATCCTCTTTGTTCTTAGCTTTCTATTGCATTATCCTTGTTATTTATTGTTATTTGCTTTATATTTCTTAGTTACAGTATGGTTCTTAGTTTTTATTAAGTTCTTTTTCTATAACTTCAGCTTAGAGATGCTGCAACTTTTGTTTGTACATGCATTTCTTTTTATGTGTTGTACGCGTATGTGTGTGTGTGTGTGTGTGTGTTTGTTTAAGGATATATATATTTCACATACTGTAAGCTGATGTTTTTTGTTGCAGAAGTCACTGTGTACTTTTTTAAAATGCAACCAAACCTATAAGCCTGCGCAAGAAAAATGAGTGATTTGTACTTTAGCAGTATATAAAATAGTCCAAGATCTTTTTTTTATTCCTATGAAAAAAATCGCATTTCAATTATGTCATACAATAAAGAAAGTCTAAATTCAGACCAAGGATTATTGAAGGTTGAAGTATTTTTCAGTGTGTTTCTTGGAATATGGATGAGGTGCTGGAGAAGACAAGCAAGTTGTTCTGTTATGCCCAACTTATTTACATCGACTGCATTTGGTAGACTTGATGGTACTGATTCAGTCGCAGGTATATGCCTCTTTTTTGTCTTCTTCCTTGTAAAATCTCTACATCGGGAGGTTTTGTGATCTCAGATTGTACATTTTGTGGTATATCCCATGATTTTTGATCTCCCACGGTATTCACATGTCCTTCATATGTTTTCAACCATGTTTCCCTTGAATACCAATTTGAGCAGTAATCAGATTTCTACAAATATCTCTAATTTATAGCAGCAATTGCATGTGGACAGGGCAATTCATCAAGTTGGAATTCCAGGGAGTCACAAGTTTTCTTCTTTAAGTCCATAATGAATTCGATTCCTTCACTATTTATTCTAAACAACATTGAGTCAAGGTTGAACACCTAACAAGGAATAAAAAATTAAGACAAACTATATTAGTGTATTTTTGCTTCAAAAAGAAAAAGTATGAATTTTTTTAAATGTAAGCAGTAAATCACTGCAACAGATATAAAAAGCTGAAGTTAATAAATATACTCACAAATATTTTGCAAGCCAAGTCCATCTTCCTAGTTATCTCTTCTTCTGCCCATATTGATACTCTGTGAAAAGTTTCATTTGCCTTTTTTCTTCGTTCGTAAAACCACTCTCCCAACTTTTTTTGGATGAAATCTAACATTCTTAAAATAGGCATTTCTCTCCCTTTTAGTAAAATGGAATTCATTGATTCTACCATGTTTGTTGTTAGCATACTATAACGTCGCCGTGGGAACCACGATCGAGCCCATCTCTCTGGGGGCTCTTCCATTATGTAATTGTATGTTTTTTTGTCAATACTTTTGAGTTGGGACATTAACTGATTAAAATCTTCACGTTTGTATGACCTTGCAGCACTTTGAAAAAGATTTATTACCGTGGCTTTTGCATGTCTTTGCTTTTAATTTTTTTCAAAGTGATAGAGGCAGATACCATGGTGAGCTTCAGGAAAAACTTTTCTAATCCTATTTGCGATCGATTGGTTTCAATCTGACAAGAAAACCAGTTCACGATGGACTTGAATTGCTTTTCTCATTTCCCCGAAGAACCAAATATATGCCTCATTGTTTTCTGAATTTGCTCCACCAAAACATAGATGAAAGATTTGATTGTTTGCATCCTTTAATACAACAACAAATAGAACACCATGATATTTTGACTTTAAAAATGTTGCATCTACTGCAATAACGGGTCTACAGTAGGACCAACCAGTTATTGATGCTGCAGGAGCAAAGAACATGTAAGCAAATTTGTATAGTGAAACACAAAAAACAAATCATAAGGTGTGAAGTTTTTCAAATAGGAACATTTGAAACTTCAGGCTGATGGTTAGTATTATTTTGCTTACCTATTATGCGCATCTCTTTTTATGCTTGTGTATGTTCCTGGGTTTTTGCCTATCATCATGTGTAGGTATGGAGGAAGAATCTGGTAGTTCTCTTCAGGTGTTCCCCTTATGCAAGCAACAGCCTTTTGAATAGCATGCCATGCCTTGTGATAACCAATGTCAATTCCAAATTTCTTTTTCATTATTTTCTACAAAGGCTGGTGTAACCTCTATCTTTTTGTCTCGAACATGTTCTATAATTTGTTCACTTTTAAATTTTGATGTAGCATGCTTCTGATCTGATTTTCTTGTATCAACCGAGCATTCATGGATGTTATGATATTTTATCACCCTGAATAGTGTGGAATTTTTTATTCTGGTAGCACGTACATTCCAACCACATTTGTCCACAATGTATTTCAGCTCGTATCTCTTTGAACATGATCTAACAGTAGTGAATTCAACTTTCTGATTTATCTTCAAGCTACAGAAAAATTTAGTCATGTTTTGTTTGTTCTCAAAAATTGATCCAACTCTTACTTCGTCATGCAACGCATAGTGCCTAAGTATTTTACATGGTGGAGATTCTTTCAGCTTTCTCCTCACTCTTTTTCTTGATTTCTGAGAAGCACAAGAACTTTCAGTAATTTCTTCAATTCTATCTGATGTTATCGGTATAAGCTCCATGTTTACTTCATCTTCGTTGTTACTTATCATTGGAGAAGGTAACAAAAAGCTTTGTTGGATTGTGTGTTAGTTGTCAATTTGCATTATTATCGGTCCTTCCTCTTCTTGGTCATCGGCAAACTGATATGAATTTATTGGAGGAGGGGGTAATTGTTGCAACATTATATATTCTGAAGCAGCTGTAATGTTAGAAGGTTGTTGCTCGTTGTCTACTTCCATTATTGGTTGTCCTACTTCATGTTGATAATCAGCAAAATATTCTAAATCTATCTCATATGCAAGCGATTATTTGAATGCTGCAGATTCTAAGGATTGTATTTTTTTGATGATGAAATGGCAATTCTTGTAGGGTGAATCAGTTGTAAGCAAATGTATACAGGTACTGAGTTCTTCATCTGAAGTTACAAGCATTCATTTTCTTGTATTTAGTTTGATATCAAACCATACTTTTAGTGCATATCTAGTTGAATCAATATTTGCAACTTCACTAATTTTCTTCAGGAAAGTATTGAATGATATGTGCTTATTAAGTAGAACATGTTTTGTATCATGATCCAAGTATTTGAAATCAGAAGTTCAACTCCCATTGAAAGTTATAACAACGCAAATCGAACTCATCTTGCAGATTCATGTTTAGTGGCAAGTATTAGGAAAGTGAACAGAAGAATTTTTAGGTTGTTTGTGCTGGAATTTTTACAAATGAACTAAATCACTTAGGCATCTTCTGCTGAAATTTTTCGGAAAAAGATGTATGATATAATTAATGAATGTTGCACAGAAAACTTCAGCTTATTAAGTGCAAAAGTTTTTAGAAATAAGCTTAATAACTTCAGCATATCAGCTGAAGTTTTTTTGAAAAAGCTGTATGACAGGGATTCATGAATGCAGGGAAAACAACTTCAGCTCATTAGGTGCTGAAGATTTTAGAAATGAACTAAAGAACGTCAACACATTGGGCTGAAGTTTTAGCAAATGAATTCAACAAACTTGAGCATGTTTCAGCATTAATTGCATAGTATACATGAGTAACTTACATAATTAAAGTAGTAATTATATTGCATTGGGGGTATGTGTTAGTGTAATAATTACATTCCTATCACATTCATGCACTCTTTTCATTAGACAAAGTTTAAAATTTCTCTTTGCCTTTTCATATACCATGCAGAAGTTTTTTCCCCTATATAAGCACGCTATTCCTTGTGAGTTTATTCACTCAAACACATATATTTTAGCAGACATAAAATACAAAAAGGAAAAAATGGATGCTGTCATCAGGCAAATAGTGGAAAAAATCAAGCAAGACATTATAGGGGTTTTTGAGTTGAAACTGGATGAGCTCATACACAAGTACGACATGGAGCTGGAAGAAATTAACAACAAGCTTGATACGTTTGTGATGCATGCAATATTTGATAATCTTGCTGATGAAGATGCTCGTCCATCTGGTAGTGACGACGATGATGATGATGATATGGACGATTAGTTTTTTTTTTGTTATTTATGTAATTTAATTTATCTTTTTTGATGTTTAATGAAATATTCAGTTTTTGTTTTAAATTTTTTCTGTATTTTTTTAATATTAATTCTATTCAAAGTCGAAAAATAGCAGATGAAATGAACTATATAACTTCAGCAGGAATTAACAAAAACTAATCCGAATATTTAGCATTTTTTGGTATGACGTTTTTAAAAAATATCATAATAAAATACACAGTGCTTGATGAAAACTTCAAGCATGAACTAAAAGTTCTTTTTAAACTTAGAAAATAACAGAACAATTAACAAAAAACTTATCCGAAAATTACATATTGCACGACAAAATATTAAGCATTTTTAGCAGATGAACTAAAAAAACTTCAGCATACAAAAAATTATATGAAAAATATTTTACATATTCCTGAAAACATAAGCATTTTTTAGTATGAAGTTTTTCCAAAAAATGATAATAAAATACATAGTGTGGGAGGAAAACTTCAGCTCCATTAGCCGAAGTTTTTACAGATTAACTAAAGAACTTCAGCATCTGTGCTGAAGTTTTTTTTTGCAATATGAAATTTTAATTTATGTTTTATTTTTTACCCAGTGTAGGAGGAAAACTTCAGCTCCTCCTGCTGAAGTTTTTTGTGCAATATGAAATTTTAATTGATGTTTTATTTTTTTTACCCAGTGTAATAGGAAAACTTCAGCTCCTCATGCTGAAATTTGTAAATATTAACTAAAAAACTTCAACACCTATGCCGAAGTTTTTTGTGCAATATGAAATTTTAATTGATGTTTTATTTTTTATTTTACCTAGTGTAATAGGAAAACTTCAGCTCCTCCTGCTGAAATTTTTAAATATTAACTAAAAAACTTCGGCACCTATGCCGAAGTTTTTTGCGCATAGGTGTTTTAAATATTAAAACACTCATATAATATTTTAATATAATTTTTTCTTCGTTGTGTTATTTGCTAGCTCGTTTTGCTGAATTTTTTAGATATGAACTAAATAACTTCAGCTTGTTTCAGCATATTTGTCGGATTAGAATGTTAGAATTCATCATCAAATAGATTTAGAAAGCAAATTCAGCATATCAGTGAAGTTCGTCAAACAACTTCAATTAATCAATCAGAAAACATGTAATTCACAAACTATTTTGAATTCTGAAGATGAATTTGAATACTTACAATGTATTTTGTAATTTTGAATGTGGAATTTGAATCTGGTTCAAATTTGATTTACGAGAGGCGATCTCAAGAGAGACGGACTGATGGAGGAGATACGAAGAAGATCTGGAATTTGATTCTGGGTATGCTTGATGCATCTTTTATATGTTTTGGAAGGGATATAATAGTCATATTATTACTGATTTTTTGTTAGTTGGTTATAAAATCAATAATTTTTAAAAATAGAGTATATGTTAAAAGATGGCATAAAAATAAGGTACGGCTACAAATCGCCCAGTCTTGCCTATCTCTTTTCTTTTTCTTTGTCCAATAATATAGGCCTAGAAACAACTCCAAACTCCAAAGGGAATAATGTAACAAAACAAAGAAATAAAAGATACTCCTGGGGTCCTCGCATACATTGCTAAAGCAGCTTATAGTTATCTATTTTTTTGCAAAAGAATGGTTCTTTATTTAAAAGATTTGGTTAAGTATATCTCCCGCTTTACGAGACTCAACGCTACCAACTAGTCGTTTTTCGAGAAGTTTTCTTGTGTGTATCACACAATTAATGTGTGAGACTCCTTTTTTATCTCATAAATTTGTGGACCCCAATCTTATACTTCTGGATCCATAAAATTGTGAGACAAAAAAAATGTCACCAGTTACATGAGATACAAAATAAAAAATTTCGTCCTTTTTCGCTCTAGATAGGGTGGAGCCAACAATTTCGAGCTTAACTTGGTATAAATATTGAGTTTTCTCTTGGAAAAATGAAATCACGGATAACGAGACGAGAGAAGTATTTTTTTGTTAATTAAGTGATATTCCATTTTACATCCTTAATGGTATACTAGAAAGAGGTCCCTAAGAGGGTGGTCCAACGATCAAACAATTAGAGTAGTAGCAGTGGGCACTAAGGTTCAAATAATTCTAGATAAATTCTTTCCGTTAAACTGATTCACCTTTTTTCTGTACTTGTACAAATGGAAGATTGCACTCACCCGATAAATAAATCGAGATATGTTCAAATTAATTCGACACTACTATTATTATAAAAAATGATGTATTGTGAAGAGACAAGTCATATAATAGTATATTGCAAATTAAAGTATTTTTCTAAGCTAGCATGGAGGCAGTGCTAGCTAGCTGTGGGTTTAGTGTTAAGAGGATTTCGAAGAACTTTTTAAGTTTAATTAATAATTACTTGAAAATACTTATCTAATCTTATCAAAAGAACATAAAGAAAGTATTATATCACGGCAACATACTTCATTATTAGAACCACAGCGGCTTTCAATTAGTTAGCGATTCAAAAGGTGGGTCTAAGGAGAGCTAGAAGTAGGCCGAAAGAGTATTGGGAAGAGATGATTAATTAGATATGACATGCACTCTTCAACTTCAGGGGCGGAGCTAGCCTTCAACTTACGTCTTGGCCAAACTCACTAACTTTGATTTAAACTCTATATTTAACTTAAGAAATTTATATAATATGTACATGCATATTATTAATTTAGAACTCAACAACTTAGAAGAGCTACAATTCTGAACCCATAAGCTTTAAATTCTGGCTCCGCCTCTATTTAATTTATCGAGAACATGAAGGCATGTGTTGAAGGCGAGAATTAGAGTAAAAGGCTAATAGGCAATTGATCATCTTTCCTTTCATTCCACTTAGCTTGTTGTTGTTGAAATATTTAAAGCAGCAAATTGCTTCGTAATTTTTCTGTGCTAAGGCCATCTCCAAGGCTGCACCAAAATTTGCATCAAATTCAAATTTGGTGCAAAATTTGGTGTTTTTTCCTCCAATGGAACACCAAATCTTGCATCATTATAGAGCATGAATAGTGTTGCACCAAATTTGGTGCAACACTATTCATCACACCAAATTTGGTTTATTATTATTTTATTCATCTTTTTATTTTTTGGATTTTTAATTTATCATATATTGTGTATATAATTAATTTTTCTATTAAGATTTTTATAATTTTAATTTTATATCCTATTTTTTTGATATATTAATTTTTGTATATATTATATTTATATAAAATTATAAGTTAATTTTATTATTATTATAATTGTATAAAAAGAAATATAACCATTATTAAAAAATAAAAAATGCAAATGTAAGATATCTAATGTTTCTAAAATTGAAAAGTTAAAACTAAAATTTAAAAAAGAAAATTAACAATACATAAAATAAAAATATATTATTATTAAAGTACATCAAATGAGGATACATTAAAATTGAAATTACATTAAAAAACATAAAACATAAGTTTAGTAATCCCCTATGTCATTTCCAGGTGCACCAAAATTACCAAAATACTGAGAGAACCGGGTAGAAGATTGTTGTGCTTGTGGTTGTTGAAATTGTTGACTTCTTTTATCGATTATTCGTTTTTGTTCATGTCGCAAAAATTCACGAAGATTTGGATCGTCAATGGAATTCAAGTTCGTCACCGATTTGAACAATTTTTAGCTCGACACAAAAAATTAAGGATAACGATGCGCATTTCGCACTGCGTAATGCATTAATCGAGCATTTATGGGAGAATAGAGGCGAAAGTTAAATATTTATGTGGTACTTGAATTAAATTTGACTATAATGTAATATTTATTTAATTATCGTTTATCAATGATTTCACTTTTAGTTGATTTATCCTTTAAAATAATTTTGTAATAAATAATTATATAAGTAATGAATGTGAATTATATATAATGAATATGGAAAAAAGAAAAAAAAATAGTATTTGTTTGAAGGAAAAAAAATAAAATTTAAATAGAAGATAATAATATAATATAGAAGAGAGAAGAAATATTGTTTTTTGGTGTAAAAAATAGTGTAATAGTTAGAATAAATTTGGTGTTACATCATTTTGATGTGAAATTTAGTGTTAGGGTTGGAGATGGTATTAGCAAGCTGTTTAATCTGTTAAGCATGGCAGTATTGTCAGCTAACCTAAGGACAAGAGAAGGTTTGTTGGCAAGGTCTCCCTCATGTGATCATCCATTCTATAGGGTTGTTTTTTCATTTGTCACTATCCCCTTTCTTTGGCTTAGTTTCTTAGGCCCTGCCCTTGTCTTGTGACTCTTGTCTATGTTTTTGTTTTTGTTTTTGTTTGAAAGGAAAGAAAGTTTTCAGAAGTTTTAGGGCGTGTTTGGTGACTGATAATGTTTTTGAGAAAAGAGGTTATTTTCTAGTGTCCGATGAAAAGTCAGTTTCACTCACAATTATCTCAACTCTTTACATTGGGAGAAATTCAAAAATAGCCAGATTTATAAGTGGTCATTCAAAAATAGCCACAATTTCAAAGGTAATCGAAATTTAGCCACTTTTTATGTAAAGATAAATTTGAACGAAAACACTATTCAAAATCCGAAAAAATACTCCAGCATAATATACTGGAGTTCCAATATAATATACCGGTCCAACATAATATACTGGAGTTTGGAGCACCGGTGCTCCAATCTTCAGTATATTATACTGGAACCAGCAAAGTATACCGGTCCAGCATAATATGCTGGAAGTTCATACACAGGTGCACCGAACTCCAGTATATTATGCTGAACCGGTCTCTGTTGCAGTAAAATAGTGACTATTTTTTATTGACTTGGTAAACACTGGCTATTTTTGAATGACCAGTCCAAAAACCGGCTAGACTGTGCTATTTAACCTTTACATTGTATCTATTACGACCCAAACTGAAGGACCGTGACGGGCACCCGGTTCCTTACTCAACCAAGTATCAACATAATGTATCTTTCTTATCATACCATCATGCGTAAATGGGCCGGAAGGCTGTCATGAGATAACTAGAATAAAATATAAAGGAATACTCGACATAGATGACCCAACATGATATACAAACTTATACATATGACATACAGGCCTATAAGACCGACATAATCATTTGTACACTCAAAACATAGGCCGACAAGGCCATACAAGTATCCATATACATGACATCTGTCTACAAGCCTCTAAGAGTACATAAACATCATAAAGGTCGGGACATGGTCATAAACATATGTACATAAGTATACTAACTCAGTAAAAACGTACCCGACCATCATAAAGTTCGGTAGAATCATAGCCGACCACGTGGAGCTCGGTAAAACCCAACTGATCAGTGGTTGCATAATAGGTACCATACCCGGCCAACTATAGCGCGGCTCAGTAGAGTAAAATAGGTACATATATATATTGCATGCTGGACTCATATGAATCACATTCAGAATCGTTCGGAGAGACGTAAGGTCGATATCCTCCGTATATGTTATTAGGGCTAACTCTTCATCATGAATCTTATAAGAATCAGAAAATACCAACAACATTGATAACATAAGAATAAGATAAGCAACATCAACATCAACACCAATCGTTCCATAAGAAGGGAAACAATGTAAGTACTGCTAGCTTCTAAAAGTGGAGTATCTTTGAAAGCTCGTTCGTTTACGTTACGTACAATCAGAGTCGTGCAAAAGAAAGAAAGGGATAGCCTCACATACCTTGTATATACTTCCCAACCTCAAGCTATGTAAATGTTACGGCTCCTCAGTCTACACCCTACAATAGGAGAAATAATACTATCGTTATCGTTTAAGCATATTATATATCGACCGCAACCTATTTTACGATAAAACGGGCAGAACCTCCCCTATTTATATGACTTACCACAAGTTAAAAAATTACCAAACAACCCAAAAGACATCAATAATAATCATACTAAGCCTCACAAACAGTCGACTAATCACAACATTACTAACAAGCCCTTCGATAGATATTTCACAAGTTCTAGCTTCAACGACTTAGCTGCAACTTGGATAAGCTTAAATACATGTAGAGTAAGATGTTCCTTACCTTTAAAAAAAATATAAAAGCTCCTATTTGAGATTACTTCACCACGAAGTATCCTTCCAACGCAGCCACAAGAACAAGGAAGCAAAACTAGCAAGCATTTCGGGTTTCTCGGTACTAGAATCACTTTGGAAGACTTGAAATCACCTAGGTCGACATGAAAACTTTGGGAAATTATTTTACATAACTTAAACCACTTAAAACAACCCCCAACACGAGCTGGGACCACAATAAAAATCAGCAATCACAAGAAGAACAAGAAACTCATTAGCGCCATGGGATTCCCGACACTTGATTGTGTTGTTTGTCCTTTGTTTGGGTCTTGGATCATGAGAGAACTTTGAGAGAAAGTTTTTAGTTCTCTAGGGGTCTGAATAGAGTGAAAAAGAACGAGCGAAAATGGGCTGTAAGCATCACATATATATCAAGATATCTCAACCGTCTAAGTTGGTCCCATAGGGAGCTGCTTCCGCGGTCTCGCAAAAACGCAAATATCTCTCTCTACTCCGATATTGTATCGACGAACGGTTTAATACGCTGGAAACTAGACTCATAGATCTTCAATTTGGTGGGTGGAGCACCCCATAATTAAATCCAAGTACGTTGAGAGAAAAGCTTAGTGACATTTGACCTAAATTTCCTTAAAGTTTATAAACGTAATTTGTGACGACTTTCGTCGACTTTTGTTTTACAACTCGATTGATTTCAAAACTTAGCGCACGACTCTCATACGACTAAAATACCTCATAACATTATCTTCTTATCATCTTAAACACTCTAGTCTCACCCCACAAGTACGTGTTATAACATTATCAACTTGCCGACTTTCTACGAAACTTATTTTCTTCGGTTCGATTAGCTTCTGAACCTTCCAACGCTCGCGATAATTCCTTAAAACTTGTTTTACCCCATCATTATCTTTGTAAAGGTCCTTCAACTCTCCGGCTCATATTGATTCACTTAAGACGAAATCTAACATGAAATTACGGGGTGTAACAGTATCATTGCTTTAACCAACAATATAATATTATTAGCAATCTTAATATTCTAAAATTTATCAAAATGCTATTATATGATTTGCTAATATTATTGTTAAATTTAGTAAGTTGATTTCTGAAAAGTATTATCCACTCTCCAAGCAAACACCGGCAGAAAATAAGTTACAGTACTTTTTAAAAAAATGACTTATGTCGTACTCCTATCAAAAACACCCTTAACATCTCTTAAATTTTTTAAGGAAACCTCTGAACTAATTATAGACTCACATGGCCACTTTCACAGTTTCAGTTTGTACATTGAACTGTTTTCAGTTTACTACTCCATATGTTAAGTGAATTGGAGTTTTGGTGCATGCCTATGCAGGGTTAGATTAAGAAAACATCTAAGCTAAATTTAGGGATATGAAGCTCTGCATGTATCTGTAATTCGTTATTATAAGGGCTTTCCTGCTATCAAATGACAAAACTATATATAGGGCTTTGTGGAGTCCAACACATTTAATTTAAGAGTTTCAGTAAATGATTGCTGACTTATGTTTGATAAGATATGATTAGAACCTGATCATACGAGTAAGTTTGGTTTTATTAGATTATGTGCGCACTCAGACGGCTTCTGAATAATGTACACGCAACTAAATTTGATCACTCTTTTTCTAGTTGCTCAATTATCAGAGAAAATAAAAAGCAAAAAAGCGAAAAGGGAGATACGAAGCAAAAACAGAAAAGCCTATACTTGGTTCATTTATTCTTAACTCGGAAATCCATTTCCAAAAATATCAGGATAAGAAAACAGAGACGTCTTACCTTCTCACCACATGCTTTACATAAAAATCCCAGTGGAAACTTCGAACAAATTTTCACCACAAAATCATCAAAAGATCTAAAACCAAATATCTGTCTGACTGCCTCCCTCGGCCCAAATCTCTCTCCTTTTAAAATTAAAGTTGAACTAAGACTTGTGTTTTTACAGCTACGTCGCTAAATATGACCTAGGTTAGGATGATAATTGTATAATGATTTGCAATCAGGAAAAAGTCATTCTCAAAACTGAAATCCTTGAGATATAACCCGTACTAGTTACTTTAATGATCACTAGTTTGTTTTCAACAATTATTATTTTATTACCAGCACCGATAAATTAAAGTTTGTAAGACATACTGTTAAATTGACACTATATATAACTTAAGTTCTCATACATAACAATGAATGAGTTTCAGATATCATTATTTGAATTTTTTCTATGTAAGTTGCAAAATGTTCAAGTGTTTTATTTTCAGACGATATCTTAAAATTAGAAGAACATGCATTAAATAAATCACCGATCGAAACTTTTTCATATTTTTAGGGAGAAAGTTTTTTGAGACATAAGAAAAGAAGAAATCGTGTACCCAGTTTAAGGCCACCACTTTTAAGTTCGTCTTTTTATCTAAATTTCAGTCTAATTATTTTCTGGCTATGGTCGGGACTACGTTGTGCAGTATATGCCACGTAATCTATTTCCAATATTCTTTAATTGTTTTTGTAAGTTAGTTAATTGAAAAAATCATAAAACTCACTATATGGAAAGACCACTAAATATTCTTTTATGTTCGTTCCACTACCGCCCCGGGGGCAAACCGCAAAACCAAAGCCATATATAATTTATTTCCTTTATGCATCACTTTTCTATATGCATCACTTTTCTATATCTTATGTTAAGGCAAGGTCGGTTTGGTTTTGTAATATCGTCTGATTTAAAAACTTACGAAACACTAATACGGCAATAATAATCTTCGAATTGATCAGTCGCAACTCGCAACTACTACTTTCCACTCATTTATGTGTAGTTAGGTATTTTGCTTTCTGACGATGATTGGGTCAGTTTGATTATTTTACTGGTATTTGCTATTTTCTTTGAATACAAAATTCGAGTAATTGTATTCACTAAAACATAGACAAATAAAAGAAATTATTTAATATTTTTTTTACTTCTACTCTACTGGAATTCAAAGCTGAGATCTGATGATTCTTCCCTAATGTTTTGTAGTGAGGTAATTAGCGCATCTCTTATATTCTCCTTTAATATGTTAGCCTTTAATTAGCTGATAGATTTTTTGAAAAGGCTTAAAGAGTCATTTATGATTTGACACGTGTATACCATCATAGATTAGTATATACTATATTCAGGCTATTGAAAAGACACCGCACATGATGAAAGATCGTAAACTCGGCATGGACATAAACATTTGTAAGGTGGTGAAACCATCAAATTAAAATACGTGATCTGTAATTTCCTAATCTATTGTTTAATTCAGAAAACAGTTCAAATTACTGCAATAGATGCTAATATTGTTGTTTCTCTCACTAATAGCCCGTTTGGCCAAGCTGCAAAAATCAGCTTATTTTGAAAAGTGTGTTTTTTTCAAAAGTGATTTTCTCAAAAGTACTTTTGGTGAGAAACAGTTGTGTTTGATTAACTAGTTTGAAAAACACTTCTGAGCAGCAATTAGTGTTTGACCAAGCTTTAAAAAACTACTTCTAAGTGTATTTTTCTCAAAAGTGCTTCTCAAAAAAGTGTTTTTGGAGAGAAACTATTTTTTCTGCTTCTCCAAAACTGCTTCTGCTTCTCCTCAAAAGCACTTTTTTCCTTCCAAAAGCTTGGACAAACACCTCAATTTTTGGCCAAAAGTGCTTTTGGCCACAAAAAAAAGAAAAAATTTGGCCAAAAAGAAGCTTGGCCAAACAGGCTATAAATCCGCTCCTATGAATCATAGTAGTAAAATAAGAAATTTTCAAAAACTACTAGAAATTTTACGTTTGCACGCAGTTCAAAAATCCCTATTTACGCATGTACTAGCCGAGAACAATTCCTATTTAAAAAATCTATTTACCTTGAAAATGGTATTAACAATTATATTTGATTTTGTGGTTCTAAAAATATGTGATTTATTTCAATACTAGTTGTTAGGCAATAGATGCTAAGTGTAAGCAAAGAGAATAAGATATGCAAACCAATGTTGTCGTAAGACTGGGCCTCGAGCTGACTGGAACAGGGGTCCTTGAGGTCTAGTTAAGGCAGTTAGCAATGAACAATTGACGAAAAAACAATGATATCGAAGGCCTTGAAGATAGCCTTTTGTGGTTAATAATGGGCAATAAATGAAGAACAATAAATAAAGAATAAATGAACAAGTAATAAATCTGTAGAGTAATTGTTGAGCACGTTTAGGTAGGAAAAGCAGAGAACGCTCTATTGTATTCAATATTCATCCCTTTACAAAATAACAAGGGTCCCTTTATATAGAAAGGGGGAATCCCAACATAGTACATGTCTAATAATGACGAGAAAATACTATTGGTACAACTGTATAACGGCTCAGTACGAATTTGTACTATTCTTGCAGACCTGGTCATCTCTAACCACGCGTCCTTGGGAGCTTTCCCGCCTTTCCATGACGATCATCGATTTGTACTGCTCCGAGATTGACCATAGTGAACCTTTGATATGCTCCCTCGAGGGATGCATCTCGGGGTCACACTTCAAATTCTACTTTGAGCTTCTCGAGGATGGGCGTGGAGTGCCACAATAGCCCTAAAGTTGAACTCCCCGATTTTGGCTGTATACAGATAGTCCCCGCGTTTCTTAGAATGAAAGAAACGATCTTGAGTTCTTGCCTCTTCGATACCCCCATTGTGACGTCAGCCACGTGAGATCATTAAATGATGTGAAAGAAAAGTTGTACAGAGGTCTTGTCAACACGGTTCTCGAAAAGCCCACGAACCGCTATTGGTCGCCTTTTCAACTCCTCCAATACACTTAGATGACTCTTATAAATACTCTAATTCCCTATCTTTTAAACCTTTACAACATCTTCAAATCTTCAAATCTTTGTTAATAATTTTATGTCTTCATCATTCTTCTGTGTTCACTCCTTCGTCAGCTTACTTTGAAACTTTGTTATAACCATGGCCAAAACTTTTAAGACAGTACCTCAAAAAGAGGAAGCCCCTTCTTCGTCACGCTCGTCTAAGAGCAAAAAGATAGTGTCTCCTCGTATTGAGGAGTGTATTCCTGGGCCCTTTTAAGACATCCTCCGATTTTAAAATTGATAAACCTTCTTCGGTACCGGGCCGATGCGAGCCCATGTCTCGGTACATTAGTCTAATAACTGACATAGAGAAGGTGAAAATAGATTGCCGCTGGGGAGAATCAGTACAAGTAGAGATCCCTTCATCGGAAAAGGATATAACTACGCACAGAGCTGGCTTCCTCAGCGTATATACGTATCCCTTTACCTTAGGTCCTGTAGATTCTTCTTCTCCACCGATAAACCCGGTGATACTCGATTTTTGTCGACAATATCGAGTGTCGCTTGGTCAAATTTATCCCTCTTTTTGGATAATCGTCTATTTGATTAGATATTTCTCGAACATGGTCGAGGGGATGCCTTTCACCCTCGATCATCTGAGTAGATTGTATAGCCCTCGTCTCTATCGAGGGAGCCTAGTCAAACTGCAGCGTCGATCTACCAAAGCAATTTTTGCCAGCATCGACGAAGATAAAGACCGGGGGTGGATGAACCGTCTCGGGGAAGCCGTTTGAATGAGACTGCCTCCTTTTGGCGAAGAGGAGACCCAAAAACTTGCCAAAGATAGAAAGAGAAAGAAGGAGATGCCGACGGAGTCCCTGAAACCAAAGAGAGCTAAGTCCTAAAAGCCTAGGGTCGATGCAACAGTCCTAACTCCGGCAGCTGCTGAGAGTCTTCGTGCTGAAGACGAAGATGATGACGGTTGCCCACTGGTACATAGGGCAAGACGAAGCGTTGATGCTTCGAAAGTTGCCGGGCAGAAGACTGCCTAGTCAGAGGTGGCCGATGTGGTCCCACCTCGTATTGAGGAGACCTTGGAGGAGGTTTGGATGCAGTCCCCGAGCCGACCATTGAACATGATACAACTTGTGCCGATGAGCACTTGCTTGGCGTATTCGGAGGATCCAGCTCCGAGGCCCCTCGAGGGCGAGAGGAAGCCCCGATAGAGGTTGATGCCTTAGGCGATCTTCAACCAGGCCCGTCGTTTTTCCCAAGGCAAATACGGGACGCTCAGAACAGGGAGACCCCCGATGTGGGGGCATCCGAGGGAGAGGATAATGTATTTGGATATTTTTTGCCGGTGTTGAAGAGGATGATGATCTCGATGCCCCAGTCATTCTCGAGGAGGCTGCGAAACTCCAAAAACAGGTGATTTTTGACATAACCTTTGTGCCTTGAGTTTTGATCTTTGTTTTTCTAGCTTCTTTCATTCGTGCTATATGTCACAATGCTGTACGACCAGGCCTTCTCCAAGTTACGAGCTGAACTGACTCATTGTGAGGAAGAGTTCGAGAAGGTTGCTTCGGAGTCGAAAGAGCTAAAAACTCTATATGCCCGAAGGGAGGAGGAACTGAACAGCCTTCGAGCAAGCTCGGAGAAAGTGCTCCAAGTGCGGGCCAACTTCATCGAGCAGGTAGTTCGGTATTCATGAGCTTGCCTTTTGTTTTCATAACTTGGTGTTATTACCTTGACTCGGCGTTTGTAGATTGAGCGAAAGGATGCCCTAGAGGGGTAGCTTCGGGAAGAGATTGCGGCCAAAGATGTCGAGATCCTTGAGCTAAAGCGGTACAAGAACATCATGGTCTCGGAAAGGGATACTCTCCGAGAGGAGTTGGCCTCGACTCAGAGTCTTCTTCAAGGCGCTAAAGAGGAAGCTCACAAATTCAATGCGCTTCATGCTGAGTCGGCTACCGCGTTATCCACGGCCAAGTCTGAAGCCGATGCACTTATATTCTTGTATCGGGAAGATGACGCTACAGCGAATACTTGAGCCAGGGAGATATCTAAAGAGGCCGAGCTCAAACTGGCTTGCGCCCTTGCACATGCTCGATTAGAAGCTCGGAGGCAGGCCTTTGAGGAAGTGCATGCCAAGGGTTTCGATCTCTCTACCGAGATCGATGAGGCGAAGGCCTTGGAAGAGGAGTCAGCAGCTCCGACTACTTTGGACGCGGGCTCTGCAAGTAGCTCGGGGAGTAGCGAGGATGAAGACTAGGCCACCCTTGATCTTTTTACTTCTTCTTCTTTTGTATGTGGAGTTCGCGTGGGAGTTTTGTAAATGCACCTTTGTAAATGCATTTTTGGAATGCAACAAATTTTCTTGTTTAATGTCTTCAATGTTTCGCCTTTTAGCGTTCATGCCAAAGTCAAGCTTCGAACTTGAATTTAACTCCTTTGAGCTCGGTCTTGGAGTAACAGAGACCCTTGAGATCGGGTTATTCTGGTTTCAATCGCATACCTTCCCTAGGTTGGGTCGGTAAGGAATCGATTTGACTCATCGATCCCTCGAACACTGTGTGGTGATGTCATTCCTGTGACATGACCGAAATGGCCCCGTCGGTACATTTTCCCAAAAAGACATAATTGCTTTGTTAGAGCTAATTGGCTATCAAAGTTAATGAATAGTCGTCGTTCTTCTTATATATACTTGCTTTCCTTTTATTAAGGGCTTTGCCGCTTTGTGCAACTACCTTTCTCTATAGAGTTCCTTTTTTACGTTAGTTTTAGTACGACATCAGATCAAAGATTTTGCCTGAGTTTTCATCTTCCTTTTGTTGTTTTGAAGGAACCTGCCATGCCCAAATCCGCTCACCAGAAAGAGGGAAGTCCCACCTCTGCTTCCCGCTTGGCCGGTGGTACACCACCAGCGTTTGGCGAGCTGATTTCGAACTGTTTCGTCTGGATGAGAGATTTTGCGATAGAGAAACCTCTCGATGTTCCAGGCGATCGAGAACATGCATCGAGGTTCATTCGATCAATAGAAAAGAGACACCTCGAGGCTGGTTCTGGGTCACGATGTCCCCAGCAGAGTCGTCAGAGCTGTCACACCTCCTTTTTCCGCACCCGAGGGGGTACAAGGGAGTTTTTCCAATTAAAGGACAACCGAAACGGGATTGGTTTAATTATTTCAGAGTCGCCACTTGGGAGATTTAGGGTGTCCCAAGTCACCAATTTTAATCCCGAATCGAGGAAAAGAATGACTCTATATTATGGTCTGCGTACCAAAAATCCGGATAAGGAATCCTGTGAACCCGGGAGAAGGTGTTAGGCATTCCCGAGTTCCGTGGTTCTAGCACGGTCGCTCAACTGTTATATTTGGCTTGATTATCTGATTTTATACATGTTAAAACCTATGTGCGAGTTTTAAACTCTTGACCGCTTTTATTATTATTTTTTACGAGAATTGCAACGTCGTGAAAATATATCTCAAACCACGTTACATCAATGCACCCGTGGTTATTGACATATCTCGACTCGGTTGAGATTTGGATTTGGGTCACATAAATGTGCACCCGAATTAAGGAGAATAAATTATTAAGACGCGCCTAAAGCGACTAACGTATTGATATTTTGGTAGGGCCGCGAAATTTGTTAAACGGCCTGTCCCGAGTTCTAAGCATTTAGTACATATATTTGTGAGGGCTCCGCAATCTGTGCATTTTTATTTTTGGCGAAGCTAGTCTCGTTTTTTATTTTATTTATTTTTTTTCTTTTTTTTTAGAAAAAGGACAAGGCTAAAATGACTACATTTCTTTGCTACTTCGCGAGGTCATGGATCGTAGATTAAACTTATTTGATGAAATGAGTATTTTTCCGCGGGATTAAATTACTACTATGATTTTAACATTGCTACTACATGTACAAACAACTATTAAGACAAACATTGAGATAACAATGATCTGAGCATGAAGAAACAAAATGCCGAATAACTACTTAACATGACGGAACAAAGGAAATACATTCACGAACAAATTTCAATATCATACGGAGTTAATTAACAAGAAATAGCAACTTACAAACATCATATGAATATGTCTCGCTCATTTGCATACTATTCGCATGAACTAGGATTGTATTTCAACGAACACATGTACATGTTACTAAACAACAAATATGAAGGACACGGACAGAGATGACCTACTTGATATTATCGTCCGATGCGTTGGACCCGCGACGAAACCTCGGACAACAACCTCTACGTACCGGACCTCGACGAACCAAAGACGACCTCAACGGACCTCACCCCGGACAGAACTTCTGGGCTACCTTTTCGTACGTTTTCAGTTAAGCTTCAGCCGGTGTGTGTGTGTGTTTTTTTCGGTCAGCCATGGCAAATGGGGGAAGGGTCGTTCATGGCTGGATGTTGCAGGCAGTCGTTTGGACGTAGGGGTGCGACTGGATGGTCACCTTGGGCAGTGGCGACGGGAGGGGCTGCTCATGGTAGCTTTTGGCCTGGTGGGGATGATAGTTTGATATGAGGTCGTTTGGGCAGTGTGGTGCAGCAGCAATGGTGGACAGCAGGTGGTCGCCGGTGAGTGACGTCGGAAAAGCTGAAAGGGTCGACGGGAAGGTCTGTTTGGTGTAGGGTTTGGTTGCGACAGTAGGGGTGGTGGTCGACGATAGAGATGGGTAGGTTTCAGTTGACGACGGGAGAAAGGAGGTGGTTGTTTGGGTCCTTTTGCTGGGTTCCGGCGTCGGGGGGGTGGGGTGCTACGGTGGTTTTGGTGGTGGGAAGCTTAGGAGGAGGAGGGGTGGTTGTTCTTGGTGGTTTTGGGCAGTAGGGTCGACGCGGTGGAGCTGGGAGGTTGCTGTTCCGGCGTCGGGGAGGGTTTGCGACCGTAGGGGTGCCGGGGAAGGTGACGGGTGGTGATGGAGGTGTTGCTTATGGTGGTTTTGGGTGGTAGAAGGGCTGGTTTCATTTGGGGTCGTAGGGTTTTTCTCTTCTTCTTCTTTAGGAAGAAGAGAGATGAACAGTTGCCTCTCCTAAATTTTTGAAAGTCCTCCCCCTTTTCAAAATGTTTTTGTCCGTGTATTTAGCATGGGTTTGCCCAGAAAAATGAGCCCACGCGTGGTGGGGTTCCCCATGTGTCCTGGACACGGTTTATTATGGGCTAGGTCCGAAAATTAGGCCTAAAACCGGGTAGTTTGAACCCGAATATTATTCTTTTGCCCGGACCCGAGAAATAGGAACACGTTGCTTAACTAGTCCTATGTAAGCAAAATAACTACCAAAAATAAGACTAGTATTTAAACAAAACTATATCTTTTTAAATATTTTTTCAAGATTTAAAATAGCTACAAAATATTAATGAAACTATTTTTTTGTAATTTTCGTTTTAAATATTAAGATAAAATATGAGGTAATATTTTTGTATTTTTCAAAGTTAAAATGACTATAAAACCTTAATAGAACTATATTTTTTGTAATTTTCGAAATTATATAAAGTACAAAAATAAAGTGCAATTTTTGTATTTTTCAAGTTTATGAGAGATACATAAACTAAAATTTATATATATATTTTTTGAAATTTTCTTTTTGCAACGAAATAAAGTAAAAATAGTTAAAATAGCTATACTAGACCCAATTTCACATATTCACGCTAAAAATGTGAAAATTCTCGGGGAGGGTCAAAAATCACGTGCTTACAGCTGCCCTCTTTGACTGGAAACACGAAGAGTTTTCCGACAAAGAACGACTAGACGTGTTTTTGACCCGACCATTACTTGGACGGACTACACTTAAGGAAAGGGAGGGAATGTGACCGAGCCCTGGTATCTGAGCTGCCTACATATCCTTGGTTATACAGGAATCAGGCCACGTGTAGTTCGGGATGAGAGAGATAGTGAAGTGTACCGAGGTGAAGAGCCGATCGAGGTGCCGTTCTGTTGAGGTTCCGGTCCGCGGTCCTGTCATTACAACAAAAATGAAAACTGAAAAAGACTAACTAAGCCTATCTGCTACTAGTTACAAGGATTCCTATCTCTTAAGTCTTCTGAAACTTGGTCTTGAGTCTTGAATGGTGCTTCATACAGACTTTGGATCTGAACCTTGATACTTGCTAGTTGTAGGTGCTAGTTCTTGAGCAGACCACATTTGTTCTCCACTTCCGTAATTTGGGTTCTTTTTCTTTTTTCTTTTTTCTCTTTTTTTTCTTCTTGTTTTTTGTTTTTTGGTGACCAGCTTCTGTTGATCATCCCAGACTGTTGACTTGCATTCTTGGGGCGAGCTTCTTGTTGCTTCTACTTGGATTGAGTGCTGGGGATTTTGTTGTAACCTTCTGCTTTCCAGTGGGTCACTGCTTGATCTTGAAAAATGTTTCCCCGTTCTACAGGCGGACTCCTGACTTCTTCTATCTTCGACACGCAACAACCTCCGTTCTACAGGCGGGTCCCTGACAATCAAAACAAACAAAACAAACAAAATTTCCTAACTCAGTTTGTACTGGGAAGATTTGTGAGTCGTTAGCAAAATCGTAACTCACTTACATTACTGATGCAATGATGAGAGTAAACTAAAGACTAGGCTAGGATGTGCATCTCCTATGAGTAAAACCAAAACTCTTGCTAGCAAATGTGTCTGCTAAAATAAAAACCTCAATGACTCAAACTAGAAAGTGTGTCTTCTATGGTTGAATCGGAATGAGCTAAACTAGGAAGTGCGTCTCCTAAGGGTGAAAACTTCAGTGACTAGAACTAGGAAGTGCGTCTCCTATGAATAAAATCTCGATTAGGAAGTGCGTCTCCTACGGGTAAACTTCAAAAAACTGGACTAGGAATTGTGTCTCCTATGGTCGAACTTAAAATGAATCAAACTAGGAAGTGCATCTCCTAGGGGTGAAATCTCAATTCCGGAAGTGCGTCTCCTGAAATAAAATATAATCTAAAAAGCCAAACTCGGGAGTGCGTCCCCTAAAGCAAAAGTATAACCTGAGTGAACCAGACTAGGAAGTGTGTCTCCTAAAATAAAATAGTCTTAGGAAGTGCGTCTCCTATGGGTGAAACCTTAATGATTGTGAACTAGGAAGTGCGTCTCCTATGAATGAAAATATTTTAGGAAGTGTGTCTCCTATGGGGTAAAAGTAAACTTAGGAAGTGTGTCCCCTATGGGCAAAACTAAACTTTGAGGAAGTGCGTCTCCTGTGGGTACAATAAACTTAAGAAGTGCGTCTCCTATGGGTACAATAAACTTAGGAAGTGCGTCTCCTACTGGTAAAAACTTGCTTAGGAAGTGTGTCTCCTATTGGGTGCAATAAACTTAAGAAGTGTGTCTCCTACTGGTGAAACTAAACTTAGGAAGTGCGTCTCCTATCGGTAGAACTGAACTTAGGAAGTGCGTCTCCTATGATAAACTGAACTTAGGAAGTGTGTCTCCTATGGTAAAACTAAATTTTAGGAAGTGCGTCTCCTATTGGTGAACTATTCTTAGGAAGTGCGTCTCCTACTGGTAAAACTTGCTTAGGAAGTGTCTCCTATTGGGTGCAATAAACTTAAGAAGTGCGTCTCCTACTGGTGAAACTAAACTTAGGAAGTGCGTCTCCTATTGGTAGAACTGAACTTAGGAAGTGCGTCTCCTATGGTAAAACTGAACTTAGGAAGTGCGTCTCCTATGATAAACTGAACTTAGGAAGTGCGTCTCCTATGGTAAAACTGAATTTTAGGAAGTGCGTCTCCTATTGGTACAACTATTCTTAGGAAGTGCGTCTCCTATTGGTGAAACTTCTTAGGAAGTGCGTCTCCTATTGGTACAATGGATCTAGGAAGTGCGTCTCCTATTGGTACAATGGATCTAGGAAGTGCGTCTCCTATTAGTAAACTGGATCTAGGAAGTGCGTCTCCTATTGGTAAACTTATATTAGGAAGTGCGTCTCCTATTGATAGAACTGAACTTAGGAAGTGCGTCTCCTCTGGTAAAACTGAACTTAGGAAGTGCGTCTCCTATGATAAACTGAACTTAGGAAGTGCGTCTCCTATGGTAAAACTGAATTTTAGGAAGTGCGTCTCCTATTGGTACAACTATTCTTAGGAAGTGCGTCTCCTATTGGTGAAACTTCTTAGGAAGTGCGTCTCCTATTGGTACAATGGATCTAGGAAGTGCGTCTCCTATTGGTAAAACTTAACTTAGGAAGTGCGTCTCCTATTGGTACAATGGATCTAGGAAGTGCGTCTCCTATTGGTAAAACTTAACTTAGGAAGTGCGTCTCCTATTGGTACAATGGATCTAGGAAGTGTGTCTCCTATTGGTAAACTGGATCTAGGAAGTGCGTCTCCTATTGGTAAACTTATATTAGGAAGTGCGTCTCCTATTGGTAGACTTATATTAGGAAGTGCGTCTCCTATTGGTAGAATGGATCTAGGGAGTGCGTCTCCTATTGGTAAAACTTAACTTAGGAAGTGCGTCTCCTATCGGTGAAACTTACTTAGGATGTGCGTCTCCTATTGGTGAAACTTTTTAGGAAGTGCGTCTCCTATTGGGTGAAATAAACATAGGATGTGCGTCTCCTATTGGTGAAACTTTTTAGGAAGTGCGTCTCCTGTGGTAAAAACTGAACTTAGGAAGTGCGTCTCCTATGGGTAGAACTGAACTTAGGAAGTGTGTCTCCTATCGGTAGAACTGAAACAAACTTAGGAGAAAATGCATCTCCTATGGGTGAAACTAAAACCAACTTAGGAGGAAATGCATCTCCTATGGGTGAAACTAAAACAAACTTAGGAGGAAATGCATCTCCTATGAGTGCAACTAAAACAAACTTAGGAGGAAATGCATCTCCTATGGATGAAACTAAAACAAACTTAGGAGGAAATACATCTCCTATGGGTAAAGACGTGGAATGTATTCCCTTGTTATACAGGTGGGCGCCTAATGGTAAAGACACAAAATGTATTCCCTTGTTATACAGGTGGGCGCCTAAAATATGAAATGCACAGACAAAAGTATTCCTCTCGTTATTCAGGTGGGCGCCTGTCAAGAAATTTAAAGACTGAAATGTATTCCTCTCGTTATACAGGTGGGCGCCTGGTAAGAAATTTAAAGACTGAAAGTATTCCTCTCGTTATACAGGTGGGCGCCTGGCATGGACAACAACTTTAAAAATAGAATCCTATTCGAGGGCGGATGAACCCAAAATATCCTATTCGAGGGCGGATGAACCCAAAATATCCTATTCGAGGGCGGATGAACCCAAAATATCCTATTCGAGGGCGGATGAACCCAAAATATCCTATTCGAGGGCGGATGAACCCAAAATATCCTATTCGAGGGCGGACGAACCCAAAATATCCTGTTCGAGGGCGGACGAACCCAAAATATCCTATTCGAGGGCGGATGAACCCAAAATATCCTATTCGAGGGCGGATGAACCCAAAATATCCTATTCGAGGGCGGATGAACCCAAAATATCCTATTCGAGGGCGGACGAACCCAAAATATCCTGTTCGAGGGCGGACGAACCCAAAATATCCTGTTCGAGGGCGGACGAACCCAAAATATCCTATTCGATGGCGGACGAACCCAAAATATCCTATTCGAGGGCGGACGAACCCAAAATATCCTATTCGAGGGCGGACGAACCCAAAATATCCTATTCGAGGGCGGACGAACCCAAATATCCTATTTGAGGGCGGACGAACCCAAAATATCCTGTTCGAGGGCGGACGAACCCAAAATATCCTGTTCGAGGGCGGACGAACCCAAAATATCCTATTCGAGGGCGGATGAACCCAAAATATCCTTAAGACTTGAAAATGTCTTATCTGGAAAACTTGGTGGGGATTATTTACTTACCTATTGGGGGGGGGGGTAAAATATTATCAGCTGGGGGTACCCGACTTCCAGAAAATTTTCTAAATGGAAGGAAAATTTTCTGCCCCAGTTTGATAATATCCCTTGTGGCATGCGTTTCTGCATCAATGCCATTTCCTTTACCTGTTTCAAATCAAACAAAATTTGTTAGTTTTAAACAGGGTGGTTGGTTGTGATACTCCTACTGGGAGGGCTTTCCCTTTCTCCTTTCTTGCTCTGCGCTCCACAACTTGTTGGGGATGATATTATTTGCTGGGGATAATCCCTTCCTGCTGGGGATATCCCTCTTCTTTTGTGACATAGCTCGGAAACTGGTATTTCCCCGACCTTTTAGTCTAGCATGAATTTCCCAAATATGCTCACTGCTCTCCTTGCTTTGTTCATGGGCCTTGGCCTTTGAGGTTTATAACCTTGGGTTTGGCAAGGATATCTCTCTTGACGCTCGTCAATCCTTTTGTCAATTCCCTTTGCTGGGGATATCTTTTTTGACACTGGCCTCGCGCTTGTTCCTCGCTGACTATACCATTTGGATATACTAGTCAGATCTCATCTTGGAAAGCTGATGGCATATTTGAAGTCATTTCATACTTGTTCTGACCAGACAGACTCTATTGGGGATTTTCTATGAAAGGAAAATGATAAAAAGGGAACAGAATAAAAGACAAAGCAGACGATGACTCTCTTTCAAAAGAAACTATAAATAAAAATGTATCAAATGCAGATCCGACTCTAATGGTCATGACATGCGGATGTGGCCTATCCTTTACCGTCAATCATCTTTCAAGATCTTCAATTGGCGATTCCCCATCTGATTCTCAATCTTATTCGACTTGTAGTGCCCGAAGGGTTTTCACTATCAAGTCTCTCTCATTTTTGGTTCTTTCCTCAGCTTTCAATCGCCTTATGGTACCTGTGAAGGTTTTCACCGATAAGATTCTCTCATTTGTATCACTTTCCAGCTGGGGACGTGGTGTGTCGCCGGTATGACTCTTTCTGCTGGAGATTAGAGTCCCATTTGTTGTGGAACAGAATGTTATGCTCGCCGGTAAGACTCCTCATTTGTCTGACTTGGCATCTTTTGAAGACTGATCGGAAGGTCTTTCTTTGGACCGTAATGTGGGTTTTGGATAGGGCTAGAAAGAAAAGGTATTAAAGGCTCAAAAAATGCATTAATTTTGGGTTATTAATTACAACCTTCGGAATTAGATTTATTTACATCAAACGCAACTTTTTGCCCCAGTTTCTTGCTTGGGGATATCTTAATTGATTTTTTTTCATTTTTTCAAAACTATGACCGAGCCGTGAAGCGCCTACGTATCCTCTTTGAGGAATCAGGTCAAACGTAGTTCCCAATTCCTCTTTTTCATTTAATTTTCCCTTTTTTTTTTCTTTGTTATCAATTTTCTTTTCTTTTCTTTTCTTTTTTTCTCTTTTTTTTCGTTGATGTTTTCTTTCTTTCTCTTTTTTTTTCGTTGTTACTGATTCCGAACGAGGGGTATGAAAGAAAATAAATAAGGCTCAAAAGGGGTAACGAAGGATAAAGTATTTAGGTAGCAGAACAAAATGCCTTCGTCATTCCAGTCTTCAAAACATGCCAAGTGCAAACAACACAATTTAAATTTGTAGTCTCTTCTGATGGTGCTGGACTTGACAATTATATTCAACATTTGCTTTTTCACTGGTCCTTTCTAAAGCACCGTTGGGCGATACTCTCATATCATGAATGCCCCTCATGCCCATTTGGCGAATCTTGCTTTTAACGGTTTTTCTTCATATTTTACTTGCCCCAGTTCCATATGACTCGAGCTCTGAATAATCTCAACCGTCCTTATTTCCTTTAAATGGTCTGATCACCTTTTCAGGGTTTTATGATTAACTTTTAAGATTAGGCCCAAACTGGGGGCGCATGTCATGTCCCTAGAATTGGCATTGAACGAAATGATAAAAGGACTAAACAAAAAAGACGACTGGAACTTAACAAAAGACCGGCTTTGCATTAGACTACCGGCGAAATGGTTTGAATAATAAAACAAACAAAACAACCAAAATAAAATCCTAACACAACCTCGACAAAACTTAAACAAACTGACATGACAAAATGGAAAGATAAGAAGGTTTGACGCCAGAAAATATTCGGATTACAACTCTAAGAATAATCCGGACAACAGAAATGACAACAAAATGAGCCACCACAAGCTTCTCTCTTGCTGACCGAGGAACGGAGCGTGCTCCCACTTTATCAAAACTGGCATCTTAGCCACTGAGCTTCGCATCAATACTGTCAAGACCATTACCAGCTTCAATAACATCAATCTCCGTCAACAAGTTTCCAACAGGATTCGAATGCTTCTGTCATCAGGCCTGATCCTCGCAGAGTGTGCATCATGAGGTGCAAGTAAAGGATTCTGGGTGTCATTGTCCGGCTTACCACAAACCAACCACCTTAACTTTGTGATTCAAAACGAAACAGGTTAGAATGGACTCAGTCCGTCCCCATTATTAACAACATTTTTTCTTTTTCTTTTCGATGTTTTTTTTTCATTTCTTTTTTTTTCTTTTCTTTTTCTTTTTCTTTTTCATTCTCTTTTTCATTTCTCTTTTTTCTGTCTTTTTTTCATTTTTTTTGTTGTGGTCGAATCTTATGGAGATTGCCTACGTATCATGACCCCGCATGAATCAGACCTTGCGTAGTTCGGACCAATAAAAGATAAACAACAATAAACATTTTTTAATTTTCATATTAGAACAAACTGAGTTTCAAAGGTTTGAAGATGACCTACAAACTTGAAACTCAAGCAACCCACATTATTCTAATCAAGAGATTTATAAACTCAAAAACAAAAAGCTAGCTCCCTTTCTTTGTTCGACAAATGCAACCAAACAGTTATTTTTTGCAAATGTGGCCCCTTCCAATTTTCACATGAATTTTGAGGTCGGGGAGGATTATTCTGACACTTTACAAACTTGCCCATTCTTTTACGAAAATAACCTTTCGACAACTGAAAGATACTCTAAGGCTATTTCGGCAAGAACGGTTTAAGACGCGGCCGAAGCTGGCTCGGCTTATTATGACAAAATTTGAACGGTATTCACCTGACCGTTGACTAGTTTTTTTTTCAAATCACAATAAAACTTGGTGTTGCAAAACACGGCCATTCAGCGTCTCGGGGACGAAGGTTTAAAAGGCTGTGTGGGTCAACTGGACCAAACTCCCAGACATGACCCAAAAAGTGTCTGTTTATGCAAAGTCAGTCTTCCGGCGTCCCTTTCGAGAACATTCGGCTATTTATGTCAAAACAGCATCACCTGACTTATTTATAACTCTTTTTCATCGTTTTTCAAATTAGAAAAGTCAATATTGCAAACACGGCCTTTCAACGTCTCGGGGACGAAGATTTTTAGGTTGTGGGGGTCAACTGGACCAAGTCTTAAAAATGACCCAAAAGTGGCTGTTTATGCAAAGTCAGCCTTCCGGCGTCCCTTTCGGGAACATTCGGCTATGTCTTGATAAAACAACGTCACCCCACTTCTTTATGAAATTTGACATATATATTTTTGCTATATTTTTTGTAAAAGGGGAAGTTGGACATCACCCGCCTTATTTATGAAAAAATCTTGACATGTTTTTTTTGTTTTTCATTATTATTTGTTTTTGGCTTTTTTAGCAAAAGGGGGGTTGGACCCGATGAGGGTTGCCTACGTATCTCACATCCGATGAGAATCAAACCCGCGTAGTTCGGGCTAGTCAAGAATAAGTAGATGAATTAATTTTTTCTGAATTTGTGAAAGAACTACTTTAAAAGAAGAAAGGAAGTATATTTTTTGATTTTTGATTGATTTTCTTTTTAAAAGAAACACTTCTAAGATATATTTTTTGAATTTTCATTTGCATTATTTTTTATTCTAAAGAAAAAGAAGAATATATTTTTTGGAATTTTACCGTTAATATAAGAAATGCTTCTAAAATATTTCCTTTTCAATTTTTGAAAGAAGAATCAAAATATTTTCGGATTTGTTTTTTTTTTATTTTTTTTATTTTATTTTTTAAAGAAACAACTAGAAAGACTTTCTAAAGAAGTCAATAATGGAAAATATTTTTGGATTATTTGTTTTGAAAATTGTGATTCTAAAAACTTTTGGTAAGACAAATGTTCTTGCAACAGATAAAGATATATATACATATTTTGGAAATAAAGAAAAACTTTTGGATTTTTTTTCTTTTTATATATATTTGCAATAATAAAACCACTTTCAACGCCTGACTCTTTTTTTTTTTGGCGTTTTCATAGACAAACAAAATAATAAAAAAAAACATTTTAAAAACAAGACTCTTTTTCATTTTCAATTAATGGCAAAACAAACTGTCTTTTATTCAATAGTTTTTGAAAAAAAAACAAGACAGAACAATGATGATTTTTTTTCTTCTATTTTTCCTTTGCTTTTAATACAACAAACTAATAAGACATTTTTCGTTTTCTCAAAATTTCGGCAGAGTTTCTATACTACTTGGACATTGGTTTTTTTTCTTCTAAAATAAGTAGTATATTTCTACGGTGTCATTTTCATCTTTCACAATTTTCTAATTTGTGGAAACGTACAAAATCTTTTTTTTTTTTGAATTTCCAATGTTTTTTTTTTAATTTTATATATACACATATATATTTTCAAAAATGTGGCATGGGGGACATAGGGAATTTCAAGACTTCTTGGATTCCACAAATGTTCCCCATGTGCTTTTCTCAAAAACGAAGCGTGGGGGACATAAGGAATTCCAAGACTTCTTGGATTCCCCAAATGTTCCCCATGTGCTTTTCCCAGAAACGAAGCGTGGGGGACATAGGGAATTCCAAGAATTCTTGGATTCCACAAATGTTCCCCATGCTTTGATTAAAATAAACCATGCTGGAAATGACCAAATGACCCATTCGCCCTTGACTAAATACAACATGTTGCACATAGGATGCCGAAAGATGGTCTATTATTTTCAGGTTGCTTGTCCTAGACGGACCCAACCCATGTGTTGAGTCCCCTAAGCCAAATGCACATGATGCAAATAAGCGTTCCTACTAGGGATCCGGCATGTGGCTTCGTTATACTAGGTTCAGAACCTGGGTGTTTGTTCTAGACCTGGCTTACCCGAGCGGACAGCTCGAGCCGAAGTGGGGGCAACGTACCGGGAGCACGAAAGTCTACCCGGCCTAGTTACTTGTCCCAATTTCGTCTTATTTGGTATGACTTTAACAGAAAGGTGGGTCACGCGCACGTGTACACCATAAATTTAGAAGACTTAGAAGGGTTCCGTAGCAATTTTATATACACAATTCAGATAATATTAAAGCGGTAAAAGCATCATTTAGGCACATTAGGCATATATCATGTAAAAATCAGATAATAAATAAAGCCAACTATAACAATTATTTTAAGCTCAAATTCTTGAAACCTGAACCAGAGGTTCTGGGTCCCTAGTCCCCAGCGGAGTCGCCAGAGCTGTCACACCTCCTTTTTCCGCACCCGAGGGGCGCGAGGGGAGTTTTTCCAATTAAAGGACAACCGAAACGGGATTGGTTTAATTATTTCAGAGTCGCCACTTGGGAGATTTAGGGTGTCCCAAGTCACCAATTTTAATCCCGAATCGAGGAAAAGAATGACTCTATATTATGGTCTGCGTACCAAAAATCCGGATAAGGAATCCTGTGAACCCGGGAGAAGGTGTTAGGCATTCCCGAGTTCCGTGGTTCTAGCACGGTCGCTCAACTGTTATATTTGGCTTGATTATCTGATTTTATACATGTTAAAACCTATGTGCGAGTTTTAAACTCTTGACCGCTTTTATTATTATTTTTTACGAGAATTGCAACGTCGTGAAAATATATCTCAAACCACGTTACATCAATGCACCCGTGGTTATTGACATATCTCGACTCGGTTGAGATTTGGATTTGGGTCACATAAATGTGCACCCGAATTAAGAAAAATACGTTATTAAGACGCACCTAAAGCAACTAACGTATTGTTATTTTGGAGAAGACCGCAAAATTTGCTAAACGGCATGTCCCGAATTCTAAGTATTTTTAATATATATACATTTAGAGGGCCCGCATCTTGTATTTTTTATTTGGCGAGGCTAGTCTCGTTTTTTATTTTATTTTTTTTTTCTTTTTTTTAGAAAAAGGACAAGGCTAAAATGACTACATTTCTTTGCTACTTCGCGAGGTCATGGATCGTAGATTAAACTTATTTGATGAAACGAGTATTTTTCCGCGGAATTAAATTACTACTATGATTTTAACATTGCTACTACATGTACAAACAACTATTAAGACAAACATTGAGATAACAATGATCTGAGCATGAAGAAACAAAATGCCGAATAACTACTTAACATAACGGAACAAAGGAAATACATTCACGAACAAATTTCAATATCATACGGAGTTAATTAACAAGAAATAGCAACTTACAAACATCATATGAATATGTCTCGCTCATTTGCATACTATTCGCATGAACTAGGATTGTATTTCAACGAACACATGTACATGTTACTAAACAACAAATATGAAGGACACGGACAGAGATGACCTACTTGATATTATTGTCCGATGCGTTGGACCCGCGACGAAACCTCGGACAACAACCTCTACGTACCGGACCTCGACGAACCAAAGACGACCTCAACGGACCTCACCCCGGACAGAACTTCTGGGCTACCTTTTCGTACGTTTTCAGTTAAGCTTCAGCCGGTGTGTGTGTGTGTGTGTTTTTCGGTCAGCCATGGCAAATGGGGGAAGGGTCGTTCATGGCTGGATGTTGCAGGCAGTCGTTTGGACGTAGGGGTGCGACTGGATGGTCACCTTGGGCAGTGGCGACGGGAGGGGCTGCTCATGGTAGCTTTTGGCCTGGTGGGGATGATAGTTTGATATGAGGTCGTTTGGGCAGTGTGGTGCAGCAGCAATGGTGGACAGCAGGTGGTCGCCGGTGAGTGACGTCGGAAAAGCTGAAAGGGTCGACGGGAAGGTCTGTTTGGTGTAGGGTTTGGTTGCGACAGTAGGGGTGGTGGTCGACGATAGAGATGGGTAGGTTTCAGTTGACGACGGGAGAAAGGAGGTGGTTGTTTGGGTCCTTTTGCTGGGTTCCGGCGTCGGGGGGGTGGGGTGCTACGGTGGTTTTGGTGGTGGGAAGCTTAGGAGGAGGAGGGGTGGTTGTTCTTGGTGGTTTTGGGCAGTAGAGTCGACGCGGTGGAGCTGGGAGGTTGCTGTTCCGGCGTCGGGGAGGGTTTGCGACCGTAGGGGTGCCGGGGAAGGTGACGGGTGGTGATGGAGGTGTTGCTTATGGTGGTTTTGGGTGGTGGAAGGGCTGGTTTCGTTTGGGGTCGTAGGGTTTTTCTCTTCTTCTTCTTTAGGAAGAAGAGAGATGAACAGTTGCCTCTCCTAAATTTTTGAAAGTCCTCCCCTTTTTCAAAATGTTTTTGTCCGTGTATTTAGCATGGGTTTGCCCAGAAAAATGAGCCCACGCGTGGTGGGGTTCAAGGCATATGTCCCTCACGCGTGGTGGGGTTCCCTATGTGTCCTGGACACGGTTTATTATGGGCTAGGTCCGAAAATTAGGCCTAAAACCGGGTAGTTTGAACCCGAATATTATTCTTTTGCCCGGACCCGAGAAATAGGAACACGTTGCTTAACTAGTCCTATGTAAGCAAAATAACTACCAAAAATAAGACTAGTATTTAAACAAAACTATATCTTTTTAAATATTTTTTCAAGATTTAAAATAGCTACAAAATATTAATGAAACTATTTTTTTGTAATTTTCGTTTTAAATATTAAGATAAAATATGAGGTAATATTTTTGTATTTTTCAAAGTTAAAATGACTATAAAACCTTAATAGAACTATATTTTTTGTAATTTTCGAAATTATATAAAGTACAAAAATAAAGTGCAATTTTTGTATTTTTCAAGTTTATGAGAGATACATAAACTAAAATTTATATATATATTTTTTGAAATTTTCTTTTTGCAACGAAATAAAGTAAAAATAGTTAAAATAGCTATACTAGACCCAATTTCACATATTCACGCTAAAAATGTGAAAATTCTCGGGGAGGGTCAAAAATCACGTGCTTACAATACCTTCCTGGGAAGAGGATATTATGGCCCACGTAGAGAGGTTTTTGAACGTGTACACGCACCCTTTTACGTTGGGTCCTCTCGACCGACTCGTGCTCGAATTTGTGTCGAAGATATCGAGTTACTTTGGCTCAGATCCATCCCTCTTTCTGGCGAATTATGTTGATGATGAGATTTTTCGCTGAAAAGGCCGAGCTCGAGTTCACTCTTAGCCACCTCATTAGATTGTATCGGCCTTTGCATCATCGAGGTCTAATTACACTACGACGCTGATATACCAAGCCCTTTATTGCTAGTGATGACGAGGACAGAGATCGAGGGTGGATAAGTCGGTTTGTTCGAGTGAGCACTGTTGATATTATTCTTGCGGAGTTCCTGTCGTTTCCCGAGAAATGGAATTTCAAGCGTAAGTGATATACTGTACTCTATTATTTTTGTTCTCAGTGAAACCAGACTCTGTAAGGACGTTTTCTTTCCTTTTCCGCAGCGATCCCGTGGATGCCAAATGAGGTCCCCGATCTTGCGGACTGGGCCTGTAAACTGGCAGCCTCTTCGAGTTATGACGAGCGCAAGTGGCGAGATTTGTCGAAGGGAAAATGGGAGGCTAAGCACCATGGTATGTTCTATGTAGTCCTTCTCTCGAGGAGTACTTTCCTTTACGTACACTAATTTCTTTTTTGGAGGCATCGATGAGTTTTTTGAGGTGAGACTGTCCCCTTTCGAGGAGGAGGAAGGACATTTTATTTCTGAGACAAGGAAGGATAATAAAAGAAAAATATCCTCGAAGGACAAGGATTTCCATAGCAAAGTAGGACTCGCCGAAGGCACGAAGAGGACGTTGCCACTGACGAAGATCTCATATTTATCGATTGTTCTGTGCACATCAATGCACCCGGAGAGGATGACTCTATATTGATGGTCTCAAACCAGGAGGCCTCCTTAGACTGTTGAGCCTGCTGGGCTCGAGGCCCCTCGTCCCGAGAGAGAGATTCCACAAGAGAGGAGGGGCGAAGGTCCTTTATTACCTGATTTGGTAGTTGGTTCTTGGACGTTGGGAAGTACTCCGAGGGAAATGGGCTTCGACGCATCTTCACCCAATTAGAGCACCTTGGGTTGCTCTATCGGGGCCGATGACACCGAGCCGGTAGATGCAAAATCGACCTTCGAGGAAGCTCAGTGACTCTGCTCTATGGTGAGTTTGAAGCCATTATAAGTTTTCTAACTTCATACTTTCTTCTCTTTAACTGAACCTTCTTTCTCATAGGCCTTCGATAAGCTCAAGTTTGAGCTGATTCGCTGTGAGGCTAATTTGCGTAAAGCCTTGAATAGGGAGAAATCTCTCAGGCTTATTTGTGATAAGAAGACAAGAGAGCTGATACATCTTCGATCGGAGTTGAACTGAAGTCATGATTTCGAAGGCAACCTCGAGAAACAGGTAACCTCTATTTTGAGGGAATACAAGCTTCTTCTCCTATCTTCGAAAATTAACGTTTCGATATCTCAGCTGCGGAGATAGATAGAGACACTGGAACGCCTTCGGGGTGAAGCCAACCAGGTTAATTCTGAATGCAACGAATTAAAGGCACATATAAATGGTCATTTTGCGGCCAAAAGAACACTTTGGCTAAGGCCTCCGCCCTCGAGATACAACTTCGTAATGCTAGAGAAAGTAACTTGGTCCAGACGATCAGGATTTCTAAGCTTGAAACAGATCTTTTGAAGATGAAGGCCGAAGTTGTGGACGCTCGAGCCGAAGCCGAAGAGGTCCGAGCAAAGGCCGATAAGAAGGTGTCCATCTATCTGAAAGATGCTGCTGAAGCTCGTACGAAGTTGAGAGAGGCTTCCGATCGAGAGAAGAGAAGCAATGAGTATGCCCTATGTAGATCCCGGAGGGAAACTCTCGAGGAGATTCATGGTAAGGGCTTCGATCTCTCGGAGGAGATAGAGCAGGCCAATGCGGATGAATTCGATGCCAAGTTCCTCGTTTCCGATGCTGAAGACAATGAGGATGAGGCCGGTGAGGGAGCTGGTCCCGAGGGAGCCGATGGAGATATAGTCCCCGAGGGGGGAAAGGCTATGTTCCCGAGGGTAGACTAGGTTTTTCTTTCTTGTTCTTCGTATAGGGCTCCCTATAGGAGTGTCATAAATGTATCTTTGTACCATTATTTATAATAAAAAAGGAACCCTTTGGTTTTCCCTTTATATAAATTTGCACTTGCTTGTGTCTTTCTTTATGTTTTGAGTTTTGATGCTTACCGATAATTAGTCCGATATGTTGGACTTTAAGATAGGAACCCTTAGGTTATGCTTGGTGAGTAATTGATAATAGTTGACCGTTTAGGGCTCGGTCCTCGAATCAAGTTTTGACTCGGGCTCATTAACCCTTAGGTTTTCAACATATTGGCCCTTAGGCTCTTTAGCTCGGCCCTGAGGCTCCGTGGATTGGCCCTGAGGCTCCGTGGATCGGCCCTGAGGCTCTTTAGATTGGACCTGAGGCTCTTTATGTTGGCCCTGAGGCTCTTTTTAGGTTGGGTCGATTCAACCTTTAATTTGGCTATAGTTTTCCCCCATTACGGCTGAAGATTTTGAAGTTTTGATTATGCGTTGGCATGTTTTGTGTTCGTCCAACTCTTCGATGACTCAAATAAGAACCTCGATTATGAGTTGATATGTGACGATAATTGAGTACCTCGGGAGGTTCTCTTGAAGGTTGATTTTTCAAAGCCTTTTTGCTGAAGGCTAATTGTCTCGAAGCCTTTTCATGTTTGGAGCTGATATGATCAAAACTCCTTTGCTTATGCCGGGGGTAGTCTGATTAACCGGTTCTTTTTGAAGTATTTTCGAAGTACTTGAAGGCCTTTAATTTTATGGTGGCGGTCGGACGTCTCCGAGCTGCGTTAATTCGGCCGGAGCCTTTTGATATGACCGTAGCCTTTATGTTCGGCCATAGCCTGTAGTCCCAGGGTGAGATGACCTCGGCGTCTATATCGAGGGTATGTCTTTTTAGGGGTCTTACAAGTTCGGATATATAGCCTTGGCCTTAATATCGGGGTTATGCCTTTTTAAGGTCTTATAAGTTTAGGCATGCATCGTTGAGGCCTTACAGATTTGATATTGCCTCATTGAAGGCTTATGAGCTCGAAGTTGCCTAATCAAGGTCTTACAAATTCGAGTTTTCGATGGCTCGTTGATCTGACTGTCCCCGAGTGTTTGAGAGTTTTTGGCCCTTGAGCCGTCTTATGAGAAAGTAGTGAACTCCTTCAAGGCACAAAGTGTTTTGGTAAGCAAAGAGGCTTCCTCAATTACTTGATATATGCGTACATGTTTTTTGCCTTTGGAGGCTCGATTATTCTACATGGACACGGTTCATTTGACCGTTTGGCCCAATACAACATTCTCCTATCGAGGTCCTCCTAGGCATAGTTCGATTTCGTTGAAGAGGTGACCTCCCGGGGTGATTCCCCCCAGTAGTTGAGGTTGATCGAAGAGAAGCCTTGAATACTTGATGAGTTCTCCTTAGGTAGCATATGGATGTTGCCTCGTTAAAAACCTCGTCGGTAAACCCCGTTTGGGATAAAACCCGATCTAAGGGAAAAAGTGCACAACGTATGCTTTAAAACCCAAGGTCTTTGAGCAGGAGGGTGCTTCGATTCCTCTGAATCGAACACCTGAAATAAGTTAGTATAAAACATAAATGAAAAGGGAGAGGGTTGTACCTTAGCAATGATAGCGTTTGAGCCTCGATATGTTTCAATTGCTTACTCTGAGGACGCGGCACGATCCTTTATTCACTCGGGTGCAGCCGAGAAAGTAGGTTATGGTTGCTACTTGTTTGCTTGTCATTTGGCTTCTTCGATGTAGAGGGCGTCAATGCCAGTGCCACGCCGTGCACCGCGGACATCTCTCTTGCTGCATGATGCTCCCCGTACATAGCTTTTACTCCATCCTTGGTTGGAAACTTCATCATTTGATGAAGGGTTCATGACACTACCCTTATACTGTGTATCCACTTCCAAGTAAGGCATTGTATCTCATGTCACCTTCGATGACATGAAACTTGGTATCTTGGATTGTACTGGCCACATTGACTGGGAGGATGATCTCCCCTTTTGTTGTCTCGCTCACCATCTTGAATCCATTGAGGGCTCGAGAGGCGGGTACAATCTGGTCGAGCAGTCCGAGCTGCTCCACCACCCTCGACCTGATTATGTTGGCCGAGCTACCTGGATCCACAAGCATACGTTTAATTTGAAATTTATTCAAAAGAAAAGAAATTACCAGTGCGTCATTATGAGACTGAGACAAGGTCTCAATATCCTCTTCGCTGAACGTGAGAGCATCCTCTGGTATGTAACCCCGAGTTCGCTTTTCCCTAGTAATGGATATTTTCGTTCGCTTGACAACGGGTCCCTGTAGGGCATCTACCCCTCCAATGATCATGTGGATGACGTGCTGTGGTTTTTCTGGTTCGTTCTTCCTGTTCGCCTCTTTTTCCCGAAATTGGTTTTTAGCTCGGTTGCTGAGGAACTCTCGAAGGTGCCCTTCGCTGATCAGTCGGGCTACCTCTTCTCGAAGCTGTCTGCAATCCTCGGTCCTATGACCGTGAGTGCCGTGATATTTGTATATCAAGTTAGGGTTCCTCTGTGAAGGATGATAATAGGTTAAATCTAGGTAATTTGGCGATTGTTTATGCTCCCACTTGATTATATTCCAATATCATAATATGGTTAATTGATGAAAAATAGGCTCTAATTGTGAATTGTATATATTGCAGGATGAGGAGCCTAGGTGATGCCTTAAACAGTTGTGATTGGAACCATTTTGGAGCAAGAAAAACCCCTCAGAGCTGAGTACGCTTGAAGACGAGGAACAGAAGAGATGAAACACCGAATTGGACATGCGTGTCCAGGTGCGCGACCGCGCTCCTTTTAGCGCGTCCATGACAGAATCTCATCCAGGTGTGCGGTCGCGCTAGTCCAAAATCCGGGAAGAGTTATTTAGGGGCAGAATTGGAAATCTGGAGGAAAACTCACTTAACCTATATAAAGTCAAGCTCGCCCAAGGAAGAAAGAGAAGTTTTTCAGAGTCTAGTGCAAGATATAGAGAGACAAGAGGCAAGGAGGAGATTTGACCATCAAGTTCTTCTTTTCTTCTCTTGGTTTTTGCTATTTGGGATGAAATTGAACCTATTTGTGATGAACACTAGTATGAGTAGCTAAAACCTATTGTTCTAGGGTCATGGGTGAAACATGAATGTTGTTGTTTGAAGTTTAATTTGACAAAGTTGGTTTATCATATTGGGTTGTTTATTTAATTCTGCTTTTAATTATTTTGCTGAGTAGCTAACAGTGAAATACTATCTACGAATCTTTAGTTGAACTCGAAAGTGGGAACTTTAGATTGCATATAGAATTAAATAGAGCAAGTTCTTGAACCCGGGCCTCGGGGAACGGCTTAGCAATTGGGATAGACATATACCCAATTGCCTTGCTTGGTTGAAATACAGGAATTGTAAATGCATTCTTGTTAATCTTAATTTCATAGACATATAGGCATTGAGTTAACTTGAATAGGTGAGTAAGGACTCGACAGATTCTTACGAGTAACATTAACCCTGTCAATCAATAATCCAGGTAAATCGATTAGTCATTTTAAGCTAAGAACATAACACGATTGTTAACTAGCCTGTGACCCTGGAATATCCTCTCCTACTATTTGTTACTCGGAATTGTTATTTGTTTGGTTAATTGCTCTAGTTAGATTATTGCTTGGTAGTTAGGTAGTAAAACAATTACATCTCTATTTTGTGAAAAAACCTCTTGAATAGACAAATTAATTGAGTTTGAATTAGTCAACAGTTAATTATAAGTCTTCGTGGGAACGATACTCTACTCACTACTCTATTACTTGACGATCACGTGCACTTGCGTGAGTGTTTTTGGTCGCAACAAGTTTTTGGCGCCGTTTCCGGGGACTTAGAAATTAGCTACTTGACTGAGTTGAGCTTTTATTATTTATTTATTCAAGTTTTAATTTTCAGTTCACTTTGTTTGTGCCAATACATGTTTTCTTTTCTTGAATGAAAAGAAGTAGAAGCGCAAACAATATCCTTCCTCTTGATCCCGAAATTGAACGAACACTCCACAAATTGAGGAGGGAGGTGGAAGCTAGAACTAGAATTGAAAGAGAGTTGGACATCGTAGTTCAACCACAACCAATTGAGATGGCAGGTAATGAGGAACGCGCGGTAATCGAAGCCGCAAGGCCCCGTCTGGATAATATGACTCAGCTATTGTGAAGCCTGATATCGCTGGGCACTTTGAGCTAAAATAATACATGGTGCAACTGATCCAATCCACAGGGCTATTTGTGGGTTTACCTCATGAAGACCGCAGAGGCACATTCAGAATTTCTTGGAAATTACGGACACTTACAATTATCTAAACATTTACAAGGACTATGTTAGGTTGACACTTTTCCCCTTTTCACTGATTGGGGAAGCTAAGGAGTGGTTGAATAAGGAGCCAGCAAATTCAATCTGCACTTGGGATGATCTGGCAAGGAAATTCTTAATCAAGTTTTTCCCCACTAAGAAAACAAAGATATTGAGGAGTCAAATTCTTGGGTTTGAACAACGAGCTAGCGAGACACTTCGTCAAGCATGGGAAAGGTACAAGAAGATGCTCAGAGACTGTCCTCATCATTGACAGACGGACGAGGTATTGGATCACACTTTTGTAGATGGGTTAGATGATGCTTCAAAGATGAATCTTGATTCAGTTTGTGGGGGTAGTTGCATGGCCAGACCGTACAGTGAAATCCAAATCTTGTTGAATAACTTCACTACTAATGATAATAACTGGCAATGTGAGGGTGATTCACGAAAGGCAGTTAAGCAAAAATCAGCTGGGTTACTTGAGCTTGACGAAGTGTCAGCCATGAGAACCGATATTGCAAAGCTGGCCAATCAGATGACTAGGATGACAATGCAGCAGCCACAGACAATGCAACATGTACAACAAATGACTATTTGTTGCGAACTCTGTGGCGACAATCATATGAGTGATATGTGCCCCACGAATCCAGAATCCATCTATTATGTGGGGCAACAGAACAGAGGTCCACCGAATCAGTATGCACAATATGGAAATTCTTACAATCCAAATTGGAGGAATCATCCCAACTTCTCATGGGGTGGAAATCAATAGAATTAGAATCAGCATAGACCCCAAGGGAGTTTCAATCAACCTCAGAGACCACACCAACAAATGGAAGAAAGTACCAATGATTTGCTAAAGAAGTTGTTGATTGACAATCAGCAACTCATGACTGACTTCAGAAATCTTGAAAGGCAAATGTGGAAGTTAGCAACAAATCAAAACACTAGACCTGTAGGCGCTCTCCCTAGTGATACAGAAAAGAACCCTCAAGTGAATGCAATTACACTTAGAAACGGGAAAGAGCTAGAGGAAGTGCCAAAGAAAAAGAGAGACAAGCTCATACCTGAGGGAGAGTTGATCCCTAAAGTGACTCACGAGCCAAAGAATGATGCTGAAATTCCAGAGCCAGTGGAGTCCCCAAGGCCAACACCACCTTTCCCCCAGAGATTGCAGAAAAAGAATGATGATCGCATGTTCACAAAATTTCTCTCTATGTTGAGCCAGGTTCAATTGAATATCCCACTTGTTGATGTGCTTCGTGAAATTCCAAAGTATGATAAGTACATAAAAGATATAGTGGATCACAAGAGAAGATTAACTGAATTTAAGACAGTGGCACTTACTGAGGAGTGCACTTCAAGGGTCCAAAATAAGCTCCCTCAAAAGCTTAAGGATCCTGGCAGCTTCACGATTCCTGTGCGCATTGGTAATATTGATGTGGGTCGTGCTCTTTGCGATTTGGGGGCGAGCATAAATCTGATGCCCCTATCTTTGTTCAAGCAATTGGTCCTTGGAGCTCCAAGGCCCACTACTATGATGTTGCAGTTGGCTGATAGATCGATAGCACACCCTGAAGGGGTGATTGAAGATGTGTTGCTGCAGATTGGGAAGTTCATATTCCCTGCTGATTTCATTATCCTTGATTATGAGGCTGATGAACTGGTTCCAATCATATTAGGGCGACCTCTCTTAGCTACTGGTGATGCAATTATCAAAGTGAGAGAGGGAAAGATGATTTTGAGGGTAGATGACGAGGAAGTAGTTTTTAAAGTCTACAAGGCAATCCAACTTCTCTACCACTATGATGAGCTCTCAATGATAATTGTTGTTGAGGCTGATGAGAAAATTCAATATCCGAGGGTATATCTAGACGATTCTCTGGAGAAGGCACTTATTTTGCTTGATAGCCTGGGGGCTGATGAGGAGGTTGAGGAGATGATGCACATCCTTGATACATCTTGTGCGTACATGCAAGGGATACACCCCTTTGAGCCTTTGAATAGGCCAGAGGGACCTCCTCCAAAGCCGTCAATTGAGGAAGCCCCAAAATTGGAGCTTAAACCTCTCCCACCTCACCTGCAGTATGCTTATTTGGGTGACTCTGACACTTTACCCGTTATTGTTTCTTCTGACTTGTCTAAATTGCAGGAAGAAAAGCTGTTGAGAGTGCTACGTGAGCACAAACGAGCACTTGGGTGGACGATGTCTGACATTAAGGGCATTAGCCCAGCCTTTTGCATGCACAAAATCCTCATGGAGGACGGACACAAGCCCAGTGTAGAGCGACAACGCCGACTCAATCCAATCATAAAAGAGGTGGTAAGAAAATAAGTGATTAAGTGGCTTGATGCAGGTATTGTATTTCCTATCTCAGACAGTAAATGGGTAAGCCCCGTTCAATGTGTACCCAAGAAAGGGGGGATGACTGTAGTAGTTAATGAGAATAATGATTTAATCCCTACAAGAACTGTCACCGGGTGGAGAATTTGCATTGATTATAGAAGATTGAACAATGCCACCCGGAAGGACCACTTTCCCCTCCCCTTTATTGACCAAACGCTTGATAGATTAGCTGGCCAAAAGTACTACTTCTTCTGAGATGGTTACTCAGGGTATAATCAGATTGCTATAGCCCTAGAGGACCAAGAGAATACCACATTTACGTGTCCTTATGGCACGTATGCGTTCAAGAGAATGCCCTTCGATCTTTGTAATGAACCTGCGACTTTTCAAAGGTGTATGATGGCCATTTTTACTGACATGGTTGAGAGGTTTGTGGAAGTGTTCATGGATGATTTTTCTGTGTTTGGATGTTCTTTTGATAACTGCTTTATGAACCTTGATAAAGTACTTGCTAGGTGTGAAGAAACTAACTTGGTGCTAAACTGGGAAAAGTGCCATTTCATGGTACGTGAAGGTATATTTTGGGGCACAAAGTGTCCAAAGATGGTTTGCAGGTGGACAAGGCAAATGTGGAAGCGATTTAAAAATTGCCCCCACCGATATCTGTCAAAGGCATTCGCAGTTTCTTGGGCCATGCAGGTTTTTATCGTCATTTCATTAAAGATTTCTCGAAAATTTCCTCTCCCTTGTGCAGGTTGCTTGAGAAGGATGTCACCTTTAAATTTGATGCTGCCTGTCTAAAGGCATTCGAGGAGCTGAAGGGAAGGTTGGTGACTGCACCAATCATAATTGCTCCGGATTGGGAGCAACCATTTGAGTTGATATGCGATGCGAGTGACTTGGCTATTGGAGCTGTTTTGGGGCAAAGGAGAAATAAAATCTTCCACTCCGTCTACTATGCGAGCAAAACTCTGAATCCAGCTCAGATGAACTACATAGTCACTGAAAAAGAGTTGCTTGCCGTGGTGTGGGCGTTTGACAAGTTCAGATCATATCTAGTGGGGACCAAAGTCATCGTCTACACAGATCATTGTCACGCCTCCTTTTGCGCGCCCGCCCCCGAAGGGTTAAATGCGCGAGGGGAGTTTTCCCAATTTAAGTGACAATATTCGAAATGAGATTATTTATTTAATTCAGAGTCGCCACTTGGGAAAGGTTTGGCTTTTGGTGTCCCAAGTCACCGGTTTATCTTGAATCCCAAATCGAGGAAACTTTCGACTTTTCCAAATGAAGTCTGCGAACCAGAAATTCTAAGTAAGGAATTCTGTTGACCCGAGGGAAGGTGTTAGGCACCCTCGAATCCCGTGGTTCTAGCACGATCGCTTAAATTGTTATAATGGCTAAATATCTGATTTAAATACATGTTATGACTTACGTGCTTTTATTAGGTTTAAACTGCTTTTTATCATTATCACTTATTTTTATAGAATTGCAACGTCGTGAAAATGCATCTCGAACCACGTCACAATCAATGCGCCCGTGATCGTCAACACATTTTGACTTCGTTGAGATTTGGATTTGGGTCACATCAATGTGCACCCGAATTTAAGAATATAATTCACTTAAACCGTGCCTAAAGAGTCTAACGCGTTATTATATGGTGGAAAGCCATGAGATTCACTAAACGGCCTAGCCTGAATTCTAAATATTATGATTATTTATTGAGGGCCCCGCAATTTGCATTTTTTATTTGGCGAGGCTCGTCTCTATTTTAGAAAGGATATCCTAAAGTGGCTATATTTCTAATGCATTTGTCCCTAAAATTAAAAGAAAAGGGGCATGCTAATTTAGCTATATGCTTTTGCCTAATCCGGATTCTTATCAATTTCTGATTAATTATTTACAAAGTGGAGGGATGTCATAACTTGTGAAACATACTTTAATTGGACAAAGAAATTACATTCGAGATTGACCCAATGTTATACTTGCGTCCAAACGTTTCTTGAATTGAATTTAACTAGACTTATTGAGGCTGAATTTAAGGGAATTAACTACTATGTCTCATTACTTGCGGGGATTCGAACGCGCTTCTATATGCTGCCTAGCGGGTTATGATAAAGGAAAACTAAAAATAAACAAGGAACATTTGTGTAAGGTGGAAATATTCTATTCTATGCATGTCATTAGTTAAACGGGAATCCAGTCAAAAAATCTATACCAATTCTCCATGCCTTCTATATACTGTACCATTACATCTTGTACTGGCAAACAACTATAAACTAAGATGCAAGAGGCTAAAACTTGATTAAGTATTATCTAACTAATCTTTCATTACTGAATCACACTAATCAATTTATACAACAGAAGTCAATATACCACAAGTATTACAAAACAGACATCTAAATTTTTCTTCAAGAACTCCTTTCATTTCATGCTTTTAAACGGTTACAGTTAACACCAAAGTGGAATTTGAAATGTGTACCTGGAAACACTGAAAATGCAAAGGAGAAGAGGAAGAAGATGGGGAAATCAGCAGCAGCAGGAAACAAAATTAACAGTAGCAGCAGGACATAGAATAGCAGCAGCAACAGGGACAGAATAGCAGCAGCAACAAACACACGAAATAATTGAAGTGGGATCAAGACCTCAACTGGGAATACTCAACTAGACCAAGTCTTCGAGTAAAACAACAACAATCAAGCAGACTCAGCTGGGATTTGGAAGAAATCAATGTTGCACAAACAGGTCAAGACTAGTGAAATCAAGACAACAATCAAAAGATGTAATTTCTGATCCTGCCTGTCTGTGTCATCAAAGAGAATTCTTTTCCAGTTTTCTGTTTTCCTCACTTTAATTCTCAAAATGTTCTCTCCTCAAATCCCTCTGTTCTTGTCAATGTCTGTTTCTATGTGTGTGTGTGTATATCTCTCAATGTGTATCACCCTCTCTTTCTTTCAAATTATTCCTCACCGTGTGCCCCTCTCTCTGTCTGTATCTCTGTCTCTGTATCTCTATCAGCTCTCTCTTTTCTCTTATATCCTCACAGTCTGTGTATCCCTCTATGTCTGTATCTCTGTCTCTGTATCTCTATCAGCTCTCTCTTTTCTCTTATATCCTCACAGTCTGTGTATCCCTCTATGTCTGTATCTATCCCTGTATGTATTTCCAACTCCCCTTTTATAAGCCTAAACCTCAGCCCTTTAACAGCCTGTTAGACCCCAAAAGAACATCCCTCCCATGTGCCCTCTTCTTTTCAGTTCCACTTAGTTATTTAAGTATTAACCCCCATCAACATTCCCTGGCAGATTTAACCTTTAAAAAGTTTAATACTTCTTAAACTAAAGCAAAGTATGGGCAGTAGAATATATCTGACAGCATATGCTGTCAAACCATTTTTAAATCCAAAGCCCTTTTATGCAGGAAACAGGCTGTGCACAATGCACATGCTGTGCACAAGTGCACATGCCATCAACTCAGATTTCAATTAACAATCTACCCTCAGATTCAAATATAGCAACTATAAGTGAACCTACTTGATCCTTACTTTGATTCAAACAAAGTTGCAGCAAGCAACAGGTGCAATCGTTAACATTTGAACTACTGAAATTAATTGACGACATTTGTCGACTCGACTATACTAGTTATAACTCATACAGTCGTAACCAAAAATCAGACATTTAACAGTATCGACACATGATTCGAATTATACTGACTGAGCAAAGTGGTATTCGAGGAACCAATTGCTCAGTCAACATTTGAAGCTCAATTATTGCACAACAAATACATACATACACGCTTATCAGAACAAGTAGAAGAAGATACTCAATCAAACGACAAAGGTTCAGGCAAAGTGGACAGGGCATAGTTGATAAAATTCGGGGACAACCATTACACAACAACAATAACAGCCTTTCAAACAAACATGGACTAAAGAACAAAGAAAAGAGAACAGAACTCACCTCAAATCCCGAAAAATCAAAACCTTAAACTCGGACTCGGTCAGGCCTTTCTTAAGGCTGAACAAACTTTAATCGAAGTGTTTCTCAGATGAGAAACACCTCGATTAAGGTCCATTAGACCTTAATTTCTTTGGCTCGAACAAGACACGGACCAGTGATGAGGAACCCTAAGGTTCGAAAACTAGATCCGGGATTCATGCTTCCCTGGTCAGATTCGGACCAAACCAAGTAAGGTTTGGTCACGAGGGGGTCTGGGGAGTGTCTGGTATGAATTTAGGGCAGATCGGTGTAGATTAGGTTCCGACTCGAATCTTCAAATGAAGATTAGAGAAGGTGGGATAGGATTCGAGGTGTGTGGTTGATAGATTTGGGTTCAGGACGGCAAGGGGGTTCTATGGTGTTAAGGGCGAGGTCACCGACGTTCATGCCGCCGGCCTTCATGGCGAAGGTATGCAGGGGCGGCTAGGGTTTGGAGGGTTGGGGTCTTGGTGAAGACGACCTAAAGCAGGGGGGGTTTGGATTAGGGCGCGGGGTAAAGGGGGAAGGGTTTATATACGGGGTGGATGCATTGATCTCAACCGTTAGATCAATCTAGATCTACGGTCTGGATCCGAGGGCTTAAGTGGAACGGTGTCGTTTCGAGGGTAAAGGGTTTGGGTTGGTCCGGGTGGCAACGGGTCGGGTTCCTCAGTGGGTTATGGGGAATCGATCTTGATCGTTGATCAATTTGAGATCAACGGCCCGGATCGACCTGGATTAACACGACGTCGTTTGGACGCTCTGGTGTTTAGCTGGGACTGGACCGGGTAAGCCTATTTTTTGTGCATTGTTTGTTTGGGCCAATTTTAATAAATTGGCCCAATCCGGAAGAAGAAGGGATCTTTTTATTATTTTTATTTCTTTTTCTTATTTATTTTAAAAACAAAACTAAGCAAAAATCAAATTAAAATTAAATACATACTCAATACAATTATTTGCACACACACTAAAATATTTCAAAACAGGTAAAATCAAACAAAATAAAATCACGGACGAAGATGCCTATTTATGATTTTCTATTTAACGACCGGATTACGGTTCGAATTATGCATGACACACACGTTTTTTGTATTTTGTTTTAATAAAGTAAAAATGGGCAAAAATCGTAAATAACCAACAAAGTGCCATGTAAAAATCCAAAATTTGTACAGCAGGGCCAATTATTATTATTTTTATTTCTTTTGGAGCGATTGTCGTGTCAAACAAAAATCACGTGCTCACAATCATTCAGCTATCAGATACCTATTTGAGAAGAAAGACGCCAAGCCGAGACTGATTCGGTGGGTCCTCCTCTTGCAAGAGTTTGACCTAGAGATCCGATATCGCAAAGGAACAGAGAATCAAGTGGCTGATCACTTGTCCAGATTAGAAAATTGGAATCATGTAGCTGAAGGGGGTGCAATCAAAGAAACATTCCCTGATGAGCAGTTATTGGCAATCACCTCAAGCACAGCCCCGTGGTATGCAGATTATGTGAACTTTATTGCAAGCGGGGTGACACCACCAGAATTGACACCCGATAATAGAAGAAGGTTCCTGCATAATGTGAGGCTTTACATGTGGGATGAGCCATTCTTATACAGGCGCTGTGCAGATCAGTTGGTGCGGAGATGTGTTCCTGAGGAGGAGATGAATGCCATACTTCATAGCTGCCACGCCTCACCATACGGAGGTCATCATGGTGGAGACAGGACCTCCCAAAAAGTGCTACAATCAGGTTTATATTGGCCAAAATTGTTTAGGGATGCATACGCCTTTGTTAAAATGTGTGACAGGTGCCAAAGAACCGGAACGATCACAAAGAAGCACGAGATATCGCTGCAAAACATTCTGGTAGTGGAGCTTTTTGATGTGTGGGGAATTGACTTCATGGGACCGTTTCCGTACTCCAATGGTCATAGGTACATCTTGATGGCAGTCAATTATGTGTCTAAGTGGGTGGAGGCCATTGCTCTTCCCACTAATGATGCAAAGGTGGTGGTAAGCTTTGTTAAGAAGCACATCTTCATACGCTTTGGAACTCCCAGAGTGTTGATCAATGATGGAGGAATGCATTTCTGCAACAAACTGCTGAATAATGTTCTTGCAAAGTACGGAGTCAAGCACAAAGTTTCCACTACCTATCACTCCCAGACGAGTGGTCAAGTGGAAGTATCAAACAGAGAGGTGGAGCGGATTCTTGAGAAAACAGTGAGTGCAAATAGAAAAAACTGGGCAGGGAAGTTAGATGACGCATTGTGGGCATATCGAACTGCATACAAAACTCCCATAGGTGCTTCTCCGTATAAGTTAGTTTATGGGAAGGCATGTCACTTGCCCGTCGAACTTGAACACAAGGCCTATTGGGCAATTAAAAAGCTGAATATGGATGGGGACTTGGCTGGCGAGAAGAGGTTGCTGCAACTCAACGAGCTTGATGAGTTTTGTTTGCACGCATATGAAAATGCCAAATTTTATAAAGAGAAGACTAAGAGGTGGCATGACAAGCACATCCAACATCGAGAGTTTGAGCCAGGGCAAGAAGTTCTTTTGTTCAATTCGAGGTTGAAACTTTTTCCAGGAAAGCTAAAATCTCGTTGGTCAGGCCCTTTTGTTGTGGTAAGTGTGAAGCCTCATTGAGCTGTGGAGTTGCGGGATATGAGTTCAACTGGTAATTTCTTGGTGAATGGTCAAAGGATAAAACATTACTGGGGTGGTGACTTTGCACGTCACAAGACCTCAGTGAACTTGACGGATGCTTGAGAACATGTTGAGTCGTGATGCGACGTTAAATCAGGCGTTAGATGGGAGGCAACCCATTGAATTGTTGTAACCGTCGTGCCACGACGTTAAATAAGGTGTTGGTTGGGAGGCAACCCAACGATAGTAGTAGTGTTAATTTTGTGTTTTAGGAAGAGCTAACCAATGCAGGTGACAAAGGGCAGGTGCTAAGGCCATCAAACGGGGTAAGAACAGGTGAAAAGTTGAAGAAAAAATCACCCAGATGCGCGCCCGCGTTACTGGACGCGCTACTAGGCGCGCTAAACTGCAAAGTTTCTGCCTTGGCTGCTCACCTGATCGCACCGTTAAATGCGCTACTAGCGGGACCGCGCTACTGGACGCGCATCTGGGCGCGCTAGTAGCTCTTGGGTTCTGTATTGGACGTGCTAAATTTAGCGCAGTCGCGCATCTGGGCGCGCTAGTTCCGTCAAAGATCCGACGTTTTTTCAAGTGGATTTTAATTTTTTCGTTTTTTTTTCTTTTTTTGTTTATTATTTCCCCCATCTAATAAACCCTCCTCCAATACCCTCCCCCATTCCAACCCAAACAACAACAAGCCCTTCCTCCCAACACTCCCAAATCCCAATCCCTCCCGTCCCCCATCTCACGACCCCCTCCCCCCAAGTTCACTTGCATCCTCCCCATTCTCCTTCACCACAGGTATGAGACCTAGTTTCTTTCTTCTTTTTTTATTTCTCTCTCTATTTCTCAGATTTTTTTGGTTGTATTCTTATGCCTATGTTGTACTTAGATTTTGTAGAGAAATTAGTGCAAAATGTTGTGGTGTTGGTGGATGATAGGTGTGGGGTGGAATCCCACTTGATATGTGATGTTTGTAAGTGTAAGTGGGTGAATCTTGTTCTAAAAAGTTTAAAAAGGGGTTGTAAAGGCCTAATGCTCACAAAGTGTTTGTGGAAAGGTCCCGATGATCGTGATTATGTAGTTTGTGACCCCTTATGCGTGTGAAGTCTGAGTAACCACATTGAGTCACAAAATTTCTGTTGGGCTGTGCTAATGTGTCTCCGTTTTGCAGGCATCATGACTCCATCTAGGAAACGACGCGCCACAGGAGCCTCGTCGAGCAGCCAGGCTGGTTCATCTAGGTCACGAGGGGCTGCACCTGCACGCTCCTTTGATAGTTCCAAATTTGTTTCGGCCAATGCTCAGGCCCGCTTTGCGGAAAAGGCTCGTAAAAAGCCAATTTCGGAGAGAGGTATTAACGTCAGACAACTCCAGAGACACTGTCCTAACATGTATGAGGAGTTGGTGAGGTGAGGGTTGCACACATTCATCAATGAGCCTGGTGAGGGCAATGCAATGGTTGTGCAGGAATTTTATGCGAATGTGCCGGAGCATGATAATGGAGTAGTCACGGTGCGCCGAAGGGCAGTGAATGCTTCTGTTGAGGCGATACTAACGACCTACTAGCTGCCTCCACCTCCAGCTGTTTATGATGACTTCTATGAATATGGCCGCAACCCAACGAACGAAAATTGGGCGCGATTCTTTGAGACAATTTGTGCACCCGGGAAAGAAGTGGTCTGGATGGACTATGGGGAGAAGTTTCACTCCTCAGCACTCACCTTTGAAGGGAAGTGTTGGTTGTACCTCATAAACAACCGCTTGATTCTGTCTCACAATACTACAAAGGTCAATGGGCCCCGCGCTGCGTTGATTTGGTGCTTTGTAAATGGTCACGACTTCGACATGGCTAAAGTGATGCATGACGAGATATTCGTCCGCAGCCAAGTCAAAAGGTATGGGTTCTTTTTCCCTTCTTTAGTTACTCAACTATGTAGGGATGCTCAGGTGCCCGAAAATCTAGCTGTGGATGGGTTGGTGAAAGGGAAGGCCAATTCTGCGCTAATAAGGTGACCATGGGCAAGGAGCCAGAAGTAGTAGAGGAGGAGGTGAGAGGTGGCCAGTCTGCGAGTAGTAGCTTTGATGATTCTCATGACGGAGAGGATGATGAGGTGCACATAGGGATATCACCGCAGGCTCAGGAGCAAAATGTGGCAGCATCAGGACCATCTGGGACGACAACATCTTCAGGAGCTGCCCGGGTGTCCCGTTTTACTGCGATGGAGGCGGAGATGGCTGGTTTGCGCACCTCCATGACTGATTTGGGCACTCGAGTAGACGTAGTAGCTGACCGACAAGTGAAGTCGGAAAAGAAATTCATGGGCTGGCTGCGAGCTCTGGGTTATGCGTGCCACGTCAACCCAGACACCGTCTCCGACAAGGAGTGAACCTTCGGGGAAGTTCCTTTACCTCACTGCTCTTTCAAATTTTAAGCCATGGGGACCTGTCTTCATTTTTAAGTGTAGGGTGAGGATTCCTTCATTGTATGTATGTGATTGTATCATTTGACTGTTGGTTTTGTTTTGTTTCATTCTGCTTCGATAATTTTGATGCTGTTAAGTAGGAATCGTTAGTTTAAAATAGATATATGGCTCGTCCCGACGATGGATTCCTATCGACGGGGTTCTTGAGGGACTGAGTCGAGAGAAAAAAAGGGGCAAATACGTAGACTCTTCCTGATGACGGATCCTTTAGACAATTTTCTTGAGGGAAGTTAGTCTAGAGAAAACATCAAAAAGATTTTTTTATTCTTTTTTTTTCTTTCTTAGATAGTGTAGCAACTCCCCCTTGGTTTTTCTTTAGGCCACGGTTCTTTTCCAAGGGTTTAACTTGAACCGGGTATAGGTAGTTTTCTTTTTATTTTGTTTTCTTTTCGATTTGTAGATTAGGTTAATGGGCTACGAGCTAGAGAATCAAAAGAGAACCCATAGCATTGACACACCTGAACACAATAGACCCTGTAGTCTAACGCCTAGTCTTATTTGTTGAATCTCACTAAAGTGCCTTAATCTGTATGTTTGTTGCTCGTTACGGAGCATCTTGATGAGCTGATCTGGAATGAGTCGTATGCCATGTGTGGTGAGGTTTTTTTGTAATCCATGTATTGTACTTGTGTCTAGAACTTGCCTGGTATGTGAGTTGAAGCGAAATTTTAGGTGATGCTCGGTTTGAAAAATGATTTTAGGCTTTCTTTGATCTTTTTGAGCTTAATTGCTTGTCACATAAAATTTGTTCCTAGTTAACCCTTTTGAGCCTATGGACTTTTGTTTGGCACCCGCATTATGAGCCTATACCCTTTTTATTCTTAATTGACATTGTTTTGATCCTTTTACCTCTTAAAGCACTTTAATTGTGAGATGAGCGCTAAAAGAAGTAAGAAGGAACTAAGTGTGGGGTGGCTTTTGAGTGGAACCAATAAAAGGAAGAAAATGTGCATTTGTTTTGTAAACTAATACACCACTAGCGGAAATTGAGTGAAAAAAGAAGAAGAGAGTAATACATTGTGTCTTGTTCCAGCTAGTGGGTATGAATTAATATAGTGCTTCAAGGAGAAGGGAGTATTTGTAGGGTGATATTGTTTATGGAAGTGAAGTGGGTTGAAGAATTTGCGCTAAAGTTGCTCATGTGATGTGTTAAAGTGCTTAGGAGGGTTAGTCAATATTCCTAAATATATCCTACCCGTCCCTTAGCCCACATTACAACCATGAAAAAGTCCTAATTGATTTTGGGTCGAGCAAGCCTACATTAGTAGAGATTTACATTAAGGGCAAACTTATGGTACCAATTGCGTGCATGTGACTTCTGTTTGCGAGGGTGAGTGATTTCTTTGATATATGTGAGCATATGATGCGAATGTATGGATTGAATTCAATTTTCGTTGATGTGATTGTGAGGGCATATGATTCGTGACGGAAAAGCAAGTCTTGACTTCTGTGTAGAGTACGTTGAGGAAGTATGAATATTGCATGGCACTTGAAGAGTCGACTTTTGAGGCTAGGACTGTTCACTGCTAGACGTAATGTATGTAAATTGTTCTGGGTGTAGAGAGTTAGGGGAAATGGTTGAGTGAAGGAACCTTTAGAATGTATAGTTTGGTTCTAGAGGACTAGCAATGAAGTAAGTGTGGAGTGTTGATAATAGGTTAAATCTAGGTAATTTGGCGATTGTTTATGCTCCCACTTGATTATATTCCAATATCATAATATGGTTAATTGATGAAAAATAGGCTCTAATTGTGAATTGTATATATTGCACGATGAGGAGCCTAGGTGATGCCTTAAACAGTTGTGATTGGAACCATTTTGGAGCAAGAAAAACCCCTCAGAGCTGAGTACGCTTGAAGACGAGGAACAGAAGTGATGAAACACCGAACTGGACATGCGCGTCCAGGTGCGCGAACGCGCTCCTTTTAGCGCGTCCATGACAGAATCTCAGCCAATTAGCGCGGCCAGATGCGCGTCCAGGTGTGCGGTCGCGCTAGTCCAAAATCCGGGAAGAGTTATTTAGGGGCAGAATTGGAAATCTGGAGGAAAACTCACTTAACCTATATAAAGTCAAGCTCGCCCAAGAAAGAAAGAGAGGTTTTTCAGAGTCTAGTGCAAGAAATAGACAGGCAAGAGGCAAGGAGGAGATTTGACCATCAAGTTCTTCTTTTCTTCTCTTGGTTTTTGCTATTTGGGATGAAATTGAACCTATTTGTGATGAACACTAGTATGAGTAGCTAAAACCCATTGTTCTAGGGTCATGGGTGAAACATGAATGTTGTTGTTTGAAGTTTAATTTGACAAAGTTGGTTTATCATATTGGATTGTTTATTTAATTCTGCTTTTAATTATTTTGCTGAGTAGCTAACAGTGAAATACTATCTACGAATCTTTAGTTGAACTCGAAAATGGGAACTTTAGATTGCATATAGAATTAAATAGAGCAAGTTCTTGAACCCGGGCCTCGGGGAACGGCTTAGCAATTGGGATAGACATATACCCAATTGCCTTGCTTGGTTGAAATACAGGAATTGTAAATGCATTCTTGTTAATCTTAATTTCATAGACATATAGGCATTGAGTTAACTTGAATAGGTGAGTAAGGACTCGACAGATTCTTACGAGTAACATTAACCCTGTCAATCAACAATCCCGGTAAATCGATTAGTCATTTTAAGCTAAGAACATAACACAATTGTTAACTAGCCTGTGACCCTGGAATATTATCTCCTACTGTTTGTTACTCGGAATTGTTATTTGTTTGGTTAATTTCTCTAGTTATATTATTGCTTGGTAGTTAGGTAGTAAAATAATTACATCTCTATTTTGTGAAAAAACCTTTTGAATAGACAAATTAATTGAGTTTGAATTAGTCAACAGTTAATCATAAGTCTTCGTGGGAACGATACTCTACTCACTACTCTATTACTTGACGATCACGTGCACTTGCGTGAGTGTTTTTGGTCGCAACAAAGGATCTGACAGTATGAGGTTTGGCCACCTAATATCTTTAATTTTACCTATGGTCGATACGATGTCCGAGACATCGACGTTGAAGTTGTACTCAAATAACTGGGGTGCCTCTACTGGCCCAGTATGCCTATCAAACCCGGCTTTAGTCATGAGTCTCCGGGAACTTTGGCCTTGATCTGTCCTTCGATCGCCTCGAGGTGTATTACGCCTCAGGGCGTTTCTTCGGTCTTCTACATACGGCCGGTATCTTTCCTTCTTTGGTCTCGACTCCTTTACTGTAAACCTTTGTTCCTTTTTTAAAATCCTGCTAGGATATACTAAGCCCAAGGGGGCTCCTAATTGGTCGGCTTCGACCCTGATCTTCGATTGATACCTGTTGTGCACATCCGCCCAGGTCACGACGGGATATTCGATCAAATTTTGCTTTAGCTGCTTCGAAGCTATCGAGCTTCATTCGTTCAAGCCTTGGGTGAAGGCCTGCACTTCCTAGTCATCGGAGACCGGTGGTAATTCTATTCGCTCAATCTGAAAGCGAGATACAAATTCTCTCAGCATCTCGTTCTCCCTTTGTTTGATCTTGAAGATGTCAGACTTCCTTGTAGCAACCTTGATGGCACTGACATGTGCCTTCACAAAAGAATCTGCCAACATGGCAAACGAATCTATCGAGTTCGGGGGTAGGTTATGATACCACATCATGGCCCCCTTCGACAGTGTTTCTCCAAATTTCTTTAGCAAGACAGATTCAATCTTGTCATCCTTTAAGTCATTCCCTTTTACAACACAAGTATAATCGATAATGTGCTCATTGGGGTTCGTGGTCCCGTTATACTTCGGGATATCGGGCATTCTGAATTTCTCCGGGATGGGCTTCGGAGCCGCACTTGATGGGAATGGTTTCTGCACGAACTTCTTTGAATCTACACCCTTCAGAATTGGGGGTGCGCCCGGGATCTGATTGACCCTCAAGTTATAAGTCTCCACCTTTTTATCGTTAGCCTCTATCTTCTTTCTCCTGATTCAATCCTTTTGGTGAGGTCCTCGAGCATCTTCATAATAGCGGGATCTGCTGCTGATCCGTTGTTACTCGATCTCTTTGGTTCCTGCTCGACTCGAGGAGCCGTTTTCGGTGCTGCTGTGCTTGGAGTTTTTTTGTTGAATTTGTAGCTAAGCAATAGCCACTTGTTGTACTTGTAACATCTCAAAAATGACTTGAAGGCTAACTTCTCTTTCCTCCAGAGCTGGAGTCCCCTGTGCTTCATGTTGGTTTTCCCTGCGCACACTTCTATTGGTATGAGAGCTTACATCGACATGCACAGCGTTGCGTGAGTTGATGAGGACTTGTGTTGGTGCCACCCCAGGGTTTTGCGGTGGTACACCGACATCTGCATTGTTCTCTCCATGAAGCCCAATACCGTTGTTTTCGTGTGCATTTGCTGAGTTAGACATTTTTTGACCTGGAATCAAAGATTCTTTGACAAGAAAAAGTGTGAAGAATAACTTGTATTTTCAGAAAACCAGCACCAAAACAATCACTATTATTTTTAGCCTCACGGTGGGCGCCAAACTGTTTACCTTGAAAATGATATTAACAATTATATTTGATTTTTTGGTTCTAAAAATATGTGATTTATTTCAATACTAGTTGTTAGGCAATAGATGCTAAGTGTAAGCAAAGAGAATAAGATATGCAAACCAATGATGTCGCAAGACTGGGCCTCGAGCTGACTGGAACATGGGGCCTCGAGGTCTAGTTAAGGCAGTTAGCAATGAACAATTGACAAAAAAACAATGATATCGAAGGCTTTGAAGATAGCCTTTTGTGGTTAATAATGGGCAATAAATGAACAAGTAATAAATCTGTATAGTAATTGTTGAGCACGTTTAGGCAAGAAAAGTAGAGTGTTCTATTGTATTCAATATTCATCCCTCTTACAAAATGACAAGGGTCCCCTTTATATAGAAAGGGGGAATCCCAACATAGTACATGTCTAATAATGACGAGGAAATGCTATTGGTGCAGCTGTATAATAGCTCAGTACGGATTTGTACTATTCTTGCAGACCTGGTCAGCGCGCGTCCTTGGGAGCTTTCCCGCCTTTGCATGACGATCATCGATTTGTACTGCTCCGAAATCGACCATAGTGAACCTTCGATATGCTCCCTCGAGGGACGCATCTCGGGGTCACACTTCAAATTCTGCTTCGAGCTTCTCGAGGACGGGCGTGGAGTGCTACAATAGCCCCAAAGTCGAACTCCCCGATTTTGGCCGTATACAAAATTTTATTCCCTAGTAAAAACTTTGTATAGCTCAAGAAGAAAAACTAAACTGGAGTTGGACATTATATTGGCCAACTTCAAAAAATCCCAGATCTAAATTAGCATCCATAACAATCAGTACAATGCAATTAAAAAAATACCAAACTGCTATCTAAGGATAGAAATTTAATTCATCCAGCCTTCTCGCTAATCTGAGCTTCATACCTTCTCTGCTGAAAAACTCTTACCATAACATCAATTAGTAAATCTATACTAGGAGAGTTAGGAATGTGTTGCGATAAATTAGTACAAAAAGCCATAGAATCTTCTTAAATAAAGAGTTTCACGCGAAAGAGACTTATCAGATATTTCTTCCTCCTCTTTTTATTTATTTATGTAAGAGAAGATGCATAACCACAAGAACCATAGTCAAGCACCGAAAAGGAAAAGATAGTAAACAAATACCGACCATAGAATAGTGGAACAAGTGTCGAACATCTTCCTCAGCTTAGTAACCGAAACAAGCAACATTGACATGCCACCTGTCCATAGAGAATCTACCTCATTGGTTCTGCTTCTTCGTGTCCTAATGGATTGGTTCTCAATCTCCTTTGCCCCACCACTTATCAAACCCCGCCCCTTACATTTCCACTTCTATTCTTCCCTCTTAAGGCCTAACGCACTTTGGGATAATTAACAATTTTTTATAAATAAATAATCTTCATCTCTTCCTTCACCAAATTATTATACTTTGCTAGAGAAGACTACACTCTTTCTTGAACTTGGGTTCAAGTAAAAGATGTATTCAACTGTGTTTTACAATTCAGTTCATCCATCCACTTCAGTTTTTTCAAGAAAGCAGCTGCCTTTATTGATCTCTAAGGATTTCCCTGCAGAATTGTGTCATTCTTTACCATGTAGTAGAAACTTGGAAAATGGTCAAATCAAGAAAGTCAAAGGAGCAGTAAAAGCCACAATAGCTGAAGCTCCAGCTACTATTCCTACAACTGATTTGAAAAAGGTTCCACAGAAGAAGTTGAAAGTACTAGTAGCAGGTGGTGGGATTGGAGGGTTAGTTTTTGCATTGGCTGCAAAGAAAAGGGGATTTGAGGTGTTGGTATTTGAGAGGGATTTAAGTGCTATTAGAGGAGAAGGGCAATATAGAGGACCAATTCAGATACAGAGCAATGCATTGGCTGCTTTGGAAGCAATTGACATGGATGTTGCTGAAGACATAATGAATGCTGGTTGCATCACTGGTCAAAGGATTAATGGTTTGGTTGATGGTGTCTCTGGTAACTGGTAAATTTCACATCACTCTAAGTGCTTGACTGAATAGAAATTCTTGGTGTTATTTAACATATGTCTTTTTTACACTGTAGCAATCATACACAAACTATTACTGTGGAAAATCCAAGAAAATAATGAATCCTTTGAAATATTTAGCCTTTCAGAAATTATACTGGAATTAGTAGAGGGAAAATAATTGACTTAGTCAAAAGTTTATGTTCATAGTTGTCAAACTTATTACGAAAAAGGATCTATCTTTACCTTCAATTAGATTGATAAATTGGTCTCATTATTGTATAAGCAATTTTCTTGCGAGGAGAGTTCCAAGAAAATAATGAATCCTTTGAAATGTTTAGCCTATCAGAAATTACACTGGAATTAGTAGAGGGAAAATAATTGATTTGGTCCAAAGTTTATCGGTTCATAGTTGTCAAACTTATTTTGGAAAAGGATCTATCGTTACCTTCAATCAGATTGATAAATTGGTCTCATTATTGTATGAGAAGCTTTCTTGTGAGAACAGTGCCTTTGTTTATATACTTGAACTGCATAGGGTGACAATAGTTTGGTGTCAGGTATTGCAAGTTTGATACGTTTACTCCAGCAGTGGAACGCGGACTTCCTGTGACAAGAGTCATCAGCCGCATGACTTTGCAGCAGATCCTTGCACGTGCTGTTGGGGAGGATATAATTATGAATGAAAGTAATGTAGTGAACTTTGAGGATGATGTTGAAAAGGTAATATTAGATTTGATCTCTTTGTTTTCTTCTATTCTCAAAATATCAAGAAAGATTATAGCTTTTGTTTGTTTCATTCACAATCGTGTAGATCTTTCTTTGGAGTTTCATCAGTGTTGACTGTACCTAATTGTTCTGTCTTATTCATCGATTTTGAATACAGCTTCTCATGTGCTGTTTGAAATCAGGTTACTGTGACTCTTGAGGATGGACAGCAGTATTCAGGTGATCTTCTGGTTGGTGCTGATGGCATAAGGTCTAAGGTATTCAAAATCGGTCTCCTTCTATTTCCTTCTATTATAATTACTACTTTGGTTAACAAGGATAGAGTGACTTGTCTATATTGTTACTTTGAGGTTGTGGTCCAGGTTAAAAAATAGGCCTGAGTCTGTATTGCGCGGTGAACAATTGTTAGTTAATTCTAATTGGTTTAGAAGATCTCAAACATTGACCTTTTATTGTAGGTAAGGACTAATTTGTTCGGACCCAGTGATGTAACTTACTCTGGCTACACTTGTTACACTGGAATTGCAGATTTTGTTCCTGCTGATATTGAGACAGTTGGGTATGAAATTTTACTTAGGATTTTGTTTTCCCTCTTCATGTCCTTCTCTCTGTTGGTCCCGTTACACTCGCATTATGTTTTGATAGTAGAGGTTAAATTGAGATTTTTTTTTCTGAAGGTACCGAGTCTTTTTGGGCCACAAACAGTACTTTGTTTCTTCAGATGTGGGTGGAGGCAAGATGCAGTGGTATGCATTTCACAATGAACCAGCTGGCGGTGTGGATGATCCAAATGGTAAATATTATTAGTCCGCTTTAAACTATTTATTAGAAGACATTTTTGAATGCTTGACTTGTTACATAACTTCTATTTCATCCAAGGGGTTTCTTAAGGGATTTTCCCCTATTGTGACCTGATTATAGTGTGGCAATAAGGTAAAGAAGACCTCGTAGATTAGAATGAGATAGATTCGACGAATTATGCATTGAGAAGTTTTGAATTGAAGTGCCTATTCATATATAAACTAAAATTGTGGTAAGCAGGTGCACTCTAATTTATCTACTTAATTTCTGTAAAAGTTTCAGAGAATAATGCACCACAGCCCCCCGGGCCTAGCTCAAGTGGCAAAGGGTTGTGGATTTGTGTCTTAGGTCACAGGTTCAAGCCCCCACACCATGCAAAGCAAAGCCTGTTATTTAAGTGGAGAAGAGTAGAGGGACGGGCCCATTATTCACCGAGTTTCGAAGGCTGCGGTTGGTCCAAAGGATCGGCCCCAGACGGATTTCTCGGTCATCAAAAAAAATAATGCACCACAATTGGTTGTATCTACTCATAAATGTGAGGTCCTTACTTCACCGCAGAAATTGTTTTTTAACCTATAGCTGAAAGTTAAAGATTGTATTCAAAGTAGAATTCATTAGTGACGGCATCTGATTGTGTATCGTAAAAAAAACAAAGTCAAAATTGATAAGGTTTCAAGAAACATCCATACTTTCACAGCATTTGTGTAGACATCTATGTCATTGTGTTGTAGAAAATGGTCATCAGATCTTTATCTATTAGGCCCTCCAATAATCCATTTTCACTCTTTTGCCATATATTTTAAAGCCTTATTCTTGCTACTATCTGTTTATTGCTTCATTTTCACTTCGCTTGAGCCGAGGGTCTTTTGGAAACAGACTCTCTACCGTCATAAGGTAGGGGTAAAATCTGCATACACTTTACCTTTCCCAGACCCCACTTGTAGGATTTCACTGGGTCTTTTGTTGTTGTTGTTGTTTGCCATATATTTTAAAGAATGAGTCTTTTCTTTCGAAGGGGAGCCTTGGCGTAACTGGTAAAATTGTCTCCATGTGACCAGGAGGTCATGAGTTCGAGCTGTGGAAACAGCCTCTTGAAGAACTGCAGGTAAGGCTACGTATAATAGACCCTTGTAGTTCGGCCCTTCCCCGGACCATGTGCATAGCGGGAGCTCCGGGCTGTCTTTAGTCTTCTCTCTTCCCCCCTCTCTCGTGCCCCTCCCTTGCCTGGAACCATTAAATTGGGAATCACAGACATTTTTTTTTGTTGGGGGTGTGGAGGGAGCAGCGATGCAGGCGATAAGTATGTTATCATGAATATTTAAATTGCCACTATGATGCTCAAAAGGTTGAGAAATATATATAGTCATCTTGTCATTACATTGGTTTTACAATATTTTTGCGGTTCATGCTGCAGGTAAAAAGGCAAGATTGCTTAAAATATTTGAGGGGTGGTGTGACAATGTTATAGACCTATTAGTTGCTACAGATGAAGATGCAATTCTTCGACGTGACATCTATGATAGACCGCCAACCTTTAATTGGGGAAAAGGTCGTGTTACATTGCTTGGGGACTCTGTCCATGCTATGCAGCCTAATTTGGGTCAAGGGGGATGCATGGCCATAGAGGTAAACTCTTTATATTAGCCTTTGTGACTTCACTCAATTAAAATGCCATTGTTGATCGATTGTACCCCCTTAGTCCCTTCTTGCTAAGAAGCAGGTCTGAGTGAGGACTTAAAAAAATCATGCAGGACATAATTCTTAGTCAATGGTTATGGGGGTATCGCTGAAATGTTATGGAATTTAACTAGACCTTTATTCTTATTTCTTTTTTGCTTTTTAGTGGAGATGGAAAGTGGGTAGATGAGATTTTGGCTTCTGCCCTTTTTGTCAAAAGAAGACCCTTTGTTATGAGAAGACATTTCCGTATTTCTCTCCATCTACCAGTTTTTTTACATTGTTCCTGTCATTAAATAGGGGTTAATATTTGGAAAAACATTGGGGTTAAATAGGTCCATGTAAGTAAGTATCATGAAGTGTAAACTGGATCACCTAATGCTCTTTGTCTATCATCTTTGTCAAATACACGTATTATTGTAAGGTTGTATATGCCACTGAACTTTTCCTTGTACGACCACAGGATGGCTATCAACTAGCACTGGAACTTGATAAAGCATTGAGCCGAAGTGCCGAGTCAGGAACCCCTGTGGATATCATCTCATCTTTAAGGAGGTAACCATTATTTATTGGCTCGAGTGCTGTATAGTGGTTGGTTGAGTACAGGTTGCAACTTCACGATAATTAAAAAGTCAGTTCCAATTGGATGAAGTTCTAACCTCACCTATCACCTGCCTGATCTTTAAAAGCCATATCTGAACAAGTGCAGGAGATGAGGCATAATATTTGCATAACATTCTATATGGAACTTCTCATCCATTAGTTCTGAAGCAATTCTCTCGTAGTCTGAACTCAAAATTGTGGATTGACTTGAAGAGCTGCTATTTCTGCCAGTTATCTGATTTTTTATGATTTCCCTTGTTCCCAGCTATGAAAGTTCTAGAAAACTTCGAGTTGGAGTTATCCATGGACTGGCTAGAATGGCTGCAATCATGGCATCAACTTACAAGGCTTATCTTGGCGTCGGACTCGGTCCATTATCAGTATGGAAATCTGTCTATAACGTGAAATTGGAGTAGCTAATTGGTTTGATTTAGCAGAGCTCTTCTTATAGATATTGTTTTCTATTATTTTTGCAGTTTTTGACCAAGTTTAGGATACCACATCCTGGAAGAGTTGGTGGAAGATTTTTTATTGACTTGGGAATGCCGCTTATGTTAAGCTGGGTTCTAGGAGGCAACGGGTAGGAATATACAATCCTTATCTTGCTTCAATATCCTTAAACATCATCTTGGTTTCCTTGCGAGATCAGCCAATAGCTAGAGAGTAAAATCGCAATGCCACATCTATTTTTGCTTTTTGTTATAGCAGCTCTTGGGGTGGCCCCTGCCTTTTATCTCAGTTTGTGGTTATTTGTTGACTCTGTTTCGTCAAAACTTGTACTGGAAATTCTTTTGTTACATCTAAAGCTTTCAAATATTTTAAAAAAAAAAAAAGAAATATTAGAAGTTTACGATTTTCTATTGCTAGGGCGATGTCTAGCAACTGATCTATTGGATTTTTTCAGCATCTGGCGTTAAATCTTTGAAGATACTAGTTACTGTAAAGTCAAGTGCCAACATGTGAATCCATGATGAATTTACTGGAATTCTTGGGAGTTGATATGTTTTCTGACTCGTCTGTTTTTCTTGCAGTGAAAAGCTTGAAGGCAGAATACAACATTGCAGGCTATCTGAGAAAGTAAGTTGTGTAACGAACTGTTCACTCAGCACACGCGCACAGAAAAGATTTGTGGCTTCTATTGCTCTACTTAATTAAGGTCGAATTATTGAATTTTATGGGAGTAATAATATACTGTTTTGTGGTGAAGGCAAATGACCAATTGAGAAATTGGTTTGAAGATGATGATGCTTTAGAGCGTGCTACTGATGCAGAGTAAGTTTGAGAAACATAATATTTACAAATTTCATTTTCACCTGTCATATTTTTCTAGTTTGCTTGCTAAGTTTGGTGCTTACTTTTTATCTTTTAGGTGGCTACTGCTTCCTGCTGGGAATAGCAATGCTGATTTAGAAACTCTTGTTTTAAGCAGAGATGAGAACATGCCTTGCACTATTGGGTATGCTTCATGTTTTATTGGATTTATGATTGTTCAAAAACTGGCTGCTAGGTCTTAGCATAGAGTTATCTTTGTTATTGTTTGGTTTAAATGAGCAAAATGGCTCTCTCTACTTTCAAAAATTTTGCAGCATTTAAATGATTTAGCTGCCTTTGAGGAGATGGTTTAAGTCACTTTACTGAAAATTGAGTGCTTACGACAAGAGTATAAAGCTACAGAACATGAGATTTCTCTTTCTTTATTTGAACTCTTATTACTTAAAGCTATCGAAGTATCCTAATTATTCAGAAGATCATGCATTGTGGTCCATCCATTGCAAATATCTCATCATTAATCTCCTCTAGTACAATATTTGCTTCATTAAAAGAGCCACTGATGATCTCTTATTTCAGGTCTGTCTCACATACAAACATTCCTGGAAAATCAGTAGTTATACCTTTGCCTCAGGTGGTTGCCATCTGTGCTCATCTCTTATATGAGTCTATAGCTAAGTATCATTGGACATTGTCCTAGTTGGATGCATTCTTAGATCATCTATTTTTCTTTTTTTTTCAAATCTCAGGTGTCCCAAATGCATGCCCGGATATCCTACAAAGGTGGAGCATTTTTTGTAACTGATTTACGAAGTGAACATGGTACCTGGATTACGGAGTAAGTTCTACACTCTAGTATACCCTACTATTACACTGACTTATGAAGAGAAAAGTTATGATTATCCTGTGTTTGTAGTAACGAAGGCAGAAGATACCGAGCGTCTCCAAACTTTCCTACTCGCTTTCATCCGTCAGATATTATTGAATTTGGTTCTGATAAAAAGGTGAAATGCAAAAACTCTTCCTCGATATGCTGTAGACGAAGTACTAAAGTTAGCATTATTCACTTAAATCTGTACGTGCGTATGTTGTGCAGGCAGCATTTCGCGTAAAGGTAATGAAATTTCCTCCAAAAACTGCTGCAAAGAAGGAAGAGCGTCAAGCAGTGGGGGCAGCTTGAGAATTCTGAAGTTTGGCCTGATATAAACGGGAAATTGTACAGCATTTATATAGCAACGGCAGAACCTGAGCCATTTAAATCAGCTAATTTGTATACTGTAGGTTTAGCAGGTTGATGAACAGAATACCATGCAAGAAAATACAAAGATTATATAGCTTCCTCCTAAAGAAACCTGGAGAAAATTATGGTCATTGTTTCTTTCTACCATTTGCTAAAAATATAGTTTTGTATGTATATACAATTACACAGGCCATAATGTTAAAGTCTGTTCCTTCATAAATTACGTTCATATAATTTCTTATAAATCTTTTATTGGAATTCAATTGCTATTTCAGTACTTTCTTTTGTTATTTTGTCTCTAAAAAAATATTATATATTGGGGAAATCAGGGAAGTGATATTGAAAGTCAGACCCAGTCGCATTAATTCTTTCTTTTGTTCATATCTACTCTTAAGTTTTCGTTTGTGGTTAATTTCTCTACGTGATTGATTACTCTTGTTTTGGACACTCAACCTAAATTTGATAGACGATATACTGGAATTAAGACATTTTTTGAAAAATGATTTCTTATTATTAGAAAATTATTTTTCAAATACACTGCAGTTCTTTTATGTGGCTTTTTAAAGATTTAGAGATTATTTATACAATGTTATTTTGTTTGCAAGACTTTTTAAGTTGATGATCTTTTTAGTTATCTTTATCGCTTTGCCAATGTGGTAAAGGGATTCCGAAATTTAAAAATTTATAATAATTTTATTTACGCAGGCTCTAGTATTGTTCTCAGAGAAGGTGAAATAATTTACTTATAATGCAATACAATAATGCGTGGACATTATCTTTTTCATAATAGTATTCGTAAATTTATCGTGTCCGTTTGAAATTCTCCTTCACACTGTTATTGAACTTGCACTTTCACTGTTTGTTAATTTTACACTTCAAAAAGAATATGAAAAATAAGTTAGCAAATGAAAAGTAATACTACAATCATTTTTCAATGTATAATTTTTCATTTACCAACTAAAAACTGAAAAGTAAAAATCAAAAAATATTTTCCACGGAAAAGAATTCCTAGTGAATGGTCACATCAACTATTCGTTAAAAGTGGAAACGTCCGTGTAACACGTAAAAATAGCACGATATAGCCAGTTTTCGGATTGGTCATTCAAAAATAGCCAACATTTACGAAGTCAATGAAAAATAGCCACTATTTTGCTGAAACAGAGACCAGTACAGCATAATATACTGGAGTTCGGTGCACCTGTGTATGAACTCCAGCATATTATGCTGGACCGGTATACTTTGCTGACTCCAGTATAATATACTGGAGACTGGAGCACCGGTGCTCCAAACTCCAGTATATTATACTGGACAATTATACTTGCTGGAACTCCAGTATATTATGCTGGAGTTCTAGTGTACTTATGCTGGAACTCCATCATATTATGCTGGAGTTCCAGCAACTCCAGTATAATATGCTAGAGTTCAAGCATACTTATGCTGGAACTCCAGTATAATATACTGGCGTATTTTCAGGGTTTTGAACAGTGTTTTCGCTCAGATTTATCTTTACATGAAAAGTAACTAAAATTCGATTACTTTTGAAACTGAGCTATTTTTGAACGACCAGTTGTAAATCTGACTATTTTTGAATTTCTCCCGTGTAACACTTCTAGTATTTGCCCACTCCCTGGATATTTGGGCCTTATATGCAAACAATTTGGGTTTATGATATTGTCGGATATTTTTGGTAAAAATTGCAGGGGCGTCCTATTTGGTCGCCTCCATTTAATCTATACCCATTTTTTTTAAAAAAGTTTTAACTTGTACCTATTTTTTAAACAAATTCAGCCCCATTTCTTCTTCTCCTCCTCCTCCTCCTCCTCCTCCTTCTTCTTCTTCTTCTTCTTCTTCTTCTGTTGTTGGTGTTGCTATGAAACTTCAGTTCATAGGATGATTGCCATGAATATGTTTATCAAATTATTTAAAAATAAATTATAAATAATTACGTAAGTTAGTAGACAATAATTTATGAATATTTCCACGTACGTAAATTAGTAGACAATGGTAATTCTGTTCTTTTCACGTTTATTGTTTCCAAAATTTATGATTTAGATACTGTTGGCAATATGATTATTTATCTAGTATGTTAGAAAGCTCTTTCAAAAACTTCAACTTATATAGTGCTGAAGTTTTTACAAATGAACTAAATAACTTCATCATCTTCTGCTGAAGTTCTTGAAAAAGCTTTATGACAAAACTAATGAATCTAGGACAAAAAAACTTCAGCTTTTAATGCTGAAGTTTTTACAAATGAACTAAATAACTTCAACATCTTCTGCTGAAGTTTTTGAAAAAGCTTATACAAGACAAAAAAACTTCAGCTTATTTAGTGCTGAAGTTTTTATAAATGAACTAAATAACTTCAACATCTTCTGCTGAAGTTTTTGAAAAAGCGTAATGACAAAATTAATGAATCCAAAGACAAAAAACTTCAGCTTATTTAGTGCAATTACAAACAAAAACTTCAGCAAATAGAGAACAAAACTTCAACCACTATGCTTAAGTTCAGCAATTACAAACAAAAATGATGATAGACTATAATTGTCACACCTCCTTTCTACCACCCGAGAGAGTATATAAGAGAGTTTTTCCATTTAAAGTGACATTATTCGAAATGAGATTATTTTTATTTAATTTAGAGTTGCCACTTGGGATAATTTATTTGGTGTCCCAAGTCACCGGTTTATTTTAAAATCCCAAATCGAGGAAATTTCGACTTTATTTAAAAGTCTGCAAACCAGAAATTCTAAGTAAGGAATTCTGCTAACCCGGGAGAAGGTGTTAGGCATTCCCGGGTTCCGTGATTCGAGCACGGTCGCTTAAACTATTAATAATTGACCTATTATCTGATTTACTACATGTTTTAAACCTATTGTGCATTTTTCACTTTATAACCGCTTTTAATTATTTTTAACCGCTTTATAAGATTTATGGAATTATTTTTTGAACAAGTTACGATTGTCGTACTTGCCGTTTTGGAACACGCCGCAAACCACGCTACATGAAATGCACCCGTGATTCGCGATATGTTTATTTTATTAATGTTCAAAGTTGTTACGATCGGGTCACATGAAATGCACACCCAAATTTAGAAATCACAGCTACATCATGGGAACCATACCCGTAGTTATGATTGAATTAATTAAAGAACGCGCCTAAAGCAACAACAAAGGTTCAAATTAATAACACCATTTTTGAGGGCCATGGAGGGTTTAATTGATGGCACGCCTCAATTTTAACAAGGAACCACTCTTGAATTAATTTCGTGAGGGCCATGGGTTAAGGGGTTTTATGGCACACCTCATCTTGATTTTAACTAAAAGGGGTTTGCAATTTTATTTAATTAAGACTAGAGATACTAATTTTGAAGCTCAAACTAGGGAATCTTTCAACTAAAAAAATGAGAAGGTTGGGCTTGGAATTATTATCTCTTGGAAGGGTTGGGCCAACAACGGCCCATTAGTCAATTAGCTAAAAAGGGATCGACAATCTTGAACTTATTTTTAGGCTGGAATCCGCTATCAAGAGTAAAGGACTCAGAAATATTTTGCTAAGTCCAAATGGAATAGCCCATATTGGGCTATTATGTAGGCAGGCCTATTTTCGCAACTAGGCCTATCCACCTCTAACATTAACAGCATTTGCATATAAAAACTAAATCTCAGTTTACTACTTAAATAAAATAATATCAGAACTTGGAAATCAAATTTCCATCAAGTTTGAAAGTTAACCACATGTTCTGCAAGACAAAGGAAGCATACACTTGAAACATGATTTATAAAGAAAAGGGAAACAGCCTGGATTTGGGCTCAAGACCCAGGATGAATGGCCTAGGTTCAGATTCATTCATTGATCAAATTCATTTGGGTTTTAAATTCAGCCCTACTCAAAACGAAAATAGCACTACCCTTACGGATTGGGCTCACAACTTAGCCCATTGTGCCACTATACTTATGAAAGTTTTATAGCAGTCCTACCAATAACTTAAGACAAAATTAAAGCCTCACTTATTACAACTTTTCATATTAGAAAACAACTCTCTGAAGAAAATCAAAACTATTACATGGTAATCCTATTAAATACATGAAATACTAATCTATCCACTAAGCTATTACAATCTCCATATGACCAAACGAACACTGCCTCTCTTGGATATTGCTTATCCATCGAGATTGTGCCTCTCATATGAACTATACTGGATTTTAGCAAGCTTGAGCAATAGAGTTTTAGATTTCTTAGCCTTTGGACCTGCTGATTTGGTCAACTAGTGACCAAATCTGCAGGTAAACAACTTACAGCCAAAGCAAACAAAGAAGGAAAAATAAAAGGTTTTGAGTAAGAGGAGGTCATCAGATAGAATGAAGGGGAAAGGAAGGAAACATGACACCACACTTAATTAATTACCTCAAACATGAGGATCTAATCATGTCATATGACCAATGCAATAGGAAACAAGCATATATATCCACAAACAATGCTAGATCCATACATGAAATCAATACTCATGATATAAAAAAAACTAATGGGGCAGGGATTCATATATTTTAAAAGAGAGAGACCTCAACACTGTAGTAACTTCAGCATGCAAATCACAGTAGGAAACATACAAATATGTAAACATTGGCAAAACAAGAACCAATTTGTATTTATCTTAAGTTCCAATTACACATACTTGAACATGAAGGAAACTGTTTACCTTGAGGCAGCAAACAGGACAACAAATAAAAATGAAAGAAACAAATGTTGGAGATCTTTAAAGGCACAGAAAAGCAGTAGCAAATAACACAGCTACAACAACCCCAAATGAATCAAAATTTCAGACCCAAAACCAGCCAGCTGAACCCAGAAATCCCAGCTAGTAGACCAAGAAAACTCTCTATTTTCAAACCATGCTTTTAAACTTGTAAGGAATCAGAAAATGAGAGGTTTTAAAGTTTTTCCAGATTTTTTGGAATCTGAATTTTCAGAAAGAAAAAGGAGATTTTTGTGCGGAGAATAAGGCTGAAATCTGTGTATCTTCTCCGTGTGGGAGTGATGGAAGGTTCTCTTTATATAGAGTGCCAAAGAATGGCATCTAGGGAATATTCTACCCTAAATTCCCTGGCTAGTACAACATTTCTGCAGATGATAAAATGTCCAGCTGTCCATTTTCAGCATCTTTTGAAACTAATTTGGAAAACTGTGATTTCACTGCTGTTGCTACTGTTTTTGCTTGCTGAGCTCCTTATTACACCAAAATGAAAGATGAAAAGCTAAACTAGCTAAGCATATCAACTACGAGTTACAAGATTCCTATCTATAAACCTTCTAAAGCTTGATCTTGAGTCTTGGACAGTTCTTCCCGTAGACTCTGATCTGAATCTTGATACTCGTTAGTTGCAGCTGTTGATTCATTCTTCTTCAGTTTTTCGAATCAAGGCGGGACTTGGAAAGCTCGTGACTTCAGTCACATCTTGAGCAGTCCACATCGTTTCTCCGCTTCTGAACTTTGAGTTCAACTTCTTTCCTCGTTCTTCTTTTCTTTTATTTGGGTTGAGACTTTTTCTTTTGGTCATCTTAAAACTTTGCCTCACGGTAAAAACCTGTTCAGGCACCAAATCAAACAAATGAACGAAATTTTTCTGCACCAATTTTCACTAGGAAAATTTTGTGAGTTATTGTAACAAAAATCTAAACTACCTATTTATTGAAAGCAATAAAATCAGGATTGTGTATCCTTGGGAAAAAGAGATTAGGGAGTGGAGCCCTACATCTATAATGAAATCAACTAGGAATTGGGGGCCTAAGTTGAAAAGATTACCAAGTTATGCTGGAAAAATGACTGGGTTATGCCAGAAAGGAAAAAGGTCCTCGGGTTATGCCGGGGAGGTCTACGGGTTATGCCGGGAAAGTCATCGGGTTATGCCAAAAAAGAAAAAGGTCCTCGGGTTATGCCGGGGAGGTCCTCGGGTTATGCCGGGAAAGTCATCGGGTTATGCTGGAAAAGAAAAAGGTCCTTAGGTTATGCCAGGGAGGTCCATGGGTTATGCCGGGAAAGTCATCGGGTTAGGACGGAAAAGAAAAAGGGCCTCGGGTTATGCCGGGGAGGCCCACGGGTTATGCCGGGAAAGTCATCGGGTTATGCCGGAAAAGAAAAAGGTCCTCGGGTTACGCCGAGGAGGTCTATGGGTTATATCAGGAAAGTCATCGGGTTATGCCGGAAAAGAAAAAGGTCCTCGGGTTATGCGAGGGATCAACTAGGGAGTGGACCCCTATACTGAAAAGGACTACCAGGGTATGCTGGCAGTGACTAGGGAATGAGAGCCTATGTCGGAAAAGATTACCAGGTTATGCTGGCATCGACTAGGGAATGAGACCCTATATTGGAAAGGACGCAGCTAGAGATTGGAGACCCTATGCTACCATGATTTTGAATTTTTCTTTTTCTTCTTTTCATTTTACTTTTAATACTTTATTCTTGAGAATGCATGATGAATTTTAAAGGGACTTCCCTTTTGGGTTAACTTCTGCTGTAGGACTATTCTGGTCTCTACGTACCTTGCTTTTGTTGCACTTGCTTCTTGCGAGGTTATCTTGGATTGCACCTGTTTTCAAATCAAAGAACAATTTGTTAGTTTGAAATGGTGGTTGGTTTTGTAGCCTTGATTGCTTTGATCACTTGATCTCGGCCCAACTCTTTTGCTGAAATCCTTTATCGCTTGCTGGCTTTCTGGAGACCGATCTCTCTTATAGAACCGGGTATCTTGACTTTTCCCAAAATTTCACATGGCGGTTAACCAGTGTGGGGCCTTGGACTTTCTTATTTTGCCTTTATGGTAGCTTGACTTTGGGTTTATTTCCTTTTCAAGAGTTTTCGACTCTGGAGCATTGGCCATCAAGGCCAGTCGAGATCGACTTGATGCACCTGCTGAGGCTGGGTGCCTTTCTTTAAATTTTAGCTTTTGTTAAACAGAAACCTGTAACACCAATCTTGCCATCTTTTCTTTTGATTAGTTTCAGAAGAGGATTAAACCGAAAGGAATTCAGAGAAAAGTAAAGAGATGAAAGGAAAATGAATTTAAAAAGAAGTGTCCCTTTCGGGGGAGGAAAGAAGGACTTATCCAGAGTGCATGCAGACTTTAATAGATATGACATGCTTCTTAGACTAGATACCCGATCTGTGCAACTATCCAACTTCTCATAAACCCATGATGACCCGTGTTTTAAAAATAGGAAACTTTGTCAGGACTCTTTCAGTGCCAATAGTTGTAAGGGATTCCTTCTTCTCGATCAACGGCACCCTTTGCGGGTTTTCACCAATTGACCTCTCTCATTTCTCTTCTCACTGTCGCCTTATAGTGCTCTTTACGAGTTTTCACTAACAAGACTCACTCATCTTCAATTTCTCTGCTTACCATCGCCTTACGGTGCCTGTGCGGGTTTTCACCAATAAGACTCTCATTTTATTTCTGTCATCTGATTGTATCAGATCCAAGCAATCGCCTTCTCTGATTCTTGAACATTCTCACCGCTTGATCAGAAGGACTTGAACAGGATTTAGGGTAAAAAGAGTTTGGATTGAAATACAACTTTGGAACCTTTGCCCCAGTTTCACTTTTAGGGGAATTTGAATTTTTGTTTTGGTGTGACTGAACTTCCGAAATAGGCTGCCTACGTATCTTTTCGGAATCAAGTTGAACGTAGTTCAGGAAACTTTGTTTCTTGTTTTTTTAATATTTTGATTTGACTTTTTTTTGCAAACGTTTTCAGGTTCATAAGAGGGTAATCAAAGAAGGGTAATCGGCTCAAAGGGTTAGCAAAGGATTGGAGTGTTTGAGGTAGCGAGAATGAAAGCCTTCGTCATCCCAATCGGATAGTATTGGTACCGCAAAAGGGTTAAATGTAATACCTTTTGACCGTGTCCGCATTTACAGCTGTTTAAGAGTCATTTTCTTCAATGTCTCCCAACAATGCCCCTTTCGGCAACAATTTTCTGATAATGTACGGGCCCTTCCAATTAGGAGCGAACTTTCCTTTTGCTTCCTTGTGATGAGGGAGAATACATCTCAAAACGAGTTGCCCTACTTCAAAGTTCCTAGGCCGCACTTTCTTGTTGTAGGCACGGGCTATTCTTTGTTGATACAATTGCCCGTGGCAAATTGCGGCCATCCGCTTTTCGTCAATCACAGTTAACTGTTCCAGACGAGTCTTGACCCACTCACTCTCCTCAATTTCAGCTTCAACAATGAACCGAAGAGAAGGGATTTCAATTTCTGCGGGTATCACGGCTTCAATTCCATAAACCAATAGATATGGGGTTGCTCCGACTAATGTGCGCACAGTTGTGCGATACCCCAACAATGCAAATGACATATTTTCATGCCATTGCCTAGAACTTTGGATCATCTTTCTCAGAATCTTCTTGATGTTCTTGTTTGCTGCTTCAACAACACCATTAGCTTTGGGCCGATAAAGGGTAGAGTTCCGATGTGTGATTTTGAACTGCTCACGTATCTCCCTCATCAAGTTACTATTCAAGTTTGCAGCATTATCCGTAATGATAGTTGCAGGAATACCGAAATGGTAGATGATATTGGAGTGCACGAAATCCACCACTGCTTTCTTAGTGATGACTTTGAAGGTAACTGCTTCAACCTATTTTGTGAAGTAGTCAATGGCAACTAATATGAATCTATGCCCATTTGAAGCTTTTGGCTCAATTGGCCCAATGACATCCATACCCTAAGCAATGAACGACCATGGTGCTGACATAGGATGCAGTTCTATAGGTGGTGCATGAATCAGGTCACTGTGGACCTGACACTGATGACATTTTCGGACAAAACTGAAGTAATCTTTTTTCATAGCCATCCTGTAATAGCCTGCTCGAAGGATTTTCTTTGCTAGGACGTATCCATTTATGTGTTGACCAATAGATGAGATCAAAATTGCCCAATCCCAACACCTTTTGCGTTCACAGCTCCATCGAAGAACATTTTCCAAGCATTGGTGTCTTCTGCTGTTACCTCAACTTAATTCACTTCCTCGTCTTGAAAGTAAGTACTCAAAGGCTGATATTTATCATCAACAGGGCTTTCAGCCAGGTGATCTGCTAGAGCTTGGACTTTCATTGTCGTGCGGGTGACATAAACTATGTCAAACTCAGTAAGCAGGATTTCCCATTTTGCTAACCTCCCTGAGGGCATTGACTTTTGGAATATGTACTTCAACAGGTCCAGCCTGGTGATGAGATAGGTGGTGTAGGCCAATAGGTAATGCCTGAGCTTCTGAGCGACCCAAGTTAGGGAACAACAAGTCCTTTCTAGCAAAGTGTATTTGGCTTTGTAGCCAGTGAAATTCTTGCTCAAATAGTATATTGCCTACTCCTTCTTCCCGGTCACATCATGTCGCCCGAGGACACATCTGAACGAATTCTGCAAGACTATCAAATACAAAAACAAAGGTCTTCCAGGTTCGGGCGGGACCAAGACTGGCAAATTCGACAGATACTCTTTGATTTTGTCAAAGGCTTCCTGGAACTCATCTGTCCATTTGATTGCCGCATCTTTCTTTAACAACTTAAATATGGGCTCACATGTGGATGTTAACTAAGCAATGAAATGGCTGATGTAATTCAACCTTCCCAACAAGCTCATAACCTCTTTCTTGGTTCTCGGAGGAGGTAAATCCCGAATAGACTTTATCTTTGTCGGATCTAGTTCAATGCCCCTCCGACTGACTATAAATCCCAAGAGCTTGCCAGATGAAACCCTAAATGCACATTTAGTTGGATTTAACTTCAGATCATACTTGCGCAGCCGCTCAAAGAACTTTCTCAGGTCCCAAACATGGTCGTTTTGTGTCCTAGATTTGATGATCACATCGTCCACATACACCTCGATCTATTGGTGCATCATGTCATGAAAGATAGTAGTCATAGCCCTCATATAAGTTGCCCCAGCATTCTTCAAGCCAAAAGGCATGACCCTGTAACAATAGGTGCCCCAGGATGTGGTGAAGGCTGTCTTTTCCGCATCTTCTTCATCCATCAAGACCTGATGGTACCCAACATAACAATCCACGAAAGATTGTATCTCATGTTTGGCATAATTATCAACGAGGATGTGGATGTTTGGCAAAGGGAAGTTGTCCTTTGGACTTGCTTTGTTCAGATCCCGATAATCAACACATACTTATGTTTTCCCGTCTTTCTTTGGCACTAGGACCACATTAGCCAGCCATGTGGTACATCGGACCACTCGGATCACCCTCGCCTTCAACTGTTTTATGACCTCTTCTTTGATCTTGTCACTGATATCAGTTTTGAACTTCCTTTGTTTTTGCTGCACAGGGGGGTAATCGGGGTAAGTAGGCAACTTGTGGACCACTAGCTCAACACTTAATCCTGGCATATCATCATAGGACTAAGCAAACACATCTTTGAATTCGAATAAAAGTTGGATCAATGCATCCCTGGTTCTTTTATCTGTGTGAATGCTTATTATGGTTTCTTGGACCTCTTTTGAACTACCCAAATTAATCGGCTCGATTTTATTTAAGTTTGGCTTAGGTTTATTCTCGAATTGTTCCAATTCTCGATTTATTTCCCTAAGAGCCTATTCTTCATCGTATTCCGGTTCTTGATTCATTATTTCATGATTAGACAGCGTGTTTGGATCTGGGCATGAAGTCTGCAGGCATGTCATATTATTTAAAGCTGCATTATTAGAAGTGAAAGATGAAATAAGAAAAAGTAAGAAAAATAAAAAAAAATGAACGATGAAATATTGATTTCATTGAATTGAATTTTGAAGATTACAAGGTTTACATCAGAATTGAAAGACAGTAAACTAAAAGAAACATCCAAGTTACACCCTGGAATAACTCGTGATGTAGAAAAGGTAGCAAGACTGGACTACTGGGATTCCCGCCTGACTGGGAACAGAGTAGCCTTCTAGTTTTGCAACTTGGCATTGGGCCCCATATACAACACCTCAGTGGTGCTCGAGCCTTCTCCCGGCTGGACCATGTGGGTTTCATACAACATTTGCTTCATAGCTCCACATATTTCTTCTATTTCTTCGACCATGAAGGCCTCATCTTCCTCTTCTATGTACTTGGGCTTGACGAATGTCTTGAAAAGGTGGGGGATCAACTTAGGCAAGACCCAACCATTGTTCTTTCGCTCATTTGCCCATGTTTCATCAGCTGACATGGCTTGAAAACCTACACTAAAGAACTTCTCGCTAGCAGCCATAGTGATAGGTTCTATGATACCTTGTAATGATGTCCCGAGCCCCTTCCTGGGCTTATAACCATTCCTGATCATTTCCTTGGCAACCATAATTGACGCATTTGAGAGAAAGGGTTGGGGACACGGGCTCCCTTCTTCATATTGGTCTGCAACCACAACCTCGAAATCTTGATAGACTATATATTCGCTACGTTCCCTAGCTTTGAGACATGGGACTGATGGTCCCTATAAATTGATTTCTCGTCCTCTCCGTGGACTACAATCTCCTGATCTTCATATTAAAATTTCACCATCTGGTGGAAGTGGAAGGTACAGCCCCCGCTGCGTGAATCCAAGGCCTTCCCAAGAGGAAATTATAAGAAGTGTCCATGTCTAGGACCTGAAATGTCACCTCGAAATCCACAGGAACAATAGCCAAAATCAAATCGATCTCGCCTATGGTATCTCTCTTGATGCCATCAAAGGCACGCACACAGACATTGTTAGGCTTGATTCTCTCAATCCTAAGCTCCATTCTTTGCAAAGTTGAGAGAGGGCAGATATTAACTCCGGATCCGCCATCCAGCATGACTCTCTTCACATAGTATCCCTCACATTTAACTGTCAAATGGAGGCTTTGTTGTGGGCGGACCTTTTAGGGGGAAAATCATTCTTGCTAAATGAGATCTGGTTGATTGCGAAGAATCTTTCCACCATCCTTTCCAGTTGTTCAACAGTGGTTTCAATCGGAACATAAGCTTCATTAAGGGTTTTTATCAATCTGATGCTCGGTTGAGCTTACCAGCAGAGACAAAAGTGAGACCTGTGAAGGAGACTTTCAGAGTTGTTCTATTACCTCATAGTCCGCAGTTTTCATTTTACGGAAGAATTCTTCGGCCTCCTCAACACTGACGGGCTTCTTAAGTGGGAAATGCTTCTTTTTGGCTTTGTTCAAATCCTCCAAGTTAAGGTATTTCTCAGCTGGGTTAGTTTCATTTGCTTCATAGGACCTTTATTCCCTTGTAGGTTACTACCACCTTGTTATAATTCCATGGGACGACAGTAGGGTCTGTCAAGGGCCTCTACGGTGCGCGGCCAATAACCACGGGCTCATTCAGCCTTGGTAAAATTACTTGCCCCCGTACCACATAGGATCTTTAGGCACGTACATCTTAGATCCCTCGTTCAGCTCGAACCTTCTTGGAGGGCTCAATGTCATTTGTTCTTTTTTGTGGCCCCGGGGAACATAAAGAATGACATCTTTTGGAGGTACTGGCCCAGTTTTGGTTTCCATTGTCTTTTCTGCACTTTTGGGGGTGGGTTTACTCTTCTTCTCCCCCTTTTCTTGCTTTGCATCAGCCTTTGGCTTCTTCTCTTCATCAGCGATAGTGATGATGGCTTTCAAGGCAAGATCAAACTCTTTATCTTCGCAAATCATCCCAATAACGGGACCATTGTTGTGAGTCGGTAATGGGTTGTTGGTCACATTAGGAATTTCTTCATCCTTCAGCACTATCTATTTTTGCTCTATGAGATTTTCAACAGCCTTTTTTAGAGTCCAACAGTCTTCAGTGTCATGTCTTTCCACTCCAGAATGATAGGCACATCGGGTACCGGATCGGTAGGAAGGTGACTCTGGGTTTTGTCTATTCGGGGGTACGGGTTGTAGCAAACCCATTTGGACCAATTTAGGGAAAAAGCTAGAATATGACTCACCAACAGGCGTGAAGTTTGTTCTTTTGGGTGGTTCCCGAGCATGGGCATTGTAGGGGAAATTATGTTGTAAAGGTCGGGAATTATATTGAGCTTGGTGATGAGGGTTATGTGTAGGGGTGGAGCTCTGTTAAACTGTTGTTGTGGCCGAGCATATGGCTGGGCATTCATCACCGCGTAAGGCTGGGGGACCATAGCATAAGCCACATCCTGGTGGGGATAATAATGTTGCGGGGTGCTTGGAGAGAAGTAACTTCTGGGTGGACGGGGGTTTCTCGGACCTGAAGCCGCCATTTCCACTTCTTCCTTCTTCTTTCTATTTGTTACACCTCCAGACCCGCTTTGAATTTCTTGGGACATAGCTCTTATGGCAGATTGGCTCAATATGCGCACTATTTTCAAACCATTCTCGACCATCTCACCAATCTTGATAGGCTCAGCAAACGGTTTCCCCATTGCAGACATCATGTGAGCACATGATTTTTGCCCTAAATATGATTATTCCCAAAATCCTAAATAAAATAATTTTCCTTTATTTTTATAATTTTTTTTGTGCATTTTGGTGTCATTTTCTGATAATTGTTGCATTCTATTTGCGCATGTTAATTTTATAAAGTACAAAAATATGCATTTTTGCGCTTAGGTTTTAGTATCAATTAAGGGTTAATTGTTTTAAAAAAAACAAAACATGAAAATCACAAAAATTAGTCACTTTCACATTTTAATGATTTTTACTATGAACTTGTCATGAAATAGCTTTTGAACAATTTTAGTAATTAATTAGTCTTTGTTTTGAAATAGCTAGGATTTCATGTTAGTTTTACATTTCCATAAAAATTAGAAAAATGATAAAAATTGTAAAAGTGGGAAAAGAAAACAAAAAGGAAATAAGAATAGAAATTGGGTCTTAATAAAAGACCCAAATTTGGGCCAAATCAGAAGAATTGTTCAGGCCCAAACGTCTCAACCCATTGTAAATCAGCCCCAGCCCAAGTCCCCAACCCGGTCCGTCCCCCCTTCTAATCGAAACGATGTCGTTTCGTGGCCTCCAAATCAGGACCGCTGGATCTCATCAATCCAACTGTCCGGAACTAACGAGGTTCTTAATATAAAAGGGTCTGAAACTCCCCCTACCCCCATTTGCCTCATCGTCCTTACCCTACCCTTCCTCAACAAACCCTAATCCGCGCCGCCATCAAACCCCTCGCCGGCGGTGAACACAACCTACGCCGTTCACTCCGAGATTAACACCACAGATCCCCCTCACTCTCCTCTTTCCATTGCACCCACTGGTTCACCTCGAACAAGGCCGGAACTCGTCGAATCTTAGTTTGAAGTTTTCCGACCAAGTGACAAGTTCATCCAAATCAGTCCAAAATCACACCACACAACCCCCGGCCCTTCCTCAACACTAATCCATGGTTATTTTCATTCAAATCACTGTGAAACGGCCCGAATCTTAGATCTAAGAATTTTTGGCCAAAACCCTAAACCAAATCTTTTTGATTTCGAACCGTAGTATCCTTAACCATGTGTTCTCTTGTAAGAACACATGGTTAGGGATGTTACGCGTCAAAAATCTGAAAGGATTCAGACGTTTCTGACTGGCTGGAGTCTCTTGTGCCTCTGTGAGTTTTTACTGTTTCCTTTTACTCGTAGGTTTGAAGTTTATTTACAGTTGTTGTTTCGTTAATTTTTCTGTTAATTTTATGATTTATTCGTATTAGTTTAAGTTCTGCCAATTGTTGATTAGTTCTGAATTGATATTTGTTTGAATGATTATGAGTTTACGGATTAAGAATTAGCTTCAGTTCATTTAATGTTGTTCATGTTAGTTTAAGTTTAGTTTGATATCATTTAGTTTGATTGAATTAATATAATTGAACAATTGGGTTTGGTCAGTTGATTAATTGTTTTCTGAGTGCTAGTTAATCATTCTCAGTTAGTTTTAGATTGGGTTAGGGTATTGGTTATAGCTGTTAAGGATGAGGGTAAGTTCAATAACTTTGAGGGGCTTTCAGGGATAATCTGGGTATGAAAAAGGGTAGTTCTGATAGGAATAGTAATATCAAGGTATATGGAAGGGCAGTATAGGTATTGTATGGGTAGAGGAATACCCTAGGGCCTTCTAGAATGGGGTACAAGTGTAGATTTTAATAATTGTAAGGCATTTACTTGTTTAGCAAGTTAAAAATAGAGGGACCAAACTGAAAATAGGGAGGGACTGATTGGAAAATCAGAATCTGATCTATTCTCTTTGGGGTTGCCTATAAACGGGCATGAAATGCCTTGGGAAAGGGGGTTCTTCTCTCTTCTTCTGCTTTCAGCCCTGAGTTTCAATTTGAGCTTTCATTCCTGCTTTTGATTTCAGTTAGCATTTTAATTCCAAGATTATTCAGAAAACAAAAACATCAAAAAATGGAGAAATCCGAAACAACTTCACAGTTTCATTGCTAGTTTTGGATTTTGGGTTTAGCATTATTACAGAGGTGCTTAGGTTCAGCTGGAAGGGCTAGGAGTGCATTTGAAGTGTGTTTGAGTTGGTCTGTGGAGTCTGTTGGTGTTTTTGGTTTTTCAAAAGCAGTTCCTGGCAAATTCTGTGGTGTTGTTGAGTTAGTTGTTGTTGGTGTTCAACGTAACTGATTCCTTTCTTTTTCTCTACTTACATTCCAATTTCCAGGTACTTGTTTTGTGGCTCTCAAGTCTATGGAAGTGAGGTAAATATGCTGTTTAAAGTTGATCTCTGAACTCCTCATGTTTGTGCTTGATTTAATGTATAAAACAGCTAGCTTACTCAATATTTCATGACATTTGTGTACTAGACTGCTCCTGGATTGTATAAATTGGACTGATGAACTATTAAGCATGAGTTTGTTCATTTTAATTATTAAGTAGGTACTGGGATATGCAGATTCATGTAGGTAGTCAAAACTGTGGACTGTTTAGACTGTACATTTCATGTTTATGTAATCGTAGCTTTCAGTTGTGCTTAAATTTCACATGTATGTTGAATTCAAATTTGCAAAGTTGTAAGTGATTTGGCGTTCGATACCCGTGACTGCTTTTGATTTTGGGTTTAATACGAATTGTACATTCAATAGCTTAGTATTGGGCCAGTTTTGGGCCTGACATATTAATAGGTAGCCTAGATTTTTGGTTAAGTGACAAATTGGATTGGGGCATAGGTGCATTAAGGCTTAAGAACATAATTAATTCAAGAGGTTCCCCAAGGGTTCGATCCTTGGGCTATATAACTGCAGTCAACCAGTTACAAGTTTGGCCTGTGTTAGGCCTGGTTCTTAGAGCTCTAAGAGCCTGCGCCTGCAGCGTATATAATGACAATGATTTGGACCTTATGGGCTTTAAGCCCATTTTCTCAGCATTTCTGCCTGAATGTTCAAAATTCAAATTTAACGAAATGTTGGCTTTAACCAATTAGGATCCTTAAGTAATTAATAGCATAATTATCTCGCTGTTTAGATTTGGAAAGGTTGTTTAGCGAATTTCACCACCTTCCTCAAAATAACAATACGTTAGAATCTTTAGGCACGATTTTAATTAAATTACCTTCTTAAACTCGGGTGCGCATTGATGTGACCCAAATCCAAATCTCGATGAAGTCGAAATGTGTTGGCAATTAAGGGCTCATTGATTGCGACGGGGTTCGAAACGCGTTTTCACGACATCATAATTCTTATAAAATAAATAATGATAGAAAAGAGGTTCATGAATTGAGACGAGCCTCACCGAACAAAAATAAATAAATGTGGGGCCCTCAATAAATGGTTATTAAAAATGATTAGAATTTGGGATGGCCATTTAGCGAACTCCACGGTCTTCCCCAGAATAATATTACGTGAGAACCTTTAGGTGCGATTTAATTAAATTACTCCCTTAAACTCGGGTGCGCATTGATGCGACCCAAATCCAAATCTCGACGAAGTCGAAATATGTTGACGACCATGGGTGCATTGATTGTGACGTAGTTTGAAACGTGTTTTCACGATGTCACAATTCTTTTAAAATAAATAATGATAAAAAAACGGTTTACGAATAGAAGGCACATAATCTAGCATGTATTAAAAACAGATGAAATCAAATACAATAGTTAAGCGACCGTGCTAGAACCACGGAGCCCGGGAATGCCTAACACCTTCTCCCGGGTTAACAGAATTCCTTACTCGGATTTCTGGTTCGCGGACTGTTAACAGAGTCATAAATTTCCTCGGTTCGGGATTCAACCGGTGACTTGGGACACCATTAATATCCCAAGTGGCGACTCTAAATAATTAATAATTAAATCCTGTTTCGATTGTCCTTTAAATGGAAAAACTCCTTTACGCCCTTACCGGTGTAGGTGGTGTGACACATCATATTCTGAAAGTAGTCAGCCTCTTTAGCTTGAAGAAAAACACTCACCATTTCTGTTTCATCCATGGGGGGGCTTGACCTTGGCCGCTTATTCACGCCATTTAACAACATATTTGGAAACTTTCCGATGATTTCTTCTTGAGATTCGACAGAGACTTCCTGTCGGGAGCTATGTCTATGTTATACTGAAACTACTTGACAAAATCTCGAGCCATATGTCCTGATCCATGTACCATTCAGATGCAATTCCAACTAGACTCTATCCGAAATAACCCATTAGGAGCTCTTCTTTTCCGCCTGCCCCTCTTAATTGATTGCAATATCTCTTGAGGTGGGCTATGGGATCCCCGTGCCCATCATACTTCTCGAACTTGGGAGTTTTAAAACCTAGGGGTAGGTGGACATATGGAAACATACACAAATCAGCGTAAGATACGCTTTTTTGACCACTTAAACCTTGTATACTCTTAAGGCTCTGTTCCATACTCCTCATCTTCTGAGTGATTTCTTCCTGCTCGGGGTTTTTTGTGGTTTTCTCCTGTCCCGCGGTAAACTCGTACTGGGTTTGTTGCGGGTAGGAATTGGTGGCGAAATGGGTAGGTTCTAGTGAAAAAGATGGTACTTGTAAAGCGAAAGATGATGGATCAAAGCTTGGCCTGGGCACAGTTGGTTGTACCACAATCGAGGTTGGTGGTCCGGTAAATATGTTAGAGGCCGCTCCCGAAACTACCTGGGGGCGAACCTTAGAAGGTGTTCCGATGAAGTGAGCCGAGATGGTAGTGTATCCAAGTGGGGTATTTGGGTAATTTAATGGGACATTGGAATTTCCACTTGCTCTAGGAAGTAGCTCGGGGAAACCGGGTATGGCACTTGGTGGCTCTTTCCCATTGGACCAGGCGTCCCACATTTCCAGCACGCGGAGGCGTAATGCCCTGTTCTCTTCAGCTGTCGTTGACTCTGAGGTTGGGATAACCGATAGCGGGCTATCCTCTGAGATGGGAATTATTGGTAGATGACCTTCTGATGACATTTCTACACTACCCTTGGATCTTGTAAAGTACGGGTGTGAAGCCAGGTTACCACAAACCAACCACCTTAAAAACGCAACCTATACTCAACAGTAGACAACAAACCGGTTAGTTTGAAAAAGTTAACACATAAGAAATCGCACATTGGGGGTGTGATGCACCTATACAGTTAAATGTGTTTCTACATGTTTTGCAACGATTGCATGTCTCATCCCACCTTTTGATTATCTCCCCGATCTTCTCTCTTACTCTCTTTTGCACTCTCATTTTCTCTCTTGTTCTCATTATCTTTTTCTTGTTTTTTCTCTTTTATTTATTTACAAAAATCATGACCGGATCCGATGAGGATTGCCTACGTATCACGGCACTGCGTGAATCAGATCATCACGTAGTTCAGGGAATAAATGCAAAAGTAAAGAAACAATTTTGGGGGTTTTCCAAATTTTCATTAATAAAAACTTCTGCTTTTCTGAGTTACAAAAGACTCCATCATACTTTTTCTAGGAATTTAAAACTACAAACAAACTCGAAACATACTTTAAAACCAGAAACTGAAATACAAACTCAAAATGAAAGTCAAAAAGACATAAGTGCTTCTACTCTAGGGGCCCGTAGGACATCAGTCGGTCTCGCCACGGGCCTACGCGCAAGATCCCCTTGGAGTCGCTCCAGGTCACTCATTATTTGGCGAACAAAGGTCATCACTACGGCGAAGAAGTTGGTTCTAGTTATATCTTCACATTCATGGCACTTCATGACGATGTAATCAACAATTGCTCTAACCCTTTCCCTGATGATACCCTTTTCTTGGAGCAAACGCCCGATTTGCTGAGACCTAGCTTCTAGCACTTGGGTGTCATAATGGTTTTGACCCTGCAGCTGTTGCATATCTTCCTCTAGCTGGGACATTAATGCATAGCAATGTTCCCTTTCTGCTTTAAAGTTCTTATCTTGTTTGGCCATATCATTTTTTAGGGTAGTTAGCCTTTTCTTCAAATTTGTGACCGTTCCCTCATATTTCCTTTTTAACTACCGTACAAACTCCGGCCGTCCCTCTGTGTTCTTTGTCAACTGTGCCCGGGCTCTTGCCAGATTACCCTTGGATTTTTCCAAGTCATCCTGATACTCAGATATTTTCCTTCTAAGACCATTTATGAGCCTTTCATCTGTTTGGCTCATTTCCTGATTCTCAGCAGCTATTTTCATTTTTTGGATCTGGGCTCGAAGGGATTTGTTTTCTTGAGCCAGCTTCTTCTTTTCCCTTTCATTAGCAGCAGCTTGTAAACTATTGTCAAATTTAAGATCTTGAATCTGCCCCTCCAACTTGCTTATTGTGGCTCTGTAGCTTGCCTCTTTGGCCAACCAATCCCATTGCTCCCGTGAATCATCAGTGAATTGCTGGACGTGGGGTCTTTTAGTAAGCCGTTCGGGCTCCTGATGGACTTGAAACCTCTTACCAAAGCAAGTTGTGTAATTAGGCTCTAATTTGCCTTTAGATAGATCCCATACCAGAGTCTTTGGCTCTAGTAATCTACACTGATTCCAAATCTGACGAACTTTCCTTCGGGGAATACAATTTTCCTTTGGCTCAAATCTTCATCATGTGGGATAGTTTGGTACCTGTCTAGTTGTTGCAGCACCCTATGTGGCGCATATGGTTGAATGCTCCGGAGACCCATTAAGAGAAGATAGCACACCTCGGCTAACATATAAATGACTTCAGTGACCGGAAGCCAACCGAATATCCACTCAATTTTGTTTGAAATTAAAGAACTCAAATGCGCAAACCATGCCTCTGTACCTTCTGGAAATTCACAACCCACCATCCGGTTTTCATGTTCTTCAATGCAATTCAGACCAGTCATACCGTAGTTCATGTACCCCAGACGGTGGCAAAGATGTTCTTGCATCTACAGTTGTTGAAGCATGTTACCTCCCTCGAAGAATTTTCCCCCTTCTCGGCAGATAGTTAGAGCTCGATAAATCTCCGCTATGATCGAACAAGGGTGCCATTAGCTTTTTTAATCATGATGTCGGCCATTCCCACAAGTCCCAATTCTATATTTCCATCCTTTCTTGGACAGATTAAAACACCCAGGAATGCCACTATAAAAGGCAGTCCCCGACGTGCTTCCCATTTATCTTTGTTTACTGAATGAGTTAGGCCAGTATCTGGAGCCTCAAAACCGTGGGGATCGCCATAATGCTGGTCCAAGAAGTAGAATGTGCAAAATCCCTCAGATAGATTTCCATCTTGAACCTCCCGACTAATGATCAGAAGGTCCAAAAACTTATGAGGAGTCACTGTTCTTGGTGCCATTGGGTACCGACTTCTTAGGTTCCCACTAAGTCCGGCATAGCCCGCTATTTCCTCAAGCGTGGGGGTTAGCTCAAAATTAGAGAAATGGAATATACGTTGGGTCCCAAAAAGGTATCAAAGCCTCGGTTACATCCAACCTCGGTTCGATTTTCAGAAGACCAACAAGACCGCCCAAAACCTTTACCACAGTATCTCTGCTGACTTTTCCTAAGTCATTCCACCACATATAGAGTCCTAATGGGATTTCTTCAAGGACTGTGAAGGGTTTATTTTTCATATTTGCTCATCCTGCACATTTATTAGAGTGATAGGTTAAAAGATCATGAATTATTTTGACTCAAGATAAAGTTATCAGTTTTTTTTCAAAAATTTTCATTTCAAAACAAAAAACTGCCTTTGCAAATACGACCCTTCAGCATCTCAGGAAAGAAGATTTTAGGGTTGTGTTTGCTAATTGGACAAAATTTGAAAAAGGAACCATAGGTGGTTATTCTTGTAAAAGCAGCCTTCCGATGCCTCTTTGGGGAATTTTGGCTATTTAGACAAGAACGACATCACCTAACTTATTTATGACAAAACAACAAAATTTTTGTTCTTTTTGGGTTATTTTTGAAAAAAAGGAGTTGGACCCGGTGAGGGTTGCCTACATATCCCACATCCGGTGAGAATAAAACTTGCGTAGTTCGGGCAGTTAAAAGACTACTAAATATTTTTCTCAATGCAAAAATTCCTTTTCAAAATTTCAGCAGAGTTTCGGTACTTTTTTGGATACCGATTTTTTTAAATACATGTATTTATCTCTCTCAATCCTCAAATTGATTTTTCCCAACTTTTCTTCATTTTTCAAAAGCCGGTCAATATGCAATCCAAAGCAAATAAATGTACAAGTAGCAAGTAAAATGCATCATGATGGTCTTTTGATTTCGGGTGCACCTGTCCTAGACGGACCCAACCGCTGTGTTGAGTCCCCAAAGTCAAATGCGCGTGATACAAACAAGCGTTCATACTAGGGATTCAACATAAAGCTTTGTTATACTAGGTTTACTACCCTGGGTGTATTGTTCTAGACCTGGCTTACCCGAGCGGATAGCTCGAGTCGAGGGGGGCAGCGTACCGAGAATACAGAAGCTTCACCGGCTTTGCAATTTATCCGAACCTCGTTCTAAAATTGGGATATGACTCTAACAGAAAAGCAGTTACACGAAGTGCACACTTCCCAGATGATTTAGAAGACTCAAAGAGAAGAGGGTTTCGTAGTAATTTATATACAATCCAAACTATATCAAAGCGGCAATTAGCACATTAGGCTCAACATGTAAAAATTAGATAAAAACAAGTCAACTATAATAGTTATTCTAAGCTAGAATTCTTGAATGTTGAACCAAAAGTTCTGGGTTTTGTTCCCCAGCAGAGCCGCCAGAGCTGTCAACCATCTTTTTACCACCCGAGAGGGTATATAAGAAAGTTTTTCAAATTAAAGTGACATTATTCGAAATGAGATTATTTTTATTTAATTCAGAGTCGCCACTTGGGATAATTTATTTGGTGTCCCGAGTCACCGGTTTATTTTAAAATCCCAAATCGAGGAAATTTCGACTTATTTAAAAGTCTGCGAACCAGAAATTCTAAGTAAGGAATTCTGTTAACCCGGGAGAAGGTGTTAGGCATTCTCGGATTAAAAGTCTGCGAACCAGAAATTCTAAGTAAGGAATTCTGTTAACCCGGGAGAAGGTGTTAGGCATTCTCGGATTTCGTGGTTCGAGCACGGTTGCTTAAACTATTAATAATTGACCTATTATCTAATTTACTACATGTTTTAAAACTATTATGCATTTTTTACTTTATAACCGCTTTAAATTATTTTTAACCGCTTTTTAGAATTTATGGAATTATTTCTTAAACAAGTTACGATTGTCGTACACTTGCCATTTTGGAACACGCCGCAAACCACGCTACATGAAATGCACCCGTGATTCGCGATATGTTTATTTTATTAATGTTCAAAGTTGTTACGATCGAGTCACATGAAATGCACACCCGAATTTAGAAATCACAACTACGTCATGGGAACCATACCCGTAGTTATGGTTGAATTAATTAAAGAATGCGTCTAAAGCAACTACGAATGTTCAAATTAATAACACCATTTATGAGGGCCATGGAGGGTTTAATTGATGGCACGCCTCAATTTTAACAAGGATTCACTCTTGAATTAATTTCGTGAGGGCCAAGGGTTAAGGGGTTTTATGGCACACCTCATCTTGATTTTAACTAAAAGGGGTTTGCAATTTTATTTAATTAAGACTAGAGATACTAATTTTGAAGCTCAAACTAGGGAATCTTTCAACTAAAAAATGAGAAGGTTGGGCTTGGAATTATTATCTCTTGGAGGGGTTGGGCCAACGATGGCCCATTAGTCAATTATCTAAAAAGGGATCGGCAGCCTTGAACTTATTTTTAGGCTGGAATCAACTATCAAGAGTAAAAGACTCAAAAATATTTTGCTAAGTCCAAATGGAACAGCCCATATTGGGCTTATATGTAGGCAGGCTTATTTTCGCAACTAGGCCTATCCATCTCTAACATTAACAGCGTTTGCATATAACAACTAAATCTCAGTTTACTACTTAATTAAAATAAAATCAAAACTTGGAAATCAAATTGTCATCTAGTTTGAAAGTTAACCACATGATTTGCAAGACAGGGGAAGGATACACTTGAAACATGATTTATAAAGAAAAGGGAAACAACCTGGATTTGGGCTCAGGACCTAGGCTGAATGGCCTAGGTCCAGATTCATTCATTGATCAAATTCATTTGGGCTTTAAATTCAGCCCTACTCCAAACGAAAATAGCACTACCCTTACAGATTGGGCTCACAACTTAGCCCATTGTGCCACTATACTTATGAAAGTTTTATAGCAGTCCTACCAATAACTTAAAACAAAATTAAAGCCTCACTTATTACAACTTTTCATATCAGAAAACAACTCTATTAAGAAAATCAAAACTATTACATGGTAATCCTATTAAATACATGAAATACTAATCTATCCACTAAGCTATTACAATCTCCATATGACCAAACGAACACTGCCTCTCTTGGACATTGCTTATCCATCGAGATTGTGCCTCTCATATGAACTATACTGGATTTTAGCTAGCTTGAGTAGTAGAGTTTTAGATTTTTTAGCATTTGTACCTGCTGATTTGGTCAATTAATGACCAAATCTGCAGGTAAACAGCTTACAACCAAAGCAAACAATGAAGGAAAAATAAAAGATTTTGAGTAAGAGGAGGTTATCAGATAGAATGAAGGGGAAAGGAAGGAAACATGACCACACTATTAATTAATTACCTCAAACATGAGGATCTAATCATGTCATATGACCAATGCAACAGGAAACAAGCATATATACCCACAGACAATGCTAGATCCATACAAGAAATCAATACTCATGATATAAAACAAAACTAATGGGGCAGGGATTCATACATTTTAAAAGAGAGAAACCTCAACACTGTAGTAACTTCAGCATGCAAATCACAGTAGGAAACATACAAATATGTAAACATTGGCAAAACAAGAACCAATTTGTATTTATCTTAAGTTCCAATTACACATACTTAAACATGGAGGAAACTGTGTACCTTGAGGCAGCAAACAAGGCAACAGATAAAAATAAAAGAAACAAATGTTGGAGAACTTCAAAGGCACAGAAAAGCAGCATCAAACAACACAGCTACAACAACCCCAAATGAATCAAAATTTCAGACCCAAAACTAGTTAGTTGAACCCAGAAATCCCTGCTAGTAGACCAAGAAAACTCTCTATTTTCAACCCATGCTTTTAAACTTGTAACGAATCAGAAAATGAGAGGCTTTGAAGTTTGGAATTTGAATTTTCAGAAAGAAAAAGGAGCTTTTTGTGCATAGAATAAGGCTAAAATCTGTGTATCTTCTCTGTGTGGGAGTGAGAGAAGGTTCTCTTTATATAGAGTGCCCAAAGAATGACATCTAGGGAATATTCTACCCTAAATTTCCTGGCTAGTACATCATTTCTGCTGAGGATAAAATGTCCAGCTATCCATTTTCAACATCTTTTGAAACTAATTTGGACAGCTAGTATACTTTCTAGAACATTCTGATAGTTTTCAATGTAAAAGTCCAGTTTTAACCTTTTAAAATCTGTTTATTTTATTTTACCTAAACTTTTAGTTCAGTTAGGTCCTTAAGTTTCTATTGATTTCAAAACCATGACAAACCTGCAAGCCTAAAAAGGATTGAGGATTTGAATTAAAGGTGTCTAAAAAAGAACAAATGGCTGCAATTAATCAGACAAACAGAAACATTTAAACTAATTAAATCTTAACAATGCTGAGTTCTAACACCTATGGTGTCTATAATTAAACAGAATCACAAAGACTAAAATACCTTAAACCAATTCGAAACAGTTACACCTAATTAATCTAAACTCAAGCAATTGTCTAATAAAACTTAAACATGGTTCGACCAATTTACTAAACAAGAATAAATAATTAAACTAAACAGTTGTGAAATAAAGAAAAGAAAAATCTAAAAAAATCCTAAAATATGCAGCTAAATGGAAACAATTAACATAAAAATAAAATAATTAAAACAAGGTAAAAGTAGACAGAAAGAAAAGGAAATTACCTAAAATTGGATTTTGTTATAAACTCGGCCAAACTTCAAAAGAAGTAAATGAACATTAATCACCATTAATCGACTGTTCTTAACAAGAACAGTCGACTAATGGATATTTTAGTTCATTTGACCAAGCATTGATCAAGAGAAGAAGAAATAAAGAATTAGGGTTCTTCTGGAATCTGAGATTTAAACTTCGACTAGATTGGGGCTGATTCAAGGGGGGCTAAGGGTGGTTTGGGGTTCAGATAGGGGCAATGATTATAGGGTATGAGTTTGGAGTGATTTGGAATAATTAGGGTTTTGGCCGGATTTTTCGATCTAAGATTCAAAGAACTCGGCAATGATTCGAAGGAAACTAGTTGGAGATTGGGAATAAGGAGGCTGTGGGGGTTCTGTGGTGTTAATTTGGGGAGGTTTGGAGTGACATCGCTGCCGTGGGTGATTTTCGGTGGGTGGTCTGCGGTGGAGCCGGTGAGGGGTGAGAGAAGGTGAGAGAGATGAAGTTGAGGGGTCTTTTGGGGGGTAGGGGGTCCGTTCGGATAGGTTTATACAAAAGCAGCGTTCAGTTCACAGCCGTTGGATCACACAAGATCAACGACTGTGATGACAAGGGCCAAAATGGGGTCGTTTGATGATAGGGAAGACTGGATCGGGTAGTTTAATGTTTGGGCTTGGATTTGGGCGACTTTTGGGCTGGATTGGGGTGCAAAAATCAGCCTAAACCAATTTAAAAAAAACCCTTTTCAAATACCTCTTTTTTATTCCCTTTCTTTTCTTTTCTTTCTTCTTTTTTTTTAATTAAAAATCCTAAATTATCTAAAATGTGAAATTAAACTAATTAACTAATTATAAAAATTATAAACATCAATTAATTCTAAATTAAAAGAGAAAATCAATAAATTAAAATTTAAAAGACAAAAGATGTAAAATGAGCTATTTTTGTGATTTTCCAATTTCTATAAAATCAATAATTACTGATTAATCCTAAAAATGTAAAAATAAAGCTTAAATGCAATGCATGGTATTTTGGTATTTTGTTCATGATTTAATAAGAACTAAATGTGCACAAAAATGCAAAAAATTAATAAAAATCCTATAAAATGGCAAATAATTGGAAAAAATCTATTTTCTTTGATTTTATAGGAGTATTTCATATAGGGCAAAAATCACGTGCTCATAGCTGCCCCTCTTTGCTCGGGAACACAAAGGGTTTTCGGGCAAAGATGAAATGAGCAATTACAAGCGATTTTTGCCCGTTTGAATACTCCATGGGAAGCATTTTTGAAAGATCTGACCGAACCTTGCTTCCGAGGTTGCCTACATATCCTTGGCTATAAAGGAATTAGGTCAGTGTAGTTCGGGAAGTTTTGATAGCTGAGACTAGCAGAAAACTGTGATTTCACTACTGTTGCTGCTGTTTTTGCATGTTGAGCTCCTTATTACACCAAAATAAAAGATGAAAAGCTAAACTAGCTAAACCTATCAACTTCCTATCCATAAACCTTCTAAGGCTTGATCTTGAGTCTTGGCCAGTTCTTCCCACATACTCTAATATGAATCTTGATTCTCGTTAGCTGCAGCTGCTGATTCATTCTTCTTCAGCTTTTTAAATCAAGGCGGGACTTGGAAAGCTCGTGACTTCAATCACGCTTGAGCAGTCCACATCTTTTCTCCTCTTCTGCACTTTGAGTTCAACTTCTTTCCTCGTTCTTCCTTTCTTTTATTTTGGTTGAGACTTCTTCTTTTGGTCATCTCAAAACTTTGCCTCACATTAAAAACCTGTTCAGGCACCAAAGCAAACAAATGAAATTTTTCTGCCCCAGTTTTCACTAGGAAAATTTTATGAGTTATTGTAACAAAAATCTATGCTACCTCTTTATTGAAAGCAATAAAATCAGGATTGTGTATCCTTAGGAAAAAGAGATTAGGGAGTGGAGCCCTACATCTACAATGAAATCAACTAGGGATCGGGGGCCCTAAGTTGGAAAGATTACTAGGTTATGCTGGAAAAATGACCGAGTTATGCCGGAAAGGAAAAGGGTCCTCGGGTTATGCTGGGGAGGTCCATGGGTTATGCCGGGAAAGTCATCGGGTTATGCCGGAAAAGAAAAAGGTCCTCGAGTTATGCCGGAAAAGTCATCGAGTTGTGCTGGAAAAGAAAAAGGTCTTTGGGTTATGCCGGGGAGGTCCACGGGTTATGCCGGGAAAGTCATCGAGTTACGCCGGAAAAGTAAAAGGTCCTTGGGTTATGCCAGAGAGGTCCATGGGTTATGCCAGGAAAGTCATTGGGTTATGCCGAAAAAGTCATCGGGTTATGCCGGAAAAGAAAAAGGTCATCGGGTATGCCTGATCAACTAAGGAGTGGAACCCTATACTGAAAAGGACTACTAGGTTATGCTGACAGTGACTAGGGAATGGGACCCTATGTGGGAAAAGATTACCAGGTTATGCTGGCATCGACTAGGGAATGAGATCCTATGTTGGAAAGGATGTAACTAGAGATTGGAGACCCTATGCTACCATGATTTTGAATTTTTCTTCTTCTTCTTTTCATTTTACTTTTAATACTTTATTCAAGAGAATGCATCATGAATTTTAAAAGGACTTCCCTTTTGGGTTAACTTCTGCTGCAGGACCATTTTGGTCTCTGCGCACCTTGCTTTTGTTGCACCTGCTTCTTGCGAGGTTATCTTGGATTGCACTTGTTTTCAAATCAAAGAACAATTTATTAGTTTGAAATGATGGTTGGTTTTGTGGCCTTGATTGTTTTAATCACTTGATCTCGGCCCAACTCTTTTGCTGAAACCCTTTACCGCTTGCTGGCTTTATGGAGACCCATCTCTCTTCTAGAACCGGGTATCTTGACTTTTCCCAAAATTTCACATGGCGGTTAACCAGTGTGGGGCCTTGGCCTTTCTTATTTTGCCTTTATGGTAGCTTGTCTTTGGGTTTATTTCCTTTTCAAGAGTTTTTGACTCTGGAGCATCGTCCATCAAGGCCAGTCGAGATCGACTTGATGCACCTGCTGAGGCTGGGTGGTTTTTCTTAAATTTTAACTTTTGTTAAACAGAAACCTGTAAAACCAATCTTGCCATCTTTTCTTTCGATTAGTTTCGGAAGAGTATTAAACCGAAAAGGATTCAGAGAAAAGTAAAGAGATGAAAGGAAAATGAATTTAAAAAGAAGTGTCCCTTTCGGGGGAGGAAAGAAGGACTTATCCAGAGTGCATGCAGACTTTAATAGATATGACATGCTTCTTAGACTAGATACCCGATCTGTGCAACTATCCAACTTCTCATAAACCCATGATGACCCGTGTTTTAAAAATAGGAAACTTTGTCAGGACTCTTTCAGTGCCAATGGTTGTAAGGAATTCTTTCTTCTCGATCAATCGCGCCCTTTGCGGGTTTTCGCCAATTGGCCTCTCTCATTTCTCTTGTCACCATCACTTTATAGTGCTTTTTACGAGTTTTCACTAATAAGACTCTCTCATATTCAATTTCTCTGCTTACCATCGCCTTACGGTACCCGTGCGAGTTTTCACCAATAAGACTTCCTCATTTTATTTCTCTCATCTGGTTGTATGAGATCCAAGCAACCGCCTTATCTGATTCTTGAACATTCTCACCGCTTGATCAGAAGGACTTGAATAGGATTTAGGGTAAAAAGAGTTTGGATTGAATTACAACTTTGGAACCTTTCTGGCGAATCGTCGCCGAACCAATATGGCATCTACATAAGGCGTAATAAGACACCTTATAAGGAGACACCTAAAGTTGGCACGATCTTTCACTTAGACACTTAAACTAGACCTCTTTCCAATTAGACACGTTTCCTAGGCAATTCTCATACCAATAAGACACGTTTTTTGCTGGCTTATTAATTAACCAAGCGCGTGTTCTGCAATCTCCGTCTACGTGGCAAAAGTAACCATTATAAATCGTGCCACATCATTTTATTTGTCCACCTTACTGTCCACCTCAGCTATATAGTGTTATTTCCACTAAAATACAAATAACTAGCCCTAAACAAACGATCTAAACATATTACCAACCCACCCCTCCCCTCCGTCATCTTCCCCAACGACCCCCACCCCTTTCTTTCCATCTTTATCTGCAAAACAAAGTACTCCCATAACCATGGCTTGGCTTAATTCTAGACCACATTGCCGCAAAAAGCACAAAAGTTGGCTCCCCTTTCCAGTGTAGTACTACCATTATCATTTTTCTAGTCTTCCCTAGTTTCTGAGGTAAGTAGCAAGAAGGAAAAATGGGAATCTGGGATTTCATTAATTCCGACAAAAAAACGGTGAAAGGATACACACCGGATACGGTGAAGAAGGAGTATAATACTACCTATTATTACAGTGATGCTGCCGTTAGAAAGATCGACGACGTCATTAGAGTTAACGACATACAGAAGTTGGATCAGTACATACCCGATGATGAAGGTCGGGCTAAGATCGTTAGTTTTAGCACAAAATTCATCAAAAATGCTTCCGTTTTTGCCGTCAAAGAAGCAGCCAACATCTTCGAAACTTGAACCCATTGTTCGACGAAGAAGACGAACTTAGGTCTTTTGATTTTGCGGTTGTTTGTTCGAATTGATCACTGGGGCTTGGTATTGATGTTGTTTAGAGTTTTCAATTCAAGTTTTAAATCATTTGGTGAAGATTTGAGTGAGATTGGTTCATTTTGGGTTTGCTGAAGCACAATGATATTCTTGGCTTTCACTGGAAAACGTTCAAGCTATTTCCATTCATTTTGCTTCTTCTTCTTCTTCTTCTTCATTTTAGTCTCAGTTCTCTTCTTCTTCTTTATTTCAGTTCTGGCAGCTGGGTTAGGTTTCTTCTTCTTCACTTTATCCTTTTTGTTTTCTTCCAATCACAAATACTCACCTTTTCGTTTTCGGCTGAATTTCAATCTGGTATGGGATTCGAAAGTGTAGACGTGTGATTTTTGACCCTCCCCGGGAATTTTCACATTTTAGCGTGAATATTTAAATTAGGTCTAATATAGCTATTTTGACTATTTTACTTTATTTCGTCGCAAAAGAAAAAATTACAAAAAAATATATATATAAATTTTAGCTTATGTATTTCTCATAAACTTGAAAAAATACAAAAAATAGTACCTTATATTTGTACTTTATATAATTTTCGAAAATTATAAAAAATATAGTTTTATTAATGTTTTGTAGTCATTTTAATCTTGAAAAATACAAAAATAGTACTTTATATTTTATCTTTATATGAAAACGAAAATGACAAAAATAGTTTTATTTATGCTTTGTACCTATTTTAATCTTGAAAAATACTAACAAAAAAAAGAGAAGAAATAGTTTTGTTTTAAATAATTAGTCTTATTTCGGTAGTTATTTTGCTTGCATAGGATTAATTGAATTACATCGTGTTTTTATTCTCGGGTCGGGGCAAAGAATAATATTTGGGTTTAAACTACCCGTTTTTAGGCCTAATTTTCAGACCTGACCCATAATAATCCGAGCCCACCACACATGGGGGACACGCGTGGGGAACACGGACGGAACACCACACACGGAGAACCCCACCGCGCATGGGGGACACATGTCTTGGACCCCTACACACGTGGGGTCCATGTCCTTTGAACAAGGACAAAACACATGGGGGATTTAAAAATTGAAAAAGCTGGAAAAATTTGGAAGGGGAAGGGACAGAACGTGAAGGGGGGATTGGAAAATAAAAAAAAAGCAAAAAACTTTTTGGAAGGGGAAGGGACAGAACTTGAAGGGGGGGATTGGAAAATCAAAAAAAAAAGCAAAAAACTTTTGGGAAAGGGAAGGGACAGAACGGGAGGAGGAGGGAAAGAATTTTAAAAGCAAAAATTTTGGAAAGAGAAAAGGGAGAAAAAACGTGAAAAAAGGAAAAAGACAAAAAGTTTGAAAAAATTTGAAGAAGGACTATTCACCTTCTTCTTCATTTTGGAACTGAAGAAAACGAAAAGAAAAAGGTAAAAGGTTGGCCATTGCTTTTTCTTCTTTCACGTCCAAACGATACCAGTTTTCCGTCGCGTCAACCAGCCCGTTGAGCAGCAGTTGCTACAGCTGCTTCACGCCATAACCAAACGCCACCACCAAACGACCCTTCCAGCGACGCCAAGCTACCAAATGACCAGCTTTGCTTCACCACCTCCAAACCCTTCCTGTCGTGACCAAACTACCAGTAAACCACCCCCTCCTTCACGTCCGTCGACCACTGAACTCCCTCGCGTCCAGCCAGTCACCCGCTCGGGTCGCTGACAGCCAAACCACCATTATTGTGGCTGCTGCCCAGTTCCTCCATATCCATAACCAGTCCAAATAACCACATAACTTCCACGACCAAACAGACCCGTCAGCAGCCCCCCCCCTCATCGGAATTGCTGCCCAGCTCGTCGCGCCACACCCCAGCCCAACGGTCAGCGCTACTGCTACTGCTGCGTCGCGTCGCCAACGACCCCTACTCCTTCAGTCCGGAGAACCAGCAGTCTGCTTCTTCCTCACATCCAAACGAGCCCTTATGCTTTATCTTGTCGTCTCAGTCTACTGCGTCGAAACAAACCAGCAGCAGCCAACATCTCGGGTCGCTGACAGTCTTGGTTTGAGCTTTTTGTTTCCGTTGAGGTCGTCGTTGTTCGTCGTTGTTCGTCGACGTTAATCACAAGTAGGTCACCTCTGCCCATGTCCTTCATATTTGCTTCTGGTAATATGTATATGTGATTGTTGAAATACAATCCTAGTTCATGCGGATAGTATGCAATTGAGCGAGACATATATACATGATGTTTATGAATTGCTATTTCTTGCTAATTAACTCCGTATGGTATTAAAATTTGGCCGTGAATGTCTCTTCCTTTGTTTCGTTACTTTAAGTAGTTATTTGGCACTTTGTTTCTCCATGTTTAGATTGTTGTTATCCAAATATTTGTCACAATAGGTGTTTGTACACATTCTGGAAGATGTTAATTATTTTAGCTTGTCTTAATAGTTGCTTATACGTGTAGTAGTAATTTTAAAATTATAGTAGTAATTTTAATTCCACGAAAAATACTTTTTCCATCAAATAAGTTCAATCCACAACCCATGACCTCCGCTTAATTAATTTTAATCCTTTAGAAATCGAGGTGTGTCATCAGTTGAATTGTCAATGACCTCGCAAAGTAGAAAAATGTAGTTATTTTAGCCTTAACCTTTTATTTTTAAAATAGAAATGAGACGAGCCTCGCCAAATAAAAATGCAAATTGCGGGGCCCTCAATAATTAGTCATAATAAATACTTAGAATTTGGGATGGACTGTTTAGTGAATTTCACTGTCTTCCCCAAAGATAATAACGCGTTAGCCTTTTTAGACGCGATTTAATTAAATTATTTTCTTAATTCGGGTGCACATTTATGTGACCCAAATCCAAATCTCAGCGGAGTCGAAATGTGTCTCTAATCACGGTACATTAATTGTGACGTGGTTCGAGATGCATTTCCACGACGTTGCAAATTCTTTAAAAGAATAATTAATGAGACGAGCCTCGACAAACAAAGTGCACAATCTGCGGGGCGCTCCATACGTGTTGTTAAAAATCACTTAGACTTCGGGATGAGCCGTTTTAGTAAAATTTCACGGCCTTACCCAAAATAATAATACGCTAGTCGCTTTAGGCGCGCCTTTAATAATTTAATTTTCTTAAACTCGGGTGCACATTTATGTGACCCAAATCCAAATCTCAACGGAGTCAAAGTGTGTCGACGACCACGGGTACATTGATTGTGACGCGGTTTGAGATACATTTTCACAATATTGCAATTCCTTGTAAAAAGTAATAATAATAATTATGAAAGCGGTAAAAAGATAAAATTTGCACATAAGTTCATATTTGTATAAAATCAGATAATCAAGCCGAATATAACAGTTGAGCGACCGTGCTAGAACCACAGAACTCGGGAATGCCTAACACCTTCTCTCGGATTAACAGAATTCCTTATCCGGATTTCTGGTACGCAGACTGTAATATGGAGTCATTCTTTTCCTCGATTCGGGATTAAATTGGTGACTTGGGACACCATAAAATCTCCCAAGTGGCGACTCTGAAATAAATAAACAAATCCCATTTCGATTGTCCTTTAACTGGGAAAAACTCCTACGCCCCTCGCGGGGGCGGAAAAAGGAGGTGTGACAGAAAGAAGAAGAGGAAAATGAGTCGGAGAAGATGACGAAAAGTGGAGGAGGCAATGGTGGAAATGGTGGTGGACATAAAGAAGAAGAAGGAAATAAAAAAAACAAAAAAAAACTATTTTTTGGGCTTTTCACGCACCCATATTGGGTGAAACTCACTTTATGTGCCAACTCAGCAAGAAGTGTTTAATTGGAACAAAGTTCATGTAACGTACGTGCTCAATAGGAACTCTCTTAAGTTCAGGTGTCTAAATGAAAGATCGTGCCAACTTTAAGTGTCTCCGTATGTATTACGCCTTTTCAAAAACATTTTGATATCATGATACCACGGCTGGACATTTGGTTCTGTCTCAACCATATTGCAATAACCATGCCTTTCTCGGACTTGGATTTCCAATGGGTCAATGTGGACATTGCTTGGATATGGCAACATCTAGGCCAAAATAACGAGTGCATCGGCTAACTCATTGTGAAACCGAGGAATGTAACTGAACTCGACTAACTTGAACCACTTGCTGAGATCTTCCACATGTTGCCTGTATGGAATAAGCTTGACATCCCGAGTTTCCCATTCTCCCTGAGCTTGTCGGATAATCAGATCCGAATCTCCCATGATTATCAATTCTTTGACATCTTGGTCGATTGCCGTATTCATACCCATGATGTAGGATTCATACTCGGTAGTGTTGTCTGTGCAAAAAAACTGAAGCCGAGGTTGTGGCTGGATAGTGTTGACTAGTGGATGAGATCAAAATTGCCCCAATCCCGACACCTTTTGCGTTCACAGCTCCATCGAAGAACATTTTCCAAGCATTGGTGTCTTCTGCTGTTACCTCAACTGAATTCACTTCCTCGTCTGGAAAGTAAGTACTCAAAGGTTGATATTCATCATCAACAGGGTTTTCAGCCAGGTGATCTGCTAGAGCTTGGGCTTTCATTGCCATGCGGGTGACATAGACTATGTCAAACTCAGTGAGCAGGATTTTCCATTTTGCTAACCTCTCTAAGGGCATCGACTTTTGGAATATGTACTTCAATGGGTCCAGCTTGGTGATGAGATAGGTGGTGTAGGCCAATAGGTAATGCCTGAGCTTCTGAACGACCCAAGTTAGGGCACAACAAGTCCTTTCTAGCAAAGTGTATTTGGCTCCGTAGCCAGTGAACTTCTTGCTAAAATAGTATATTGCCTGCTCGTTCTTCCCGGTCACATCATGTTGCCCGAGGACACATCCGAAGAAATTCTCCAAGACTGTCAAATACAAAATCAAAGGCCTTCCAGGTTCGGGTGGGACCAAGACAGGCGGATTCAACAGATATTCTTTGATTTTGTTGAAGGCTTCGTGGCACTCATCTGTCCATTTGATTGACGTATCTTTCTTTACCAGCTTAAATATGGGCTCACATATGGATGTCAACTAAGCAATGAAATGGCTGATGTAATTCAACCTTCCCAACAAGCTCATAACCTCTTTCTTGGTTCTCGGAGGAGGTAAATCCCGAATAGACTTTATCTTTGTCGGATCTAGTTGAATGCCCCTCTGACTGACTATAAATCCCAAGAGCTTGCTAGACAAAACCCCAAATGCACATTTAGCCGGATTTAGCTTCAGGTCATACTTGCACAGCCGCTCAAAGAACTTTCTCAGGTCCCGAACATGGTCTTCTTGTGTCCTAGATTTGATGATCACATCGTCCACGTACACCTCGATCTCTTGGTGCATCATGTCATAAAAGATGGTAGTCATAGCCCTCATATAAGTTGCCCCAACATTCTTCAAGCCAGAAGGCATGACCCTGTAGCAATAGGTGCCCCAGGGTGTGGTGAAGGCTATCGTTTTCGCATCTTCTTCATCCATCAAGACTTGATGATACCTAGCATAACAATCCATGAAAGATTGTATCTCATGTTTGGCACAGTTATCAATGAGGATGTGGATGTTTGGCAAAAGGAAGCTGTCCTTGGGACTTGCTTTGTTCAGATCCCGATATTCAACACATACTCGTGTTTTCCCGTATTTCTTTGGCCCCGGGACCACATTAGCCAGCCATGTGGTATATCAAACCACTCGGATCACCCCCGCCTTCAACTATTTTGTGACCTCTTCTTTGATCTTGTCATTGATATCTGTTTTGAACTTCCTTTGTTTTTGCTAGACAAGGTGTAATCGGGGTAAGCTGGCAACTTGTGGACCACTAGATCAACACTTAATCCTGGCATATCATCATAAGACTAAGCAAATATATCTTTGAATTCGAACAAAAGTTGGATCAATGCATCCCTGGTTGTTTCATCTGTGTGAATGCTTATCATGGTTTCTTGGACCTCTTCTGAACTACCCAAATTAACTAGCTTAGTTTCATTTAAGTTTGGCTTAGGTTTATTCTCAAATTGTTCCAATTCTCGATTTATTTCCCTAAGAGCCTCTTCTTCATTGTATTTCAGTTCTTGATTCATTATTTCATGATTAGACAGCGTGTTTGGATCTGGGCATGAAATCCGCATGCATGTCATATTATTTAAAGCCGCATTATTAGAACTGAAAGAAGAAATAAGAAAAAGTAACAAAAATCAGAAAGAATGAACGATGAAATATTGATTTCATTTCATTGAATTTTGAAGATAACAAGGTTTACATCAGAATTTAAAGACAGTAAACTAAAAGAAACATCCGAGTTACACCCTGGAATAACTCGTTATATGGAAAAGGTGGCAAGACTGGACTACCGAGAGTCCCGCCTGACTGGGAACGGAGTACCTTCTAGTTTTGCAACTTGGCATTGGGCCCCATATACAGTACCTCAGTGGTCCTCGAGCCTTCTCCTGGCTGGACCATGTGGGTTTCATACAATATCTGCCTCATAGCTCCATATATTTCTTCTATTTCTTAGGCTGTGAAGGCCTCATCTTCCTCTTCTATGTACTTGGTCTTGACGAATGTCTTGAAAAGGTGGGGATCGGCTGAGGCAAGACCCAAACATTGTTCTTTCGCTCATTTGCCCATGTTTCATCAGCTGACGTGGCTTGAAAACCCACACCAAAGAACTTCTCGCTAGCAGCCAGAGTGATATGTTCTGTGATACCTTGCAATAATGTCCCGAGCCCCTTCCCGGGCTTATAAACATGCCTGATCATTTCCTTGGCAACCATAATTGATGCATTTGAGAGAAAGGGTTGAGGGCACGGGCTCCCTTCTTCACATTGGTCTGCAACCACAACCTCGAAAACTTGATAGACTATATGTTCGCTACCTTCCCTAGCTTCGAGACATGGGACTGATGGGTCCCTATAAATTGATTGCTCATCCTCTCCGTGGACTACAATCTCTTGATCTTTATATTCAAATTTCACCATCTGGTGGAGAGTGGAAGGTACGACCCCTGCCATGTGAATCTAAGGCCTTCCCAAGAGGAAATTATAAGAAGTGTCCATATCGAGGACCTGAAATGTCACCTCAAAATCCATAGGACCAATAGTCAAAATCAAATCAATCTTGCCTATGGTATCTCTCTTGATGCCATCAAAGGCACGCACATAGACATTGTTAGGCTTGATTATCTCAATCCCAATCTCCATTCTTTGCAAAGTTGAGAGAGGGCAGATATTAACTCCGGATCCGCCATCCAGCATGACTCTCTTCACATAGTATCCCTCACATTTAACTGTCAAATGGAGGCTTTGTTGTGGGCGGACCTTTTAGGGGGAAAATCATTCTTGCTAAATGAGATCTGGTTGATTGCGAAGAATCTTTCTACCATCCTTTCTAGTTGTTCAACAGTGGTTTCAATCGGAACATAAGCTTCATTGAGGGTTTTTATCAACACTTTCTGATGCTCGGTTGAGCTTACCAGCAGAGACAAGAGTGAGACCTGTGAAAGAGACTTTCGGAGTTGGTCTATTACCTCATAGTCCGCAGTTTTCATTTTACGGAAGAATTCTTCGACCTCCTCAACACTGACGGGCTTCTTGAGTGGGAAACGCTTCTTTTTGGCTTTGTTCAAATCCTCCAAGTTAAGGTATTTCTCAACTGGGTTAGTTTCATTTGCTTCTCCTAGGACCTCTTTTCCCTTGTAGGTTACTACCGCCTTGTTATAATTCCATGGGACGACAGTAGGGTCTGTCATGGGCTTTTACGGTGCGCGGCCAATAACCATAGGCTTATTCAGCCTTGGTGAAATTACTGGCCTTCGTACCATATAGGCCCTTTTAGGCACATATATCTTAGATCCCTTGTTCAGCTCGAACCTTCTTGGAGGGCTCAATGTCATTTGTTCTTTCCTGTGACCCCGGGGAACATAAAGAATGACATCTTTCGGAGGTACTGCCCCAGTTTTGGTTTCCATTGTCTTTTCTGCACTTTTGGGGGTGGGTTTACTCTTCTTCTCCCACTTTTCTTACTTTGCATCAGCCTTTGGCTTCTTCTCGACATCAGCGATGGCGATGATGGCTTTCAAGGCAGGATCAAACTCTTTATCTTCGCCAATCATCCCAATAACGGGCCCATTGTTGTGAGCCGGTAATGGGTTGTTGGTCACATTAGGAATTTCTTCATCCTTCAGCACTATCCGTTTTTGCTCTATGAGATTTTTAATAGCCTTTTTTAGAGTCCAACAGTCTTCAGTGTCATGTCTTTCCACTCCATAATGATAGGCACATCGGGTACCGGGTCGGTAGGAAGGTGACTCTGGGTTTTGTCTATTCGGGGGTACGGATTGTAGCAAACACATTTGGACCAGTTTAGGGAAAAGGCTAGAATATGACTCACCAATAGGCGTGAAGTTTGTTCTTTTGGGTGGTTCCCGAGCATGGGCATTGTAGGGGAAATTATGTTGTGAAGGTCGGGGATTATACTGAGCTTGGTGATGAGGGTTATATCTAGAGGGTGGAGCTCTGTTAAACTATTGTTGTGGCCGAGCATATGGATGGGCGTTCATTACCGCGTAAGGCTGGGGGACCATAGCATAAGCCACATCCTGGTGGGGATAATAATGTTGCGGGGTGCTTGGAGAGAAGTAACTTCTGGGTGGACGGGGGTTTCTCGGACCTAAAGTTGCCAATGCCACTTCTTCCTTCTTCTTTCTATTTGTTACACCTCCAGACCCGCTTTGAATTTCTTGGGACATAGCTCTTATGGAAGATTGGCTCAATATGCGCACTGTTTTCAGACCATTCTCGACCATCACACCAATTTTGATGGCCTTAGCAAATGGTTTCCCCATTGCAGACATCTTATTCTGAAAGTAGTCAGCCTCGTGGGCTTGTAGAAAAACACTAACCATTTCTGTTTCATCCATCGGGGGCTTGACCCTGGCCTCTTGTTCATGCCATTTAACAGCATATTCTCGGAAACTTCCGATGATTTCTTCTTGAGATTCAACAAAGAATTCCTGTCGGGAGCTATGTCTATGTTATACTGAAACTGCCTGACAAAATCTCGAGCCAGATCATCCCAAATGTGCCAACGAGATATGTCCTGATCCATGTACCATTCAGATGCAATGCCAACTAGACTCTCTCCGAAATAAGCCATTAAGAGCTCTTCTTTTCCGCCTGCCCCTCTAATTGATATAAATATCTGTTGAGGTGGGCTATGAGATCACCGTGCCCGTCATACTTCTCGAACTTGGGAGTTTTAAAACCCAGAGGTAGGTGGACATGTGGAAACATACACAAATCAGCGTAGGATACGCTCTTTTGACCACTTAAACCTTGTATACGCTTAAGGCTCTGTTCCATACTCCTCATCTTCCGAGTGATTTCTTCCTGCTCGGGGTTCTTTGTGGTTTTCTCCTATCCCACGGTAAACTCGTACCGGGGTTGTTGAGGGTAGGAATTGGTGGTGAAATGGATAGGTTCTGGTGGAAAAGATGGTACTTGGAAAGTAAAAGATGATGGATCAAAGCTTGGCCTGGGTACAGTTGGATGTACCGCAACCGAGGTTGGTGGTGCGATAAATATGTTAGAGGCCGCTCCCGAAACCACCTGGGGGCGAACCTCAGAAGGTGTTCCGGTGAAGTGAGCCGAGTTGGTGGGGTATCCAAGTGGGGTATTTGGGTAATTGATTGGGACATTGGAATTTCCACTTGCTCTGGGAAGTATCTCGGGGAAACCGGGTATGGAACTTGGCGGCTCTCTCCCATTGGACTAGGCGTCCCACATTTCCAGCACATGAAGGCGTAATGCCCTATTCTCTTCAGCTGTCGCTGACTCTAAGGTTGGGATAACCGATAGCGGGCTATCCTCTGAGATGAAAATTGTTGGTGGATGACCTTCTGATGACATTTATACACTACCCTTGGACTTGTAAAGTACGAGTGTGAAGCCAGGTTACCACAAACCAACCACCTTAAAAACGGAACCTATACTCAACAGTAGACAACAAACTGGTTAGTTTGAAGTAGTTAACACATAGGAAATCGCACATTGGGGGTGTGATGCACCTATACAGTTAAATGTGTTTCTACATTTTGTGCAACGATTGCATGTCTCATCCCAGCTTTTAATTATCTCCCCGATCTTCTCTCTTGCTCTCTTTGCACTCTCATTTCTCTCTTGTTCTCATTATTTTTTTCTTGTTTTTTCTCTTTTATTTATTTACAAAAATCATGACCGGATCCGATGAAGATTGCCTACGTATCATGGCGTCGCGTGAATCAGATCATCACGTAGTTCAAGGAATAAATGCAAAAAGTAAAGAAACAATTTTTGGGGTTTTCCTAATTTTCATTAATAAAAACTTCTGCTTTTTCTGAGTTACAAAAGACTCCATCATACTTTTTCTAGGAATTTAAAACTACAAACAGACTCGAAACATACTTTAAAACCAGAAACTGTTATACATACTCAAAATGAAAGTCAAAAATACATAAGTGCTTCTACTCCAGGGACCTATGGGACATCAATCGGTCTCGCCACGGGCCTATGTGCAAGATCCCCTTGGAGTCGCTTCAGGTCCCTCATTATTTGGCGAACAAAGGTCATCACTGCGGCCAAGAAGGTGGTTCGAATCATGTCTTCACATTCATGGCACTTCATGATGATGTAATCAGCAATTGCTCTAACCCTTTCCCTGATGATACCCTTTTCTTGGAGCAAATGCCCGATTTGCTGAGACCTAGCTTCTAGCACTTGGGTGTCATGATAGTTTTGACCCTGCAGCTGTTGCATATCTTCCTCTAGCTGGGACATTAATGCATAGAAATGTTCCCTTTCCGCTCTAAAGTTCTTAGCTTGTTTGGCCATCTCATTTTCAAGGGTAGTTAGCCTTTTCTTCAAATTTGTGATTGTTCCCTCATATTTACTTTTTAACTAGCGTACAAACTCCGCCCGTCCCTCTGCGTTCTTTGTCAACTGTGCCCGGGCTCTTGCCAGATTACCTTTGGATTTTTTCAAGTCATCCTGATACTCAGATATTTTCCTTCTAAGACCATTTATGAGACTTTCATCTGTTCGGCTCCTTTCCTGATTCTCAGCAACTATTTTCATGTTTTGGATCTAGGCTCGAAGGAATTTGTTTTCTTGAGCCAGCTTCTTCTTTTCCCCGTCATTAGCAGCAGCTTGTACACTATTGTCAAATTTAAGATCTCGAATTTGCCCTTTCAACTTGCTTATTGTGGCTCTATAGCTTGCATCTTTGGCCAACCAATCCCATTGCTCCCGTGAATCATCAGTGAATTGCTGGACGTGGGTCTTTTAGTAGGCCGTTCGGGCTCCTGATGGACTTAAAACCTCTTACCAAATCAAGTTGTGTAATTAGGCTCTAATTTGCCTTTAGATAGATCCCATACCAGAGTCTTTGGCTCTAGTAATCTACACTGATTCCAAATCTGACGAACTTTTCCTTCTGGGAACACAGCTTTCCTTCGGCTCAGATCTTCATCATGTGGGATAGTTTGGTACCTGCCTAGTTGTCACAGCACCATGTGTGGCGCATATTGCTGAATGCTCCGGAGACCCATTAAGAGAAGATAGCACACCTCTGACATATAAATGACTTCAGTGACCGGAAGCCAACCGAATGTCCACTCAATTTTGTTTGAAGTTAAAGAACTCAAATGTGCAAACCAGACCTCTGTACCTTCTGGAAATTCACAACCCACCATCCGGTTTTCATGTTCTTCAATGTAATTCAGACCAGTCATACCGTAGTTCTTGTACCCCAGACGGTGGCAAAGATGTTCTTGCATCCACAGTTGTAGAAACACGTTACATCCCTCGAAGAATTTTTCCCCTTCTCGGTAGACAGTTAGAGCTCGATAAATCTCCGCTAAGATCATTGGAACAAGGGTGCCATTAGCTTTTTTAATCATGACGTTGGCCATTCCCATAAGACCCAATTCTATATTTCCATCCTTTCTTGGGCAGATTAAAACACCCAGGAATGCCACTATAAAAGCCAATCCTCGACGTGCTTCCCATTTATCTTTGTTTCCTAAATGAGTTAGGCCAGTATCCGGAGCCTCAAAATCGTGGGGATCGCCATAATATTGGTACAAGAAATAGAATGTGCTAAATTCCTCAAATAGATTTTCATCTTGAACCTCCCGACTGATGCTCAGAAGGTCCAAAAATTTATGAGAAGTCACTGTTATTGGTGCCACTTGGTACCAACTTCTGAGGTTCCCATTAAGTCCGGCATAGCCCGCTATTTCCTCAAGCGTGGGGTTTAGCTCAAAATTAGAAAAATGGAACACATTATGCATCGGGTCCCAAAAAGGTATCAAAGTCTCGATTACATCCAACCTCGGTTCGATTTTCAGAAGACCAACAAGACCGCCCAAAACTTTTACCACAGTATCTCTGCTGACTTTTCCTAAGTCATTCCACCACATATAGAGTTCTAATAGGATTTCTTCAAGGATTGTGAAGGGTTCATTTTCAATTGTGCTCATCCTGCACATTTATTAGAGTCATAGGTTAAAAGATCATGAATTACTTTGACTCAAAGAAAAGTTAACAATTTTTTTTTTCAAAAATTTTCATTTCAAAACAAAAAACCGCCTTTGCAAATACGGCCCTCCAGCAACTCAGGAAAGAAGATTTTAGGGCTGTGTTTTCTAATAGGCCAAAATTTGAAAAAGGAACCATAGGTGGCTATTCTTGCAAAAGCAGCCTTCTGGTGCCCTTTTGGGGCATTTTGGCTATTTAGACAAGAACGACATCACCTAACTTATTTATGACAAAACAATAAAATTTTTGTTCTTTTTGGGTTATTTTTGCAAAAATAGAGTTGGACTCAATGCCTACGTATCCCACATCCGGTGAGAATCAAACTTGCGTAGTTCGGGCAGTTAAAACAATACCAAATATTTTTCTCGAAGCAAAAATTCCTTTTCAAAATTTCGGCAGAGTTTTGATATTTTTTTGGATACTGATTTTTTTTTAAGACAGGTATTTATCTCTCTCAATCCTCAAATTGATTTTTCCCAACTTTTCTTCATTTTTCAAAAGCTGGTCAACATGCAATCCAAAGCAAATAAATGTACAAGTAGCAAGTAAAATGCATCAGGATGTTCTTTTGATTTCGGGTGCACCTGTCCTAGACGGACACAACCCCTGTGTTGAGTCCCAAAAGTCAGTTGCAGGTGAAGCAAACAAGCGTTCCTATTAGGGATCTGGCATGAGGCTTTGTTATACTAGGTTTAATACCTTGGGTGTATTATTCTAGACCTGGCTTACCCGAGCGGACAGCTCGAGCCTGGGGGGAGGGGAGGGGCAGCGTACCGAGAATACAGAAGCTTCACCGGCTTTGCAACTTGTCCGAACCTCGTTCTAAAATTGGGATATGACTCTAACAGAAAAGCAGTTACACGAAGTGCACACTTCCCAGATGAATTAGAAGACTAAGAGAGAAGAGGATTTCGTAGCAATTTATATACAGTCCAAACAATATTAAAGAGGTAAAAAACAGTAATTAGCACAATAGGCGCAACATGTAAAAATCAGATAAACATAAGCCAACTATAACAGTTATTTTAAGCTCGAATTCTTGAACCCTGAACCAAAAGTTCTGGGTTTTGTTCCCCAGCAGGGTCGCCAGAGCTGTCACACCTACCTTTTACCACCCGAGAGGGTATATAAGGGAGTTTTTCCAATTAAAGTGACATTATTCGAAATGGGATTATTTTTATTTAATTCAGAGTCGCCACTTAGGATAATTTATTTGGTGTCCCAAGTCACTGGTTTATTTTAAAATCCCAAATCGAGGAAATTTCGACTTTATTTAAAAGTCTGCGAACCAGAAATTCTAAGTAAGAAATTCTGTTAACCGGGAGAAGGTGTTAGGCATTTCTGGGTTTCGTGGTTCGAGCACGGTCGCTTAAACTATTAATAATTAACCTATTATCTGATTTACTACATGTTTTAAACCTATTGTGCATTTTTTACTTTATAATCACTTTTAATTATTTTTAACCGCTTTTTAGAATTTATGGAATTATTTCTTGAACAAGTTACGATTGTCATACACTTGCTATTTTGTAACACGCCGCAAACCACGCTACATGAAATGCACCCATGATTTGCGATATGTTTATTTTATTAATATTCAAAGTTGTTATGATCGGGTCACATGAAATGCACACCTGAAATTAGAAATCACAACTACGTCATGGGAACCATACCCGTAGTTATGATTGAATTAATTAAAGTACGCGCCTAAAGCAACTACGAAGGTTCAAATTAATAACACCATTTATGAGAGCCATGGAGGGTTTAATTGATGGCACGCGTCAATTTTAACAAGGATTTACTCTTGAATTAATTTCATGAGGGCCTGGGTTAAGGGGTTTTATGGCACACCTCATCTTGATTTTAACTAAAAGGGGTTTGCAATTTTATTTAATTAAGATTAGAGATACTAATTTTGAAGCTCAAACTAGGGAATCTTTCAACTAAAAAATGAGAAGGTTGGGCTTGAAATTATTATCTCTTGGAGGGGTTGGGCCAACGATGGCCCATTAGTCAATTATCTAAAAAGGGATCGGCAGCCTTGAACTTATTTTTAGGCTGGAATCAGCTATCAAGAGTAAAGGACTCAGAAATATTTTGCTAAGTCCAAATGGAACAGCCCATATTGGGCTTATATGTAGGCGGGCCTATTTTCGCAACTAGGCCTATCCACCTCTAACATTAACAGCGTTTGCATATAACAACTAAATCTCAGTTTACTACTTAATTAAAATAAAATCAAAACTTGGAAATCAAATTGTCATCCAGTTTGAAAGTTAACCACATGATTTGCAAGACAAGAGAAGCATACACTTGAAACATGATTTATAAAAAAAAAAGGAAACAGCCTGGATTTGGGCTCAGGACCCAGGCTCAATGGCCTAGGTCCAGATTCATTTCATTGATCAAATTCATTTGGGCTTTAAATTCAGCCCTACTCCAAACGAAAATAGCACTACCCTTACGGATTGGGCTCACAACTTAGCCCATTGTGCCACTATACTTATGAAAGTTTTATAGCAGTCCTACCAATAACTTAAAACAAAATTAAAGCCTCACTTATTACAACTTTTCATATCAGAAAATAACTCTCTTAAGAAAATCAAAACTATTGCATGGTAATCCTATTAAATACATGAAATACTAATCTATCCACTAAGCTATTACAATCTCCATATGACCAAATGAACATTGCCTCTCTTGGACATTGCTTATCCATAGAGACCGTGCCTCTCATATGATCTATACTAGATTTTAGCAAGCTTGAGCAGTGGAGTTTTAGATTTCTTAGCCTTTGGACCTGCTGATTTGGTCAACTAGTGACCAAATCTGCAGGTAAACAGCTTACAGCCAAAGCAAACAAAGAAGGAAAAATAAAAAATTTTGAGTAAGAGGAGGTTATCAGATAGAATGAAGGGGAAAGGAAGGAAACATGATCACACACTTCATTAATTACCTCAACCATGGGGATTTAATCATGTCATATGACCAATGCAACAAGAAACAAGCATATATACAAATAAACAATGCTAGATCCATACAAGAAAGCAATACTCATGATATAAGAAAAACTAATGGGGCAGGGATTCATACATTTTAAAAGAGAGAAACCTCAACACTGTAGTAACTTCAGCATGCAAATCACAGTAGGAAACATACAAATATGTAAACATTGGCAAAACAAGAACCAATTTGTATTTATCTTAAGTTCCAATTACACATACTTGAACATGAAGGAAACTGTGTACCTTGAGGCAGCAAACAAGACAGCAAATAAAAATGAAAGAAACAAATTCTGGAGAACTTCAAAGGCACAGAAAAGCAGCAACAAACAACACAGCTATAGTAACCCCAAATGAATCAAAATTTCAGACCCAAAACCAGCCAGCTGAACCCAAAAATCCCAGCTAGTAGACCAAGAAAACTCTCTATTTTCAAACCATGCTTTTAAATTTGTAAGGAATCAGAAAATGAGAGGTTTTGAAGTTTTTCCAGATTTTTTGGAATCTGAATTTTTAGAAAGAAAAAGGAGCTTTTTGTGCAGAGAATAACGCTAAAATCCGTGTATCTTCTCCGTGTGGGAGTGAGGGAAGGTTCCCTTTATATAGAGTGCCCAAAGAATGGCATCTAGGGAATATTCTACCTCAAATTCTCTGGCTAATACATTATTTCTGCAGAGGATAAAATGTACAACTGTCCATTTTCAGCTCTTTTGAAACTAATTTGGACAGCTGGTACACTTTCTAGAATATTCTGATATTTTTTCAATGTAAAAGTCCAGTTTTAACCTTTTATAATCTATTTATTTCATTTTTACCTAAACTTTTAGTTCAGTTAGGTCCTTAAGTTTCTACTGATTTCAAAACCATGACAAACAAAGGCAAGCCTAAAAAGGATTGGGGATTTGAATCAAAGGTGTCTAAAAAAGAACAAATGGTTGTAATTAATCAGAAAAATAGAAACATTTAAACTAACTAAATCTTAACAATGCTGAGTTCTAACACCTATGGTGTCTATAATTAAACAGAATCACAAAGACTAAAAGACCTTAAACCAATTCGAAACTAACAAGGAGGAAACATCTACACCTAATTAATCTAAACTTATGCAATTGCCTAATAAAACTTAAACATGGTTCGCCCAATTTACTAAACAAGAATTAATAATTAAACTAAACAGTTGTGAAATAAAGAAAAGAAAAATCTAAAAAAAATCCTAAAATATGCAGCTAAATGGAAACAATTAACATAAAAATAAAATAATTAAAACAAGGTAAAAGTAGAGAGAAAGAAAAAGGAAATTACCTAAAATTGGATTTTGTTATGAACTCGGCCAAACTTCAAAAGGCATAAATGAACGTTAATCACCATTAATCGATTTAAGAATAGTCGACTAATGGATATTTTAGTTCATTTGACTAAGCACTGATCAAGAGAAGAAGAAGAAGAAAGAATTAGGGTTCTTCCGGAATCAGAGATTTAAACTTCGACTAGATTGGGGCTGATTCGAGGAGACTAAGGGTGGTTTGGGGTTCAGATAGGGGCAAGGATTATAGGGTGTGAGTTTGGAGTGGTTTGGAATAATTAGGGTTTTGGACGGATTTTTCGATCTAAGATTCAAAGAACTCGACAATGATTCGAAGGAAACTAGTTGGAGATTAGGAATGAGGAGGCTATAGGGGTTCTGTGGTGTAAATTTGGGGAGATTTGGAGTGACAACGCCGTCGTGGGTGATTTCCGGTGGGTGGTCTACGGTGGAGCCGATGAGGGGTGAGAGAAGGTGAGAGAGATGAAGTGAGGGGTCTTTTGGGGGGTTGGGGGGTCTGTTCGGACAAGTTTATACAAAAGCAGCATTCTGTTCACAATTGTTGGATCACACATGATCAACGACTGTGATGACAAGGGCCAAAACGGGGTCGTTTGATGGTAAGGAAGACTTGACCGGGTAGTTTAATGTTTGGGCTTGGATTTGGGCGACTTTTGTGCTGGATTGGGGGTGCAAAAATCAGCCTAAATCAATTAAAAGAAACCCCTTTTCAAATACCTCTATTTTATTCACTTTATTTTCTTTTCTTTCTTCTTTTTTTTAATAATAAATCCTAAAATTAAAAATCCTAAATTATCTAAATGTGAAATTAAATTAATTAAATAATTATAAAAATTATAAACATCATTTAATTAAAATCTAAAAGACAAAAGATGTAAAATGAGCTATTTTTGAGATTTTCCAATTTCTATAAAACCAATAATTACTGATTAATCCTAAAAATATAAAAATAAAGCCTAAATGCAATGCATGGTATTTTGATATTTTTTTCATGATTTAATAAGAATTAAACGTGCACAAAAATGCAAACAATTAATAAAAATCCTATAAAATGGCAAATAATTGGAAAAAATATATTTTCTTTGATTTTACAGGAGTATTTCATATAGGGAAAAAATCACGTGCTCACAATAATAACTTATTTTAGTCGCTTATTACACTCAAATTTACTGCACTTTAATTGAGTTTGAGCTTTAATCGCTAGTGTTTTGCACTAATTGTATGTTTTATGCCTTGTAGGAGTGATTCCGAGCTATATAGATGTTAAGGAATGAATTCAAGTGATTTAGAGCTTTGAAGTCTAAGTAAAAGTCCAAGGATTAAGCTGGGATCGTGTTCGGGGATCAACGGATGATAGTTAGAGCGAACGAAGAATCGAGTAGCTATATTGTGTACTATCTAGTAAAATGCACATAACGTTTTGCTCAGAACTCCATTTGGGCTCCACAATATATGATTGGAAAGGTAACTCAATGGGCTACAACTTTCATGTTTTACGGTTTTCCAAAACCAAACGTAACAGGGTGAAACGTGCGCGAGAGAGGCCGCGCTCGTCAGGCAGAATACTGGGCAATATGCGCGGCCACTAGCGTGGTCACGAGCGCGGCCGTGCTAGTCAAACCAGGGAAAAGTGATTTTTTTGTCTAGGAGAAGGTATAATTGTTTGGGCCCGACTCTACTTGGTATATATACATGTAAAAATAGTATTTTGATGAGGTTGGACATACTTTTTACATAATTTAGACCTAAGGAGGTTAAGGAGACCGAGGATTCGACCTAAAGAGGCAAGAACACATTAGGAGCAAGGCGGGGAATTCTTCTACAAGTTTCTCACTTCCTTCTTCCTATTTCCATTATTGTTTATGATTTTTAGTATTGTATTTAATTTTGCATACTATTATGAATAACTAATTTGTTATCTTGGGTTTTGATGGAACCTTTTGCAGGATAAATTCTTGTTATGTTTTTATATAATTGAGCGGTAGTATTTTCTCTATTTGTTCAACTATATTATTTTTGTGGTTGATTGAAGGACCCTCAATTAGCTGTGCCTATTTAGTATGTATTACTTGGGAGAGAGTGCATATTTAGGTAGTTGTTGAAACATCACTCCCGACGTATATGAGGAATCAATAACCAAGGGTTTAAAGGTGGGATTAGGGATAACGAAACCTTGGGTGCGATCTAAGTAAGCTGTAATTAAAGCCAGCTAGTGTAACTCGGGAGAGTATGTCTAGTAAATTTTCGTAATTACTCGGGAAAGAATTATAACACGCAGAGCGCTCATGATCGGTAGAGAATACTTAGGCAAAATTATAGAAGACATAGCGGGAAGGATTCCGTCAATTGGAAAAATCATAACTCTAGACCTCCTTAATCTTTTCTCCAACCTGTAGTATCTTTAGTGTTAATTTATTATTTTAATTTGTTAGTTAGTTAGTTAAACACCAGAATCTTAATATTTATAAGTTAGGAATTGTTCAAGCTTGTATTCTTGGTGATAGTGAACAACTGTAGCTAAGCCTTAGTTCTCTGTGAGATTCGACTCCGGACTTGTAAACCGGATTATATTTGCAACGATTGCTTTGTCCTTTTTATAAGTCATAGTTGGGCGTGATCAAGTTTTGACGCCATTACCGGAGAACTAACGATGTAGCTGTAGGTGTACATATTTCTAGGTTGCAAGTTTGAACTATTATTTTTGTTTTTGTGTATTTGATTATTTATTTATTTTTATTTTTTTTATTTTTGATTTGAGAGACATGAAATTTTTGAATTATGAGAGTTTTGATGTTGGTAATTCTACTTTTGATCCTCGTTATGCACATTGTGGAGGAAACCACGCAGGGCAAAATTATCAAAATATTCCCGAGAGCGAGTTACGTGCACCAACTCAATCTTATGTGTGGAATGTGAGTGATATGTGTGGTGGTCAAGATGGTCACTTTCATGGTTGTACTTATGTTTCTTATCTTCCCCCAATCCCTTACTTTGATGGTTCTTCTTTTTCTTGTGAAGTTAATAGGAACAAAGAACCCAGGGATGATGACCGAAAAGAGATCAAAGATATGTTGAAGTGTTGCATGGAACTATATGATAAGAGAACACTGAAGATACAAAGGAAAGAGGCAACTATTCACAACTTAGAGACGCAAGCAAATAAATTAATTGAACCTTGTAAAGCACAACAAATTGATATTGTGGATAGTAGCTAATATGAGCATGAATTGACTGCAGAAATTACCATTATACTGGAGGATTTAAAAAAATACGAGGATGAGCTAGAGGAGAAGGCCAGAGTAGAACACCAACAATCAATCGCACTAGATTTTGAGGATGTCGATGTCGTAGGAGAGATACTAGAGTCAACCAAGAATATTGAGGATACATATTTAGTTGACTTTATTGTCATTAGTGTTGAGAATATAGACAGTCCCAATATTCATGTAGTTGAGCGCATTGGTCCACACTCCAAACATTTTTCCACATTGTATTTGGATGATGATATAGAAATAGAGTCATCCGAGCCACTTGAGGATTCAAGGAATGAGGAACAAGGTGTTTACATTCTGGAGTTCTTCTTGCCAGAAAGTCGGAATTACACACCTCATCTAAAGGCCAAGAAGTGCAGAATACTACATTATTTTATTGGGCCAGTCAGATTTGTTTCACCACCCCAAGAGCATGATCATAGAGCAGAATCAAAACTTGGGGTCCAATTTATAAGTTCAAAGTGGAGGCAGAAAGTGATTCGCGTCGTGCCACGACGTTAAATCAAGCGCTTGTTGGGAGGCAACCCGGCTTTACTGCATCTTTTTATTTTTTAAATTGTATTATTTCTGTAGTGTCGATTTTTGATTTTCTAGAAGAGTGGAAAGTAAAGCTATTGGAAGGATGCAACAGCGAAGCAGATGGTTGGAACAAAGTGTGAGGTACCCGCACAAAGGACCAGGCCTAGGAGAAGTCTGAGTACCCTATGAGATGCTAGTGCTTCAGCCTTTGGCCTACCAGGGAGTTTCTTTTACCCTCTTGTATGTATGGGTGTGCATTGAGGACAATGCACAATTTTAAGTGTAGGGTGAGGAGATTGTCTTGGTGACTTTCTATGCTATTTTAGTTGTGTTAGTTTAATTGAATTTTTTTTATTTTTTAGAAAAACGAAAAAAAAAATTGGACTTTTCCCGACGATGGATATCCTAGACAATTTTCTTGAGGGATTTAAGTCTAAAGAAAAAAAAACAAAAAGATTTTTTTTTTGTTAGATAGTGTAGCAATTCCCCTTTGATTTTTCTTTGTGTCGCGGTTCTTTTCCAAGTGTTTTATTCGAATCGGATGTAGTTAGTTTTTTTTTTAGAAATAGGAGCCATTGTGTTGTATTTGAATTGAAGCAATATCTCTTGACTTGGTTATGCCTTGAGAATAGTGAGTACTTTGGTTGTGACGCTTAGGCTGAGTTTTTTTACTCTTGTATAAGTACCTTAAATTGTATGATTTTAACTTTACTTAACTGCTTTGACTAGAGCGTCTTGATGAATCCAATCCTGAGTGAGTTATGTGGCATGTGTGTGTGAGGTTTGGGTGTTATTCTGTGCATTGCATTTGATGCCTAGAACTTGCCCCGTGTGTTTGCAAAGCGAAATAGTAGTTTTGTTCAGTCTTAGAAGTGATATAGGTGTTTCTTTGTTGAGCCAGACGCCTAATTGTTATGTATCGTAGTTAACCCCTTTGAGCCTGTAATCCTGTTTTCTTTGGCAACCACATTACAAGTCTTACCCATTTGTTTGAATTAACCATATATTTGAACCTTCTAATCTCTCATGAGCACTTGAATTGTTATGAGCTATGTAAAAGTTAAAGTGTAGGGTGGTTGGTTTGGCTTTTGAGTGGAACTAATAAAATAAGGAGAAAGGTGCACTATTTTGAAAAAGTAAGAGCCGCATGAATTAAAAAGAAAAAGAAAAAAAATAGTTGTATTGTTACAAAAAAAAAATTCCTTGATAAGTGGTGACTTTTGATGTAATTGTGCTTGTGCTTAAAGAAGTATGGGGTAAAATACACTGATGTGAAAACGGAGTTTGGTTTGACATAAGTATCGGATTTGAATATTAAAGTATATGTATTAAAGTTCTTAGGGAGGTGTAGTCACTCTTATATCTAAATGTATCCTACCCGTCCTGCAGCCCATATTACAACCAAATAAAGCCCTACTTGATTTTAGACTGAATGAGCTCGATTAGTAGAGTAATACACTACGGGCAAGCCTATGGTGCATCTTTTGTGGCATATGAATGTTATTTCTGAGAGTGAGTGAATTCTTTCTATCTTGAGTTCCTAAGTGCTCTTAAATTTTATTGTGTGGAACTACTCTCTTTTGTTGTGTGAGGGCACTTAATTCATGAAGGACAGGTAATGTCAGTGATCTCTATGTTAGAGTAAGTGGGTGAGTTGTGAATAATGTGTGGTACTTGTGAGTCAAATCTTGAGGTGAAGATGTTACGCTTTTGTGCTTAGTCTATTTTAAATATTCTTGGTGTGATGAGTTAGAAGAATTATTTAAAAAAGGTCGATTCTATATAAAGTGTAGTTTGATTGCTCGAGGACGAGCAATAGTTTAAGTGTGGGGTGTTGATGATAGGTTATAATTACTTATTTTAGTCGCTTATTACACTCAAATTTAGTGCACTTTAATTGAGTTTGAACTTTAATCGCTAGTGTTTTGCACTAATTGTATGTTTTATGCCTTATAGGAGTGATTCCGAGCTATATATATGTTAGGAATGAATTCAAGTGATTTAGAGCTTTGAATTCTGAGTAAAATCCCAAGTAATTAAGACGGGATCGTGTTCGGAGGTCAACGGATGATAGTTAGAGCGAACGAAGAATCGGGTAGCCATATTGCGCACTGTCTAGTAAAATACATATAACGTTTTTCTTAGAACTCCATTTGGGCTCCACAATATATGGTTGGAAAGCTAACTCAAAGATCTACAACTTGTTTGTTTTACATTTTTCCAAATTCCAAACGGAACAGGGTGAAAAGCTCGCGTCAATATCGCGGCCGCGTTCGTCAAGCAGAATATTGGGCAATATGCGCGACCACTAGCGCGGTCATGAGCGTGACCGCGCTAGTCAAAACCGGGAAAAGTGTTTTTTTCCATCTAGGAGAAGGTATAATTGTTTGGACCCGACCCTACTTGGTATATATACATGGAAAATAGTATTTTGACGAGGTTGGACATACTTTTGACATAATTTAGACCTAAGGAGGTTAAGGAGACCGAGGATTCAACCTAAGGAGGCAAGAACACATTAGGAACAAGGCGGGGAATTCTTCTACAAGTTTCTCACTTCCTTCTTCCTATTTCCATTATTGGTTATGACTTTTAGTATTGTATTTAATTTCGCATACTATTATGAATAGCTAATTTGTTATCTAGGGTTTTGATGGAACCTTTTGCAGGATAAATTCTTGTTATATTTTTATATAATTGAGCGGTAGTATTTTCTCTACTTGTTCAACTATATTATTCTTGTGGTTGATTGAAGGACCCTCAATTAACTGTGCCTATTTAGTATGTATTATTCGGGAGAGAGTGCATATTTAGGTAGTTGTTGAACAACATCACTCCCGACATATATGAGGAATCAATAACCAAGGGTTTAAAGGTGGGATTAGGGATAACGAAACCTTGAGTGCGATCTAAGTGAGCTGTAATTAAAGCCAGCTAGCGTAACTCGAGAGAGTATGTCTAGTAAATTGTTGTAATTACTCGGGAGAGAATTACAACACGCAGAGCGCTCATGATCGGTAGAGAATACTTAGGCGAAATTATAGAAGACATAGCGGGAAGGATTCTGATTGAGAAAATCTTAACTTTAGACCTCCTTAATCTTTTCTCCAACCTGTAGTATCTTTAGTGTTAATTTATTATTTTAATTTGTTAGTTAGTTAGTTAAACACATGAATCTTAATATCTATAAGTTAGAAAGTGTTCAAGCTTGTATTCTTGGTGATAGTGAACAACTGTAGCTAAACCTTAGGTCTCTGTGAGATTCGACTCCGGACTTGTAAATCGGATTATATTTGCAACGACCGCTTTGTCCTTTTTATAAGTCATAGTTGGGCGTGATAAAAAAACTTCAGCAAATAGAGAACAAAACTTCAGCTATTATGCTTAAATTCAGCAATTACAAACAAAAACTTCAACATATTTTGTTCAGCACACTTGCTACTTCAGGCCCGTCTACTAGAATGCTGACGGTGTCGTGTCATATCCAGGACCGTCTGAGCTTAATAATTTTTATACGAAGCTTTAGATATACATACTATATATATAAAAAGATGACTAAAATTTCAATAAATATTACTCTAGTGTACAGCACGACCTCTTCTCCCCTGAATCCGGAACCAAAATGTGGTTTTTTACTCAAACTACACAAATAGGTGGTAAAAAAATGACCTTTTTATATATAGCGTCATAATACCTGGCGCTATATACTAACAGTAACGGAACCGTTAAGGTATAGCGCCAGGTATTGTGGTGCTATACTGTTAAAGCTGACATGGCCAGGTATAGCGCCACAATACCTGGCGCTATATATACAGCATTAATGTATAGCGCTAGGTATAGTGGCGCTATACATAGATTTCCTGGCCCCACCAATAATTCGTGACTTCAATAATTCAAAAGCGTATAGTGCCAACCTTTTGGGCGTTATACCTATATAAAAAAAATCTCGGCTAGTCATTTCCTATATAAAGAGGTTAGAATTGTATAGAAATTCATTCAAAAAATTTGTTACCTCTTGTTGAAACGTTTATTGTTCTTAAATTCTCCAGCATTTTTTCATTATGTCTGAAGAGCGTAGAATAAGAGTTTCATTATATTGGGGGGGTGAGGTTGTGATGGAGAATAACTCTGTGGGCTACAGTTTACCTTCTCAGTGTCATGTTAAATTACCACTTACAATAGAGTACGATAAATTGATATCGTTGTTATGCAAAAAACTGAGTGTGAGGAAACGTTCAGTGATACTTAAAGTAACCGGAAGATATCCGTATTCTGTCACTCCGCAAGGGGTTGCTTTTTACTCGGAGTTTAACATCGACGATGATGAAACTTTGAGTGATTTTATGAGGACTCCGGACGAATGCCAGGAATTTCTTGTAATCACAATGTTGGAGATGTACGTGAAGGTCGAAGACTTTCCAAAAAACGAGGTTGTGCGTAGCAGAGATAACCCCCAGTCATCGGGTGGTTATTATGGAGCATTTTTTGCCGGACAGGTTTTGGATGAAAGAGTTTTCCTTGATTTAAACTTATCACCGTCGGCGAATGAGCAGCGAGAAAATAATTTATACCCTGCTTTCCATAATTCACAAGACGAGTGGTAAACTTCAATTTTCATTTGTGTTAATTATGTATATTTTTGGCGTATTGAATTTGTATTAACGCTCATATATTTAATAGGGGTACCGGCCGGATATGAATTTTACAAGTGGCTCATCCGGTAGTCATCACTTAATTGAAAACGCCCATCATGAAATTTCATCACATTACGACTTGTAAGTGAAGTGATATAGCCATATGGAAATCATTTATTAATTCAGTAGCTTATATTTTTGTTGGTTGTGCAGTGAAAACGAGCAAGTTGAACCACCCGTACTCACTCAATTGACCGAAAACGACGTATTACATCGGGATCTGGCAGATGCACAGAGTGAGGAACAGAACAGTGATTACGATAACAATGTCGATGAATCCGGAGACGAGACACCCTTTTTTCGTGAGGATGGTGATGAGCAGGATGAGGAGGAAGGACCTGATTTGAAGAGAGACCCCCCTAGACGAAGAGTGTATGAGTCCGAAGTGTCGTTTCATTCAAGGGAGATTCCTTACATTGATAACTTGCCAACCGTGCCGGATGTGGAAGTTCTAACAAGGGATTTTGATGAAATCCGGACAGCAATGTGGGATGACTCTAGAGCAACGGTGCTTGCAAAGGAGATGCTTTTTCCTGATAAAATGCGCTGAAGCAGGGCTTGTAAAATGCACAACGTAAAAGAGTGTCGTGAGATGCAGGTATGGGAGTCAAGTCCGATGGTATACAAGGTTGTTTGCCGCAGGTGGTTTTTGGCCATGTAATTGGATGTTGCGTGCAACCAAGAAGAAGACAGGTATGTGGAAAGTGGGTAAATACATTCCCACCCACACATGCGAAATGGACACATTCAACGGGAATCACTTCAACTTGGATATTGACTTGATTTCTCTTGTACTTATTCCGCATATTGAAGCATCCATAAGGTATACAATCAAAGAGTGCATTACATCGGTCCACCAGGAATATGGTCATACCATTACAAAAAGAAAGGCATTTCTCGGGCGCAAACGAGCGTTTGAAATTGTCTACAGTAATTGAGATAAGTCATTTGCATCTCTGCCAAAGTACATGGCCGCACTGCAGCACTTTAACCCCGGGACAGTTGTTGAATGGAAGCTTGAGCAGAGTCCAGGAACACCAGAATACATATTCAATTACGTGTTCTGGGCGTTTAAGCCAGCAATTGATGGTTTTTCGCATTGCCGACCAGTAATATCCATAGACGGAACTCATGTTTATGGAAAGTACGATATCAAGCTATTGATAGTTATGGCAGTAGATGCTAATGGACAAATATTTCCTCTAGTTTTTGTTGTTTGTGCCAATGAAAGCACAGAGACGTGGACGTTGTTTTTGAACCACATGAAAGAGCACGTTGTCAAACAGCGTTCAGGTATTTGTCTAATATCTGATCGGCATGGTGGTATATTAAGTTCTGTGGAGAACTTGCCTGCATGGTAAGAACCTTATGCATACCACCGTTATTGTGTGAGGCACTTTAAGGCCAATTTCCAGAAGGCACATCCCAACAAGGATCTACATGATTTGATGTGGATGGCCGCAACAGACCACCAACAGCATAAATTCCGGAGGCATATGGATTCTATCAGGCAAGAAGACGAGGCAGCCTATCGTTGGTTAATGCGACATGACCCTAAAAAGTGGACGTTGCATGCGGATGGTGGAAGACGATGGGGAATTCTTACTACAAACGTGTCAGAGTCCTTCAACGGGTTATTGAAGTCGGCAAGAGGATTGCCCGTCAAAGCCATGGTGCGGATGTCGTTCAAGCAGATGGCAGAGAGGTTTGTTCAATGGTCTGCAGCTGCAACGGAATTGATGGAGAGGGGTGTTGAATTTATGCCAGTGACTATGAAGAGATTTGAGAAATACAGACGGCGAGCACATTGGCATTCATTTTTGCAGTATGATAACGAAAGAGGTGTTTTTGAAGTTCGCACCGCTATCCATAATAATCGGGGTAATAATGTACATACTGTAAATGAATCTGTAAGGTTATGCTCCTGTGGGAAATGGTCCATCACATGCCTTGCTCACATGCCATCAAATGTTTTCAACGTGTTAGTTATGCGGAGACCAACTATGTTGATCAACAATATAGTGTTTCCAAGTACCTAAACACATATAGTGGTCAGTTGCAGCCAGTGGGTGCTGAGCATTATTGGCCTCCGAAACCCTTTAAAATGGTGTGTATCAAGTCCTATTTGCATAAAAGATAGGTGCAGAAGAGAACACGTATACGGAACCAAATGGATGTTAGTGACACCGTTTATGCGCGCAAATGTGGTATATGCTCGCAAACAGGACACGACCGCCGTAAATGTCCTTCAGCTGGTTTGGGTGGGAAAACTAATCAAGCTCGTGGTGGGTATTCTTCTAGTGTACCTAACTACCCATGAGTTGATGTTGTAATAATTAGTTGTTATATCTATGTTGCAAGATTTATGAAATAAAATTATGCTTGTTAATTATTATTTGTACTTTCCCATTTTACCTATTTAAATAATAATTTAATAAAATTATCTGTATATTTATTATGTGTGTATTGTCTTGTCGAACTGAAAAAGCTGACCAGCTGACATAAATTTGTCTTGTCAACATCATGATATTTAACACGCAAAGTATAACGCCATTAGATAGTCCGTTATGTGTGTGTTGTCTTGTCGAACTGAAAAAGCCGACCAGCTGACATAAAGTTGTCTTGTCAACATCATGATATTTAACACGCAAAGTATAGCGCCATTAGATAGTCCGTTATGTGTGTGTTGTCTTGTCGAACTGAAAAAGCTGACCAGCTGACATAAAGTTGTCTTGTCAACATCATGATATTTAACACGCAAAGTATAGCGCCATTAGATAGTCCGTTATGTGTGTGTTGTCTTGTCGAACTGAAAAAGCTGACCAGCTGACATAAAGTTGTCTTGTCAACATCATGATATTTAACACGCAAAGTATAGCGCCATTAGATAGTCCGTTATGTGTGTGTTGTCTTGTCGAACTGAAAAAGCCGACCAGCTGACATAAAGTTGTCTTGTCAACATCATGATATTTAACACGCAAAGTATAGCGCCATTAGATAGTCCGTTATGTGTGTGTTGTCTTGTCGAACTGAAAAAGCCGACCAGCTGACATAAAGTTGTTTTGTCAATATCATGATATTTAACATGCAAAGTATAGCGTCATTAGATAGTCCGTTATGTGTGTGTTGTCTTGTCGAACTGAAAAAGCCGACCAGCTGACATAAAGTTGTCTTGTCAATATCATGATATTTAACACGCAAAGTATAGCGCCATTAGATAGTACGTTATGTGTGTGTTGTCTTGTCGAACTGAAAAAGCCGACCAGCTGACATAAAGTTGTCTTGTCAACATCATGATATTTAACACGCAAAGTATAGCGCCATTAGATAGTACGTTATGTGGGTGTTGTCTCGCCTATAAATAACGGGCTCATTGTAGTTATGTTGTGTGCTCAAAATTTACTAAAAGCAAATATTTTATTAAAGGTAAGGTTTTTTTTTTACTAAAAGCAAATATTACACAAATGGCTCAACCTCTTCGTCCACCAAAGTGCAACTGTGGAAAAGCATGCTTGATGCAAAATTGTTGGGAAGGTGGTGAAGTTGGACGTCGCTACTGGCACTGTGTAAACCAGTTTTACAAGGTTCCCGGCGAACCTATTTGTGATTTTCAAGAATGGGTTGATGAACCATGTTATCAGGAATGTTACAGAGAACAACTTCAGTTTCTTCATAATATGTGTTTAAGACAACAGGAACATGAAAAAGAAAGCAATATAATTATTGCAGACTTGAGGGCGAACCTGAAGGAGGTGGGAGAAGAAAAATGGAAAACACAATGGAATTGTGAAGCACAAAAGGATCGAAAAAAAAATATAAACTGGAACTTGCGGAGGTGAAGGCGAAACTGAAAGAGGTAGAAGAAGAAAAAGAACAACTGGAAGAACGATTTAAGTGGTTGGAGCGGAGAATAAATAGCAACCGGGGCTAAACATTGGCATGTATGTGTTTAGTGTATTTTTCATATTTCATGTATTTTTATTATGTTGTCCTGCGATATTTGTGTTTGTACTGTAGTAATGTTTTCCTTGTGTATTGTACTAAATTTTATTTTAATTGAAGTAGAAGTTAAGTTTAAGTACTTGTGTTGTACTAAATTTTATTTTATGAAACTATCAAACGAATGGAGAACTAAAAAAAGTAATGCGCATATTCGATTAAATAATATTGTTAATGTATACAAAAATATTATTTACACCATGTCAATGTGTCCCGCATCCGGTGTGTCTCAATGCAGCCGCTGGCCTGAGGCGCATCCCCTCCCGCCCGGGTACGCTATCAGGATCATCATCATCAAGTCGTTTCCTTATAGCTGGATGCGGCGCATGATGACATGTATCGGTGGTGCTGTCAGCTCCAGTAGAAGGCTACATAATAATATGAAACTTAGTATAGAAACTCATACCTGCGCATATGACGTGGAGCCATAACTCAGTCGGCGCCCACTATAAAAATCTCGGGTCGGTCGATCCTCAACAGTGGTAGACGGGCCTAGGAAGTATCTACCCCAATCCACTTCTTGAATATCCGAGCCCGTGATCAATAACTGACCCGATGGGGTCACCTGCGATGGCACTGGAGTGCGATAAATTCCAAGGCTGTAAGACGGCATGTCCGTCTCATGCATGCCACCTGCCATATCAGCAACAACATCATCAGTAGGAGCCTCAACGCCCCCTTGCTGGGGACCACCTCCTCTCCTCCCACGACCACGTCGTCCGGCACCACCAGCTCGTCGGGCACCACCAGCTCGTCGGGCACCACTAGCTCGTGGGATACCACGGCCTCGCTGGTACGTTGTTGGGTCCATATAATCAGCCTCGTGTGCCAAACGCTGATCTGATCGAGCTCGCTACAGTGTCTGTGCAGCCACATCCATGAATCGACGACTATACTCCTGTATGGCCACAGGATCGTGTACATAACTCTGCATCTGCTGCCCCATATGATAGACGGTATGCAATCCAATCGCCTGCACAAAGTAAATAATATAAACTACATATTTGGCACTAAATTATAGCTATATAACTAATAATAACAGAAAATATACCAGGGCCTCGTGTCTCCCGGCGTATGGGACGTACCAACCGTGTGCCTGATGAACTGGGTTCCCGATAAAAAATCGGGAAACAGTGCGGTACCATGCCATATAACGTGGAATAGGAAAGTGCTGCGGAGGTGGGGTCAAGTCCCCTCGCCGGTCCCAGGTACCCAACTGCTCGTTAAGCCATGCCATAAAGGTGTCGTCTGCCCTGGACCGATCATCCCTCTCATAATGTAAAGCATGCCATGCAGGCGGAGTCGGTATAGGCTGCGGCAGGCCAAACTGACGAAATACCCGTTCGGAGGCATGATGCTCGACAATATCGAGGCATATGAGCGGGACAGAAGCCCTCCAAATATGTCGGCCAAACCTGCAATACGCTGGCAGGGTACCTATCACCTCATCGGTGTACGACGTCTAGATGAACTATCAAATAAGAACACAAACCGTTAGTGCACATCACTAAGTTAATCTATAACAGATAAGTTTAGTTAGATATTCACCTGTGCGTCTTCCAGCAGATCCAACACATCCCTGCAGAGGGGGAGATTATGATGGGCATCATACCCTCGTGCAAGATTACAACGCATAACCCACCTACAGGCTAGAGGGAGTTGCGGAATTTCTACATTAGCCGGTAGCTGTGGTAGAGGTGGCTGAAACTGCAGAAATCGCTTCCAGACCCAAACCTAACATACAAAGTTGACGTAAAGTATAAGATTAACTATAACTTGGTAGAATTGTAACTAATGGACATATTATTTGAATATGTTGTCACATGTAGAAGCGGCAGAAAGCCACCAACGTCTCTCTGTGTGCCGATGCAAGCCCGACACATCTGCATGTACAGATATGAGATGACAGCACCACCCAGTTGTACAAAGATTTATCCTCGAACCGGGCAATATGATGCAGAAAACGGAGGCTCACTAGGTTCCCCGAAGTGTTCGGGAACAAGACCCCCCCCCAAATAAAGGAGCAACAGCAGCCTCGTATATCGTTGTATATCCATCTCCGCAGACTCATCAGTGATAGTATGGTGGATCTGCACCAGGTGGTCTCTAATGGGGACCAACTGTATACGACTGGACCCAGACGCTACCGCCTCGTCCTCCGGCATGAAACCCGTGAACATGTGCAGCATATCCCAATATGCCTGCCGCGAATAATATCTCATGGTCGCAGGCAGTAAAACTGGAAAGCCATCAGCGGACAGGCCATATAAAATCTCAGCGTCCTGGAGTGTGATGGTGGTCTCGCCGATGGGCAAATGGAAAGTGTGCGTCTCCGGTCGCCACCGCTCAATCAAGGCCGTGATCAAAGCATAGTCGAGCTGTATCCGGCCAATCTTAATAATCCTATAAAATTCCATCTCCTCCAAGTAATGGACCACGCAAGGAGGACTCAAAAACTCCCGCAATAGATCCATTCTCCTAGCCCGGAAAGTCTGCGTAAGCAACTGTCCGTCCCATATATACTCAGATCTATGCTGGGGCTGTAGAGCTAATAGATCCAACATCCGGGGGCCGGGATGTATAGTCGCGTCCATGTCGTCAACTGTAAACTATCATTAATAATTATGTGTTTTTTATTATAATTTAAATTCATATTTTTTAATAACTTAATTGTACAAATTATATATATATATATATATATATATATATATATATATATATATATAATTATGTGTTTTTATTATAATTTAAATTCATATTTTATAATAACTTAATTGTACAAATTATATATATATATATATATATATATATATATATATATATATATATATAATATATATAATGTGTTTTTATTATAATTTAAACTCATATTTTTTAATAACTTAATTGTACAAATTATATATATATATATATATATATATATATATATATATATATATATATAATTATGTGTTTTTATTATAATTTGAATTCATATTTTATAATAACTTAATTGTACAAATTATATATATAATGTGTTTTTATTATAATTTAAATTCATATTTTATAATAACTTAATTGTACAAATTATATATATGTGTGTGTGTGTGTGTGTGTGTGTGTGTGTGTGTGTGTTTTTATTATAATTTAAATTCATATTTTATAATAACTTAATTGTACAAATTATATATATATATATATATATATATATATATATATATATATATATATATAATGTGTTTTTATTATAATTTAAATTCATATTTTTTAATAACTTACTTGTACAAATTATATATATATATATATAATTTGTACAAAATAATGTGTTTTTATTATAATTTAAATTCATATTTTTTAATAACTTAATTGTACAAATTACTAATTATGTGTGTTGATAAAATTATTAACTTAATTGTACAAAGTTTGCATTTTCAACTACCAGTATAAGATACTTAAACAAAAGGAATTCTAAGCTAAAATACTACACATTACTACGCTACAAGGCTCTAAATTTTACTACGCTATAAGGGTCTACGTTTTACTACGCTAAAAAGGTCTGGATTTTACTACGCTAAAAAATAATCTAAACTAAGCATAAACAACAAATAAATTTAATTGCAAATAAAATACAAAACGGAATGAAAAACATATATATAAATCAGGATATTAACAGACAAATTTATTTTACTAATTTATATTTTATTAGAAAACACTAATATTAAATTCGGATAAATTTAACATGCTAGTTTCGAAAAAAAACACAAACCGAAATAGAACTCATACAAATCAAATAATATACATTATTATAAATGTTTCAACTTAAAATAAATCGAAATACCTCGATTTAGAATTTTGGCAAAGCAAAAAGATTGAAATTTTGACTCCGGAATTGTGAATCAACAATAGCACGAAACTCTACTCGAATGTGGGACCCTTTTTCTTCGAGTTTTATGTGTCGGGGGGACCCAATTTTTTTATTTTTTTAAAGAAACGGGCAGAATCGGTGGGGGACCAAGAAGAGGGGAAGAGTTTTAAAATAATGGTGGATGGATAATTGGAGAAGAAGACGGAGGGGTATAAAATATCTATGTATAGCGCCACTGTACCTTGCGCTATACATTAATGTTGTATATATAGCGTTAGGTATTGGGCGCTATACCTGGTCATGTCAGCTTTTACAGTATAGCGCCAGAATACCTGACGCTATACATTAACGGTTCCGTTACTGTTAGTATATAGCGCCAGGTATTATGACGTTATATATAAAAATGTCATTTTTTTTTACCATCTATTTGTGTAGTTTGAATAAAAAAAAAACACATTTTGATTCCGGACTCTTCTCCCCACTCCCTAAGGTGTCGTGTCACATCCACTCCTGCCTAACTGACCATTTCATTTCCATTTTCGTGAGAAATGACGAATTTCTAATTACTTTCACATCTTCAATTTGCCGTCACATCACATGGCAAATGGAGAAAATGGCGTCAGTGCTATTAGTACTGAGCAGTAGACTCCTCCAGCTATGAACATAACTAACTTGTAGGATAAGGTATTTTTGCACCATTTCACGGACCAGAAGACAAAGTGAGGCCACTGCCCACCGCTACTACTTCTTCTTCAGACATAAGACAAATTTCATTTAATGTTGCTTTCCTCCTAACCGACAAATTTTATCACAAAAAAAAAAAAAAAAGGAAAGTAAACAGATAAAAGGCCCCTCACCCTACTACACTTTGGACTGGCAAACTAGAAAACGGATATACTTGAAATATGTCTAACTTCAGTGGTAACTATTATATATCGCACTATCTACAGTACACTTATCAAAGTTTAATTTCTTCTTTTCACACTATTTATTTCCATCATTTTTTGGGGAAAAATAAAATAAAATTAAACATTAAATTACGATCCAATATTTCTTAACATAGTTATCAGGAGTATCTTTCTTCTATTTTCACCTGTCAAATATATAGCTTCTGATGGTGTCTTTCAAGGCGTTCAATCATTTGGAATCAGATTTAATAGCGCAGAATACAATTTGTATACCCTATCTTTATTCCGACATTCAAATAAATAGGAGTACAACTTTTTTTTTAAAAGAAATTACATGCATTCTTTGATTACTGAATAAATCAAATATGCGAATTTACTCTTCTTAAAATATATATATATTCCGTTAGCTACTGCTGAAGAAATTTCCCCCGGTCAAACGAGGACAAACTCAGCTCATTCTGTCACAAAACCTACAGATACTTAACAACTGACGTTGAGCTCCATATATCCTTAAAGCATAACTCTATCTCTAGTAATAGGAGTAGTATTTAATAGTATGTGAGACAGATCAATCTTTCCAGCCTCTGCATCAGCAGCTCCAGAGAGAAGGTAAGACGCCAGGGTAGGCACATGATCACGAGCCAATGGCGGTGGGATTGACATGTGATGAGCCAACGGTCGGTTCAGATTCAGGTGGTGACCGTTGCAGCATTTACTCCCTCTGTCTTTACCAATTTCAGCTGAATTCCACCAATAAAACTTTCTTAGATACTCAAGCTAAGATGTTGCAATTAAATCATGAAGTCAAACCTTCATATTCAAAGCAAGTACCTTCTCTATAGATTCCCGCAAATTGGATTAAAAATAATTCTTGAATGAGGTCAAACAAATAAAAGTATTTATTGATTTTACTTTCTGTACACACCGATAACCATGCTCAGTCCCAAATAAATGAATTGGTTATACTCAACTCATGTCATTATTAATACTAAATAACTAAAAGAAAAAAGTTAGTTAATGTATATATATAATAATAATAGTAGTAGTAATAACAATAATAATATTAGAAGTTATATAACAAGACTAAAATTTATTCCCTAATAAAATTGTATAGGTCAAAATTTGCCTCAGTGGGATTTAGCATGAAGCGATATTATGGAAAACGATGTGGCCGATGTCGACTAGTAGATAACAGGGCTCGTAGCCGAGCAGTCAATAACGACCGAGATCAAGTATCAAAGGCAGTGCTAACTACTGATTTTTGTAATAGGATATTTAAGAGAATATTTCATTGAATATTCTTTGTACTTGTACTTTTAGAATTGGTTGGGGTATGAACCATATAAATAGAAAAAGAGATAAGAGGAAAGGACATGTAACATTCTCTAGTAAGAATACTTTTTGAGAAGAATACTTTCTCTCTAGAAAAGATACAAACACTACATTTCTAAGAAGATTCGATTATCTATTATTCAACACTTTTTTATCGAGAATAGTTTCAATATTCTAGTATTTGTCTATCACTCATTATTGTCAAAAGGAGGAATCATCCACCTCATTTAATATTGGGTGAATCATTCTCCTTATTTACGTTAATGTCATTTATTGTTATTTATTGCTTAATACTCTTTCATCATTAATCATCTTGAAACATTGAATGTACACATCATTTAATCCTCTACCAACACTGTCCGATTTTATTTGAGCCGACTATTTATAAATCTGGGGATATTATTATTAACTCGGTTTAATCCTTTTTATATAAAATTAATTAGTTTAATCAAAGATTTACGCTTTTTGGTCAAACAAAAATCTATACCTATGAATCTTTTTTTGTAATTGTGCATGTCTTTAGCTAAGTTTGTATTGACTTCAAGAATTTGTAAATCTTTCTATACACTGATAATTTACAAACAAATTTACTATCCAATTATAGGTATTAATAACCTAAAAATAAGAGATAATTACAACAATTGGACAATTGATGTAAAAAAATATCGCAAATATTTTCCAAAATTATAAAAGGATCTATACTTAAAATTAGTGGGTTCAAATTACTGTTTAATTACTATTACTTTTTAATACTAATACACATAAAATATGTATAAAATATTTTGGTTTTCAAAAAACGTTTTAATTGTATAGACATAATTTGACCCGATATTGTAAATGCGCAATAATCCCAAGTTTCCAAGTCTCAACCAATAAAAATAACCCCGCGAATGGCTCCTACTCCACTTAGCTCTTGATTTTCTCTTCTCGTTTGGTTTGAAGACAAGTTATGCTAAAATTATTTATATTGGTATTAATTATATTGAGATCAATTATTCTGATAATTTTTTTGATTGTTTGGTATATTGTATTAATCCTGTAATTATCAATTTTACTACTTTATTCTCAGGTAACTTATCCTGGGATTATTATTTCACCCTCTGGCAAGTATAAGTTATCCTGGTACTATTTTTAATCCTGAAATAACTTATCCAAGTATTAATAACTGTATGGGATAAATTGGCTAGTACAGTTGGACGAATGATAAAGTGATACGTAGAACTGAAGACAGGTGGTATGCGAGTTAGCAAATAGTTAGCACCAAATGCAAATATATGACCGGCGCTGGATGAATCTCAAAGGCAGAGTAGCCCATAATAAAGATTCAAAGATTTGATATCAGATATCATTCAATGAGCAGTCGTTACAGATAATGATCTCGTCCAAGTTACACCTCTATTTAAGGTTATAAAACAATCGATGCAATAGTAATACCCAACAAGGAGTCGGGGTCGATTTTTCACAGGGAGCAATGAATGGGACTTAGGGGTATATATTATGGTGTATGAGCTTGAATTATCTCAAATTGCACTTCCACAAGCTTGGATTGTTTCTAGGTCTAATTTAAACTAAGATTACAAACTAAGAATTGAAATTAGGAAATTATTTTTGTTGTTGTTTTTCAAATGAAATAAAAATCCTAGGGCTATGACCTTCACCTAGGTGTTTGCCTAAAGTGTTGTAAACTTTAAAGCTTGTTCTTTTGGTCAGGATATATTATAGCTATCAACACTCGAGTACCCACTCAATACCTCTCGGTCAGAGAGTGATTTTGCCTATTTTGGCTTTCTCAAGTCCAAATGGGTATTAAACAAAAGGGTTGATACCAAGCTCAAGTCGGGTTTTACTATCTCTAGGTTCAACCCTTTAATTGAGACTATCAATCTCTCGATTTACCCAATTTCTTGTTAGCCAAGTTTTCCTAGACTAAGTCTCTTTTTCTCAAGTAGAGATCAGGTCAAATAGGCATGAAATAATGTTTGCAACCATTAATTCTACAACTAAAAGCAAGAACAAGGCTAAATAATAAGCATCCACCCATAAACAAGCAATAAATCAAACACCCATTAAGATTACACTCTAGGATTGGGTAAAAAACCTAGTGAAAATCTAGCTACTCATGCTTAAGATAGAAGAAATAGAAGAAGAAATGAAAATTAAACCCATATTGAATAGATGAAATCTATATTTAAAAAGCTCAAAATAGATAAAACTACTAAACAAAGTAGAGAAAATCATCTACTGTAGCAGCTGATGTCAAAACTTCACCTGAAAAAGTGAAACTCTTCTATTTATATAGGGCTGAAATTTTCGGACAAATATGCCCTTTTGGAGGTTTTGCGGCTGTACAATTCCATGTGCAGTCCGCACTTTGCTTCAGCCTGATAGGATTGGAAACCTGCGGCCTCACCTCTCTCTCTCTCTCTGCAGTCCGCACAAATGTGTCTGCGGCCGCACCTTGCTCTTCTGTGGTCCGTGCAAATGTGACTGCAACCGCGTAGCTGTTCTTCTGCGGCCGTATAATGATTGTACGGTCCGCACTTTTGTTGAACTTGAGATGCAGGTTCTCTAAACTTTTGCTTTTATCTAGTTTATGTGACTGCACATAACATGTGCAGACCACACTTTTCAGACTTCTTTGATGCGCGTTTCTTCACATCCTGCGGCCGCAGATGATAATCTGTTGTCTGCACTTTTGAGCTTTTATGCCTGATTTTGTCCTTGAGTTCTGATCACTCCTTCTTGAGTTGGATTTCATCTTGGGAGCTTATCTTCCAATATTCCTGCAATTAAGCACATTTCATCAGTTTACGGGAACACAGTTAAGCATTTTTAGACTAAAACGAAAGCAAAAAGGTGCTAATAAGTCATCAAAATCCCCACTTATCAATAGCCAATCGTTATACAACCATCAATAACGGTTTTATTCTCATTCAAGAGGATCTTGATTTGGGGATTCTCTCTAAATAGAACTATAAATAGGAGAATCAACATCATTTCTAGAACACAAAATATTCTGTACATAAAAAAACTATGTTCAGCTCTCATTTTATAACATTACTCTCAGTCTCTGTTCTTGAATATTGCTCTCACTTTTGCCACTGGAAAGACTAAGTTCATAGTCAGGCTCGTGTTTCCTTTAATTTCATTCCTTAATCTTATATTTGTTCTCATTTATTTACTATTATTGGGTCAAATCAATTTACTTGTCTATAAACCATGCCATAAATTCAACTATACTATTTTACGGGTAAATAGTTTGGCACCCACCACGGGGCATAGACAGTCGTGTAATTATCTTGATCCATTCATCTGTTGCTAACAAACTTTGATTCCTTTCTTAGCAAAAGAAAGATCAGGTATGACAGCTAATGATGTTAATAATGTTTACAATATTGGAGCACACAATGAAGGGAAGATATGCTATAACGTGATGATTCAACAAGCGAAACTCGCAATGAAGGAGATGAAGCAACCCCAGTTCGCGAAGGTCAGTATCCTTGGCATGTGAGGGGCCCAACTCCTTATGACCCGGAGGATGAGGATATTGTTGAAACAGTCAAAATCTTAAGAGAACAAAAAAACGATTATGGATCACCTCTCAAGGCAAGATTGGGTGATGGTAGAATTGAAGCATATGTTAGCAGGTGAGTAAAATAATATTAATGAAAGGGCTCTGGTTCCTCCCAGCATTCTTGCAAATCAAACGACTCAAAGAACCGATAACGACACTCTAAGAGAGGAGGTCAGTTTCGACGAGGCCGGAGGTACCACTAGTGGATTTGGGAACAACAAATTAAATGATCCTTTCAAAATCCAGCTCATGAGATTCATAAGAGAAATGAATGAATGAATGGATCATAATTCAAAGGAATTTTATGCTCGAATAGATCATATCCCAGGAGCGCCGCCGATGTTAAATGGTACAATTTCAAAGAAGTATACGCAGTTGTCATTTAAACCAAGTGCGGCACCGAAGTTGATCCCAAAGAGGTTTAAGATGCCAGATATATCAAAATATGATGGAACTTCGCATCCACCAGAGCACATCACGACCTACACTACAATAGTAAAGGGAAACGACTTGGCTCAGGATGAGATCGAATTGGTTTTGTTGAAGAAGTTTGGTGAGACCCTTACGAAGGGTGCTTTAACTTGGTACTCCCCCCACCTGAGCTTGCTATTGATTCTTTTAAAATGCTTGCAGATTCGTTTATCAAACCTCATGCTAGAGCAAGAAAGGTCCAGGCAAGGAATATGGATATATTCAGAATATCTCAAGGAGAATCTGAACTGTTGCGAGACTTCGTGATCCCCTTCCAGAAAGAAAGGATCTCGTTACCAGTAGTACCTGACAAGTGGGCAGCGGAGCTGTGAGCACCTAATTTTTGCCCCACATGGAAATAACTCCTAAAAATAGACCAAAAATAATTTTAATGGATTTTAGGAATTTTTCTTTATTTAGTTGCATTTCATGCATGTTTAATATTTTAAAATCATACAAAATTATCACATTTTCGTTTCATGCCATCGTAGGTTTAATTTGCATTTTTAGGAATTAGTTACTCTTTAATTGTTAGAATTAATACATAAAAATCAAATAAAATATTTCATGCATTTGTTAATAATCAAATAGAATTAATTTTTGCTAATTATATTTAAATTAGGTTTTAATTTAGGATTTAATTAGGTAGAATTTGAAATCAAAATGAAATTACAAGAAAGAGAAAGGTTGGCCAAGTCTTCAAACAAACTGGGCCAATTTTCTTTGCCCAATTGCCTTGTTTTCGGCCCAATATCCGCCTGGGGCAATGCCCATTCCCCACATTAAAACAACCCTAAATCCCTTCTCTTTAGGATACACATCAGACCTAATCAGATGAAAAGGAGAGAACCTCCCCTCTTGAAAAAGGAAAAACGGCGCAACCTTCCCCATCGGAAAAAACCTAGCCACGGACCCCTTCTTATCCACTCCATCCGAGCAGCTTCTCTCTCTCACCTCACTTTCAGCAAAGGGAATTAAAGCGCATACACATACAGAGCCAGACACTTTCACAATTTCATTCTCTCGTCAGTTTTGCTCTCCGAAGTTCCATTTCGACATTAGCTTCTAAGCTTCCTCTTCGCGTCACTCAATTGAGATCTGAAGTGTTTCAGATCCGGATATGCGTATGCGCTTTACAGTTTATCTTATTGCATTTTCATTGTTGACGAGCTATTTCTGTTGCTAGATTTTCCACTCTATTTTAGACCTTATATGGTCATTTTTCTGCCGATTTCTGGTTTGAGGTACGCTATACTCATATATGACCCTTTTGTCGAATTCACAATTGAAATATGAATTTATTCGTGTTACATGTTTGTTTTGAATTTATGGAGCCAGCATGTTTAGCTGTTAAATTTGTTTACTGGTCTTCTCTTTGGTATTTATTGTTCCATGTGTGTTTGAAAATCCAATTGTTTCAATTGTTAAACTTATGATATCTATGTCACGACCCAAATTTTTCACCTTTGGGAGTCGTGATGGCGCCTACTAGCAAAAGGTAGGCAAGCGAATCATTTCAAATACTTACCTTTTCCATTTTTTTTAATCCTTTAACAATTAGGAATTAACATCATATAAACAGTGGAATTAAATAAGCGGAAGAACGAAATGTAACAATTTAAATATTCCCGATACAAAACTTAAATAAAGACTGCCCAAAACTGGTGTCACAATATCACAGAATGTCTAGGCATACTACAAATAAGGGTTCGAAAGATAAATACAACGCTATCTCTGAAATACATAAAAGAAACAGACTGAAAAGATAGAAGGAGACCCCAAGGCCTGCGGACCCCTGCAGGACTACCTCGGATCCCCTGAATGGACTGAAGGCAGCAACCTCACTGCGGTCCAAAAGCTGCAGCACCGGGATCTACACAGTGCAGAGTATACTATCAGCACAACCGACCCCATGTGCTGGTAAGTGTCTAGCCTAACCTAGGTGAAGTATTGACGAGGCTAGGACCAGACTATCAAATAAACCTGTGTAGTTAAATAATATACAACGGAAAAAAAAAGGAGATATTTACAGTTAGAGATGGGAGGGGGAAAGCATGTTGCAAGGAGTATCAGATAATAACAGGATACCAAAAGAGGAATGTAAAGAAAAACTATAATTCAATTGCCAACAAGAATAAGGAAAACAAACACAATATTCACTTTCATTTCTTTCTTATTGCGGTGAGCAACCCGATCCCAAATCATGTAATCCTGTTGCGGCTTGCAACCCGATCCCATTTTATGTAATACCGTTGTGGCGTGCAACCTGATCCCATTTCATATATTATCGTTGCGACATGCAACCCGATCCCATTTCATATATCACCGTCGCGGCGTGCAATCCGATTCTATTTCATATATTACCGTTGCGGCATGCAACCCGATCCTATTTTATATATTACCGTTACGGTATGCAACCCGATCCTAGTTCATATATTACCGTTACGGCATGCAACCCGATCCCATTTGCAATTCAACATCAATCATGAAAGAATTCCGACAAGGGAGACAATATTATAAACAATAACATCCCGAAAAAGGGAACCAACAATGATAATCATCATATTAAGCATGAATAAATCACAACGGAGTCACAACAATTACAATACAAGACTCACGGGCATGCTTGACACCGACGTATAGATACTGGTCACCATGCCTATATATCGTACTCCACAATTAGCACATAGCAAATAAGACACAACTCTTAATCCCTCAAGCTAAGGTTAGACCAAACACTTACCTCAAAGCCACGAACACAATTAAGCCTCAACTACCGCTTTACCTCTTGATTCCACCACTAACTCGCTTGTATCTAGCCACAATTTACTAAACGATATCAATAAATCCTGAATGAATCAATTCTAATGCATGAAAATTAGTTTTCCAATGGTTTCCCCAAAAAGTCAAAAATCGACCCCGGGCCCACATGGTCAAAACACGAGGTTCGAACCAAAACCCGATTATCCATTCACCCACGAACTCAAATATATATAATTTGTTTTGAAATCGGACCTCAAATTGAGGTCCAAATCCCCAAAAATTGAAAATCCTAGGTTCAACCCAAAACACCCAATTTCCCGCATGAAACCCCTTGATTTTGAGTTGAAATCATGTGAAAAGATGTTATAGATTAAAGAAAATGAGTTAGAAATGACATACAATCGATTTTAAGAAAGTTTGAAAAATGAAGAATTTTCGGCTAAGTTATGATTTAGCATGTCGTAATTGCTACCACCAAGAAGAAATCCGGTCACCTTCTCATTTGCGGAGGTAAAATCGCATTTGCGAAAGGGGGCTTCGCAATTCCCACCCATGGTTCGCATTTGCGAAAAGGGCCTGCCCAGGCTTGGTTCGCATTTGCGACACCTGGGTCACAATTACCAAGCCTGAGAACTTCGCAATTGTGAAGCCTGATCTCGCAATTGCGAGATCAGAAGCCTGGGAAAAAATACCAGATATCAACACTTGCTCCTAAGTCCAATTTCACTCTGTAGCCTATACAAACTCACCCGATCTCTCGGGGCTCCAAACCGAACATGCATCCTAACCTAAAAACATCATACAGACTTGCTCACGCAATCAAATAATCAAAATAATCTTAACAATTACAAGTTTAACATCAAAATCAAAGAAAATCTCAAGTACTTCCAAAGTTTCAAATTTTACAACTAAGGTTCTGAATCACGTCATATGACCTCCGTTTCTTACCAAATTTTATAGGCTCAACTTAAAAGCCATATAAAACATGTAACGGGTTCCGGAACCAAAATACGGGCCTGATACCATCAAATTCAAACACATTCAAATTTCTAAAAACTCTTATAATTTCAGTTAAAATATATTTTTTCAAAAATTCATTTCCCAGGCTTGGGACCTCGGAATTCAATTTCGGGCATACGCCCAAGTCCCATATTTTCTTACGGACCCTCCGCGACCGTTGAGTCACGGGTCCAGGTCCGTTTACACAAAATGTCGACCAAAGTCAACTTAAATTCATTTAAAAGCAAAATTTATCATTTTTTTTACATATTTTCACATAATGGCTTTTCGGATACACGCCTGGACTATGCACTCAAATCGAGGTGAGACAAAAAGGAGGTTTTAAGGTCTCAGAACACAGTATTTATTTCCAAAACCAGTGATGACCTTTTGGATCATCACATTCTCCACCTTTAAAACAATCATTCGTCCTCGAACAGACATAAGAATGAAGTACCTGAGTCGGAGAAAAGATGGGGATATCGGCTCCGCATATCGTACTCAGACTCCCAGGTCGCTGCAACAGGCTGACCTCTCCACTGAACATGAACAGAAGGGAAACTCTTCGATTTTAACTAATGAACCTGCCAGTCTAGAATAGCTACCGCCTCATAGGTCAAGTCCTTGTCCAACTGGACAGTGCTGAAGTCTAACACGTGGGATGGATCGTCGTGATACTTCCGAAGCTGGGACACTTGAAACACTGGATGCACGACTAATAAGCTTGGTGGTAACACAAGTCTGTAAGCCACCTCTCCCACTCGATCAATAATCTCAAACGGGTCAATGAATCTAGGGCTAAGCTTGCCCCTCTTCCCAAATCTCATCACGCCCTTCATAGGCGACACCCGAAGCAACACCCGCTCGCCAACCATGAATACCACATCACGAACCTTACGGTCGGCATAACTCTTTTTCCTGGACTGAGCTATACGAAGCCTATCCTGAATGATCCTGTACTAGATCCGTACCTAACAACCGAGCTTCTCCCGGCTCAAACCATCCAACCGACGACCCACATCGCCTACCATATAAAGCCTCATAAGGAGCCATCTGGATACTCGACTGGTAGCTATTGTTGTAGGCAAACTCTACTAAAGGCAAAAACTGATCCCACAAGCCTCCAAAGTCAATGACACAAGCTCGGAGCATATCCTCCAAAATCTGAATAGTCCGCTCGGACTGCCCGTCCGTCTGAGGATGAAATGTTGTGCTCAACTCAACTCGCGTGTTCCCAACTCCCGCCGAACTGCTCTCCAAAAATGCGAGGTAAACTGCGTACCTCGGTCCGAAATGATAGACACGGGCACACCATGAAGACGAACAATCTCCCGGATATAGATCTCAGCTAACCTCTCGGAAGAATAGGAGACTGCCACAGGAATGAAATGTGCTGACTTGGTCAGCCTATCAATAATAACCCACACTGCATCGAACTTCCTCTGAGTCCGTGGGAGTCCAAAAACGAAGTCCATAGTGATACGCTCCCCCTTCCACTCAAGAATCTCAATCTTCTGGAATAACCCACCAGGTCTCTAATTCTCGTACTTTACCTGCTGACAATTCAAACACCGAGCCACATATGCAACAATATCCTTCTTCATCTTCCTCCACCAATAATGTTTCCGTAAATCCTGATACATCTTAGTGGCACCCGGATGAATAGAGTACCGGGAACTATGGGCCTCCTCTAAAGTCAACTCTCGAAGCCCATCCATATTAGGCACACAAACTCAACCCTACAGCCTAAAAACTCCATCATCTCCTAATGTAACCTGTTTGGCACCACCGTGCTACATCGTGTCCCTAAGGACACACAAATGAGGATCATCATAATGTCGATCTCGGATACGCTCTAATAAAGAAGATCAAGCGACTGTGCAAGCTAACACACGGCTGGGCTTAGAAACATCCAACCTCACAAACTGATTGGCTGAAGCCTGAACATCCAAAGCAAGTGGTTTCTCACTGACTGAAATATACGCAAGACTACCCATACTGACTGACTTCCTACTCAAAGCATCGGTCACTACATTCGCCTTCCCCGGATGATATAAAATGGTGATATCATTGTTTTTCAATAGCTCCAACCACCTTCTCTACCTCAAAGTTGGCTCCTTCTGCTTGAAAAATACCGCAGACTCTTGTGATCCGTGAACACCTCACATGACACCCCATATAGATAGTGCCTCCAAATCTTCAACTCGTGAAGAATGGCTGCTAACTCCAAATCATGAACCGGATAGTTCTTCTCATGAACCTTCAACTGCCGCGAAGCATAAGCAATGACCTTGCCATCCTATATTAACACTACACCAAGTCCAATACGAGATGCGTCACAATAAACTGTATATTGCACTGAACCTATGGGCAAAACAAACACTGGCATCGTAGTCAAAGCTATCTTGAACTTCTGAAAACTTGCCTCACACTCGTCCGACCACCAGTTCTTGACTGCCTCTATCCTCTTCGGATCTACCTGAATACCCTCTACTGAAACAACATGACCCAAGAATGCAACTGAACTCAACCAGAACTCACGCTTCGAAAACTTAGCATAAAACTAACTATCTTTCAAAGTCAGAAGAACCACTCTCAGATGCTACTCATGCTCCTCCCAGCTGCGGGAATAGATTAAAATATCATCAATGAAAACTATCACGAGCGTATCCAAGTAAGGCTTGAACACTCGGTTAATCAAATCCATAAAAGCTATTGGGACATTTGTCAACCCAAATGACATCACCAAGAACTCACAATGCTCGTACCGAGTGCGGAAAGCTGTCTTAGGGACATCGGATGCCTTAATCCTCAACTGATGGTAGCCAGATCTCAAGTCAATCTTCGAAAATACCTTGGCATCTTGAAGCTGATCAAACAAATCATCAATCCACGGCAATTGAAACTTATTCTTGATTGTAACCTTGTTCAACTGCCGGTAATCTATACACATCCTCGTCGATCCGTCTTTCCTCCTAACAAACAACACCGGCGGACCCTAAGGCGAGATACTAGGTCTAATGAAGCCTTTATCAAGCAAGTCTTGCAACTGCTCCTTCAATTCTTTCAACTCAGGCGGGGCCATACGATACAGCAGAATAGAAATGGGCTGGGTGCCCGGAGCCAAATCAATGCAGAATTCAATATCCCTGTCGGGTGGCATACCCGGCAGGTCTGAAGGAAATACCTCAGGAAACTCACGAACTATAGGCACAGAATCCATAGAAGGAACCTCAGCACTAGAATCACGAACATATGCCAAGTAAGACAAACACCCGTTCTCGACCATATACCGAGCCTTCATATATGAGATAACCCTACAGGTATAATGACTAAGAGTCCCTTTCCACTCTAAACGAGGTAAACCCGACAAGGCTAAAGTCACAGTCTTGGCATGACAGTCCAAGAAAGCGTGGTAAGGTGATAACCAGTCTATCCCCAATATGACATCAAAATCAACCATTTCCAAAAGTAACAAATCTACTCGAGTCTCAAGACCCCCGATCACAACTATACATGAACGATGGACACGATCTACCACAATAGAATCACCCACCAGTGTAGACACATATACAAGAGCACTCAAAGAATCACTAGGCATGATCAAATATGGTGAAAATTAAGAGGACACATAGGAGTATGTAGACCCTGGATTAAATAGTACTGAAGTATCCTTACTACAAAACAGAACAGTACCTGTGATAACTGCATCGGAAGCCTCAGCCTTAGGCCTGGATAGAAGTGTATAACATCGGGGCTGGGCCCCAACACTCTGAACTACATCTCTAGGATGGCCTCCTGCTGGCTGGCCTCCACCTCTAGTGCCCCTACCTCCACTTCTAGCTGGTTGTGCGGGCGGTGGAACACTCAGTGCCTGAACCATGGCACGGGAACCCTGTTGTTGAGACTGCCCGGCGCTCGAGGGAAAAATCTAACAATATGCCTCGTGTTGCCACAAGTAAAACAAGCCCTCGGCTACTGGAACTGACGACCCTAAAAACTCTAGAGTGGAGGTGCACTGATAGGAGCTGACGATGCACTATAGGACGGCTGATCAGAATATTGCATGTGAGAACCATGGCCACTTGGAGCACCGTGAGAAGATTGAAGTGCTGAATGAAACGACCATAGAGGATGGCCCCTACCAAATGAATCCCTGCCTCCAGATAAGGCACCATTGAACCTACCAGAATGACGAGGTCTCTTGTCAGACCCCTAAACACCCCCTGTGATAGAACCATCTCAACTCTCTTGGTCACATTGGCCGCATCCTGAAAAGAAATCTCGCTCCCCGTCTCCTTAGCCATCTACAATCGAATAGGCTGAACGAGTCCCTCAAGGAATCTCCTTACTCTCTCTCTCTCTCTCTCTCTTAGTGGGAAGTATAAGAAGAGCATTACGGGCCAAATCAATAAACCTGGTCTCGTACTGAGTAACAGTCATAGAACCTTGCTTGATATGCTCAAACTGTCTCCGATAGTTTTCCCTCTGAGTGATAGGAAGAAACTTCTCCAGAAATTGCTGAGAAAACTGATCCCAAGTCAAAGCTGGTGACCCAAATGGTCTAGCCAAACAATAATCTCTCCACCAAGTCTTGGCGGATCCAGACAAGTGAAAAGCAGCAAAGTCGACCCCATTGGAATCCACTATCCCCATGTTACTGAGAACCTCATGACATCTGTCCAAATAATCCTAGGGATCCTTTGAAGATGCACCGCTTTAAGTGGTAGTGAAGAGATTGGTAAACCTGTCCAATTTCCACAAGGCATCAACAGACATAGCTGGCCCCTCTCTGGTCTGTGCCACAATGCCAGGCTGAACTACCCAACTGGCTGAGTTGCTGGCATCTAAAACTGGGGATACATCTGCTCTAGAGTGCGAGTAACAGGACTCTAGGATCCTCCTCCAGCCTGAGAGACGGCTGGTGCTACCGGAAGCAAGCCTACCTGGGAGACACTCTCCATAAGGCCCACTAGACACACCAGAGCATCCTGAAGTACCGGGGTGGCGATGAACCCTTCTGGGACCTGAGCTGGCCCCACTGGAACTGACTGGGCTGGAACCTCCTCGTAAAACTCAACCTGAGACTCCACCACTGGTGCTGCTGCTCGAGCTCTAGGCTGGGCTCTGCCTCTACCTCGGGCCCTAGCACGGCCTCTGCCCCTCGCAGGAGCTGCTACTGGAGGCTCGGGCTACTGGTCAGCTGATGAAGCGGTACGTGATCTCACCATCTGCGAGAGAATAGAGTAGAAGTTCAATTAGCATTGAGAAATCGAGTCGCACGACAAGAAAGAATAGATGTGAAGTTTTTCCTAACTCTGTAGCCTCTAGGGAGAAATACAGACATCTCCGTACCGATCCCTCAGACTCTACTAAGCTTCTCCGTGAATTGTGAGACCTAAGTAACCTTGAGCTCTGATACCAACTTGTCACAATCCAAATTTCCCACCTTCGGGAGTCATGATGGCGCCTACTAGTGAAAGCTAGGCAAGACAATCATTTCAAATACTTACCTTTTCCATTTTTTTAATCCTTTAACAATTAGGAATTAACATCATATAAACAGTGGAATTAAATAAGCGTAAGAATGAAATATAACAATTTAATTATTCCGATCAAATCCTTAAACATAGACTACCCAAAATTGGTGTCACAATATCACAGAATGTCTAGGAATACTACAAAGAAGGGTCCGAAAGATAAATAAAATGATGTCTCTGAAATACATAAAAGAAGCAGACTGAAAAGATGGAAGGAGACCACAAGGCCTGCGGACGCCTGCAGGACTACCTCGGGTCGCTTGAATAGACTGAAGGCAGCAACTTCACTGCGGTCCAAAAGCTGCAGCACCGGGATCTACACAGTGCAGAGTGTAGTATCAGCACAACCGACCCCATGTGCTGATAAGTGCCTAGCCTAACCTCGGCAAAGTAGTGACGAGGCTAGGACCAGACTACCAAATAAACATGTGTAGTTAACTCATATACATCGGAAAAATAAAAGCAGATATTTACAGTTAAAGATGGGAGGGGGAAAGCATGCTGCAGGGAGTATCAGATAATAACAGGATACCAAAAGAGGAATGTAAAGAAAAACCATAATTAAATTGCCAACAAGAATAAGGAAAACAAACACAATATTCACTTTCATTTCTTTCTTGTTTCGGCGAGCAACCCGATCCCAAATCATGTAATACCGTTGCGGCGTGAAATTTGATCCCATTTTATATAATACCGTTGTGGCGTGCAACCTGATCCCATTTCATATATTACCGTTGCGTCGTGCAACCCGATCCCATTTCATATATCACCGTTGCGGCGTGAAACCCGATCCTATTTCATATATTACCGTTGCGTCATGCAACCCGATCCTATTTCATATATTACCGTTGCGGCGTGCAACCCGATCCCATTTTATATATTACCGTTGTGGCGTGCAACCCTATCCCATTTGCAATTCAATATCAATCATGAAAGAATCCCGGCAAGGGAGATAATATTATAAATAATAACATCCCGGCAAAGGAACCAACAATGATAATCATCATATTAAGCATGAATAAATCACAACGGAGTCACAACAATTACAATACGAGACTCACATGCATGCTTGATACTGACGTATAGATACTCGTCACCATGCCTATATATCGTACTCCACAATTAGCACATAGCAAATAAGACACAACTCCTAATCGCTCAAGCTAAGGTTAGACCAAATACTTACCTCAAAGCCACGAACACAATTAAGCCTCAACTACCGCTTTACCTCTTGATTCCACCACCAACTCACTTGTATCTAGCCACAATTTACTAAACGATATCAATAAATCCTGAATGAATCAATTCTAATGCATGAAAATTAGTTTTCCAATGGTTTTCCCAAAAAGTCAAAAATCGACCCCAGGCCTACATGGTCAAAACCCGAGGTTCGAACCAAAACCCGATTACCCATTCACCCACGAACTCAAATATATATAATTTGTTTTGAAATCGAACCTCAAATCGAGGTCCAAATCCCCAAAAATTGAAAATCCTAGGTTCTACCCAAAACACCCAATTTCCCGCATGAAAACCCTTGATTTTGAGTTGAAATCATGTGAAAAGATGTTATAGATTAAAGAAAATGAGTTAGAAATGACTTACAATCGATTTGGAGAAGAACTTTTCTTTAGAAAATCGCCCAAGAGAGTTTAGGTTTTGAGAAAGTTTGAAAAATTAAGAATTTTCGGCTAAGTTATGATTTAGCATGTCGCAGATTGCGAACCCCTTTGGAACCTGCTATCTTCGCAATTATGAAGAACAAGAAGAAATCCAGTCACCTTCTCATTTGCGGAGGTAACATCGCATTTGCGAAAGGGGGGCTTCGCAATTCCCACCCATGGTTCGCATTTGCGAAAAGGGCCTGCCCAGGCTTGGTTCGCATTTGCGATGCCTGGGTTGCAATTACCAAGCCTGAGAACTTCGCAATTGCGAGATCAGAGGCCTGGGCAAAAATACCAGATACCAGCACTTGCTCCTAAGTCCAATTTTACTCTGTGACCTATCCAAAACTCACCCGAGCCCTCGAGGCTCCAAACCAAACATGCACTCTAACCTGAAAACATCATACGGACTTGCTTGCGGGATCAAATCATCAAAATAACCTCAACAATTACAAGTATAGCATCAAAACCAAAGAAAATCTCAAGAATTTTCAAAGTTTCAAATTTTACAACTAAGGTTCCGAATTACGTCATATGACCTCCATTTCTTACCAAATTTTACAGGCTCAACTTAAATGCCATATAAGACCTGTACCGGGCTCTGGAACTAAAATACGAGCCCGATACCATCAAATTCAAACACATTCAAATTTCTAAAAACTCTTATAATTTTAGTTAAACAATTTTCTTCAAAAATTCCTTTCTCGGGCTTGGGATCTCGGATTTCAATTCCGGACATACGCCAAGTCCCATATTTTCCTACGGACCCTCCGGGATCGTTGAATCACGGGTCCGTTTACCCAAAATGTTGACCGAAATCAACTTAAATTCATTTTAAAAGCAAAATATATTATTTTTCACAGATTTTCACATAATGGCTTTCCGGATACACGCCCGGACTGTGCACGCAAATCAAAATGAGACAAAAAGGAGGTTCTAAGGCCTTGAAACACAGAATTTATTCCCAAAACAAGTGATGATCTAGGTTTGAATTCTTTGAAGCGATGTTACTATTATGATAGTTTAATTATATCACATGTAAGCTTTATGGCTTAATTTGTTTTGGACTAGATGAATATAAACCACTGGTCTTTGACATTTTAAGAATCCTGAGCCCAGCAAATCAGTTCTATAAAATTTGTTTTCTGTGAGTTGTGTGTGTAAATCACTAGGTGGGTTATTTAATTAGTTAAGGCTGGGATGCAAATCCAATAATATACAATAATATACGAAATCGGCAGGATTGCTCTTTTGGGTAGGATTTAATAGTGAGAAGAAAGATATTTTTGTTATGAAATATAACCCAAAATAACAATATAGAACAAGCAAAAACAAACTAAGAGATATAGAGAGAAAGAGAGGAAGAGAGATTCTTATTTCTTCTTCAATTGTGTATTTTTCCTATCTATTACAAGGCCTTTATATAGGCATAAAAAGTGAAGAAAATATGTCATGGAATATGTCATTGAACATACAAATTATGTCATTGAATATGTCATTAAGCATTTTAGCTAAAGATCATGGAAGAAGAGTAGACATCCACCATAATGTGATATTCATCATAACACTCCCCCTTGGATGTCCATAGATAATGTGCCTTGTTAAAAACTCTCTAAAAAAATATTGGGATGTACATAATTATTTATGATATGCATTGCTTGCTGCCTCATTAAAAACCTTACCAGGAAAACCCAGTGGGACAAAACCTTGGCTAAGGAAAAGAGTGCAGCGTATAGTTACTCCCCCTGATGAAAAATCACTTAATGTCTCGAAAACGACGCATTCCAATCTTATATATCAGCTTTTCAAATATTGAGGTTGGTAAGGCCTTAGTGAACAGATCAGCCAAATTATCACTTGAACGAACTTGTTGTACATCTATTTCACCATTCTTCTGAAGATCATGAGTGAAAAAGAATTTTGGTGAAATGTGTTTTGTTCTATCTCCTTTGATATATCCTCCTTTCAATTGAGCTATGCATGCAGCATTGTCTTCATACAATATTGTTGGAATATTCTCTTTCGAAGAAAAATCACATGTTTGCTGAATGTGTTGAGTTATAGATCTTAACCAAACGCATTCTCGACTTGCTTCGTGAATGGCTATTATCTCTGCATGATTTGAAGAAGTAGCAACCATAGTTTGTTTTGTCGAACGCCATGATATGGTTGTACCTCCACTTGTAAATAAATAGCCTGTCTGAGATCGACCTTTATGTGGATCTGACAAATATCCTGCATCTGCATAATCAATCAATGATGGCTTGGATTCGTTTGAATAAAATAAACCCATATCAATGGTCCCTTGGAGGTATCTGAATATATGTTTAATACCATTCCAGTGTCTTTGTGTTGGCGAAGTACTAAATCTTGCCAATAAACTTACTGAGAAAGCTATATCTGGTCGGGAATTATTGGCAAGATACATTAATGCCCCAATTGCACTAAGATATGGTACTTCGGCACCAAGAAGCTCTTCATCATTTTCATGAGGTCGGAATGGATCTTTCTTTATATCAAGTGATCTCACAACCATTGGGGTACTCAATGGATGTGCTTTATCCATATAGAATCGCTTTAAAATCTTTTCGGTGTATGTTGATTGATGGACAAATATTCCATCTTTCATATACTCAATTTATAGACCAAGACAAAATTTTGTCTTTCCAAGATCTTTCATTTCAAATTCTTTCTTCAAACAGTCTACTGTTTTTGGAAGCTCCTCAGGAGTTCCAATGATATTTAAATCATCAACATACACAGCGATTATAACAAATTCAGATCCAGACCTTTTTATAAAGACACAAGGACAAATTGGATCATTCTTGTACCCTTCTTTCAACAGGTATTCACTCAGGCGATTGTATCACATACGACCTGATTGTTTCAATCCGTATAAAGATTTCTGAAGCTTTATTGAACAAGTTTCTCGAAAACTTTTATATGCTTCTGGCACTTTAAATCCCTCAGGTACTTTCATAAAAATTTCGTTGTCTAATGATCCATACAAATAGGCTGTAACAACATCCATTAGATGCATATCAAGTTTTTCTTGCACTGCCATATTTATGAGATACCTGAAGGTGATAGCATCCACTACAGGAGAATATGTCTCCATATAATCAATTCCAGGCCTTTGGGAAAACCCTTGTGCCACAAGTCGTGCTTTATATCTAACGACTTCATTTTTATCATTTCGTTTCCGCACAAAAACCCATTTATACCCTACTGGCTTTATGCCTTCAGGTGTTCGAACTATGGGTCCGAAGACTTCACGTTTTCCAAGTGAAGTTAACTCTGCCTGGATAGCGTCTTTCCATTTTGGCCAATCATTTCTCTGTCTACATTCATTGACAGATTTTGGTTCAAGATACTCATCTTGTTGCATTATTTCAACAGCAACATTATAAGCAAAAATGTTATCGATAACAACATTATTTCGGTTCCATCTTTTCCCGGTTGAGACGTAACTTATTGATATCTCTTCATTTTCATTATTTTCAGGTACCTGGACCTCCCCTAAGGTCTTATCATTTGTTACGTCTTGGGGCTCTTCTTGAGCCACTACCTCCGTGTTATGTTCACTTTGATCATTTGCTCCTTTTCTTCTTCGAGGATTTTTATCTTTAGAACCGATTGGTCTACCACGTTTCAAGCATGGCTTAGACTCATTTGCTTTAATTAATTGTCCTGTCGGGATATCAACTCGAATTGGTGCATTAGCAGCTGGAATATGTGACTTGGTCACCCTTGGTAGGTCAGTGAATGCATCTGGCAATTGATTTGCAATATTTTGCAAATGAATAATCTTTTGAACCTCTTGTTCACATTGATTTGTTCGAGTATCTAAATGAGACAGTGATAATGCATTCCAATCTATATTCTTTTTCAGCTGCTTATTTTCTCCCCCTAATGTTGGATATACTGATTCATCAAAATGACAATCAGAAAATCTTGCCATAAATAAATCTCCAGTCATCGGCTCTAGATATTTTATAATTGAAGGAGATTCATATCAAACATATATCCCCAACCTTCTTTGAGGACCCATCTTTGTGCGTTGTGGTGGAGCAATTGGAACATATATCGCACAACCAAAGATCCTAAGATGGGAAATATTTGGCTCCTGACCAAAAGCCAATTGCAATGGGGAGACTTTATGATAACTTGTGGGCCTTATCCGCACAAGTGATGTTGCGTGCAAAATAGCATGACCCCATACTGAAATGGGAAGTTTTGTTCTCATAAGCATTGGTCTAGCAATTAATTGGAGGCGTTTGATCAATGATTCTGCTAGACCATTTTGTGTATGAACATGAGCAACCGGATGCTCAATGGTAATCCCAGTTGAAATACAATAATCATTAAAGGCTTGGGATGTAAACTCACCAGCATTATCAAGACGGATTGTCTTAATTGCATAATCTGGAAACTGTGCTCTTAGCTTTATTATTTGAGCCAACAATCTCGCAAATGCCATATTGCGAGTTGATAGTAAGCACACATGTGACCATCTTGTAGATGCATCTATCAAAACCATATAATATTTGAATGGTCCACATGGAGGGTGAATGGGCCCACATATATCACCTTGTATATGTTCTAGAAATGCAGGGGATTCCATCCTAACTTTAATAGTTGATGGTCTAATAATTAATTTTCCTTGAAAACATGCAGCACAAGAGAATTCCTTAAATTGAAGAATTTTCTGATTCTTCATTGCATGTCCATGTGAATTCTCAATTATTTTACGCATCATATTAGAACCAGGATGGCCCAACCGGTCATGCCAAATAATAAAATTATCTTGATTAGTAAACTTCTTGTTTACTACGGCATGTGTTTCAATCCTGCTAATACTTGTGTAGTATAAGCCGGAGGAAAAAGCGGGTAACATTTCAAGCACATATTTCTTACCGGACGTTATTGTAGTAATATAAAGATATTCAATCTTTTCATCATTTGTAGTCTCAATATGATAGCCATTTTGGCGAATATCTTTGAAACTTAATAAGTTTCTTTGAGATTTACTACAATATAGTGCTTCATCAATAGCCAAATTTGTTCCTCCTGGTAGTAATAAATTGGCTCTTCCAGAACCTTCAATTAATCTTGTACTACCGGATATTGTATTAACATTCGCTTCTTTCATTACCAAATAAGAGAAATATCTCTTATCTTTTAAAATAGTGTGTGTTGTAGCACTATCCAAAAGACATATATCATCTTTATTAATCTTGAGTCCAACTGAAGACTGTGGAATTTTCATATTCTTCATAAAAAAGACAAATAATACATTATAAGAAATATGAAAGACAAGCAAAAAAAACATTAAGAAATACATTAGAAATATAGAAACTAGCAATACATGATGCATTAGGAAAATACACTCAAGAAAAAATAAACTAGTTGCAAACATAAACATAACAACTTTTATAACTTCATTCCCCAGTAAGATGATTCATTCTTCAGTCAATATCCTCAAATAAGTCTCCAACTTCTAAATGAGTAATATTTGTTAGGCCTTCAAAATCATCATCTTTATATGCAGGATGTGCCTTAGAATCATATTTATTTGAGGGACCTGATTCATCATTATTATTTTGAAAGGTCAAGTGTGCCTCCACATTATTTTCTTTTTTCTTGAGGGAGGCTTGATAAAGTTTGACAAAATGTTCTGGCGTACGACAAATGCGCGCCCAATGACCTCTCATACCACATCGGTGACACATACTAGCTTTACCTTTTGAATGATTAATTTGAGAACCCTTATTGTTCTCCCATTTATTTCCACCATAATGACGATAATTGTTTCGCCCCCTGCCACGTCCACGTTTATAACCATGTCCACGACCACGGTAATTATTTTGTTTTCTTTCAAACTTATCATATGTTGCTATAGCATTCACTTCCGGAAATGGAGCTGACCCAGTAGGACGGGCTTCATGATTTTTCATTAATAGAGTATTATTCTGCTCAGCCACAAGTAGGCATGTGATTAACTCAGAATATTTCTTAAAACCTTTTTCACGGTATTGTTGTTGTAGCACCACATTTGAAGCGTGAAAAGTAGAAAATGTTTTTTCCAATAAGTCCTCATCTGTGATAGTGTCTCCACATAATTTTAATAGAGAACTTACTTTAAAGATAGCAGAATTATACTCACTTACAGTTTTAAAGTCTTGCAACCTTAAATGTATCCACTCATACCGAGCTTTTGGTAATACCGTAAGTTTTAGGTGGTCATATCGATCCTTCAAATTAATCCATAATTCAAGTGGATCTTTTACTGTTAAATATTCAGTTTTTAACCCTTCATGTAAATGATGGCGAAGGAAAATCATGGCTTTCGCTTTATCCTGATTTGATGCTTCATTTCCTTGTATAATCGTATTTCCAAGACCTTTAGCGTCGAGGTGAATTTCAGCATCAAGGACCCATGATAAATAGTTCTTCCCGGTGATGTCAAGTGCCACAAATTCAAGTTTTGATAAATTTGACATAGTGAAAACTATCATAAAAGATGAATAAGTTAGAGAAATAATTATAATAATAAACAATTAATGAAACAAATCGATTAAGGTAAAACAAATGAAAATAAAGCTATATCATGTTAGCAATCTACTATTTCATTTTATTCATGCCATAAAATAGAAACTATATATTATTTCATTTCACTTTATATTATTGATATATATATAGAATTTAACGTTTTATTAGTTGCAGTGACTAGATAATGTATACACTACATACATATGCATACATTTTTTTTAATGGTATTGTGTCAGGTGTGAAAAACAACATGATAAACAAAAATATGAAAAAGGGAACAACAACATGAATGATGTAAATTATCAAAAATTGCAAAGAAAAATTTAGGTTGTAAGAATTAAGCATATGATATATGTACTGCCATAAATAAAATGATTATAATGATACATACCTCAATAAAATATGGCTCAACTTAGCTGGAGTTAAGAATAAAATTAGAGCTTCGTGCTGATAACGTGTTATGAAATATAACCCAAAATAACAATATAGAACAAGCAAAAACAAACTAAGAGATATAGAGAGAAAGAGAGAAAGAGAGAAAGAGAGATTCTTATTTCTTCTTCAATTGTGTATTTTTCCTATCTATTACAAGGTCTTTATATAGGCATAAAAAGTGAAGAAAATATGTCATGGAATATGTCATTGAACATACAAATTATGTCATTGAATATGTCATTAAGCATTTTAGCTAAAGATCATGGAAGAAGAGTAGACATCCACCACAATGTGATATTCATCATAACAAGATTTTATTAAACAAAAACTTGTAATTCATGTTTGGAGTTTTCCCTTCAACTAAGTTCTCCTTATTCATGTGTTTCAACAGCATCTTTGTTAATGGTTCAAACTTTGTAAAGTCCACACGATTTTAAATACTAAAAGCGATCAAAAAGGTAAAAATGCACAATAGATTTAAATATGTAGTCAATCAAATAATTAGGCCAATTATTAATAGTTGAGCGATCGTGCTAAAACCGCGGAACTCGGGAGTGCCTAACACCTTCTCCCGGGTTAACAGAATTTCTTACGCGGTCTTCTGTGTTCGCGGACCATAAATAAGAGTCAATTTCCTCAATTTGGGATTTAAAATAAATCGGTGGCTTGGGACACCATAAATATTCCAAGTGGCGACTCTGAAATAAATAAATAATTTCATTTCGATTAATGTCACTTTAATTAAAAAAAGTCCCTATCTCCCATTCGGAAAATAGGAGGTGTGACAGCTCTGGCGACTCTACTGGGGACGAGCTCAGAATATCTGGTTCAGGGTTCAGAATTCGAGCTTAGAATAGCTGTTATAGTTGGCTTTTATTTATTATATGATTTTTACGTGTTTGAGTCTAATGTGCTAAATGTCACTTTTTACCGCTTTGATATTGTTAGAACGAGGTTCGGACAAGTTGCAAAGCTGGTGAAACTTCTGTATTCCCGGTATGCTGTCCCCCCTCCCCCGGCTCGAACTGTCTGCTCGGGTAAGTTAGGTCTAAAACAATACACCCAGGTTTTAAACCTAGAATAACATAGCCTCTTACCGGATCCCCAATAGGAAAGTTTGTTTGCATCACTTGCATTTGACTTAGAAGACCCAACATAAGGGTTATGTTCTACATGTTGCATTCTTCAAGGGTAAATAGATTATTTTTCGAACCAATGATGATGAGGGTAAATGAGAAAGAAAAGAGGGTGAAGTGTAAAAATGAAACATGTGAGGCCCGATTATACTTTTCTTTTACAATATTTTTCAAGAAAAAGACCCCAAAAAATGAAAATGAAAGTTCCAAAAATATTATGCACTTTTCCATCTTTTTATCAAAAAGAAAAAGAAAAAGACAAAAATATGTTTTCTCCAAATCATTTAATTTAATTTTTATTTTTATTTTTTTATTATTTCTTACCCATATCCAATCTTACCGAACTACGCATACCTGATTCTCGTTTTTCGGGACTGGATACGTAGGCAGCCCACGTAGGGTCCGATCTTCCTAGTGAGTCTTAAGTTTTTGGCTTCGAGTATCGTAGCCAAATCTTGCATGTCTAACCACTTTTGGCCACATCGGTCTTTTTCGTGAAATAGGGTTATTTTTGCAAAGTGGCTTGTTGAACTGTGTTCGAGAGTCTTGAATCCAGAATTAATTGTCTCTTTACTTTAAGGCCCGTCCTAGTCGAATTTGCATGTCTAGCCGCTTTTGGCCACATCGACCAACAACAACAACAACAACATACCTAGTAAAATTCCACTAGTGGGGTTTGGCCACATCGATCATTCTTGCAAAATAGGGTCATTTTCTCAAATTTGGTTCGGTGACCCATGTCATAGAGTCCTAAGTCCACAACAAGGTGTCCTCTCTGTTTAAGGTCCATTCTGTTGGATTTGCATGATTAACCATTTTTTGGCCACGTTGGTCGTTTCTACAAAATGGGTCATTTCTGCAAAGTAATTTTTCCATGTCTTAGAGGTCACATTTGTTGAGTTTGCACTTTTAGCCACTTCTTAGCCACATAGGCCATTTTGCAAAAATAGTCTCAGTCATGTCTTGCATGTGTCCAATAGGAAGTATTATTGTCTCACATAGTGTTCTAAGTCTTTAACTCTATTTGGTCTGAGTTTTCTCATACAGGTGTGGATCTACTTACCGGAGTTTGAGCATGACTGAAGTGTCACGACCCTAAAATGGACCCGATCGTGATGGCGCCAATCGTGAAACTAGACCAACCGACACAAACCCCAAAACCAACCAAAAGTTATAATAGTATGATAGAACAATGCGACAACAAAACAAAGCCCGACATCGGGGTGTCACCAGTCATGAGCAACTACAACTCGTCTAGAAAATATGAAAAGACAACATAGTCTGAAACAAAGCTAATACAAAGTGGAATAAAGATAGGAAGGAGAAGCATTGGGCTGCGAACGCCAAGAAAATACCTAGTCAACTCCAGAGACCTGCTGGAAGGCTGATCAACACTCACTATTGCGACCCGAGACTTCTGGATCTGCAAACAAGGTGTAGGGAGTAATGTGGGTCTGTCAACTCAGTAAGTAATTAAAGTAAAATCAGTTGAGCAGTAAGAATACACGTAAACCATAGCATAACGCTACAACATAACAGTATAAGTCCAGAACAATGCAGTAAAGCAGTAAAACAATAAAACTAGTAAAAACATCTCCGTTTAGTAAACCTTCTTTAAAATATCTTTCCAATAGTTTCAAACGAGTGATGAAAACAGTGAGTAAAGGATAGAAACGTAAAATAGCCCCTCGGGCAAAACAAGTACCACAACCGCCCTCGGGTATAATATTAATAGATCCAGCCCCTCCAGCTACCTCACAATCACTCGCATCAGCCCCTCGGGCAACATCATGAAACAATAACAGCCCCTCGGGCAATATCACGTCTCACACTGGGTACCCGTGCTCACTGGGTATTCAGACTCCGGAGGGGCTCCTACAGCACAAGCGCTATCACAAGCCACCTCGTGGCATAACAAAATCAGGCCCTCGGCCTCTCAAATATCATAATCATTACACATGCTGCAGCGCGCAACACGATCCCATAATAATCCCCACAACATAGGCCCTCGGCCTCAGTAAAATATGATGCTCAGCCCAAAATGTCACTTAGAAATATTGAAAACGGAGTAAATATGGCTGAGTTATGAAAACAGTACAATACAACATGATTGAGTACAATTACGAAGTAAAAACAGTGAGGAATAGAAATAAAAATTCCCTAAGGGTCTAAAATAGTTGGCACGAGGCCCAGATATGGCATTCATCCCAAAACATGATAATACTTAATAGTCGTATGGGACATACCAAGTCACAATCCCCAATAGTTCACAACCCCACGCTCGTCATCTAGCGTGTGCGTCACCTCAAAGTAGCACAACGATGTGAAATCCGGGGTTTCATACCCTTAGGACAACATTTACAATCATTATTTACCTTAATCCGGTCCAAATTCTAGCCTGCGGTGCCTTTGACTCTCGACTCGGCCTCCGGATGCTCCAAATCTATCTAAAATAGATTTATACCATCCAAAATATGCTAAGGGAACAAAGCCCACTCGAAAATAACCAATTTACATCAAAAAATCCGAAATTGACCAAATCCGACCCTCGGGCCCACGTCTCGGATTCCGATAAAAATTACGAAACTAGAATCCTTACACTCTCACGAGTTCATATATATCAAATACATCAAAATCCGACCACAAACGACCCCTCAAATCCTCAAATCAAGATCTCAAATTCCAAGCCCTAACTCTCCAATTTTAGGCTTTAGATTCCACAAATTTCATGTTTAATTAGGTAGAAATCACAATAGGATCGAGTATTAAGTCCATAAATCTTACCTCCAAGAAATTCTCTTGAATTCCCTCTTCTCCCTCAAGAAGCTCCAAAACCGACTCAAAAATGGTGAACTATGGCCAAAAATCGCGAAAATGTCCTTTTAAACATTCTGCCTAGCGATTTAAATTCCTTAATCGCGATCGCGGAAAATGCCTCGCGATCACGAAGCACAAAAGCTGACTGACCCCATTTAACCTTACGCGATCGCAATAAACTCCACACGATCGCGAAGAACTGGCTTCACAAACTCACGCGATCGCGGCCTCACCCACGCGATCGCATTGAACAACCTGCCTACTCCTCACCAGCTCCTTTCCTTCTACGCGAACGCGACCCTGACCTTGCGTTCGCGAACAACAACTTCATAGCCTAACACGATCGCGCCCATACATATGCGATCGCGTAGAACAAATCTCACCCCTGCTTGACTAAGCCTACACGATCACGGACCCTTCTACGCGATCGCAAAGAACAAAAATGCCTGCAACTGAAACCAAAAAATTTGCAACTTTCAAAACATGAAATTGATCCATTTAACCACCCGAAACTCACCCGAGGCCCTCGGGACCTCAACCAAACATGCCAACATATCCCATAATATCACTCAAACTTGTTCCAACCTTCGAATCACTCAAAATAACATTAAAACATCTATTCATCATAGGATTCAAACCTAAGAAATTCCAAAACTTCCGAATTCTGCTTTCGATCAAAAAGTCAATCAAACCTCGTCCGAATGACCTGAAATTTTGCACACACGTCACAAATGACACAGCGGACCTACTACAACTTTCAAAATTCCATTCCAACCCCTATATCAAAATCTCCCCTATCAACCGAAAAATGTCAAAATTCCAATTTCGCCAATTCAAGCCTAAATTTACTCCGGACCTCAAAAACACATTCCGATCACGCTCATAAATCCCAAATCACCTCCCGAAGCTATCTGAATCATAAAAACCAAATTCCGAGATCGTTTACTCACAAGTCAACATCCGATTAACTTTTCCAACTTAAGATTACTCAAAAGAGACTAAGTGTCTCATTCCTTTCCAAAACCTCTCCGAACCCGAACCAACAAACCCGATATCACAAAATACAACTGAACAAGACAATAAGAAGCAGTAATGGGGGAAACAGAGCGGTAACTCATGAAACGACCGGCCGGGTCGTTACATCCTCCCCCTTTTAAACAAACGTTCGTCCTCGAACGAGTCAAGAAACATACCTGAAGCCTCAAATAGGTGAGGATATCTGCTCCGTATCTCCCACTCGGTCTCCCAGGTAGCCTCCTCCACGGGCCGACCTCTCCACTACACTTTCACTGAAGCTATATCTTTTAATCTCAACTTTCAAACCTGATGCTCCAAAATAGCCACTAGCTCCATATCATAAGTCAACTCATCATCTAACTGAACCGTGCTGAAGTCCAAAACATGAGACAGAATGCCGATATACTTTTGAAGCATAGAAACATGAAATACTCAATGCACACTCGATAAGCTGGGTGGCAAAGCAAGCTCATAAGCCACCTCCCCAATCCTCTGAAGTACCTTAAAAGGCCCAATGAACCGAGGACTCAATTTACCCTTCTTCCCAAATCCCATAACACCCTTTATGGGTGAAACCTTCAACAGAACCTTCTCACCAACCATGTAGGACACATCTTGAACCTTCCTATCAGCATAACTCTTTTGTCTCGACTGTGTTGTATGAAGCTGCTCCTAGATCACCTTCACCTTGTTTAAAGCATGTTGCACCAAGTTTGTACCCAAACACCTAGCCTCACCCGGCTCAAACCAACTGACCAGAGATCTACACCGTCTCCCATGAAAAGCCTCATATGAAGCCATCTAAATACTCGATTGATAACTATTGTTATAAGAAAACTCCGTGATCGGTAGAAACTGATCTCATGACCCTCCAAAATCAATGACACGAAAAGCTGTCAGTCTGCCCGTCTGTCTGAGGGTGAAAAGTTGTGCTCAACTCAACCCGAGTACCCAACTCTCTCTGCACAGCTCTCCAAAACTACAAAGTAAACTCAGTACCTCTATCTGAAATGATGGAAACCGGGACACCATGCAAATGAACAATTTCTCGGATATAGATCCCTGCCAATCGCTCTGAAGAATAGGTAGTACACACAGGAATGAAGTGCACGGATTTTGTCAGCCGATCCACAATCACCCAAATAACATCGAACTTCTTCAAAGTCCGTGGAAGTCCAACTACAAAATCCACAGTGACCTGTTCCCACTTCCACTCTGAAATATCCATCTGCTGAAGCAAGCCACCCGGTCTCTGATGCTCATATTTCACCTGCTGACAATTGAGACACTGAGCTACAAATATCACAATGTCCTTCTTCATTCTCCTTCACCAATAATGCTATCTCAGATCCTGATACATCTTCGCAGCACCCAGATGGATGGAATACCGTGAGCTATGAGCTTCCTCTAAGATCAACTCTTGAAGCCCATCCACATTGGGTACACAAATCTAGCCATGCATCCTCAATACTCTATCATTACCAATAGTCACATCTCTGGCATCGTCGTGCTGAACTCTATCCTTAAGGAGAAGAAAATGAGGATCATCATACTGGCACTCTCTGATGCGATCAAATAAGGAAGACCGAGAAATCACACAAGCCAATACCCGACTGGGCTCCAAAATATCCAACCTCAAGAACCGATTGGCCAAGGCCTGAATATCAACTGCAAGAGGTCTCTCCCCAACAGGAATGAATGCAAGACTTCCCAAACTAACCGTCCGACTCAAAGTATCGGTCACTACATTGGCCTTCCCCGGATGGTACAAGATAGTACTATCATAATCCTTTAACAGCTCCAACAATCTCCGCTGCCTCAAATTGAGATCCTTCTATTTGAACAAGTGCTGGAGGCTATGATGATCAGTAAACACCTCACAAGACATACTGTACAAATAATGCCTCCAAATCTTCAACGCGTGAACAATGGCAGCCAACTCCAAATGATGAACAGGGTAGTTCTTCTCATGGGGCTTCAACTGACGAGAAGCATAAGCAATAACTCTACCCTCCTACATCAACACACACCCAATACCAACTCTCGAAGCATCACAATACACTATATATGAACTTGAAGCTGATGGAAAAACTAACGCTGGAGCTGTGGTCAAGGCAGTCTTGAGCTTCTGAAAGCTCTCCTCACACTCATCCGTCCACCTGAATGGAGCACCCTTTTGAGTCAATTTGGTTAAGGGTGATGCTATAGATGAGAATCCCTGAACGAACCGATGGTAATAACCCGCCAATCCAAGAAAGCTATGAATCTCTGTGGCTGAGGACGATCTGGGCCAACTCTGAACCGTCTCTATCTTCTTCAGATCAACCTGAATACCCTCACTGGGCACCACGTGCCCCAAGAAAGCCACTATACTGAGCCAAAACTCACATTTGGAGAACTTTGCATAAAGCTTCTCCTCCCTCAACCTCTGCAACACAACTCTCAAATGTTCTGTGTGCTCCTCCTGACTACGCAAGTACACCAGAATATCATCAATGAAAACAATCACGAACGAGTCAAGATAAGACTGAAACATGCTGTTCATCAAATGCATGAACGCTGCTAGGGCATTGGTCAGCCCAAAAGATATAACAAGGAACTCATAATGACCATATCTGGTCCTGAAGGTTGTCTTAAGAATATTCGAGTCCCTGAATCTTCAACTGGTGATAACCTGAACGGAGATCAATCTTGGAGAACACTCTCGCTCCCTGAAGCTGGTCAAATAAATCATCGATACGAGGCAAAGGATACTTGTTCTTGATTGTGACTTTGTTAAACTGCCTGTAATCAATGCACATCCTCATTGTGCTATCCTTTTTCTTCACAAATAGAACAGGCGCACCCCAAGACAACACACTAGGCCGAATGAATCCCTTATCAAGGAGTTCCTGACATTGTTCCTTCAACTCCGTTGGTGCCATATGATACGGTGAAATAGAAATGGGCTAAGTGTCTGGCACCAGATCAATACCAAAATCAATATCCCTATCTGGTGGCATGCCCGGCAGGTCTGCAGGAAAAACATCTGGAAAATCCCTTACAACAGGAATAGAATCAATACTAGGAGTTTCTGCACTGACATCCCTCACAAAGGCTAAGTATGAAAGGCAACCTCTCCCAACCATCCGCTGGGCCTTTAAGAATGAAATCATCCTACTGGGAACAAAATCAGTCGAACCTCGCCACTCAATCTGTGGCACACCCGGCATAGCCAACGTCACTGTCTTAGCATGACAGTCTAATATAGCATGATACGGAGATAGCCAATCCATGCCCAATATCACATCAAAGTCCACCATAAAAACCAACAAAAGGTCCACTCGGGTCCCTAGACCCCCAATAGTCACCACACACGATCGGTACACATGGTCCACAACAATAGTATCGCCCACTAGAGTAGATACACGAACAGATGAAACAAGAGACTCACGGGGCGTATCCAAATAACGAGCAAAATACAATTACACATATGAAAAAGTGGAACCAAGATCAAATAACACAGAAGCATCTCTATGGCAGACTGAGACAATACTTGTAATCACCGCATCTGAAGTAATAACATCGGATCTAGCTGGGAGTGCATAGAAACGGGCCTAACCACTACCTGATTAACCTCCCCCTCTGGGGAGACCCCTAGCTGACTGTCCTCTACCCCAAGCTGGGTGGGTGGGTGGTAAAGTAACTGGTGCTGAAGTCGATGGCTGGCTCCTCTACTGAGATGAACCCCCAAGGCAACGAGGAAACTGCCTCCACATGTGACCCAACTCTCCATACTCATAACAACCCCCTGGTGTTGGAGACGGGGATTGAAGGGAACCCCTAGCACCGGGATGACTAGCAAAAAAACCTGGCATAGAAGAGACCTAAATTGATGGAGCACGGGATGAACTCTGGGCTAGAAGGGCACTGAGTGATGAATGGACCTGATGAGAACTGTGAGATCCATGACCCGATGATGTCCCACGATAACCTGGGTGAGCTGACTGAGCATGCTTGAATGGACGGCCTCTACCGTGCTAAAACTGACCCTTATGAGGAGCACCACTAAATCCACCCTGACCACGAGGCCTCTTAGCCTCCCTCTCAATCCTCTCCTGGCCACGAACAATCTCAATCTATCGAGCTATGTTAACAACACCATCAAAGGTAGCACCAGATACTCTTTCTCTGGTCATAAGCAACCGAAGCTGAAAGCTGAGGCCATCTATAAACCTCTTGATCCTCTCTCGATCTGTGGGAACCAACCAGACCGCATGACGAGCTAACTCAGAGAATCATATCTCATACTGTGTAACAGATCTGTCACCCTGACGAAGCTGCTCGAACTGTCTACGCAGCTCCTTACGGTGAGACTCGGGTACAAACTTCTCCAAAAAAAGGACGGAGAACTGCTGCCAAGAAAGGGGCGTTGCGTCAACTGGCCTACTCCTCTCGTAAGCCTCCCACCAACTAAGTGCATCCCCTAAGAACTAGAAAGTAGTGAATGAGACCCCACTGGTCTCCAGAATACCTGCGGTCCGAAGCATCATCTGACACTTGTCCAAGAAACCCTGGGCATCCTCGCCCTCTGCACCGCTGAAAGTTGGAGGCTGAAGTTTACCAAACCTCTCCAACCTACATTGCTCGTCCTCTGGCATAACAGGAGCAACATAGTCCTAAGCAGCTATAACCGGCTGGGTTGGAGGCACCCCCGGTGTCTGAAGTCCCTGCATAACCTGCTCAAGTGTGCACGCGACGGGAGTCTGAGTGCCTCCCCCAGCCTAAGAAGTAGCTGCGACTGTAGTAACTAAGACTGCTTGAGCTAGGCCCGTGCACACAGAGAGAATCTGGGTCAGGGCCTCTTGAAGTCCTAGAATCACAATAGGCATAGTCGGTGCCTGAGCTGGTAATGCTAGAGCGTCCGCAACTAGGACCTGATCCTGAACTGGAGCGGCGGGTAGATCTGCAGGTGCTGCTTTAGCTGCGGTGTGGGCTACACCCCTACCCCTACCATGGCCTCGATCCCGACCTCGGCCTCTAGTGGCCCCAACTGGTGGTACTAGTGGTCATCTGCCCTGACCGGTAGCACTTGTCCTCACCATCTGTGAGAGAATAGAATAACAGAAGTATAGTACTAGAATCAACAGATTCACACAACAGGAATTTCAAGAATGTGAAGTTTTCTAAAGGTTCTACAGCCTCTAGAGGATAAGTATAGACGTCTTCGTACCGATCCGCGAGACTCTACTAAACTGGCTCATGACCCGTGAGACCTATGTTACATAGGCTCTAATACCAACTTGTCACAACCCTAAAACGGACTCGGTCGTGATAGAGCCTATCATGAAACTAGGCCAGCTGACACAAACCCCAAAACTAACCAAAAGTTATAATAAGTCATTTAAAAGTCATTAATGAGCTAAAATCTCAAAATGTAAGGTAGAATAGAATAGTGCAACAATAAAACACGGCCCGACACCGGGGTGTCACCAGTCATGAGTAACTACAACTCGTCTAGAAATATGAAAAGACAACATAGTTTGAAATAAAGCTAATACAAAGCGAAATAAAGATAGGAAGGAGATGCATTGGGTTGCGAACGCCAAACAGCTACCTAGTCAACTCCGAAAGCCTGCTGGAAGACAAATAAGCTCTCGCTAGCATGACCCGAGACTCCTGGATCTGCATACAGGGTGCAAAGAGCAATGTGAGTATGCTAACTCAGTAAGTAATAAAAGTAAAAGCAGCTTAGCAGTAAGAAAACACGTAAACCACAACATAACGCTACAACACAATAGTATAAGTCCCGAACAATGCAGTAAAATAGTAAAACTCGTAAAAATATCTCAGTTCAGTAAAACATTTTTAAAACATCTTTCCAATAGTTTCAAACGAGTGATGAAAACAGTGAGTAAAGGATAGAAACATAAAACAACCCCTTGGGAAAAACAAGTACCACAACCGCCACTCTGGCACAATATCAACAGATCCATCCCCTCGGGCTAACTCATAATCACTCGTATCAGGCCCTCGGGCGTTATCATGAAACAACAACAGTCCCTTGGGCAATATCACATCTCACACTGGGTACCCACACTCACTGGGGGTGTTCAGATTCCAGAGGGGCTCCTACATCCCAAGCGCTATCACAAGCCACCTCGTGGCATAACAAAATCAGGCCCTCGGCCTCTCAAATATCACAATTAGTACACATGCTGCGGCGCACAACCTGATCCCATAATAATCTTCACAATACAGGCCCTCGGCCTCAATCAATCAGAATCTCTCAAGCCCCTCGGGCAATATAGTAAAACATGATGCTCAGCCCAAAATGTCATTTAGAAATATCAAAAACCGAGTAAATATGGCTGAGTTATGAAAACAGTAGAATACAGCATGACTGAGTACAATTACGAAGTAAAAATAGTGAGGAATAGTAGTAAAAATCTCCTAAGGGTCAAAAATAGTTGGCACGAGGCCCAAATATGGCATTCAGTCGAAAACATGATAATACTTTTCAAAACACAATGATATCAAACAATTTTCAATCAAATACGCGACTTAATAGTCGTACGGGACGGACCAAGTCACAATCTCCAACGGTGCAGTACCCCACGCTTGTCATCTAGCGTGTGTGTCACCTCAAAGTAGCATAACGATGTAAAATCCGGGGTTTTATACCCTCAGGACAACATTTACAATCATTACTTACCTTAATCCGGTCCAAATTCTAGCCTACAGTGCCTTTGCCTCTCGACTCGGCCTCCGGATACTCCAAATCTATCTAAAAACAGATTTATATCATCAAAATATGCTAAGGGAACAAAGCCCACTCAAAAATAACCAATTTACATAAAAAAATCCCAAAATTGGCCAAACCCGACCCCCGGGCACACGTTTCGGATTCCGATAAAAATTATGAAACTAGAATCCTTGCACTTCACGAGTTTATACATATCAAATACATCAAAATACGACCACAAACAACCCCTCAAATCCTCAAATCAAATTCTCAAATTCCAAGCACTAACTCTCCAATTTTAGGCTTTAGATTCCACAAATTTCATGTTTAATAAGGTAGAAATCATAAAAGAATCGAGTATTAAGTTCATAAATCTTACCTCGAAGAAGTTCTCTTGAATTCCCTCTTCAATCTCCCTCAAGAAGCTCCAAAACCGACTCAAAAATGGTGAACTATGGCCAAAAATCGCGAAAATGGCCTTTTAAACATTTTGCCCGACGATTTAAATTCCATAATCGCGATCGCAGAAAATGCCTCGCGATCGCGAAGCACAAAAACTGACTGACCTCATTTAACCTAACGCGATCGCACCCTTACCTATGCGATCACGTAGAACACATCTCACCCCTTCTCGACTAAGCCTACGTGATCGCGGACCCTTCTACGCGATCGCGAAGAACAAAAATGCCTGCAACTGAAACCAAAAAATCTGCAACCTTCAAAACATGAAATTGATCCGTTTAACCGCCCGAAACTCACCCGAGGCCCTCGGGACCTCAACCAAACATGCCAACATATATCATAACATCATTCAAACTTTTTCCAACCTTCGAATCACTCAAAACAACACTAAAACACCAATTCATCATAGGATTCAAGCCTAAGAAATTTCAAAACTTCCAAAATTTCGGTTTCGATCAAAAAGTCTATCAAACCTCGTCCGAATGACCTGAAATTTTTCACACATATCACAAATGACACAACAGACCTACTCCAAATTCCAAAATTCCATTCCAACCCCTATATCAAAATCTCCCATATCAATCGGAAAACGCCAAAATTCCAATTTCGCCAATTCAAGCCTAAATCTACTCCGGACCTCCAAAATACATTCTGATCACTCTTCTAAGTCCCAAATCACCTCCCAAAACTATTCGGATCATAAAAACCAAATTCTGAGATTGTTTACTCACAAGTCAACATCCGGTTGACTTTTCTAACTTAAGCTTACTCAAAAGAGACTAAGTGTCCCATTCCTTTCCAAAACCTCTTTGAACCCTAACCAACCAACCCGATATTACATAATACAACTGAACAAGATAATAAGAAGCAGAAATGGGGAAAACAGAGTAGTAACTCATGAAACGACCGATTGGGTCGTAACAATAAGCCCCAAGACCATCCAGTTAGGATCGCTCAATCAGGAGTTGCTTAAGGAGTTTTTTTTTTATGTTTTGAGTCTGTTTTTCTTTTTATGTCGTCTTTTACCTTCTAGTTTTGTACAGTAATGTCGAATCTTTCAGGTGATGTTAGAGTCTGTCATAGTCTAGTTAAGTTTGTCAAGTCTTTTGTTATTGTACTTCCTATTTTTGTATTTGAAAAGATGTGTTATAAATCAAAAATCCAAAAAAAGAGATTTTGCATTTTTATATTCCCGTTAGAAGTTTTCTTTAGAATACTAATTCTATAAATTCAAAAAAAAATCTTTTGAGGTGGTTTTCCTTTAGGAAATTAATATCTAGAACTCAAAATAAAAAAAATGGCTTTTATATTTCTTTTAGGATATTAAGACTAAAATTCAAACAAAAAAAAAGAATTTTCTTTTGATACCTCTTTAGAAGTTTTCTTTAAGATATTAATTCCAAAAATCCAAAAAGATTTTCCTTTTGAGGTTCTTTTTTGGGAACTTAATAAAAAATAAAAAAAAATATTCTTTTTATTTTCACTAGAACCTTAGGACATTATATATAGAATAAAAAAACATACTTTATCTTTTATTTATCTTTAGAGTTTCTCTCTTAGGTAATGAAAAACTGAAATCCAAAAATATATTTTTTTCTTTTTCATTTCTCATTTCGAAATCTTTCTTCAGGATATTAAAAATCAAAAAATATTTTTCTCTTCTAGGATTTTTTTCCTTAATAATTTCTCATAGAGTATCTGTTTCAAAAAAAAAAGAAAAAAATATATGCTCATTTAAGATTGAGTTTAGAATAGATTATAGAACATTAAGTCTTAAAAAAAGAGATTTTCTTCTCTCTTTTTTTTCTCTTCAGAGTAATCATTAAAGTTAAAAAAAGAAAAGAGAATGTTAGTTTATTTAGTCTATTCTCGATTTTCCAGAACTACGCTTGGTCTAATTCATGTGGAACATGATACGTAGGCAACCTACATAAGGCTCGATCAAATCATTTTAAAAAAGAGAGAGAGATGAAGCTGTAGGATTTGAAAAATGGGAGGAAATTGTGGGATGCAAGAAAAGAGCGATAATCGGAAAGAAAAAGAGAGAAAAAATGAAAAACCATGGAGTGATAGAAAGAAAAGAAAAAAAAGAAAAGGGCTAGGGGAGTAAAATTGGGATGATGCCAAGATGACCTTCGTACCCTCGAAGTCACTTTAGAACCGATAATTGTGGTTAGGTGCATTGCATATGATATGATACTATTTGCTGTTGAATGCCCTAACGCTAACGGGATGACTTCATTTTGTTCCTCTGTGTTATTTTCACTATAGCAGAAGAGTGGTTGGTTTGTGGTTCTCAAACTGTGACTCTTCCCTACAGTATAAAGTCGAAAGACAATGGCAGACGACAACAGAATTGAGTTGGTTGATACTGGTGCCCAAAAGCAATTGGTTGAACAAGACAATGCGTTGGTTGAAGAGGTAAGGATATTAAGACAACACATGGCGGATAAAAGCACCATCCCCGCCACCACCTAGTTTTGCTAGATGCTACCATCAACCAAGCCCCGGCCATACTGTCAGATGATCCGCCATTTTCTCCCGATTTTCCTGCTTATCAAAGCTTTCTCAACCTCCCTAGTAGCTCCATTGTTCGTCCTCCAATTATATTTACCAAAAATTTCCCGCCTGTCATATCCACTATTCCCACCATCACAACTTCTCAACAACCTCTCCTCAAGTCCAATAGTGAACACCAGTTCAAACCTCACGATGCCCAATACTACCCCTCAGAGTTGGTTTGCTAGGTCCCAGACTCGTATAATCATAACCCTCAAAATGAGCCTCATGTTGAAAATGAGAAGTCCGCAGGAAAAGAAGTGCGGGATGAGATATCCAGGAAACTAAAAAGCATAGAACAGTCCTTAAAGAACATGCAAGGGATGGGAGATCAGGTTAACATGTCTTACAAAGAATTGGGTATGTTCCCTGACGTTCACTTGCCCGCGGGGTTTAAAATGCCAAAGCTTAACTTGTATGATGGTGTATTTCAATGAGAGCGTGACTGGGGCAGCCTTGGAATGACATACTCGTCAAGATGTCAGTAAGTGTCATACATGGGATGACATGGCTCAAGATTTTATTCGACACTTTCAATACAATATAGACATTATCCCAGACCGCTCCTCCCTATCTAAGATGGAAAAGAAACCTGAGGAAAGTTTTAGAGAGTTTTGGCTCAGATGGAGGGAACAAGCTGCTCGGGTCAGTCCTCTGATTGATGAAGAAGAAATGGTTAAGCTTTTCCTACAAGCTCAGGAACCCACCTACTTCAGTCATGTGATCCCGGCTTTAGGTAAACCTTTCAATGAAGTGATGAAAATGGGGAAGATGGTAGAAGAAAGAATCAAGTCAGGAAAAATCATGAGTTATTCTGCATTGAAAGATATTACAAAAGACATTCAGAACATCTCAGTAAACTTGGGGGGAAGAAAGAGAAATAGAAAAGATGTTGTCAAGCCCCGCCAACGATCGGATCCAGTGCGCATTCCAACTTAACACTTTCAGCCTCAATATCGACCCCATGATCCCCGTGCTCCAGATAGTCTTCCCCAAAGCTACTTCTTTCCACAAAATCCCCAAAGTCATACCTCACCTTCCTACTCCTCTATTCATAATGCATCGCCATATGCTCCACATCCACAGGACCCGCAATGGTCTGCACCACTTCCATAAATGTCTTACCCGCCTCCTCAAGCATGTCAACCACTTACCCGCAAGAGGTTCCAACTGAAGCCGGAGTACAAAATGAAAAGGCAGTAACAAAGAGAAAAGTCTTTCACTCCTATTGGAGAATCATATGCCAGTCTGTTCCAAAGGCTGAGGCAATTGGACATGCTAAAGCCGATTCAGATAAAAATGTCGAATCCTCTTACAAAGAATTTTGATTTTTCTCAAAGGTATGCATATTGCTCTAGTGCCTCGGGGCACAGTATAGAAAAGTGTTGGCATCTGAAAGGAGCAGTCCAGAAGCTTATTGATGTAGGTGACATTACCGTGCAAAATCCAGATGCAGTCGATACTAGCAAAATTCCATCACCTGTTCATAATGAAACACATGTGGTGGGCATGATTTATGTTTTAAAGGAATATGAGAACTCTTCTGGATCCTTTGGAGGGCCACTTGCTGTGAAATTTTCAGCGCTATCAGTCTCTGTTCCAGAAGTTGATTTTATGAACGAGACAACAAAAGGGACGCAACAACTGACTGAAGTTAATGATATTGAAATTGGTAATGGTCTTGGTAATATTGATGTGAAACTCAGTGGCTAAGATGTCGAGCTTGGTAATTGGAAAGACGCTCCTTTCTTGGTTAGCCAAGGGGAGACTTGGTGGTTTATTTTGTTGTCATTTCTGTTGTTCGGGTTATTTCAAGGTTATAATCCGGATATTGTCTTGTGACTCAAACCCTTCTAGCCTTTTATTTTGCCTAGTTTGTTTAGTTGTAGTAACGTGTTTAGTGTTGTCTAGTTTTGTTCCAGGGTTGTAACCCCAATTTATTTTACTTGTTTTGTTGTTCAAACCCTTTCATCGTCTGTCTAATGCAATTTCCTGTTTTTGTGTTATTTATAGTCAGTTTTGTTTATTTCCCTTTGCTTTAACAGTTCTTTTCATGCTGGCTCTAGTGACATGACATGCACGCATAATTCTAGGCCTGGTCTTAAAAATTGATTTAATTATGAAGCAATGAAATAATTTTGAAGATGATAGGGACATTTGAGGGAAATAAGTATAGATTTGGACACTTTGGGATCATTTAAAGCCCGATTGTGTGAAACTGGGGCAAATAGTCTGGGAAGTTAATATGACGATAAGAATTTGTTACAAGAGAATGCATCCCAGATAATTTGAAGAGAGCCACTTTGAATTCGAGTGCATCTCAGGTAACAAGATAAAGCCAGGGAATTTTGCTCCAAACAGATGGAGGGTATCCATTTTGAAGAAGAAATCACCCAATGAGAGTTTTGTACTTGATAAGTCACTAAAAAAGAGTGGAAGGTATATCAGTGATATCAATGCCGAAGCTGCAAAAAAAAATGTTATGCTTAGCATTTTTAAGGATTGGGAGGCCCTCTTTCAGCTAACCAAATACTTTATACCATTCGGTACCCCTTTTGAGCCTATGCTAATTTTCTTGACCTCCCCTCTTTTGGAATCGAGTTAGAGTCATTACATAAAAAAAGGAGAAAAGAGAAAAGCATGCCCCATAAGGTTTGTTTTAGAAACTTCACTCCAAAAGAAAAACAAAAGAAAAAAAACAAAAGAAAAAGAAAGGAAAATAACGGCAACAAAGAGTACTCTTTTGAACTACGTTTGACCTAATTATTGTCGCCACAAGATACCTAGGCAGCTTTACGGTTCGGTCACACCAAATAAAATATTTTATAATCCCACGAGTCAAGAGGGGGGCAGTTTTTCTTTGTAATTCCATCTAAAAAAAGGAGAAAAAGAAGAAAAGAATCAAATTCTCTTGTTCTAAAAATTGGGGCAAAGTTTTTAATGGATTTCAAAAGTTGTAAATAAATTAACCCTTTTGTCTTGGTTTTAATTTGAGCCTTCATGCCTTTCTTTCTTTATAACCTTGTCCAAAAGCCACATTACAGTCCAAAAAAGACCTCCTAGATAATCTTTAAGAGTGCCGAGTTAGCCATGCCAGGAGCATATGATATTTTTACCATGGTTAATGCCTTATCAATTGCATCATCACAAGAAATAAGAAGAAAAGAACAAAATGAGAGAGTCTTATTGGTGAAAACTTTCACAAGCACCATAAGGCTACGGTGAGTTGAGAGAAAATAACAAAATGAGAGAGTCTTATTGGTGAAAACTTTCACAGGCACCATAAGGCGATGGTGAGTTGAGAGAAAAGAATAAAAATGAGAGAGGCTTGATGGTAAAAACCCTTTGGACACCATAAGTTGAATAAGGATCGTGAATCAGATAGGATAATCGGAGCATTGAAGCCCAGTTTCACGGTTTAGAGGTATAACAAAAGTTGAGCATTAGACTTGCTAGACAGATTAGGCCACTTAATCCAAAAATGCATGTCATTGTCATTAGAGTTGGTATCCACGTCTGATAAGTTTCTACTTGGTTATTTTCTTGTTAGATGTCACCTATTTCCATTGTCCCCTTACTCTGTTCTTCTTGTTTTGTTTAAGTCCTCCTTTTGAGTCTGTTTGGTCAAAACAAGTGATAAATGACTTCAAAATTGGCTACCAACTTTTCGATTGCGCAAAGTGGCGGCTGGCTAGCACATCAAAATGGCATAAGTCAGGAAAGAGCATTATGCGCACTGAGTGGGCGACAATTAATATGCTTTGGGATTCATGTGAAATGCAAAGGTTCGGTAAATATTAATTCATGAGTGAAAAGTAAATACAACAGATAGAGGGTATTGGGCTTGAATGGATCAGAGGTGTTTTCTGTGATAAAGGCTGACACAAAAGGTGGTTAGTCAATAATAGGCAAGGTCTTCCAATCTGAGACCAAATTATCATGGCAAGTGTAGGAGCAATTGCCCTCAAAGTCAAGGTGACAAACCAACCACCACATTTTAAACTCACAAGTTTTCTTTGTTTGAAACAGGTATGAAGACTCTGTCCAAATCAAAGCTTGGAAGCTTGAATCTTTCAGTGCAAACCGGGGCAGAAATTTTTGTTTGTTGTTTTGTTTTGATTGCAGGCACCTGCCTGGAGAACAGGGGTCAATATTTCAGAAATCAGTTGTAAGTTCAAGTTAGAGATGCATCAGGAGCCTGCTTGAAGAACAGGGTCAGCGTTCATTTTTCAAGTTCAAGTTAGAGAACTATCAGAAGAATCCCGCCTGAAGAATAGGGTCAACTTTCAGTTTACAATTTCAAGTCAGAGAGGCATCAGGAGCCCGCCTGAAGAACAAGGTCAGCGTTCAGTTTTCAAGTTCAAGTTAGAGAAGCATCAGGAGAATCCCGCCTGAAGAATAGGGTCAACTTTCAGTTTACAATTTCAAGTCAGAGAGGCATCAGTAGCCCGCCTGAAGAACAGGGTCAGCATTCAGTTTTCAATTTCAAGTTCAAGAAGCATCAGGAGAATCTCGCCTGAAGAACATGGTCAACTTTCAATTTCAAGTTCAAGAAGCATCAGGAGAATCCCGCCAGAAGAATAGGGTCAACTTTCAATTTCAAGTTCAAGAGGCCTGAGGAGCCCGCCCGAAGAACATGGTCAATTTTCAGTTTTCAAGTTCAAGAAGCATTAGGAGCCCACCTGGAGAATAGAGAAATTCATTTCAAACTTACTTTAAATTTCAAGTCAGTAGCAGGCGCCCACTTGGAGAATGAGGGAAGTCATTTCAGAATTCAATTCAAGTTAGAAGCAGCAAAAGCTCGCCTCAAGAATGCGAGTCGAGAGTCCGAGATGACCAAGAAAAAAAGAAACGTCAATCCAGAATATATAAAAGAAGAAGAGAAATGAATCCAAAATGCGAAAACAGATAAAAGATGTGAGCTGCTCAAGATATGGTTGAAGTCACGAACTCTACATGTCCTGTCTTGATCCGAAAAGCTGAAGAAGAAGGAACTAGCACCTGCAGCTAGCAAGCATCAAGGTCCAGGTTAGAGTCTATGCGAAAAATCAATCAAGACTCAGGATCAAGCTTCAAAAAGACTTATAGATAGGAACCTTGTAACTCATAGCTGCTAGGTTTGTTTAGTTTGTTTTTCATTTTGATTTTGGTGTAATAAGGAGCTCAGCAAGCAGTAACAGCAGCAACAACAATGAAATCACAGCTTTCTGGTAGTCTCAGCTACCAAAACTTCCAGAACTACACCGACCTGATTCCTTTATAGCCAATGATATGTAGGCAACCTCTGAAGCAAGGTTTGGTCAAAACATTTTTAAAATGCTTCCAATGGAGTATCAAACGGGAAAAAATTGCTCATGATTGCTCACTTTATCTTTGCCCGAAAACTCTTCATGTTTTCAAGCAAAGAAGGACAACTGTGAGCACCTAATTTTTGCCCCACATGGAAATAACTCCAAAAAATAGACCAAAAATAATTTTAATGGATTTTAGAAGTTTTTCTTTATTTAGTTGCATTTCATGCATGTTTAATATTTTAAAATCATAAGAAAAATCATAAAAAATGTCACATTTTCGTTTCATGCCATCGTAGGTTTAATTTGCATTTTTAGGAATTAGTTATTCTTTAATAAATAAATAGAATTAATTTTTGCTAAATAGATTTAAGTTAGGTTTTAATTTAGGATTCAATTAGGTAGAATTTGAAATCAAAATGAAATTACAAGAAAGAGAAAGGTTAGTCAAGTCTTCAAACAAACTGGGCCAATTTTCTTTGCCCAATTGCCTTGTTTCCGGCCCAATACCCGCCTGGCCCAATGCCCATTCCTCCACGTTAAAACAACCCTAAATCTCTTGCCTCTAGGATACACATCAGACCTAATCAAATGAAGAGGAGAGAACCTCCCCTCTCGAAAAAATGAAAAACGGCGCAACCCTCCCCTTCGAAAAAAACCTAGCCACTGACCCCTTCTTCTCCATTCCATCCGAGCAGCTGCTCCCTCTCACCTCATTTTTAGCAAAGGGACCGAAAGCGCACACACATACACACACAGACAGACACTTTCATAGTTTCATTCTCTCGTCGGTTTCGCTCTCCGAAGTTCCATTTCGACATTAGCTTCTAAGCTTCCTCTTCGCGTCACTCAATTGAGATCTGAAGTGTTTCAGATCCGGATCTGCGTATGCGTGCTCGCTTTGAAGTTGATCTCACCGTGTTTTCATTGTTGACGTGTTGTTTCTGTTGCTAGATTTTCCATTCTATTTTAGACCTTATTTGGTCATTTTTCTGTCGATTTCTGGTTTGAGGTACGCCATACTCATATATGACCCTTTTGTCGAATTCATAATTGAAAGTTGAATTTATTCGTGTTACATGTTTGTTTTGAATTTACGGAGCCAGCATGTTTAGCTGTTAAATTTGTTTACTGGTCTTCTCTTTGGTATTTACTGTTCCACGTGTGTTTGAAAAGCCAATTGTTTCAAATGTTGAACTTATGATATCGGGGTTTGAATTCTTTGAAGCAGTGTTACTATTATGATAGTTTAATTATATCACATGTAAGCTTTATGGCTTAATTTGTTTTGGACTAGATGAATATAAACCACTGGTCTTTGACATTTTAAGAATCCTGAGCCCAGCAAATCAGTTCTATAAAATTTGTTTTCTGTGAGTTGTGTGTGTAAATCACTAGGTGGGTTATTTAATTAGTTAAGGCTGGGATGCAAATCCAATAATATACAATAATATACGAAATCGGCAGGATTGCTCTTTTGGGTAGGATTTAATGTGACCAAGAACTGAGTTAGATTTTATTAAACTAAAACTTGTAATTCATGTTTGGAGTTTTCCGTTCAACTAAGTTCTCCTTATTCATGTGTTTCAACAGCATCTTTGTTAATGGTTCAAACTTTGTAAAGTCCACACGATTTTAGTACGTACTAATTATCTACTGATTTCCATAACTTCGGGTTTTCACAATAATCTTGAAGTAGTTTAGGAAAATAACTCATGAATACCGTAGCTTGTTTTAGGCGCGATTAATAAAATCATCGTGACTATAGGTACGGTTCTCGTGGCATGGTCACGACATAAAAATCTCAATTTGGGTGTGCATTTCATGAGACCCGACCACTTCGAATAATATTAAAATAAACATGTTGTAAATTGCGGGTGTATTTAAAGTGAGGCGATTCGCAATATGTACAAAAACAAAGAGTGCGCTATATCGCGACTTGTTCAAACAAATTCCATAAATATTAAAAGCGGTCAAAAAGGTAAAAATGCACAATAGATTTAAATATGTAATCAATCAGATAATTAGGTCAATTATTAATAGTTGAGCGATCGTGCTAAAACAATGGAACTCGGCAGTGCCTAACACCTTTTCTCGGGTTAACAGAATTCTTTACCCGGTCTTCTGTGTTCGCGGACAATAAATAAAAGTCAATTTCCTCGATTTGGGATTTAAAATAAATTGGTGGCTTGGGACACTAGATATATTCCAAGTGGTGACTCTGAAATAAATAAATAATCTCATTTCGATTAATGTCACTTTAATTGGAAAAAACCCTATCTCCCCTTCGGGAAAAAGGAGGTGTGACAGGAGCCATTTACAAAGGGCCTCAACCCGTTGAGCTTTGATGCCTCCCAGAAGTTGAAAAAAAGCTTGCTCGATTTTCAGGCAACCACACGGGCAGATGTTCACAATCGCTACGAGTCGGAAATAAGAATAGAAGATGATCAAATTGGTTCCTCGGTGTCTTCCAAAGGACGAAATCATGATAGGAATCAAGATAAATTGAAAAATGATGTTGATGCAGATCGGAGACCCTCTAGAAGCCGTTTTCAGTCTTACGAGAGGGCCGATAGGCGCGGTAATAAAGGATTCCAGTCATCGGATAGGTTCGTGGACGAAGTAGCAGATCATTAGAAGAGAAAGAGTTGACGGGGTCCCGAGATTCAACGTATCCCAGTTATCCGATTACAACCTTAATATCTGCCCAGTAGAATTGGTGTCAGCAATGAGAAATATTAAAGAAGCTAGGTTGCCGAAACCAATCCGATTGATCCTAACAAAAGAGACCCAAATCTATGGTGTGAATTCTATGGGACTCACGACCATAGGACTGGGGACTGCCAACATTTTCGTGAAGAGGTGGCAAAGTTGTTGAAGAATGGTCACCTCAGAGAGTTTTTCAGCGATTGCACCAAGAACAACCATGGGAGAAACCGGGATAATGCAGAATCATTAAAGCCGGTAGCAGGGTTACCTCGAATGACAATCAACATGATCTTCGAAGGAGACGAGATAAATGGGGTGACGTTTTCAGCAGCAAAGAAAACGAAGATATCAGTAACTCATAGCAAGAGGATCCAAGAGATCTCAAAAGATGACATCACCTTCAAAGAAGAAGATGTTGATGGACTTCTTCTATCGTATAACGATGCTTTGGTAATTTCTCTTAATATTTTAGATTTTAAAATTAAACGTGTGGTGGTGGATCTAGGAAGCTCAGGCAACATCATATAATGGAGAGTTTTGGAGCAACTTATCAATAGATGTTCCCGAGGAGAAATTTTGCTACCCACACATGTCGAAGGAGTAACGAAGACCGCTTTGTTCGAAGTGGTAATTGGCAACATGGGCTATAATGTAATCTTTGGAACGCCATGGATACATGAGATGAAGGTCATGCCCACAACCTACCATCAACTCTTAAAATTTCCAATACTAGAAGGAATTAAGCAGATCAGAGGAGATCAACCGACTACAAGGGAGATGAACGTAGTAACCGTTTCCAGCAGCAAGGGCAAAGAAACAAGCAAATAGAAATTACAGGAATCAGTGCCCTTTTCCAACTCAATTGAAGATGATAAGGACGAGGAGTTATCAGAATTATAACAGGTACCAAGGTCTTTTCAGGTACTGGAGGAGACAGATGGGACTAAGTCAACCGCAGAAGATCTCGAACAAGCGGCCTTGTTCGAAGAATTTTTGGAAAGGAAATATCATTTAGGAACGGGGTTGATTCCCGAACTCAGGTTAAAATTTATGAATTTTCTTAAGTCTAGTGTTGATTGTTTTGCATGATTGCATTCAAGTATGACAAATACTCCATTGGAGGTGGCAGCCCACAAACTGAATCTGGATCCTAACATTCCTCTGATAAGGTAGAAAAAACGACTGATAGTCGAGGTCGGAAACAGATTTGTTAAGGAAGAGGTAACCTCGCTATTTAACATAAGTTCGATTCGGGAGGTAAATTACTCCGATTGTCTAGGTAATATAATGGTAGTACCTAAAAAGAAAAAATAGATTTAGAATGTGTGTAGATTTTAAAGATATGAACAAGGCATTGCCCTAAAGACTCTTTTCTGTTGACAAACATTGATCATATGATTGATACTATGGCCGGTCATGAGTTAATGAGTTTTCTTGATACTTACTCAGGGTACAATCAAATTAGGATGGAACCGGAAGATCAGGAAAAGACTTCTTTCGTCATAAACTTTGGCACATATTGCTATAATATGATGCCTTTTAGGCTTAAACCTGAAGCCCCTTATCAAAGGCTTGTTAATAAGATGTTTGAAAAACAGATAGGTAAGACAATGGAAGTTTATATTGATGACATGTTAGTCAAGTCTCTTGATGTATGAGATCATCTGAAACATCTCCAAGAGACGTTTGACATTTTCAGAAAGTAGAGCATGAAGCTCAACCCGGAGAAGTGTGCCTTCGAAGTGGGATCCGGAAAGTTCTTGGGTTTTTTGGTCTCTCAAAGAAGAATTGAAGTTAACCTCGATAAGATCAAATCCATCAAAGATATCCCGGACCAACTGACAAGTGTGAATGAAGTACAGTGGTTGACCGGTAGATTAGCGGCTCCAAGAAGGTTTATCTCGAGGTCTTCTGAAAAGTAACATCACTTATTTTCACTTTTGAAAAAGAAGAGCAGTTGAAGGACTCGAACTTGCCTGGGACTAGTTCCGAGGTCATCGAAGTAAAGTGCGACTCCCAGTTGTGGTGAACCAAATACACAAAATTTCCGACGCCAAGGAGGAGCGCATGCACCAATACTTGAGTAAACTTCAAGTATTACTTTCCTGGACAAAGAGTGGCCGATCATCCATATTCCAAAGGAGAAAAATATGGAGGTAGACATACTAGCCAATTTAGGTTCGTCCACAAAAATGAAAAGATCTTATTCCGGTGCGGTATTTCAATTACTGCATTCGGTGTTGGATGTGCATGGCTATTGTGAAGTTAATTCAGCTAACTTGATCTGGGATTGGAGGAGCGAGTTTATTGAATATCTAAGGAATGAAAAATTTCCTGAAGACCCAAAAAGCATCCTGAGCACTATGGACCAAGGCAACTCGTTATTATCTTGTTGACGGACAGTTATATAGGAGGTCATTCCAAGGACCATTAGCTGACTACGTGATGAGGGAAGTTCATGAAGGAGTATGTGGGAACCACTCTGGTACACACTTGTTGGTTCTCAAGTTAGTCAGAGCTGGCTACTATTGGCCCCAGATGGAGCAAGACACGAAGACATTTGTACAAAAGTGCGATAAATTTCAATGTCATGCACAGTTAGTGCATCAACCGGAGGAACTCTTGCATTCAGGGGTGTCACCGTGGCCATTCATGAAATGGGAGATGAACATAGTTAGTCCCTTACCACAAGGACCCGGTTAGGTAACATTTCTTTTAGTTTTAGCTGATTATTTTACTAAATGGATTGAAGCAGGTGCTTACCAAAATACCGGAGAACGAGAAGTAATCGACTTCATATGGAATCATATCTTCTGCCGATTCGGAAGAAATTGCTTGTCAGAAAGGTTTTGGAAGGATTGAAGATCAAATGAATTACGTCTTCACCATACCACCCGAGTGCTAATGGACAGGTGGAGTTGACCAACAAGGTAATTATTCAAAACCTTAAAAAGCAATTAGAAGATGTTAAAGGCCAGTGGCTAGATGAGCTATCGGGTGTGTTATGGACATACCTTACCATGGCGAAGTTCGACAGGGGTGAAACACATTTCACTTGTATATGGTTCAGAGGGTATGATACTAGTGGAAATGGGGGAATCGACCTTAAGGTTTTTCCGAGCGAACGAAGAAACAAACAATAAAGCGTTGCTGGTTGAACTATATTTGCTTGAAGAGCACCGGAATCTGGCTTATGTGAAGATGGTGGCACATAGGCAAAGGATGAAAAGGTATTACAATCAGAGGGCAAATCTTCGATATTTCAAAGTTGGGGATTTGATTTTGAGAACGGTAACTCAAAATACTCGGAAACCTAATGTCAGGAAGCTGGGACCAACATGGGAAGCACCTTACCGAGTTTCAGCTATAACCGGTAAAGGTTTGTATGAATTGGAAGATCAACATAGAGTTAAATTGCCAAGTAATTGGAACGTGTATCACCTCAAAAGGTATTACTGCTGAAGATCCTTGCTGGTACTGAAAGTATATGCTGCACTGTTATTTCCCTTCGACTAGCTTTTGTCCCAACTATGTTTTTCTAGCAAATTTTTTAATGAGGCAACAATGTAAAGCAAACTACAAAGCAAGGATCATCAGCACAGATGTCTTCGCTAGTGAATCAACAACCAAAAGCTCTATTGCCTTCACTTTAGCATGAGCATAAATGGTTCTGTATAGATTAACTCATGTGGTAATCAGCTTATGAAGGGTTAAATAATCTTTGGCTCGTTCGCGTATCTCATCTCCCTAAACTTTCATTATTTCCATTGGCACGTGGAAACAGATTATTTACTCATCCACAAGTTGTTTCCATTAATGAGACAACAATGTAAAGCCTACTACAAAGACAAAGTCATCGATGAATACAAGACTTCCAGTGTTCAAATTCTCATACTTAGAAATTCGAACACTAGGGAGGGGATTAATACATGACAAGGCACTAAAAATTTTACGAAGATCGGGGATTGTAAGAATCGGGATCACTATCATATTAGAACCGAAGACTGCATGATCAGTCCCGTAAAAATAAGTTATACAAGTTAGCCATATGTATTGGCTGTTTTATATACTTAAGCAAAATAATGTTTATGTAAATGTACTTTTTAATATAGAAGGAATAAAACAAAGTCCTTTTATTTTTATCTTATTTCTTGTCTGAATGATAAGTTGATTTGTTTTATCGTTTGAAAGTTAACAAAAACTGAAGTGCTTGTACCAGAATGAATATGAGACGTCTTCTTCAAGAGTACCGTAAACATAAGGGTCTTATCTTATGAAACTCTCATAGTAAATGGTAGGTGCTGGAAGTGTTTATACTTGAAATCAAAAGCTATCGAATGAGAAAAGATTCACGAAGCTCTGTCAGTTAAATGAAAAAGAATATTTTTTGCACAATACTTAAGCAAAAAGTTTCTTTCATTGATTAAAATGCCAAACTTAGTAAAAGTGTTGGCATAATTACAAAAAGTAAAGAAAAATATATACATCAGTTCTTGCTGTCAGAACCTGATGGGAGAGAAGAGTCTTCGTTTTCTCTATTGGGAGAAGATTGTTTCTCTTCCGGTTCAAAACCTTCATCTTCTTCGGTTTCTCCTTCGGTTCCCGAATACACGGAGTTAATATTTGAAGAATTAGAAACAACGGGCCGAGCAAGAAGGTTTTCATGGGTAGTTGTCTCCAGTTCCCGGGCCTTGGCAATGCATTCGTTAATGTGTGCAATGCCTTCTTTGGCCTCCTCCAAAGCTTTCCTCTTCGTAGGTATATGGCGTAAGTCTTCTAGAATAGGAGACAATACCCTGATCTTGGAGTTTGGCTCAGAGATTTTCAATCTTCGCTTGAAGCTTTTAGTTTTCAGCTTTAACAATGTTGATCCTGGAATCAAGATAAACATTAGTTGCGGCATGAATTTGATTCTGCTCTATGTCTTCTTTGAGCATTTCCTCAATACTTGCTCTTTGGTCCTCTGTAGCTATGGACTCCTCAGTTTTGCAGTGTAAGCCAGCCTCCAGGTTATTAGCTTGTTCCATGAAGGCAGACTCACGCTCAGCAATAGTGGTCACAGTATTATGGAGTTCAACCCACTTAGCCTTTGCATCATTGAGGTCTTCATGCAATTAAGCGGCCTTTTGCCTGTGGGCTATTCTATCATGCTCGTATTAGTTCAACTGAGCATTAAGTTCATCCATCAATGTAATTTTTGCTTCTGTTCAGCAAAAAGTTAATCTCATTCTGAAGTAAGTACTTGTTTAACCAAGATCAACTTTTGCAGGCCTTCGGAAGCAAGAAGGTTGGTCTGAAGAGGTTAAGCTAAGGTTATTAATTCAAAATATGATAAATAAAGATTGATAGGAAATGGTTTTATTAATACTTGTGCCGTGTAGTGCATGTTGTTGTTTAACAGACATTCAACGGAGAGAGAATCCATCTTTCTCCAATTTTTTTCTTAGGCTAATGGCTTCAAATAATTGGAAAGCTTCACCGGCTTGGAACATACATGGAATTCATTTGAACCCGTGAGGGTAACACTTCATTTGCCACTAAGGTTTTGAGTGGGTGACGGGAAGGTGTTTCCTATATTCCCATGATCGGATGACCGTAGAGAGGGAACATTTATTATTTGTTCAGTTGGAGCCGGTGGAGAGATAGTAGATAGTGGAGAAGGAGATGCGGCGCCGACATGTTGAGAACTAAATGGCAAAGGATGTTCAAGGGTTGAACTCCTTTGGTTAGAAGCAACCCTAGGGATTCAAAAAAGAGATGAAGCATTTTTCACTATTTCCATTTCCCCTAGAGTGAACTTCATCTAGTGGAGGAGTTTGAAGCTCTCCTGGCTGAGAATCACGTTGAGCTGATGAAGATCTTTTTCATCTTTGAAGGGAAGGCTCTTTATCATCGCCTATGTCATCAAGTATCACTGTTGTTGGTTTCGGTGATGTTTTTTTCAATTTCTTTCTCCAGAATCCCCGTCGAAAATATATGTTTTCTCTTTAGTTTTTTATCCTTGGGTTGGGGACTCCGAGAGGAGGCACCTTCACTGAAAGATAGGATGGATTCACGAGTTCTCCTCTGGTTAAAGGCTTTTTGAAACACCCGTTGAGCTTTCTCTAAGTCATCGAGAGCCTCGTTATTTGGGCAAACCACGAATCCCTTCGGAAGTCCTGTGTGGTACAGAAAAGGCGATTAGTAAATTGTTTCTATGTTATTTGGTAAGATAGAGGGAAGGAAGGAAGAATCTTTGTTACCATAATTTTTGACTTTCCATTCATATTTGGGAGCCATTTTTTTCCACCTCCGGGATTCTGGTGTAGGAATATCCAGAATTTGTTTTTGCCCATTGGGCCAGACCTTGAACCCGTTATGGCTTCCGATGAGTAGCGGGACTAAGGAAAATGAAAAGTTAATAGAGAAGGAAGGTCTTTCTGAACATAAAAGTAAAAAGATATTCGAAGACTTACAGAAAATATTCCATGATTCGGGAAGAGCAGTTGTTGCGGCTGGGAGGATGTCATCGTCAACGCTGGTAAAAAGGAAATGATGATCGCATTATTTAAGTTTTAGCTCACCCCTACGGAAAATCTTTGGGGAATAGAGGTTCATTATATATGCGAGCGTGAGGGTTTCCTACGTCTAAGAACATAATTGGCGGAGGCAAGACATCATATGCCATATGGAAGAGCCTACTTGTGCCAAACATATTTGGTACCGGTGGCATAACTCTACGATTATAGGGCCGATTCCCTCACCCACTCTCAAAGTGAAAAGGTATGTACAAACATACATGAACCCTGGTTTGGAGAAAGTGACCCTTTCTACCTCGCTAGAGGTGAGGATTTCAATGTCAGTTACAGTCCTCCTTCATGGCAGGAATGCTAGGAGGAAGGATGGATGAAGGACACTTGCGAACATGCCAGGATCCGTAACTTTTGGGATTTGTAGGTTCTTTTTGTTGTTGAAGGTCAGATTTCCTACTAAGTTTAAGAGCTATGATGGAGTTCACGGTAGGAGGTTCAGACTCAACTTCAACTCCTTTATTTTGGTTTTCTTTAGGCCACATATGAAAAAAAAAAGCCAGAGTTTTCGAGAATAACAGTGTTTGAAGACATGTTTGTGAAGAAAAATTTTACCAAGAAAGTAGAATGTTGTAGAAAGGTTCTAAAGGGATTCAAAGAAGAAGAAGGAGTTGTGAAAGTAAAAAGTAAAGATGATAAGTAGTGGAGAAGTTATAGACGGTGAAAATCGTGGTCATGATTACCTCTAAACCTGGCGAATAATATTTGTTGAAACACAGAACAACACGTGTTGGGGTCATTAAATGCGAGTATATATGTATCCTTTCAAGTGTCAGTGAGCATTCAGAAACTATTCCGCCAAGAAAAGAATTTTTATCTACTTTCTGATGACACTAAGTTATCTTATCGGAAAGTAGGGGGACTAGTTGTATGAGGTAAAATTATTTAGTGACAGTTGTACGAATGACTGTCACGACCCAATTTCCCCTCCGTTTGGTTTCGTGGCGGCACCTAGTCTTAAGGACTAGGTAAGCCTAATATTTACGGAAGAACAACAATAATAAATAACATCTTAAATTTTTTCTGGAATAAATCCTTTATACAATGAGCATATTCCCAAAACCCGGTAGTACAAGTCATAAGCTCTACAGAGTTAGCTACCACTTCTATATAAACTGTTTGGAAAAGAGTGAAAACAGTTGAATACAAGTGAGAATGTGACTCCGAAACCTGCGAATGCAGCAACAGGTTTACCTTGAGTCCCCTTAGCAATGATCCCCATAGCTACTAACGATCGACACCTGGATCTGCACAACAAAAATGTGTAGAAGAGTAGCATGAGCACACCATAGTGGTGCCTAGTAAGTATCAAGACAAACCTCGGTGGAGTAGTGACAAGGAACAGTCAAGACACCTACTGGTCTAATAAACTGTACAAATATAAGTATAGGAACAACGGAACATGATGTACACATATAAAGACTACACACTATGGCTAACAATACAACAATCACAGTAAGGGAAGAAAACAGCAAGTAACATCGGAAATACCATAATAATGACATAGAAGAGCGAGCGAAATCACAAACTCAAAACCTTAATAACAAATATAGTAAAGGTAAGCAATAACTCAGAACCTACGACAGTGTTCACATCAAGTCTTAGCCAACAGACTCCACAAAATACCAAACCTCGAACAACTTATAGCTCACGGGTCCCAATAACTGAACCCTAACACTTGGCATCCTATGCCCCCATCACAACTCATGGTCACACTGATAACTCACTTACTAACTAGAGCTACTCTCACATATATGACAAGTAGACGAGGGTGTACATCTATACTCAACAATATCAGGAGAACTTCATATCCAATGGGAGTGTTCAACTACGTGTATGCTTGTGCAAGTGCTTTAACATAGTTCCTACTAGCTAATAAGCATAAGGAAAAGAACGGACGACACGTAAGATATTTTCTCACAACTTCCACGAGATAAAACTCATACAGGTAAGCGTACCATAACACAATATCAAACAGCAACAATGCCCCCATGCCATCACAAATCATCACAATCAATCCCTGACATAACCCACCTTGTCTCGCCACGTGTGCAAATAATAACATAATAAGTGTGTGCCTTGTTTTGCCACATGTGCATCATAATATTCCCACCTTGTCTTACCACATGCGCAACATATATATCCCCCCTTGCCACGCCGCATGTGTAATATGTTAATAATTGCAATAGCACGACAGAAACCTCGTGCAACTCCGTAACAATAACCGCATGGCAGAAACCTCGTGCATCACAATATCAACAACCACACGGCAGAAACCTCGTGCACCACCACAACAAGTACCGCAACAACAATGACAATATATACAAGAACACGACAAGTAAATCAACTCGAGAACTTTCGATCACAAGGAGACAATAAAACTAGCTCACTAGGAATAACCACAATAGAGAATACTAAGCATAATAAGAACAACTCAACATGGGAGAAAATAATGTGAAGCAACGATCCCACAATATGTAGTTCAACAACAAGGAAGCTAACACGAATTAAATAATTCCAAACAAGGAAATGCCAACTAAATATAGGATACCTTAACTTCTTTTAAGGTTGGGCAAATTACGAAGAATATATAACAATTTCAATTAAGTATGAGCAGCATGAAGTTAATCATAACCTCAATTAAGACTAAACAATTACAGAAGAGATAATAATGGTTTCCAATAAAGACAATCAGTTATGAAAGATAGCATGACAATAGAAGAGGTAAAAATCTTCAATTAAGCAAAAGAAGAGTCAAATAGGCAATAAGAATGAATCATAAAGCAATTAATTCCAATCATATCAAGAACAACTTCATACTCAGTGAGTACAAGGACCTAAGAACTCTAAAAGGCCAATTTTCCACAAATAAGTCCGAACACGCACTCGTCACCTCGCGTACACAGATTACAATCAACGTAGAAGACTCAAATCCTAAGGGGAAGTTCCCCACACGAGGTTAGGCAAGATATTTACCTCAATCCGGCCAATTCAATACTCAATTTAGCCTATCCTTTACCAATACATCAACGCTCGGCTCAATCTAGAAAAAAACGACTTGCATACCTCAAACAATGCAAGAGAAAACAATTTCAATTAACAAAGTTGTGATTCTTATATAATTTGCAAAAAGTCAACAAAAGTCAACTCCCCGGACCCACACCTCGGAACCTGACAAAATTTACAAAAACTGAACACCCATTTCGATACTTCACCCATACAAAAATTATTAAATTTCGATACCATTTGGTCATTCAAATCATCATTTTACATTTTTGAAAGACTTCACAAATTTTTCCCAATTCCATCCTAAATCACGAATCAAATGATGAATTCAATGATAGACTTATGTATTTTAGCCAAATTCGAGTTAAAATCACTTACCCCATATGAATTTCTTGAAAAACCTTCGAAAAATTGCCAAGATCCGAGCTCTCTAAGTCAAAATATGAAATAAAATCCCAAATCTCGTATTTATAGCGCACCTTCCGGATTCCCTCACCGCTGACCGCGGAAAATCTCTGCTGACCGCGGTAAATCCACCGCTGCAGCGAAAAATGTTGACTGTAGTGACAGGCTAAATTTTGGCCATAACTTTCTCTACATATGTCCAAATTGTGATTTCTTTGGCTTTCTGAAAACTAGACACGAAGCGCTACAACTTTTATTTTTGAAACATCTCAAAATTCCGTGTAAATCAAAAGATATAGGCTTCTGAAATCGGACCAGTGAACCTGCAGATTCTTCATCACCGCGGACCGCGGAAAAACTTCCGCCTCAGCGGTAAGATCACCGCCCCAGCAGAAATTCCTTCACCCCCAGTGAAGATTTAAGCATCAGAACCATTTCCTAAGTTCTAGAATGTACGGACTCGCTCAAAACTCACCCGAAACACACCCGAGGACCCCGGGACCTCAACTAAATGTACCAACACATCCCATAACATCATAAAAATTTATTCGATCCTTCGAATTACTCAAAACAATGCCAAAAACACAAAAACCACCTCGGGTTCAAGCCTAAGGACTTAGAAACTTTCAAATTCCACACACAACGTCGAAACCTATCAAATCAAGTCCGATTGACCCCAGATTTTGCACACAAGTCATAAATAACATAATGGAACTATTCCAACTCCTTGAGTCAGATTTTGATCTCGATATCAAAAAGTCAACCCCTTGGTCAAACTTCCAAACCTCGACTTCTAATTTTCGCCATTTCAAGCCTAATTAAACTACAAACTTCCAAATAATTTTCCGGGCATACTCTAAGTCCAAAATCACCATACGGAGCTATTGGAATCATCAAAAATCCATTCCGAAGCTGTTTACTTAAAAGTCCAATTCCGGTCAAATTCTCATCGCTTAAGCTTCCAAAACTAGAATCCTTCTTCCAATTCGACTCCAAATCCCCCGATAACTGAATTCAACCATGTACTTGAGTCGATACACATAATATGAAGTTGTTCAAGACCTTACGCTGCTGAACAGAGCTTAAATTCTCAAAACGACTGGCCGGGTCGTTACAGTGACACATGGAACTAATGACATGTGGTGCGTGAGTTAGCAAATAGCAAGCACCATATACAAATATATGACAGGTGCTTGATGAATCCCGAAGGCAGAGTAGCCGACAACAAAGATTCAAAGATTTGATATCGGATAGCATTCAACGAGCAGTTGTTACTGAGAATATCTGCATTTATAGTCAACCTTAATGTAACCATCAATGACGGTTTTATTCTCATTCAAGAGGAGTTTGATTTGGGGATCTTATCTCCCAAAATATAGCTATAAATAGGAGAATCAACATCATTTGTAGGACACGTAACATTCTATACACAGAAAATAATATTCTGCTTCAATTTTATAATATTACTCTCCTTCGTTGTATTAGGTTTTTAAAGCTATTTTAGCTTAAAAGAGGGTGAATAGGAAATAGAGAGAAAATGAAATATTTGAGTTTCCCTCCATGACAAAGGGACATTGTCCCATATTGGAGGAGAAAAAGACTTTTGATGGATATATATATATAATTTCTCTTCTTTTAGCTCTTAAAGAGTTAAGAAGAAGGCAAGCCTTGCGTTGTCGCCGTCGTCACTCGCTCGGCTCGGCTTCTGCTTTGGATTCGGTTTTGAATTTGGATTTAGATTTGGTCAAATGATCGATCGATTGATTGATTGTTTGGACCAAATTTATTTGTTAATAGTAAATATTAACATAATATTATTAAATATCCATTTTTGTAACAGAAAATTAATATTGAATCCAAATTATCTCTTCTGCCTGTCCGTTTTAATAACGGAAAAGTAATTTTTCTGCCCGTTTGTTTTTCGTAACGAAAAAGTAATTTCCTCTGCGTTTGAATTCCCGTTTTAATTTGCGTAAACGGCCATTTATGTTATGGCCGTTTTACATAACTGACCCTATTCGTTTGAACTCAACAAGTTGGGGCTATAAATAGCAGTCCATTCTCTCAGATTTTCCATACGGAATTCTGAATTCTCCTCCTTTCTTCTGCATTTGTTTAACTACAAAGAAAGCAACAGTAAGTGTGATTTGTTACCGATAATTGTGTTCGCTGAAACACTGGGGTTTGAAGTACCGCTACATCAGTGTATAAGTCATTCTATCCTGGGAGGAAATAATCCACAATCTCAGGTACTAGGAGGGGATTAAGTTCCTTAAGAAAATATTGTGAATTCAGTGGGCTCAGATTAAATTCGGTTTCTTTTACATTTCTGTTTATATGTTATTTTATCTTCTCCAGAATTATTTTACAAATACAGTTTATTAACAAGCTAAAGGAACTTAACTATTTTCTGTATTTGTGTTATACTCACTGTTCTGGAGACTAAAACCTTTGTGGTTTTCTACTCTATTGGAGATTAAAATCTATGTGATTTTAACGTTTGTTGGTGTCATTCTTTTACAGAAAAACGAATGACAACGAGAACCAAACTGTTCCTATGTGACTGCCAATGCATCGATAAGCCGAACAACACCGTCATTGGAACCAGCAGAAAAACTTGAAAAAAATTTCGGGATTGATTTCAAGCGGTGGCAGCAGAAGATGTTCTTTTACTTGACGACTTTAAGTCTACAGAAGTTCATTAAGGAAGATGTTTCTGTTCTGCCCGATGAAACTCCAGACAATGAACGCTTTCTCGTGACTGGTGCGTGGAAGCATTCTGATTTTCTATGCAAGAATTACATTCTTAGCGAACTGGAGGGCGATCTGTATAACGTCTATAGTAATGTGGAGACGTCAAAAGAACTGTGGATTGCGCTTGAAAGGAAATACAAAACTAAAGATGCTGGTTTGAAGAAATTCATTGCCGCTAAATATTTGGACTACAAAATGGGAGATAGCAAGTCTGTTATTACTCTAGTCCAGGAATTGCAAGTGATTATTCACGATCTCCTTGCTGAAGGTAGAAGTCAAATCAATACTGATGTTGAAAGTATTAATGAATGAAGCATTTCAAGTTGCAACGATGATTGAGAAGTTGCCTCCTTTGTGGAAGGACTTCAAGAACTACTTCAAACACAAACGCAAAGAGATGTTGTTTGAAGATCTCATTGTTCGGTTGAGAACCAAAGAGGACAACAAAGCTGCTGAAAAGAAAGGCCGTGGAAACTCAACAATAATGGGAGCAAACATTGTTGAGGATGCTCCTCAAAATAATAGGAAGAGGAGAAGGCTTCTGGACCGAAAAATAACCCAAGAAAAGAAGCGGTTCAATGAAAATTTCTACAACTGTGGGAAAGCTGGACACAAATCTACATACTGCCGTGATCCAAAGAAAGACAAGAAGAAGGGCCAAGCAAACATGGTTGAAAAGCACGAAGATGTTGATGACTTGTATGCTATGCTTTCTGAATGCAACCTGGTGGAAAATCCTAAGGAGTGGTGGATTGATTCTGTAGCCACTCGCCATGTTTATGCTGTTAGAGAAGCGTTTGCTACGTATGCTCCCGTGGGACCCAAAGAGACGATTTCTATGGGAAATTCTGAAACGGCCAAAATTGAAGGATATGGCAAGATATTTCTGAAAATGACTTCTGGCAAGGTGGTGACACTAAACAATGTCCTTCATGTTCCGGAGATTAGGAAGAACTTAGTCTCTGTTGGACTTCTCGTTAAGAACGGGTTTAAGTGTGTTTTTGTATCTGATAAGGTTGTAATAAGTAAGAACGAGATGTTTGTAGGTAAAGGTTACCTCACTGAGAGCCTTTTCAAACTGAATGTAATGGTCGTTGAGAATAATAAAATTTCAACTTCTTCTTACTTACTTTAGTCAAATGAATTATGACATATACATTTAGGACATGTCAATTATAAAACCTTGCGGAAAATAATTAATTTGGAAGTATTGCCCAAGTTTAAATGCGACAAATCAAAATGTCAAATATGTGTGGAATCTAAGTATGTTAAACATCATTATAAGTCAGTTGAAAGGTATTCAAATCCTTTAGACTTAATTCACACAGATATTTGCGACATGAAGTCAATATCATCTCGTGGTGGAAAGAAGTATTCCATAACTTTTATTGACGATAATACTTGATATTGCTATGTTTACTTACTTAATAGTAAAAATGAAGCAATAGACACATTCAAGAAATACAAAATTGAAGTTGAAACGCAACTTAACAAGAAAATCAAAATGATAAGAAGTGATAGGGGTGGTGAATATGAATCTCCTTTTAAAGAAATATGTTTAGAATATAGAATTATTCATAAAAAACTGGCCCCTTACATGCCCCAATCTAATGGGATTGCGGAAAGAAGTAATCGTTCATTAAAGGAGATGATGAACGCATTGTTGATAAGTTCTGGTTTGCTACAAAACTTGTGAGGGTAAGCCATTCTTACGGCTAACCGGATACTAAATTGAGTACCTCATAGCAAAACGCAATCAATTCCATATGAAAAATGGAAAGAAAGAAAGTCCAACTTGAATTATTTTAAAGTGTAGGGGTGTTTTGCAAAAGTTCAAGTTCCTAAACCCTAAAGGGTAAAAATAGGACCAAAAATCGTTGATTGTGTTTTCATAGGATATGCGACCAATAGTAAAGCATATCGATTTCTGGTTTATAAATCAGAAAATCCCGACATTCATAATAACACGGTTATAGAATCAGATAATGCTGAGTTCTTTGAAAATATATATCCGTATAAAAAGGAGTGTGAGTCTATTGGTGAAGGATCTAAATAACCTTGGGAAGAAATAAAAGAAAGTACATTTAATTAGAAGGATCCAAGACGTAATAAACGTCAAAGAACGTCTATTTTATTTGGACCAGATTTTATGACTTTCTTATTGGAAAATGAGTCTCGAACATTTAAAGAAGCTATGTCTTCTTCGGAATTATTATTTTGGAAAGAGGCAGTCAATAGTAAAATAGAATCCATATTGAACAATCATACATGGGAATTGGTTGATCTTCCTTCTGAAAATAAACCGTTGGGTTCTAAATGGATTTTAAGAGGAAAATGAAAGATGATGGCACTATTGATAAATATAAGGCAAGACTTGTAGTCAAAGGGTATAGATAACGAGAAGGTCTTGACTATTTTGATACATACTCTTCAGTTACAAGAATTACGTTCATACGAATATTAGTAGCATTAGCTGTAGTTTATGGTCTTGAAATTCATCAAATGGACGTTAAGAAGGCCTTCTTAAATGGGGATTTGGAGGAAAAAATCTACATTAAACAACCTGAAGGGTTTGTGGTTCTAGGTAAAGAAAAGAAGGTGTGTAGACTTGTTAAGTCCTTTTAAGGACTAAAACAAGCACTCAAACAATGACATGCGAAATTTGACCAAACAATATTGTCAAATGGTTTTAAGATAAATGAATGTGATAAATGTGTGTACATTAAAGATGTTGCAATTCACATAGTCATTGTTTGCTTATATGTGGATGATACGTTGATAATGAGTAATGAAATTGCCAACATAAATGAGACTAAGCGTATGCTAACGAGCAAGTTTGATATGAAGGACTTGGGAGTTGCCGATTTAATTCTGGGTATTAAGATGCATAAAATTCTCAAGGTATGACATTGGCACAATCTCATTATATTAAGACAGTACTTGAAAAATTCAAGCACTTAGATTTTAAAGTTGCAAAGACTCCAATTGACGTGAATCTTGCACTAGCAAAGAACAAAGACCAAAGCATATCACAATTGGATTATGCTCGTGTGTTGGGATGTTTAATGTATATCATGAATTGTACACGACCATATATAGCTTGTGCTATAAGTAAATTGAGTCGATACACGAGTAATCTAGGTCAATCTCATTGGAGGACAATGAAACGAGTTTTGGGATATTTAAAACATACCCAGGAATTTGCTTTGCACTACAGTAAATATCCTTCGGTGATTGAAGGATACTGTGATACAAATTGGATAACTGTTTCAACTGATTCTAAGTCCACAAGTGGATATGTATTTACTATTAGTGGAGGAGCGGTATCTTGGAAGTCATCCAAACAAACTTCTATTGCTCGCTCTACAATGGAGGCTGAGTTGATAGCCTTAGATAAAGCCGGTGAAGAAGCAGAATGACTCCGGATTTCTTGGAAGACATTCCATTTTGGCCCAAACAGTTGGCACCAATATGCATACATTGCGATAGTCAAACAGCAATTGGAAGGGTTGGAAGCATCATGTATAACGACAAATCTCATCATATACGACGAAGACATAAAACTGTTAGGCAATTACTCTCTAGAGGAATTATACGTAAAGTCAAGTGATAATGTGTCAGATTCACTTACAAAAGGCCTAACTAGAGAGGTAATTGGGAAATCATCGAGGGGAATGAGACTACATTCAAGGACAAGTCATTGTGGTAGTAACTCTACCTAGAAGACTGAAGATCCCAAGATTTAAGTTCAATGAGATCAAACAAAGTCATTAATGACGGTTCAACATTGTCAACTAAAATTTTGGTTCATTCTCATAATGAGACAGTGTTCAGTATCAAGGATAAAACCTTAAGGCTTTTTAATGATTTCTAAATTTAATACGGGAAAATCAAATAGTGTATCTACGGGATAACACGATTAGGAATCACCTATGTAAGTATGAAGTGTTAGCCGCTTCAAGGAGAATTTTGTAAGGTCAGTTCTCTACGCACTTATGAAACCAGGCGGTGTTCATGGCTAAAACGAACACAACAATGAGAACAAAAGACAGTTAAGGGTTAATTGTGTGACTTATGATTGTATAGGTATACAACAAAATTCGACAGTTCAAAGATATCAAATCTACCGATTGACCGAGTATATCTGACATAAGTTCACTACGGAAAGTTCAAAGGGAAACCTACTTATCCAGATGTGATTAATCCTTGCTTGGGAATCACACAATTTTTCATGCATATTTCCGTGATATAGCCATTCCCCATTTATGTGAGGGATTGTTTGGTTTTTTAAGCTATTTTAGCTTAAAAGAGGGTGAATGGGAAATGGAGGGAAAATGAAATATTTGAGTTTCCCTCCTTGACAAAGGGACACCGTCTCATATTGGAGGAGGAAAAAACTTTTGATAGTTATAAATACAATTGCTCTTCTTTTAGCTCTTAAAGAGTTAAGAAGAAGGCAAGTCTCGCGTCGTTGTCGTCGTCGCTCGCTCGGCTCGGCTCGGCTTTGTCTTCGACTTCAGCTTCGGCTTCAAATTCGGTCAAATGATCGATTGATTGATTAATTTTTTGGACCAAATTTATTTGTTAATAGTAAATGTTAACGTAATATTATTAAATATCCGTTTTTGTAACGGAAAATTAATATTAAATCCAAATTATCTCCTCTGCCCGTCAGTTTTTTGTAACAAAAAGTAATTTCTCTGCCCGTCCATTTTTCGTAACGGAAAATAATTTCCTCTACGTTTTAATTTGCGTAAATGGCCATTTACGTTATGACCGTTTTACATAACTGACCCTCTTCGTTTGAACTCAACAGGTTGGGGCTATAAATAGCAATTCATTCTCTCAGATTTTTCATACGAAATTCTGAATTATCCTCCTTTCTTCTGCATTGTTTTAACTACAAAGAAAGAAAAAGTAAGTGTGATTTGCTACTGATCATTGTGTTCGTTGAAACACTGGGGTTTGAAGTACCGCTACACCAATGTATAATTCGTTCTATCCTGAGAGGAAATAATCCACAATCTCGGGTACAAGGAGGGGATTAAGTTCCTTAAGGAAATACTGTGAATTCAGTGGGCTCAGATTAAATTCGGTTTCTTTTACATTTCCGTGTATATATTATTTTATCTTCTCCAAATTGATTTTACAAATACAGTTTATTAATACTTTGTTCTTGATTATTGTTCTCATTTTTGCCACCGAAAAAGCTAAGTTCATAGCCATGCTCGTATTTCCTTTAAGTTCATTCCTATTATTTTTGTTCTTATTTATTTACTATTTTTTGGTGAAATGAATTCACTTTTCGATAAATCACGCTAAAACGGTATCGTTAACAGGTAAACAGTAACCAAACAAGGATAAGATGATGATAAATTTTGAACGTAGGATCGATGATATTTCCTCATCCCATGATTATCTTCATCGTTTAATTATATCCTTTGAAAGGATTCCGTTGGCATCCTTGTGTAGCGAGAAGACCAGTCAAATTGATATTCAGTCAAATACAAAATAGTTACCTGCCTGTCAGATTAGGACCGTCGAAAGCAATTGAAAATTTCATCGTTTGGAAGATTTTTCTAAGTTAATAATCCAACTTCTCCTTTTTTATGACATGATATAAGGAATGATTATTAGGAGCCTTTTGGCATAGGCTTCCTCTCGAAGCAAATAGATGATCACCACTTAAATTTGTGTCGTGACAAAACAAAGAGTGCCCATTTTCCCTAGGAACTAATTATGACACTTGTCAAACAAAAGCTTATCGATACATTAACAAAAAGGGATTTGTACTAAATTGTATGATTACATTTTGAATAACCTTGAGTTAACACAATAGTAATATCAAGGGAAAACAAAAGGACTAGAGATAATCCTAGTATTAGCAAATCTAATATTCTGTGAGGGGCTCTCTAAAAGAATGCCGTTATGGTGTAATTGATAATAAAGTACCCTCAATGCAATAATATATGTCTAAGTTGTACTTATTGGATGCTTCAAAGTGGAAGTGGCCCCTACTGTTTTTCATGCTTTGTATTAGCCGTTCCTTGGATTTTGTTCGGTTAAGGATTGAGTGCCCCTTTGCTTTACTTTCTCAAAGCTTAGTCGTTTGATAAATTATACTCTCTCTTTCATTTTATAAGACAACATTTCTAATTTTGGTAACAATTCTAATTAATTTTTTATCTTATCCTTAACGAGATAATTTAGAGTCACACAAATATTTATGACTTATTTTAAGTCGCAAATTTCAAAAGTCTTTTTTTTTTTTTAAACTCTGTGCATATTCAAACTTTGCCGCATAAAATAAAATGGAGGGAGTATTTAATTTTAAATATTTGATTTCCTAGAAAAATAATAAACATTTGTTACATCTTTTCCTAATTCACCTTTACTGTTTTAAAACAAAGGGATTTTACTAAAGTAAAATATAAAGGAAATATAAAATATGATTTAGATAAATACAATAGAGATGAGTAAATATTTTTATTAAGGAGTACTGTAAAAAAATAATAAAATGGATGAAGGTAGTATTTGTTTTTACCAGCTTGCCAAATATAACAGTAACTCAACTAATAAAGGAAATGGATATGTTTTATAGCGCTTTAATTGGAATGTCTTATAAGGACAAGGCATAGGAACGAGATTATCCCAAACTATAATCACTACCAAACTATTGTCACTGTATATTATGATCATAATAGCTGACAAAGATAATTATGTTGTTGTATACTGTTAAAATCGGGTCCACCCGATTTTTCTGATTTGCCAAGACCAAGGTGAAGGATCGAAGATCGATCCCGTAATAGATCAGACCGAGGCACGAGGACAAGGTACGGAATTCGGGATTTCAGGTACCTATCGAGATCAAAGCCAGTAGTGGTCGAGACCAAATGAGACAGAAATCGAGCAAGATCGAAGATAGCATAGTAACAGAAAGGCGAGATATCCGTGACTAGTCGAAGATCATGGCGGAAATCTCGAAATATATCAAATCAAGAACGGTTAATTAGCTTGTCATGGGATTTCCTTCTGTAATTAGAGTTATACCATAATTAGAATTCCTCCACTATATAAAGAGCGTTGGGAATAAACCCCCCTCCTCCCACAGAAATAATATTTATGATAATAACAGCGGGACAATAATGTAGCACCGAGATACGGTAATCAACAAAAAAGATACAAAGATTTTAACATGGAAAACCTTCTGAATAAGGGGGAAAAAAATCACGAGCCCGAGAGGAGCAAAGTAATCCACTATAATGAGGAATTTTACACTCAGTACCCCGAGTAAAATACTCCATGGACCACTATACACTCAAAAGAAATAACCATCTTTTAAGATTTCTACCTCACTACAATATCGCTCACACTATTTGTTTTTCCTACACAGTCTATTTCTCACAATGCCTGAGAAATACTCTCTGCAACTACTGTATATTTCTTTTTCTGTGTATCTTAAAATGAGAGTTGAAGCTCTCCTTTTATAGGTGAGATAATGTTTCCCACGACAACCAAAATTGGTTTTGGTTCTGCAAGTTGCAGACTTGAAAACTTGCAAATTGGCAAGTTGTTATCCACCGCCCAACTTAGCCGATTTGTTTTTGTTCCAAATCTAACTTCATTCCCTTTTTTTCTTTATTATTATGGGGATGGACCCCACAATGTCCCCCTCCATACCCATTCACCTGAAGGAGGTAACACCAGACACCTAACTTGAGTGCATGCCGACAAGTTTTTTGTACAACTCGAACTTGTCTCTTGGTACCACCTTGGTCAGCATATCTTCAGGATTCTCACTTGTGGAGATCTTCAGGACTTGCAGAGATTCACTCTCTACCTTTTCTCGAATCCAATGATATCTTATATCGATATGTTTGGTCCTTGCATGGTAGATGGAGTTCTTGCTCAAGTCTATTGCACTTTGATTGTCACAATAGACAATATACTCCTTCTGCTGCAAGCCAAGCTCTTGAAGGAACCATTTCAGCCATATCATTTCCTTGCCAGCTTCTGTAGCGGTAATGTACTCCGCTTCAGTTGTAGAGAGTGCGACACACTTCTACAACCTCGACTGCCATGATATAGCTCCCCCTGAAAATGTATACAAATATCCAGTAGTGGATTTTCTGTTATCATTATCACCTGCCATATCTGCATCTGTATAGCCTTTCAAGACTAGATCAGATCCTCCAAAGCACAAACAATCTCCTGCGGTACCTCTCAGGTACCTGAGTATCCACTTGACAGCTTCCTAGTGTTCTTTTCCATGATTTTCAAGAAACCTGCTGACAACACCAACTGCGTGAGCAATATCAGGTCTAGTGCATACCATAGCATACATCAAACTTCCGATGGCAGAAGAATAAGGAACTTTGGTCATGCTTTCCTTTTCCTCCATTGTTGTAGGACACATCTTCTTGCTTAACTTCATATGACTAGCAAGAGGTGCGCTGACTGGCTTAGCATTCTTCATGTTGAAGCGTTCCAGTACATGTTCAATGTACTTCTCCTGAGACAGCCACAACTTTCTGCTTGTCCGCTCTCGAACAATCTTCATTCCCAGAATTTGTTGTGCGGATCTCAAGTACTTCATGTCAAAGGACTTAAATAAGTCTCCCTTCAACACGAAAATCAGCTCCTTGTCTTGTCCTACAATCAATATGTCATCCACATACAACAATAATATAATAAAGTTGTTATCAGAAAATCTTTTGTAGTATACACATGGATCAGAATATGTCTTTATGTAAGTTTGACTTTTCATAAATGAGTCAAACTTCTTGTACCACTGCCTTGATGCCTGCTTCAACCCATAATGGCTCTTATTCAGTTTGCACACCATGTGTTTCCTTTTAGCTACTTCAAATCCTTCTGGCTGCTCCATATAGATCTCTTCTTCCAATTCTCCGTGAAGAAATGCAGTTTTCACATCCAACTGCTCCATTTCAAGATCTAGGCTAGCTACTAAGCTCAAGATTGTACGAATAGAAGTCATTTTGACAACAAGTGGGAATATTTCATCAAAATCAATACCTTTCTTTTGTTCGAAGCCTTTAACCACCAATCGAGCTTTGTATCTAACTAGCTTATCATTTCTATCTTTCTTGAGTTTAAAGACCCACTTACATTTGAGTGGTCTTTTACCCTTTGGAAGTTCAACCAGCTTGTAGGTGCCATTTTTCTGTAGAGATTTCATCTCTTCTTGCATAGATTTCATCCATTGGTTCTTTTCTAGATGGGACATCACCTCTTTAAGATTTTCTGGTTCCCCCTCATCATAGATGAGGACATACTCCATGGAAGGGTACATGCATAACTCTGCCCTTGGCCTCTCTAATCTCCTCAGAGGTTGAGGTTGTTCTTCTTCTTGAGTGGGATACTCCACTTGCTCGACATCATCATCAAGTTGCTCCCCCTACTCAATAACCTCACCAGGTTGCTCTCTCTGCTCGGCAACCTCGTCGGTCGTACTTTCTACACTTGTGGGATAGTTAGAAGAATAAGGAATGGTAACAAGGTTAAGGATTATACCATTCTTTGTCTTTTCTGACTGATCATCTACAACTTTAACTTCACTTTCTCAGAAGATTACATCTCTGCTTCTAATGTCCTTCTTTTTTACAGGATCCCACAATTTGTACCCGAACTCTTCATCTCTGTATCCGATGAATAAGCAGGGAACAGATTTATTATCCAACTTTGTTCTCTGCTCCTTTGGTACATGTGCAAAAGCTCTGCAACCGAACACCTTTAGATGTGAGTAAGACATCTCCTTGTTGGTCCATACTCTCTCTGGGATGTGAAACTCCAATGGAACTGATGGACTCCTATTGATCAGGTAACAGGCTGTCTGAACTGCTTCACCCCAGAATGACTTAGGCAGTTTAGCCATTCTGAGCATGTTTCTCACCTTCTCAACAATGGTGCGATTCATCTTCTCGGCTATGCTATTGTGCTGTGGGGTTCCAGGAACTGTCTTTTCATGTCTGATCCCATGACTTGAACAGTACTATTCAAATTCCTTTTAAGTGTACTCATCTCCATTGTCACTTCGGAGACGCTTTATCTTTCGACCCGTCTCTCTTTTCACCAGAGCATGAAACTTCTGGAAAACTTGAAACATCTGATCTTTGGTTTTCAAGATATAAACCCACAGTTTACGTGAAGCCTCCTCATCAATAAAAGTAACATAATATTTGTTATCACCCATCGATTCAATTTCCATTGGACCACAAACATTAGAATACACTAAATCAATCATATTCAATTTTCTTTCAGACGATGTCTGAAATGAGACTCTATGTTGCTTACCAAATAAACAGTAGTCACAAGGTTTTACTGTTGTGCCTTTGGCAAAAGAGATGAGTGATTTTCTGGAAAGAATTTGCAATCCCTTCTCGCTCATATGATCAATTCTCTTGTGCCACAAATCTGCAAAAATCTCATCTTGTGCCGCATTCAATTCACCTTGGCATATTTCTGCATTTGTCCTGTACAACGTGCCACGAGCAACTCCCTTTGCAATCACCAATGATCCCTTGGTGAGTCTCCACTTTTGATTTGCAAAATAGTTCTCGTATCCATCTCGGTCTAAAGCAATTCCCGAGATCAAGTTCATCTGCAAAATCAGGTACGTCGCACGTCCTTTAGAAACAATGTGCATCCGATATTTGTCTTGATACAAATGTCACCAATCCCCGAAATCTTTGAGTAACTTATGTTACCCATTCTCACAGTTCCAAAATCACTTGCTACATATCTACAAAAAATATCTCTTACCGGTGTGGCATGGTAAGATGTCGTTGTGTCAACCACCCATTCCAACTCTGGACCTAACAGGTGCATGCATTCCTCTTCTTCATTTATAACGAGAACAACATTATCATTGTTTTTCATCATAGCTGTTGTATTGTCATCATTCTTCTGGCCACTGGTTTCACCTTTGCTTTTCCTTGGATTTGGGCAATCTCTTTTGAAGTGACTGTAAGCACGTGATTTTTGCCCTATATGAGAAATACTCCCAAAAAATGCAAAATAAAATGATTTTCCTTGGTGTGCAATTTTGAGTATTTTTGTGACATTTTTGGATTATTATTTGTATTTGTCTGTGTTTGTTTATTTGCTAAATTAATAAAGAAATACAAAAATATGTCGCATTTGCATGTAGGATTTAATTCTATAATTGTTAGTAATTAAATTAGTTTTACAGAAATTAAAAAGTTACAAAAAATATGCATCTTTTGCATTTTTAGCATTTAATATCCAAATGAACAATTTTATGTTTAATTATTACTTAATTGTGCGTTAATTGTTATTGGTAGTTAATTTGCGCTTTTATAACTTAATTTAGTTCTTAATAATAATTTAAGTATTTTTATAATTTAGTTTTAGAAAATAAAAGAAGAAAAGATAATAAAAATACAAATAAAAATCGGATTGGGCCACTTCTTCAATTTTCAACCCCAGGCCCAAACAATTGTCCACGACCCAGTCCACTTCACACGGGTCGACCCGGTCCGCCCCATTAACCCATTAACCCAACACCCCTCTTCATTCAAAAAATAAAACAAAAGAAAAAACAAAAAGAACAAAAAACCCTAAAAACCTAAAACTAACTACCCGCCCCCCTCCATCTTCTTTCTCTCCCAAAACCTTCATCCCAAGCCATCCATGGCTGCTTTCCATGGCTGCCCTCGACCCCACTCCCTCACGTCCAAACGCCACTAACAAACAGTTCGTCTGCGTCGTCACTTCGTCTTCTTCGTCCTTCGTCAAGCTCGAGTTCGAGCTCGACGTCCATGGCTGCCCTCACCCTCGTCGTCACCACCAAGCTCACGTCAAACCCCCAGCTCCCCGCCACCACCTAAAAACCAGTCAAGACCACCCCCCGCACTCCCCAGCAGTGAACCAAACACCACCACCATCCACCACGAACAAAGCTCCAGCCATCGCCACCACCAAGCGACCCTTCCGGCGATCCACCATAACCCGTCACTGCCCGACGTCCAGTCCCCCCCCCCAGCTGCTGCTTCTTCACCTCCAAACAGACCTCGTCGACCATTGTTGCTGCGTCGATTGCCTCCCCGTCGTCACCACCGTTACGCCCAGTCGTTTCCATGGCCAAGCTCGTCAACCAGTCGTTTTGGCTGTGTTGTTGCTGCCTCAACGAACAGCTGCTTCTCTCTCTAAGTTGCTGCCTCACTTTCATCTTCTTCATCGTCCGCTTCAAGCTCGCGCTGCTGCTTCATCGTCCACCATTTCGTTCAGTTGAGTTGCTGCCACCATTTCGTTCAGTTGAGTTTTAGTCGAGGTCGTCGAGCGTAGTTTTGAGTTTGCCAAGTTTACAAGGAAGTAGAGTTCGTCGTTGAGCTCGTCGTTGAGTCCGGGCAGATTTATTCCCATCTGAGGTTCGTCGAAACAGTCCATACAATCGAATCTGTCGTTTTTCATCTCTGGTTAGTAGTTTTTTTTTTTGAGTTTTTTTTTGTCTGTATTTTGTTTTGATATTTTCGAATCTAAAATCAACAAATGTTTGTGTTGTTTATCGTTTGAATTAATTTTTAGTTCATGTTCATGTGTTGCTTGTTGAATTAATTTTCAGATTCCAAATGAAAGATTAATTAATTGTTTTTCATGTTTATTTCATGTTTGTATTGTTGTTTAAGTGAATATTTGTTAGTTTAATGTTGTTAGATTCAAATTGAAATTTAATTAATTATTTCTTCAATTTGTTTCATGTTGTTATGAATTTTCCAGAAAATATTAATGTTGTTTGAATCGTTAGAGTCCGTCATGTTTGTTGCTTAAAAATAGATTTAATCCATGTTCATCTTTGTTTGAAGTTCATGTGTAAATTCAGTGATTTAATGTGAGTTTATGTTTGTTTGTGATTTGTTAATTTAATTTGAATCATGCATATTGTTGTTTGGATTGTTGTCTCTTTGTTCATCCATTGATGGTCTAAATTAACCAGGATTGGTTCCCAATATGGTTGATTTATTTCCATTAATTTGGAGTTTGTGTTGTTCATCATGTTCATATTATTTGTTGTTGAAAATTGTTGAGAAATTGGTCATCTTGACTATATTTTGGTTGAGTTATGATTAATTGTTTGTTTAGAGCTGAGGGGTAGTTTTGGTAAATTGCATTGCATTCGGGGGTAGAATGGTAATTGCAATAGGGTCGGAGGGGTAGTTTAGGAATTGTATATTTTGTAGTTGTTTATTTGAAGCATGGGGGACAAAATGAAATGGGGTGGGTTGTAATATGGTTATTTAATATAAAGGGGGGACAAGACAAAATTTAGTGGGGAGAATCTTGCATTATTTTATGTTAGGAATGGGGGACAAAATATAATGGGGTGGTGTGATATGTTTATTTAATGTAATGGGGATGAGTGGTAAGATAATGGGTTTGGTAGAGAAAATGGGTTGATTTTAATTGATTAAAAGATTTATGGGATGGGATATAAGTAGAAGTCTTGAAATCAGATAGAGAGAGACAGAAAAAAAAGAGAGATTAGAGAAAAAAAGGAGCTGAACATTTATTCCGAAAAAACATTGAAACTCTCAAGAAAAGAAAAAAAACCTACAAAGAAAATAAAAAAAAAGTTGAAAATTAGAAGAGAAAGTAGTACACACCTGATAAATATTCTGGTATACAAGTGTAGAAATTAAGGGTTGAAGATTAACTAGCCTTTCAAAAATCTGAAAATTTCCCTTGGTTTCTGTCCGTTATTTTCGGCATTCCTGGATTTTATTTTGAATTTTTCAAATCTGTCACTGGGATTTTCGTTGACCGGTTATTGCTGGTTATTGTTGTTGTTGTTGTTGTGTTACGTAACGCCTTAACCAGATTATTAGGAAATATATTTAAGCCTGATTATTAATTAAAACTGTTTAATAATAAAACAAAATAGAAGAAATAACGTAAAAAATGGCGTTATTGAATCAGTTTGGCAAAAATTGACTAAGTTCCTTATTCATAAGGTTTTTCGTCAACGATAAGTTAATCGGAATCATGTAGTAATTTCAGTTAAAACATGAATTAGTTTGTGAATCAAGTATTAGGACAAGATGTGAATTAAAACAAAGTTAGTTAAGGTTAAATTGTTTAATTTTTTTAGAAATATGGTTTAGTAATCGAGTGTTTTTTTTCTTTCAATTTTCAGTATTTGTAAATAATTAGTTTCAATAAGCTTAAGTCTTACTAACAATTTGAATTTTAATCCAACTATGGGATAATTAGTTTTTTTTAATATTTTTTTAATTTTATTTTTTGACTATTCCATGTTGTATTTATGATTATAATTTTTATTACTTTCTGTTAATATTTGTTTTTCTCTTCTATTTAATATGTTATTTTCAAGAATGTAGATATTGATTTTATATTTATAGACAAACTTAGTAATAATAAAAAGGTAGTCATTAAAGGATATTCTTAAAATAAGGAAGGATTTCGCTAAAAATAAATAGATGTAAATAATACAAAAATTTACAGGATTCTCCAATCTCATTTATTTATTTAATTATTTTAAAAAAATTACTTAGAATTTGGGATGGATTGTTTAGTGAATTTCACTTCCTTCCCCAAAGATAATGACGCGCTAGACTCTTTAGGCGCGATTTAATTAATTTTACCTTCTTAAACTCGGATGCGCATTTCATGCGACCCAAATCTAAATCCTAAAACATTGAATAAAAATGTGTTCCGGATTGCGGGTGCATTTCATGTGACGTAATCCAAAGACATGTTTTAAACGATGTTCACAATTTTTTTTTTAAAATAATAATAATAATAATAAAGTGGTAAAAAGTTAAAATTGGCACATCGGTTCATAATTGTATTAAAATCAGATAAATAAGCCAAATATGACAATTGAGCGACCGTGCTAGAACCACGGAACTCGGGAATGCCTAACACCTTCTCCCGGGTTAACAGAATTCCTTATCCGGATTTCTGGTACGCAAACTGTAATATGGAGTCATTCTTTTCCTCGATTCGGGATTAAAATTGGTGACTTGGGACACCCTAAATCTCCCAAGTGGCGACTCTGAAATAAATAAATAAATCCCGTTTCGATTGTCCTTTAATTGGAAAAAACTCCTACGCCCTTCGCGGGGTCGGAAAAAGGAGGTGTGACAGCTCTGGCGACTCTGCTGGGGATGAATTTAGAATCTCTGGTTCAGGGTTCAGAATTCGAGCTTGGAATAATTGTTGTATTTGGCTTCGTTTGATTTTGTTACATGATCTGTGCTTAATTTGCTAATTAACTGCTTTTACCGCTTTGATCTTATGTGAACTGTATATAAGCTGTGCCGAAACCCATCTCCTCTCTGAGTCTTCTAAATCATGAAGAAGGGTGCATTTCTTGTGACTTCTTTTCTGTATAGTGTCTAAATTCCCAATTTAGAACGAGGTTGGATAAGTTGCAAAGCCGGTGAAACTTCTGTATTCCCGGTACGCTGCCTCCCCCTCGGCTCGAGCTGTCCGCTCGGGTAAGCCAGGTCTAGAACAAACACCCAAGTTCTGAACCTAGAATAACTCAACTTCATGCCGGATCCCTAATAGGAACACTTATTTGCATCATGTGCATTTTGACTTAGAGGACTCAACACAGGGGTTGAGTCCGTCTAGGGCTAGCAACCTGAAATAAAGACCATCCTGATGCATCTTATTTGTTTTATGTGCATTTATTTGCTCGGTCTTGCATGTTGACCGGCTTCTGAGTCTCGGGAGTGTAAAAAATAATAGTGCAATAATAATAATAATAATAATAATTTAAAATAAAATAAAATAAAAATAGCAAGTGGAGAGTTAGATGATTAATGTAGAAAAATCAGTGTCCAAGTACTGTCAAAATGCTGCCGAAATTTTGAAAAAAAAACATATATATTTTTACTTTTAAAATTGTTTGTTTGCATAGAAAGCAGAAAGTGTGTAGGAATAAGTCTTTTATTTTAATTTGCTTTATTTTCAAAAAAAAAATGAAAAATGAAAATAGTTTTTTTTTGCTATAAAAGAAAAAGGAAAAAATTTGTTTGTTTTCAAAAATTAGTTAGTTTATAGCCTGAACTACGCGGGTCTGATTCTCACCGGATGTGAGATCAGAGGCAAACCTCTTTGGTTTCGGCTCACCGTATTCAAAAAAAAATCCAAAAATATTTAACATTACTCACTTCTTTAGAAAGTTTTTCTTTTAGACCTCATTTTTTTTTAAAAAAAATAATAATAATATTTCCTTTTAATCTCAAAATACCAATTATTTGTTTAAAAGATATTCAAAAGAAAATTCAAAAATATTTTTTTTCTGTAGTATTTCTTTCATAAATTCAGAATAATAGTTCAAAAATATTTCCTTTCTCCTTAAAAGTTTTTTCAAAAAAATTAAAATCCAAAAAATATTTCTTTAGAATATAGATAGTTTTTAAGTCAAATAAAAGTTTTTCCTTCTTTAATCACTATAATAAATGTGCAGGATGAGCACAAGTCAAAATGAACCATTCTCAGTCTGTAGCGAGGTCCCTTTGCAACTCCACATGTGGTGGAATGATATGGAAAAAGATAGTATAAAGATAGTGGAAAGAGTTTTGGGAGGTTTTGTCGATCTGTTGAATATCAAGCCAAGGACAGATATCATCGAGGCTCTAATACCGTTCTGGGACCCAACCCGCAACGTGTTCCGTTTTGCTGACTTTGAACTTTCACCTACACTAGAGGAAGTCGCCGGATATGCGGGGTTGAATGGGAAACTAAGAGGGCAGTATTTACTTTCACCAAGACCAGTATCTCCGCACGCGTTCTTGGATTTGCTAAGCATTAGTCAGAAGGTGCAGAATGATGATTTGTCGAAGGGATGTTGTACTCTCCAATTCTTGTATCAACGGTACGGAATTCCTCAGGGTTTGGAAGAACCAAAACTCGGATTAATTCACACTGGGAACAGAATCAAGTGGGAAGCAAGACGTACTTTGGCATTTATCATAGCATTTCTGGGAGTTGTGGTCTGTCCCCGCAAAGATAAAAAATAGAGATAGGCCTTGTAGGGATGGCCGATGTTGCAATCAAAAGAACCGACAGTACTGTGGTTCCTTTGATTTTGTCCGAAATCTACCAAGCTTTAACTATATGCCGAGAAGGAGGCAAGTTCTTTCAGGGATGCAATCTGTTACTCCAGCTGTGGATGCAAGAACACCTCCATCACCGAGTGGGATACATGAACCACGGGTTGACTGAGAGAAACTGCATTAGCGGCTTTGAGAAACGAATGACAGGCGTCATATTTCCCGAAGGCGTCGAAGCATGGCTTGCACAATTGAGGTCAACAACAGCCGACCAAGTTGAATGGGCATTTGGGTGGTTGAATGATACTGAGGTAATATACATGGCGGCCGAGGAATGTCATGTTCTTTTGATGGGACTTCGTAGCATCCAGCCATATGCTCCTCATCGGGTACTGCGCCAACTAGGAAGATTTCAGGTAATTCCCACTGATGAGGATCTAAGCAAGCACGCCATTGAGTTGAGTCCAGGAGTCGTGTTCCCCGAAGGAAAAATTAGAAAGCTGTGGCACGAATGTAGATTCCTTGAACCCAAGACTATGGTTCGAGAGCTGGCTAAGGGTGAGGTAGACCCAAAACACGGTGTTTGGTTCGGGAAAAGGTTCCAGATTCGTCAGAGGCCTGCTAAAAGAGCTCACGTCCAACAATTTACGGATGATTTGCAGGAACAGTGGGGCTGGTTAGCGAGAGAGGAAGGCTACCGGGTTGAAATAGGGAAGCTGAAGCGACAAATTGAAAGGCTTATGTTTGAAAACAACGTTCAAGTAGCCTCAGAGCAGGGTGAAAAGAACAAATTAGCCAAAGAAAACCAGGCACTGAAAGCCCGAATTCGCCAAGTCGGTAAGAGTGATAGCGACCGACAGAAACGTCGCTCTGATGAAAGGTTGATAGCGGAATTGAGAAATCAAGTCAACAAAAGCCGAGAAGACTTGGAGAGATCCAAGGCTTGTATAACAAGAATGCGGGTCAGGTGGGCCACAGTTACAACATCATGGAGAGAGCACCTATGGCAAGTAAAAAGGGACTACGAAATGAGTGTTGCGACATTGAGAGAGATAAACTCCATTCTCAATAATCGGGTCCTCAAACAAGCCCGGGATGCTATAACAGATAGAGAACGCTGCTATGAGTCGATAGCCCGGATGGAAGAACAAATGGAGAGGTTCCAAGAGCAGCTCATTGACAATACTCGAATATTGGACTAAAGAATCAACGGATAGAACAGCTGTGCATAGAGAGGGATAGAATCAGGGGTAGGATCAATGAGATAGGGCGCTATATCACCACGAAGTGCCTAACATGTGAAGAGATGCCGCGTGATATCCTTTTTGCCTCAGTCATGGGTTATGTCCATCAGATCATGGAGGAACTAAAAAGCTTGCAAAGAACCCTAGCCCCCAAGCCCGCGGAAAGGCCGAATGATGCCTCGCGGGCACCAAAATTCAAAGCTTTAATGTATCCCTAGTTCAATCCTGCACTTGTTTGTTTTTCGAGTCTGTTTTCTACCCATATGTTTTTTTTTCTTCAAACATTCTCAAAATATATATATATATATATATATATATATATATATATATATATATATATATATATATATATGAAGTCTGTATTTTTTTTTGTGATGGCTTGTAATAGCATTATTTTGAGTAATAAAAAAATTTGGTCTTATGGCACGAACTACGCTTGGTCTGATTCGTGAGGGGTCACGATACGTAGGCAATCTCTATAGGATTCGACCGTAATTATAAAAAAAAACTATATATTTGTCAGAGCAAAAATAAGCCGGGATGATGCATGCGGTCAGAGCAAAAGCATGTTAGAAATGATTAACTGCCTAGGAGCATTGCATCCCCCTAACGTGCAATTACAATAGTTGTTAAGACTCTAACACTGACAAGTTTGTTGTTTTTCCAATCAATATCAGTTAGTTGTTAGAGCGTACTGGCACCGTACCATTATCAAACAAGATCAAAAGGTCCTATACCAGAAAGCATGACTGGGTCAGACAACAGCGTTGAGTCAGAAAAAACGGCCAATCAGATGCTGAAGGCAGCCCTGGAGAAAATGGAAAAAATGAGGCTAGAAATGAATGAAATGCAGATAGCCTTAGCTAGAGCCCAGAAGGGGCAAGAACTACCCGTTACTCCTACCCTCCAACCAGTACACACGCCGGAATACCCCTCTCCCGGTCCTTCAACAAGTTTCCCAAGCCATCACTATTATCAGGGAAGAGAGGCTTATGATTCCCAAGCTCCACCACCCACTCAAAACCCTCCTCCACCAAATGTTCCCGTCTTTGTGGCACCTCCCCCAGCCCCATTGCACAGATCATCTAGTGAGCCACTGTTTCAGGCTCACGATACACAATATTACCCCCTGAACTCACATTCAAAGCACCCGAGCCACATACCTATAATCCCCACTTTGAGGTCCCGGCGGAGATTGAAAAGCCGGCTAAGAGCCCAGAGCAGGACGAGGTGATGCGGAAATTTAAAAGCCTGGAGCAATCCTTCAGGAACATACACGGGTTAGGTAACCAGGTCAGCGTGGCTTACAAGGATCTATGCCCTTTCCCTGACGTTCAATTACCAGCAGGGTTCAAGATGCCCAAGTTCGATTTATACGAAGGGCATGGCGATCCTATGGCACATCTACGGGGTTTTTGTAGCAAAATGAGGGGAGCAGGGGGCAAAGATGAGCTATTGATAGCTTACTTTGGCCAGAGTTTGAGCGGGTCGGCATTAGAGTGGTATACAAGACAAGATCCGAGCAGGTGGTACACCTGGGATGACTTGGCACAGGCTTTCGCAGGACATTTCCAATACAACCTTGAGATAGTCCCAGACCGTCTCACATTGCTAAAGCTCGAGAAGAAACCCGGAGAGAGCTTCCGGGAATTTGGGTTCCGATGGAGAGAACAGGCAGCCAGAGTTGATCCCCCAATGGGAGAAGGTGAGAGATGGTAGATTACTTCTTGCAAACATTGGAACCTACCTATTTTGGTCATCTAGTGACATCTGTCGGGAAGTCGTTTAATGAAGTGGTAAAGATGGGAGCCATGATTGAAGAAGGATTGAAATCTAACAAGATCTTGAGCTACTCGGCATTGAAAGCAACCACCCAGGCCATCCAAAGCGGTACTGGTGGTGTGCTGGGGAAGAAGAAGAAAGAAGAAGTTGCTGCAGTTGAAGCTAATGTTTGGTCCAGGCACAATAACCGTCCACTCTACTACAACCAACCCAGACCCCATCACCCAAACTATCAATATACCCCATATGGTCCACCGCAACACTATTATCCACCACCAGAACCACACTTTTCTATTCACCACGCCCAGACCTACACTCAACCCCCAGTGCACTCGCAATGGCATACACCAAGTCCCCAAAATACACAGCCACACCCACAAAACACCTATCCACCTCCCAGGGCTAACAGACCAGGAACCAGCTTCCGCCCAAACCAAGCTTTTAGAAATGAGAAGGCCCCAAACAAAAAAATATTTACTCCGCTGGGAGAATCTTACACTTCTCTTTTCCACAGATTGAAACAGTTGGGGATGCTGACCCCAGTTGAATCCAAAGCACAAAATCCCCTTCCCAGAAACCTGGACCACTCTGTTAGCTGCGAGTATTGCTCAGGGATGCCGGGGCACGATACTGAAAAATGTTGGAAGTTGAAAAACGCAATCCAAGAGCTCATTGATAATCGTCATATTGAGGTACAGGCTCCAGAGGCCCCGAACATCAATCAAAATCCGTTACCAGCGCATTATGAGGCCAACATGATCTAACTGATACATAAGGGGGCAGAGCCTAAGAAACCTTCGCAGGTGGTTATGGTGATTCGTTCTACGGAAACCAAAGAAAGGACAGTAAGTGCAAGGCCAGTGGTTCAGTTAAAAGCAGTAGAAGACAAGCCAGTGCTAGTAATGGGAAAGGGACCGTTTGTGGCCGAGAAAAAGCAGGAGCCAGTCAAGATAGTGGTACCAAGGTCAGTATCCACGCCCGTGGTGGTTGTGAAGGGAGTCTATGTAGAACCGGTTGTCATAAAACCGGTAGTCCAGTTACCCATGGTTGATAGCAAAGTCGTACCCTGGAAATATGACAAAGTAGTGGTGACATACAAAGGAAAGGAAATTGAGGAAGAAAGTTGTGAAGCACAGGGACTGACCCGGTCAGGACGTTGTTTCGCCCCCGAAGAGTTGAGAAAAGCTAAGGGCGCAAAAGACAATCCAGTGCCAGTTAAAAAAGTTGTAACGGAAGAGGAAGCAGAAGAGTTTCGGAAAAAGATGAAAGGACAAGATTATTCCATTATTGAGCAACTGAGAAAAACACCTGCCCAAATCTCGTTGTTGTCATTATTAATTCACTCTGATGAGCATTGCCGAGCTTTAATGAAGATATTGAATGAGGCTCATGTGCTTGACAAAATCTCAGTAAACCATTTAGAGATAATTGCCAACAAGATCTTTGAAGTGAACAGGATAGCATTTTCTGATGATGAATTGCCTATGGAAGGTACAGAACACAACAAGGCTCTCTATTTGACGGTCAAATGTGAAGGTTCAATGGTTACTCGGGCACTAATCGATAACGGGTCGAGCGCTAATATTTGCACGTTATCCACATTGAACAAGTTAAAGATTGATGAGGATAGAATCCGCAAAAATAGCATTTGTGTTCGAGGGTTCGATGGAGGGGGAACAAACACAGTAGGGGATATTGTACTCGAATTGACTATTGGCCCAGTCGAGTTCACGATGGAATTTCAGGTGTTGGATGCTGCAGTATCCTATAATCTTTTGTTGGGTCGACCGTGGATTCATGCGGCAAAAGCCGTGCCCTCCACACTACACCAAATGATCAAATTCGAGTGGGACAGACAAGAAATTGTGTTACATGGGGAAGATCCCACATGCGCCGTGAATGATGCCATTGTACCCTTTATAGAGACCGAAGATGATAAGGGGCCATGGGTGTATCAGATCCTCGACACGGTTCCGGTGAGCAGGTTGCCTGAGGGTAAAAGCATGCCATGTCCCAGGGTGTCAGCTACGACCGTCATGGTAGTGTCAGAAATGTTGAATAACGGGTTTGTTCCAGGGAAGGGTTTGGGGGTTGAACTGCAGGGCATTACTCAACCTGTGTCTTTGCCCAAAAATCTAGACACCTTCGGGTTAGGGTTCAAACCAACAGCAGCAGATGTCAGAAAGGCCCGTAAATTGAAGAAGAAAGCTTGGGTGCTCCCTAAACCAATTCCTCGATTGTCCAAGTCCTTCGTCAGACCGAGTATTAAGAAACAATTATTGGCAAAGATGTCAGGTTTGTTAATTGAGGCGGATGGGAATTTGGATAAGGTGTTTGAGAAAGTATTTGCTGAAGTAAACATGGTTGAGGCCGAGGAAGGGTCAAGCAGAGCAGACATACAGTACATCGGACCACATGCTAACATCAACAATTGGGAAGCTACTCCTCTTCCAGTTCGGAGGGAGTCGTGGTAGTGGGTTTTGTTTTCCTTTTTGTCACCTGGATTATTCCAGGGTTTGTAATCCAGTTGTTATGTTTCGTCCGTTTGGATGAGTTAAAACCTTGTTGTCTTTACGTTTAATGAAATGCAATTTTCTTCGTCCCTAATTCTCTTTCCATTTTCTTTTCTTTTCTTCGTACAGTTCTTTTTATGCTGATATCAATGACATGACATGCATGAGGAATCTTCGGCCCAGTTTTAAAAGCCAATCTAGTTCAGAAGTAATAATACAAGAGATCGAGTGTAATGATGGGGTGGATTGTAATAATGATGAAGCTTATGAGGAAATTAGTAAAGAATTAAGTCACTTTGAAGAAAAACCCAAACCTAACCTAAATGACACAGAAGCAGTTAATCTAGGGGACCAAGATAATGTACGGGAAACTAAAATAAGTGTTCATTTGGAGCCACAACTCAAGGAGGAGATAATTAAAGTATTGCATGAGTACAAAGACGTTTTTGCATGGTCATATGATGATATGCTGGGTCTAAGCACCTATTTGGTGGTTCATAAATTGTCCACTGATCCAACACTCCTCCCTGTCAAGCAGAAGTTGAGAAAGTACAAAACAGACATAAGTGTGAAGATCAAAGAAGAGATCACCAAGCAGTTTGAGGCAAGGGTCATTCAGGTTACACGGTACCCCACTTGGTTAGCCAATGTCGTGCCTGTGCCAAAGAAAGATGGCAAGACCAGGGTGTGCGTCGATTATCGAGACCTTAACAAAGCAAGCCCAAAAGATAATGTCCCACTGCCCAACATCCATATACTGATCGACAATTGTGCCAAATATGATATTGGCTCTTTTGTGGATTGTTATGCGGGTTATCATCAGATTCTAATGGATAAGGAAGATGCAGAAAAGACGGCATTCATCACGCCGTGGGGAACGTATTGTTATCGGGTCATGCCGTTTGGTTTGAAAAATGCTGGGGCAACTTATATGAGGGCCATGACAACTATCTTCCATGATATGATACATAAAGAAATTGAGGTATACGTGGATGATGTGATCGTTAAGTCTAGACAGCAATCTGACCATGTCAGAGATTTGAGAAAATTCTTTCAAAGGCTTCTCAGGTACAATCTTAAGCTCAATCCTGCGAAATGTGCTTTCGGGATGCCATTTGGGAAGTTGTTGGGATTTATAGTTTGCCGGAGAGGTATTGAATTAGACCCGTCAAAGATCAAAGCTATTCAGGAGTTGCCACCTCCAAGAAACAAAACCGAGGTGATGAGTTTGTTGGGAAGACTAAACTATATCAGCAGGTTCATTGCTCAGCTCACGGCAACGTGTGAACCAATTTTCAAATTGTTAAAGAAAGATGTCATGGTCAAATGGACTGATGAATGCCAGGAGGCTTTTGATAAGATAAAGGGGTATTTGTCAAACCCACCCGTGTTGGTCCCACCAGAACTAGAGAGGCCTTTGATTCTGTATCTGACAATTATGGACAGTTCATTCGGCTGTGTACTGGGGCAGCATGATGTTACGGGCAGAAAGGAGAAGGCTATCTACTATCTCAGTAAGAAGTTCACATCTTACGAGGTCAAGTATACTCATCTGGAAAGGACATGTTGTGCCCTAACTTGGGTGGCACAGAAATTGAAACATTACTTGTCATCTTACACCACTTACCTTATATCTCGCTTGGACCCGTTGAAGTATATTTTCCAGAAACCCATGCCTACAGGAAGGCTTGCAAAGTGGCAGATCTTACTTACAGAGTTCGACATTGTCTATGTGACACGGACTGCCATGAAAGCACAGGCATTAGCCGATCACTTGGCTGAGAACCCCGTTGATGAAGATTATGAGCCTTTGAAAACTTATTTCCCTGATGAAGAGGTAATGCACATTGAAGAATTAGAACAAGCTGAGAAGTTAGGATGGAAACTTTTCTTTGATGGGGCTGCAAATATGAAGGGTGTGGGAATAGGAGCAGTACTTATTTCGGAAACAGGTCAGCATTACCCCGTTACATCTCGGCTTCGTTTCTACTGTACAAACAATATGGCAGAATATGAGGCGTGTATATTGGGATTGAGATTAGCTGTGGATATGGGTGTACGGGAAGTCTTGGTCATGGGTGACTCGGACTTACTAGTACACCAGATTCAAGGGGAATGGGAAACACGGGACTTGAAGCTTATACCGTATCGGCAGTGTCTGCATGAGCTTTGCCAGTGTTTTCAGGCCATAGAATTCAGACACATTCCAAGGATTCATAATGAGGTTGCTGACGCTTTGGCTACTTTGGCGTCAATGTTGCACCATCCAGATAAGGCCTATGTTGATCCATTGCAGATTCAAGTCCGTGATTAGCATGCTTACTGCAATGTGATAGAATAGGAAATCGATGGAGAGTCGTGGTTCCATGATATCAAAGAGTACATCAAAGCGGGAGTGTATCCAACGCAGGCCACCGGTGATCAGAAAAGAACAATTCGACGGTTGGCAAGTGGGTTTTTCCTTAGTGGAGGAGTATTGTACAAAAGAACGCCAGAGCTCGGTTTGTTGAGATGTATAGATGCACGGCAGGCCACAACTATCATGACTGAGGTGCATTCCGGAGTTTGCGGACCGCATATGAGTGGGTATGTTCTAGCAAAGAAGATTCTCCGAGCAGGTTATTATTGGCTCACGATGGAGCGAGATTGTATCAGTTTTGTGCGTAAGTGTCATCAATGCCAAATACATGGAGATTTGATTCATGCTCCACCATCAGAATTACATGCGATGTCCGCGCCATGGCCTTTTGTCGCATGGGGCATGGATGTTATTGGGCCAATTGATCCAGCAGCGTCAAATGGGCACAGGTTTATCTTGGTAGCTATAGATTATTTTACCAAATGGGTGGAAGCGAAGACATTCAAGTCTGTGACCAAGAAGGCTGTAGTTGACTTCGTGCATGCAAATATCATATGTCGGTTTGGGATCCCAAAGGTAATCATCACAGATAATGGGGCTAATCTTAATAGTCATTTGATGAAGGAGACATGTGAGCAGTTTAAGATTGCTCACAGGCACTCTACTCCGTACCGTCCCAAGGCAAATGGTGTGGTTGAAGCGGCCAATAAGAACATAAAGAAAATACTCCGGAAGATGGTTGAAGGATCTAGACAATGGCACGAGAAATTGCCTTTTGCATTGTTAGGATATCGCACCACCATGCGTACCTCGGTAGGGGCGACTCCTTACTCATTGGTATATGGAACCGAGGCAGTAATACCCACAGAAGTGGAAATCCCATCTCTGCGAATCATTGCAGAGGCTGAGATCGATGATGATGAATGGGTGAAAAGCCGTCTTGAGCAGTTGAGTTTGATCGATGAGAAAAGATTGGCATCAATGTGTCATGGCCAACTGTACCAACGAAGAATGGCAAGAGCATACAACAAAAAGGTACGTCCAAGGAAATTTGAAGTCGGGCAATTAGTACTGAGGCGGATCTTGCCTCATTGGGCTGAGGCAAAAGGAAAATTTGCCCCAAACTGGCAGGGACCATTTGTGGTAACCAGAGTGTTGTCTAATGGAGCATTGTATTTGACAGATGTGGAAGGAAAATGTGTAGAAATGGCCATCAATTCCGATGCGGTCAAGAGATATTATGTATGATTTCTTTATTTTCTGAATGTATCTGTTCATATTTGGCATATCTTAAAGATTGAAATGATGAAGGCATTTTGTTCTGCTATCCAAACACTCATATCCCTTGTTATCCCCTTCGAGCCTTACTTATTTTTCATGCACCTCTTTCGGAATCAGCGGCATTATCAGAGAACACAAGTGTCGAACATAAAGAAAAGAAGGAAAAAAAAAGAGAACATAAAGAAAAAAAAAGAAGAAAGAAAAGTGAAGAAAAAAAAGGAAAGAAGAGAAACATAACAACATAGTCACACCAAGTGAACTACGTTTGACTTGATCCCGAAAGGGTACGTAGGCAGCCTTACTCCGAGGTTCAGTCATACCAAATAGAAATCCAAAAATCCCCAAGCAAGAAACTGGGGCAGAAGTGGTGATTGTTATGAAAGTTGGATTCCGAAAGTTGTAATTTGAACCCATTTGAATTGTTTTGAGCCTTTTATACCTTTCTTTCTAAATCAATCCAAAAGCCTACATTACGGACCGAAGAAAGACCTTATGATCAGTTTTGAGAAATGCCAAGATGAACAGGTAGGAATAACCCACGACAGGGGCAACACTCTGGTTCGAGCAAGAAGAACAAAAATAAATGAGAGAGTCTTATGGGTGAAAACCCTCACGGGCACCGTAAGGTGACGGGAGCTGAGAGAAAAATAAATGAGAGAGTCTTGTTGGTGAAAACCTTTACGGGCACCTCAAGGCGAAGGTGAGATAAGAAATGGAAAACTGAGAAAGGTCTGTTGATAGAAACCGTTTCGCGGTACCGCAGGGAAACAAGGTTAAGGTCTGGATAAATCAAACAAGTGATGGAAGTTCTGGGAAATGAGGTACGACAATTGAGAGTTGTTTGTTTGGACAGATTGGGCTGATTAATCCAAAATGCATGTCTTGACCATTGGTACTAGTTGTCTCGTTCAGATAAGTTTCTTTTCCTTCTCTTTTCAAACAGTCATCTGGTTTTGGATTCTTCTTATCCTTAACTCAAAAATCATGGCATTTCATTTTCTTTTGAGGGTTTTATCTAGCTGAGATATTTCAGTGCCAGTTTTGTTCAATGCAAGCAGAAAGGACTTCAAAGTTCACTACCAGCTTCTAGAATTGTAAAGCACAACGTGGTCAGAGCATGTCAAAAACAACTTGATGTCAAGTGGAATACAGGGAATTAACGAAAGTTTCATCAGTGAAATGATTGGGAAATGTCGTGGGAAAGGCGAAAGCTCAAACAAAAAGGGGGAGAAAAGTTAGTTGTTGAAGAGGAATTCTCCAGGAGGGAAAAACAAGCACTAATCAGGATAAATGCAAGTTGTCAGGAGTCCGCCTGGAGAACAGAGACATACTTTTCAAGTTTGATGTCAGGAGTCCGCCTGGAGAATAGAGACATTCAAATTTCAAATTTAGCAATCAGGAGTCCGCCTGAAGAACGGAGACATATAGTTTAAATTTCAAAAATCAGGAGTCCGCCTGAAGAACGGAGACATACAGCTTAAATTTTAAAAGTCAGGAGTCCGCCTGGAGAACAGAGACATACTTTTCAAGTTTGACATCAGGAGTCCGCCTGAAGAACGGAGACATACAGCTTAAATTTTAAAAGTCAGGAGTCCGCCTGGAGAACAGAGACATACTTTTCAAGTTTGACATCAGGAGTCCGCCTGAAGAACGGAGACATACAGCTTAAATTTTAAAAGTCAGGAGTCCGCCTGGAGAACAGAGACATACTTTTCAAGATTGATGTCAGGAGTCCGCCTGAAGAACAGAGACACATAGTTTAAATTTTAAAAGTCAGGAGTCCGCCTGGAGAACAGAGACATACTTTTCAAGATTGATGTCAGGAGTCCGCCTGAAGAACAGAGACACATAGTTTAAATTTTAAAAGTCAGAAGTCTGCCTGGAGAATAGAGATATTCCATTTCAAGAGTTGAAGTTGGGAGCCCGCCCAGATAACAGAGGAATACATTTCAGTCTTTTCATTTCAAGCATTGAAGTTGGTAGCCCGCCCAGATAACAGAGGCATACATTCAGTCTTTAATTTCAAGTATTGAAGTTGGGAGCCCGCCCATAGAACAGAGGCATACATTTCAAGATCAAGTCAGAAGACAATAAAACAGAGGGTTACAACAAGAATCCCCAGCAGGAAACAATAAAATCCCAGCACCGGGAAACAGAAGGTCACAAGAGGTCCCAGCACAAATTCAGGCGCATGACTCAAAAGGAAGAAAAGACGCGTCTTGAAAGAAGCAGTTGGTGAACATTAAATCATGTCCAGCATAACAAGTCTGATGAAGAGAGCCATACCCACCAGAGGAACCGCCAAAAAGCTTAATGAAGAAAGCCATGTCCCCAGCGGACCGAGCAAAATGATGAAAACTGGTATTCAGAAAAGCAAATGGCCAGTATCATTCCAAAATTCAAGGAAGAAAAGCACCGGATGAAACACAAGCCGACAAGAAAGCAAGGCAACAAGAATAAATTTTAGTCTAGCCTAGCTTCTTGTTTTCTTTTAAGCACGGTGTAACAAGGAGATCGGTAAGCAGTGATAACATCATGCAACAACAGTAACATTGCAGTCCCACGGTAGTCCCAGCTACCAAAGCTTCCCGAACTACATTAACCTGATTCCCCTTTAGCCAGGGATATATAGGAAACCTTTGAAGCAAAGGTTCGGTTAAATCTTTTTCAAAAAATGCTTCACACGGAGTACTCGGATAGGCAAAAATCGCTCGCTTTATCTTTGCACGAAAATCCTTCGTGTCTCCGGGCAAAGAGGGGCAGCTGTAAGCACGTGATTTTTGCCCTATATGAGAAATACTCCCAAAAATGCAAAATAAAATGATTTTCCTTGGTGTGCAATTTTGAGTATTTTTGTGACATTTTTGGATTATTATTTGTATTTGTCTGTGTTTGTTTACTTGCTAAATTAATAAAAAATACAAAAATATGTCGCATTTGCATGTAGGATTTAATTCTATAATTGTTAGTAATTAAATTAGTTTTACAAAAATTAAAAAGTTACAAAAAATATGCATCTTTTGCATTTTTAGCATTTAATGTCCAAATGAACAATTTTATGCTTAATTATTACTTAATTGTGCGTTAATTGTTATTGGTAGTTAATTTGCGATTTTATAACTTAATTTAGTTCTTAATAATAATTTAAGTATTTTTATAATTTAGTTTTAGAAAATAAAAGAAGAAAAGATAACAAAAATACAAATAAAAATCGGATTGGTCCACTTCTTCAATTTTCAACCCCAGGCCCAAAAAATTGTCCATGACCCAGTCCACTTCACACGGGTCGACCCGGTCCGCCCCATTAACCTATTAACCCAACACCCCTCTTCATTCAAAAAACAAAACAAAAGAAAAAACAAAAAGAACAAAAAACCCTAAAAACCTAAAACTAACTACCCGCCCCCCTCCATCTTCTTTCTCTCCCAAAACCTTCATCCCAAGCCATCCATGGCTGCTTTCCATGGCTGCCCTCGACCCCACTCCCTCACATCCAAATGCCACTAACAAACAGTTCGTCTGCGTCGTCACTTCATCTTCTTCGTCCTTCGTCAAGCTCGAGTTCGAGCTCGACGTCCATGGCTGCCCTCACCCTCGTCGTCACCACCAAGATCACGTCAAACCCCCAGCTCCCCGCCACCACCTAAAAACCAGTCAAGACCACCCCCCGCACTCCCCAGCAGTGAACCAAACACCACCACCATCCACCACGAACAAAGCTCCAGCCATCGCCACCACCAAGCGACCCTTCCGGCGATCCACCATAACCCGTCACTGCCCGACGTCCAGTCCCCCCCAGCTGCTGTTGCTTCTTCACCTCCAAATAGACCTCGTCGACCATTGTTGCTGCGTCGATTGCCTCCCCGTCGTCACCACCGTTACGCCCAGTCGTTTCCATGGCCAAGCTCGTCAACTAGTCGTTTTGGCTGTGTTGTTGCTGCCTCAACGAACAACTGCTTCTCTCTCTAAGTTGCTGCCTCACTTTCATCTTCTTCGTCGTCCGCTTCAAGCTCGCGTTGCTGCTTCATCGTCCACCATTTCGTTCAGTTGAGTTGCTGCCACCATTTCGTTCAGTTGAGTTTTAGTCGAGGTCGTCGAGCGTAGTTTTGAGTTCGCCAAGTTTACAAGGAAGTCGAGTTCGTCGTTGAGCTCGTCGTTGAGTCCGGGCAGATTTATTCCCATCTGAGGTTCGTCGAAACAGTCCATACAATCGAATCCGTCGTTTTTCATCTCCGGTTAGTAGTTTTTTTTGAGTTTTATTTTGTCTGTATTTTATTTTGATATTTTCGAATCTAAAATCAACAAATGTTTGTGTTGTTTATCGTTTGAATTAATTTTTAGTTCATGTTCATGTGTTGTTTGTTGAATTAATTTTCAGATTCCAAATGAAAGACTAATTAATTGTTTTTCATGTTTATTTCATGTTTGTATTGTTGTTTAAGTGAATATTTGTTAGTTTAATGTTGTTAGATTCAAATTGAAATTTAATTAATTATTTCTTCAATTTGTTTCATGTTGTTATGAATTTTCCAGAAAATATTAATGTTGGTTGAATCGTTAGAGTCCGTCATGTTTGTTGCTTAAAAATAGATTTAATCCATGTTCATCTTTGTTTGAAGTTCATGTGTAAATTCAGTGATTTAATGTGAGTTTATGTTTGTTTGTGATTTGTTAATTTAATTTGAATCATGCATATTGTTGTTTGTATTGTTGTCTCTTTGTTCATCCATTGATGGTCTAAATTAACCAGGATTGGTTCCCAATATGGTTGATTTATTTCCATTAATTTGGAGTTTATGTTGTTCATCATGTTCATATGATTTGTTGTTGAAGATTGTTGAGAAATTGGTCATCTTGACTATATTTTGGTTGAGTTATGATTAATTGTTTGTTTAGAACTGAGGGGTAGTTTTGGTAAATTGCATTGCATTCGGGGTAGAATGGTAATTGCAATAGGATCGGAGGGGTAGTTTAGGAATTGTACATTTTGTAGTTGTTTATTTGAAGCATGAGGGACAAAATGAAATGGGGTGGGTTGTGATATGGTTATTTAATATAAAGGGGGGACAAGACAAAATTTAGTGGGGGGAATCTTGCATTATTTTATGTTAGGCATGGGGGACAAAATATAATGGGGTGGTGTGATATGTTTATTTAATGTAATGGGGATGAGTGGGAAGATAATGGGTTTGGTAGAGAAAATGGGTTGATTTTAATTGATTAAAAGATTTATGGGATGAGATATAAGTAGAAGTCTTGAAATCAGATAGAGACAGAGACAGAAAAAAAGAGAGATTAGAGAAAAAAAAGGAGCTGAACATTTATTCCGAAAAAATATTGAAACTCTCAAGAAAAGAAAAAAAACCTACAAAGAAAATAAAAAAAAAGTTGAAAATTAGAAGAGAAAGTAGTACACACCTGATAAATATTCTGGTATACAGGTGTAGAAATTAAGGGTTGAAGATTAACTAGCCTTTCAAAAATCTGAAAATTTCCCTTGGTTTCTGTCCGTTATTTTCGGCATTCCTGGATTTTATTTTGAATTTTTCAAATCTGTCACTGGGATTTTCGTTGACTGGTTATTGCTGGTTATTGTTGCTGTTGTTGTGTTACGTATTACGTTGCTGACTTTCTTCTTCTTATATTGACAATATCAGGTACACAACTGTAATTTTGGCATTTTGTAAGCTGAAATGAAGAATGGAGTGTTAAATTTTTAATTTAGTTTAATTTTTTTTGTATTGTATTTAGGTTATTCATGTATTATTATTCTGTAAATCACTGTCATTTGGCATAACTAGGCATATTATAGCGACATATTAAATAACGCCTTAACCAGATTATTAGGAAATATATTTAAGCCTGATTATTAATTAAAACTGTTTAATAATAAAAATAGAAGAAATAACGTAAAAATGGCGTTATTGAATCGGTTTGGCAAAAATTGACTAAGTTCCTTATTCATAAGGTTTTTCGTCAACGATAAGTTAATCGGAATCATGTAGTTAATTTCAGTTAAAACATGAATTAGTTTGCGAATCAAGTATTAGGACATGATGTGAATTAAAACAAAGTTAGTTAAGGTTAAATTGTTTAATTTTTTTAGAAATATGGTTTAGTAATCAAGTTTTTTTTTTCTTTCAATTTTCAGTATTTGTAAATAATTAGTTTCAATAAGCTTAAGTCTTACTAACAATTTGAATTTTAATCCAACTATGGGATAATTAGTTTTTTTTATATATTTTTTATTTTATTTTTTGACTATTCCATGTTGTATTTATGATTATAATTTTTATTACTTTCTGTTAATATTTGTTTTTCTCTTCTATTTAATATGTTATTTTCAAGAATGTAGATATTGATTTTATATTTATAGACAAAATTAGTAATAATAAAAAGGTAGTCATTAAAGGATATTCTTAAAATAAGGAAGGATTTCGCTAAAAATAAATAGATGTAAATAATACAAAAATTTACAGGATTCTCCAATCTCATTTATTTATTTAGTTATTTTAAAAAAAAACTACTTAGAATTTGAGATGGATTGTTTAGTGCATTTCACTTCCTTCCCCAAAGATAATGACGCACTAGACTCTTTAGGCGCGATTTAATTAATTTTACCTTCTTAAACTCGGATGCGCATTTCATGCGACCCAAATCTAAATCCTAAAACATTGAATAAAAATGTGTTCCGGATTGCGGGTGCATTTCATGTGACGTAATCCAAAGACATGTTTTAAACGATGTTCACAATTTTTATTTTTATTTTAAAAAAATAATAATAATAATAAAGTGGTAAAAAGTTAAAATTGGCACATCGGTTCATAATTGTATTAAAATCAGATAAATAAACCAAATATGACAATTGAGCGACCGTGCTAGAACCACGGAACTCGGGAATGCCTAACACCTTCTCCCGGGTTAACAGAATTCCTTATCCGGATTTCTGGTACGCAGACTGTAATATGGAGTCATTCTTTTCCTCGATTCGGGATTAAAATTGGTGACTTGGGACACCCTAAATCTCCCAAGTGGCGACTCTGAAATAAATAAATAAATCCCGTTTCGATTGTCCTTTAATTGAAAAAAACTCCTACGCCCTTCGCGGGGTCGGAAAAAGGAGGTGTGACAGTGACCTGGTTGATCACAATTGTAGCAATTTTTGGCCCTTGATTTGGATTGGTTCTTAGACTTCCCACGAGCTCCGGATCTACCATAGTTGCTCGAACTCCTTTGATAACTCCTGCCTCTACCTTCTGTGATAAGAGCTTGTCCTTGATTTTCAGGCTTCTTTCTCATCTTCTCATTGAGTAGAAGAGCCGATGTGACATCTTTTAACTCAATGGTGGTCTTACCGTGCAGGATGGTTGTTGCCAAATTATCATACGAAGATGGCAACGAGTTCAATAACAAGATGGCTTTATCTTCTTCCTCGATTTTCACTCCGAGGTAGGCGAGCTGTGTGATTAGTCTGTTAAACATATTTAAATGTGACAAAAAATTCGTACTTTCACCCATGTGTAGGACGTATAACTGCTTCTTCAGGTACAATTTATTTGTCAGTGTTTGGGACATGTATAGGTTTTCCAACCTTGACCAAATGCCACATGCGGTGTCTTCATCAATGATGTTATTTACCACATTATCTGATAAGTGCAACCTGATTGCACTAGCAGCTCTTTCATCCAAGGCAGCCCAATCCTCAACTTTCATGGTATCAGACTTTTTGGCATCAGCATCTAGTACCTTGTGTAATCCTTGTTGGATGAGCAGATCCGTCATCCTTCTTTGCCATGTTGAGAAACCGTTATCTCCATTGAATTTTGCTACCTCATACTTTACTCCAGACATTTTCATTTTTCACCAAGTATAGTACTATCGACAATAAATAGTATTTTTGTGATCGAGCAGAACCTGTGCTCTGATATTAGTTGTTGGGAATAAACCCTCCCCCCCCCCCACAGAAATAATATTAACGGTAATAACAATGGAACAATGATGTAGTACTGCGATACGGTAATCAACAAAAAAGACACAAAGATTTTAACGTGGAAAACCCTTCTGAATAAGGGAAAAAAATCACGAGCCCGAGAGGAGCAAAGTAATCCACTATAATGAGGAATTTTATACTCAGTAGTCAGAGTAAAATACTCCAGGGACCACTATACACTCAAATAAACCCTCTTTTAAGATTTTCACCTCACTACAATATCGCTCGCACTCTTTTTTTCCTTACACAGTCTATTTCTCACAATGCCTGAGAAATACTCTCTGCAACTACTGTATTGCTTCTTTTTCTGTATATCTTAAAATGAGAGTTGAAGCTCTCCTTTTATAGGTGAGAAAATATTTCCCACGACAACCAAAATTGGTTTTGGTTATGCAAGTTGCAGACTTGAAAACTTGCAAATTGGCAAGTTGTTATCCACCTCCCAACTTACTTGATTTGCTTTTGTTCCAAATCTAACTTTATTCACTTTTTTTCTCTTTATTATTAAGGGGATGGACCACATAAAGAGGAGTTCCAATCATTTGTAAGCACTTTTGAATTCTCGCATATTAAAGCAATATAACACTTTTTTTTAGTTTATACCCTCTTGTTCATCAGCTTGCCTTATTTTTATTTGTTCTGGTATTAATCAGTTCGAGGGCATTCTAATTCGAGGGCTGAATTTCGTTTCGACACTGATTTGCTTTACTTTGTTGTTAATTTCTATTACTAATCTTCATATTTATCAATTGGTATTAGATGAAATCACGTGTCCTTAAAACCACATTATAAGTTTAATTGTTATCCAATTTTTAGGGTAAACGGTTGTCTAGTATATAATTCTCGATATTGCAAGCTAAATATGATTCCAGACTTAGCTTTCGAAGCAAAATGTTGTGCTTAGCCTTTTTTTGAAAATTTTGATATCAGAAGGCAAAACAACGGCAGTGGATACTCGGTGCCTAACCTCATTACAACTGAAGGAAAGCGACATGGTCTTTTCAGGATAATGGTACGCCAGGGTCAACTGTCAAGCTGGAAATTGACATAGTGGTTCTTTTTAAACAAACGTATTATTGTGGATCGTCAATCCATTTTCATTTATTTTATCAATTTAATAAATTATTTTCATAACAGAAAAATCACACTATTTTACCTAGTACAACAGTATGTTCATCTATTGAACTAATCCGAATATAGTGGCTTTAATAAAATATTGATTGCTCGAAATTACCGTTCTACAAAATTATGAAAATCAGTATTAAAATGCTAAAAATAAATAGTACGTGTTGCAGAAAATTCAATTGAATATCATTTGTCAAAAAAGTATATTGTGCAACAACAACAACATACCCGGTAAAATCCTACTAGTGGGGTTTGGGGAGGGTAGGATGTATGCAGACCTTACCCCTACCCCGAAAGGGTAGAGAGGTTGTTCCCGGAAGACCCTCGGCTCAACAGAAGAGATAATAATATCAGAAAAGAAACGCAAGAAGAGATCTGTAACAACAAAAGAAGCAAGAGAGGTAAAAATAATATCTTAAAATACACCAAATAAGTGAAAGGGAGTGCAGTAATACAACCTTATGCAAAACAACAAAATAGTATGAACATAACATAGACCGCTACCAAACATAGGCAAAATTCTATGAGACTACCCGGTACAAAGAGGGAAATACTATGAATTACCCCCTAGCCTACAACCCTAATGCGCAATCTCCACACGTTCCTATCAAGAGCCATGTCCTCGGAAATCTGAAGTCGCGTCATGTCTTGCCTGATCACCTCGCCCCAATTCTTCTTAGGCCGCCCTCTACCTCTTCTCGTACCTGCCAAAACCAACCGCTCGCACCTCCTAACCGGGAAATCTATGGTTCTCCTCCGCACGTGTCCAAACTACCTAAGCCTCGCTTCCCGCATCTTGTCATCCACGGGAGCAACGCCCACCTTCTCCCGAATATCTTCATTCCTTATCTTATCCAGTTTAGTATGCCTGCACATCCATCTCAACAGCCTCATCTCGGTTATTTTCATCTCCTGGATATGTAAATTCTTAACTAACCAACACTCAGCCTCATATAACATAGTCGGCCTAACCACTGCTCTGTAGAACTTACCTTTGAGTTTCACTTGTACCCTCTTGTCACACAGGACTCCAGATGCTAACCACCATTTCATCCACCCCACCCTAATGCGGTGCATGACATCCCCGTCAATCTCCCCATCTCCCTAGATAATAGACCCTAGGTATTTGAAACTTTGTCTCTTGGGAATGACTTGTGAGTCGAGCCTTACCACCCCGTCTGCTTCCCCCGACACGCCGCTGAACTTACACTCCAGATATTCCGTCTTGGTCATACTCAACTCAAAACCTTTGGACTCCAAAGCTTGCCTCCACACCTCCATTCTCTCATTAACGCCGCTATGCGACTCATCGATCAGAACTATATCATCGCGAAGAACATACACCATGACACCTCCCCTTGAATATGGCGTGTCAAGGCATTCATCGTCAGAGAAAATAAAAATGGGCCAAGCGCATATCCTTGGTGTAACCCCCTAATCACCGGAAAAAGCTCAGAGTTATCTCCCGTAGTCCTGACCCGAGTCTTAGCTCCATCATACATATCCTTTATCGATTCAATGTATGCTACCGGACCGGCACCCCTTTCACTTCCAGGCATCTCCAAAGAACGTTCCTAGGGACCCTGTCATACGCCTTTTCTAGGTCAATAAACATCATGTGCAAATCCCTCTTCCTTCTCTCTAATATATATATATATATATATATATATATATATATATATATATATATATATATATATATATAATCTTGAATATATTGGCGAATATTTGGCATTGCCACTGACTCAGAAGCATCTCAGACTAAAAGCCACCAAATTTTTGTGGTAGGGTATCACAATATTCCAATAACATTACCGTTTTGAACTTTGAAGAAATACTTACAAAAACAGTAGAGATGTACAAACGTGAAAGCCCCCACCAGTTGGTTCAGTACACACCATTAGCGTTCCCCACAAAACCACATAAACTATCCCTTCCTACCGGTACGGTCAGTCCTATTATATACTATATCAAAACTACAAGCCACCTCACGTGCTCCACATCACCCGAACTTGCTTGTCTTCTACATTTGTTTGTTTTATACTTATTTGACTTCATCGTATTTAAGATTTGAGTTCGAAATTCAAATTCTTGTACATATTGCTAGCTTTTAGACATAAATTTAATTGAAACTTAAAAAAAGAGTTTTTGAAGTAGTGTTGAAAAATAATTTTTGAAAGTTGAAGTTGTGTTTGGACATGAATTTTGTTTGAAGAAAAGATAAAGTTTTGTAAGTGGAAGAAAAAATTTCACCGAACTTGAAATTTTTTGAAATTTTTTCCCCAAAACATACTCATATTTCATAAACAAATAATATTTTTTTAAAAAAATTAAAAAAATAAAACCAAAATCTATGACCAAACTAGAGCATAGAATCAGATATGAGTTTTTGGTAATTTCGTGGTTGTCATTGTCTCCACCTATCCATTTGGAAGAGCAAAATAACACAAGGACGTCACATCATATTGAACATGTATTATATATATACTAGAGTAATTGGTATACTCTATTAATCCAACTTTTAAATTTATACACTGTATTTAAGATAGGTCATATTTCTGTGACGAACTAACCCAAAAAGTCTGTAAAACAATATGTGATAGAGAATAAACTACTAAAATCAGTATCCAATCTCCTGGGAAGTGTTTGACTAAAAAGATATCGAATTTTTTTTGAATAAATCAATCAAAGAAAATGAAGGGGTAAATCTTAACTGAATATAATAATCTCTAGAACAAAAGACAGACAAGAAGAATACGGATGATAAGAATTCTTTATCTCGTTAAGACAAAACCTTAAAGAATAACCTTATCGATAGTTTATGTAAGCAAGTTTACAACAAGTGTTATGGGTTAGGAAAAGTGCCCGAGAGCTTACAAGGTTGTGTTTACGTTCTATATATAAGGAACAAAACCATTCTAAGCCCTAAAAGACAAGTTATAGGGAATATTCGAAAGAATATTCCTAATGTCCCCTAATGAGTCTACACTACTGTAAGAGTTGTACAATCTCTTGTTCGTCTTGAGGTCGTCCTATGCAGGATGTCGAGCTTCGGGGATATCGTCGTTCGCCGTACTCATCAACAGTCGTGATTGTTCCAATTTGGACCCATACAGTTAGTCCCTCCGCTTGTCGAGGTTGCAACTTGGTGTGTCCTCAATAAGCGGACACCACGCGTTCTTACAGAAATATTTGACCCTACCAGGCATTACGGCCTGGCCAATAGTGGGCGGTCAGCGTGCTTAGCAAGACACCAGGTAACGCATTTTATCGAGAAATGACATCATCTTCATATGTGTCATCATTATGCGTGTTTTCGAGACAGGGATTGATGACTTGTCGCTTCGATTTTGGTGCCACTCTGCGACCTTCCGCTTCGATTCTAGCGCCACCCAATCCTATAAATAGGTGGAAGGTTTGTTTTTTCAAAAATTCTTGGCCATTTCATTTCTGATTACCCCTCCTTATCCCTTCGAGTTTGTCCTATCAACCTTTTGCTTCTTCTTCTCTCATTCTTCGCTCACAACTTTATTGTTGTGTCAACACCTCTTTTATCGAAAACATGCCAAGATCACATCGATCTCGTGAAGGGGTTTCTGAGGCCGCCCCGTTGTCCATGGGGCCCCCCTCAGGCGGCAAGGATATGGTGGTGGAAGAAGGGGATAGTCTTCCTATGGTGGAGGAGTTACTGCCGAGACACCCCATGTCTCGAAGCGACTTACTCAAAGAACTTTCTTCTACTCCTACCCCCGTACTCTCTGAAACGGAACAAGTTCACATTGACACTCTTCGTGCAAAGTATGACATCCCCACTCAAATGACATAGTTCCAGTGGGAAGGGATTTCGTAAAGGTCCATAGACCTGGGTACTGCGCTTTCTACGAGCACCCTTTCGTGATTGGTTATTCTTTCCCTCTCCTTCCATCAGTAGAAGAGTTCTAAAGGTTCTACCAAGTTTGCCCAGCACAACTTTCGCCATATGCGCTCAAGATACTACTGTTGCTGACAAAGTATGCGGAGTTGGCGGAATGCGAGGTTACTATACACCACCTCTTGCACCTGTTCTCGCCCAGCTTCCATAGGGGTACTATGGTGTATTTGAGGCACCTTGGAACAAAAGGGCAAGTGGTTGGGACTGACGAATGAGTAAGTCGCAAGTTTTGGCATGAGTACTTCTTTGTCAAAACTGAACACATTGTTTCTGACTCCGCCAGGTTTCCGGAGAGGTGGAACGAGACTCATAAGTGTCGCTACTTATTTTACTCTCTCTTCATCTTCATTCATTACAGGGTTTGTTTGCTTCTTTTTTGCAGCTATGGGACATCCGCCCCGCCTATTTGCGTGCATATGGGATTGGGTAGCCCGTCTGTTGCCCCATGCAGTGGAAACACGAGATTGGCCCACCTTCATAAGACATTATGTCCCAAGAGTTCCATCCTGTAAATGTTTCCCCCTTATCACTTTGTTGGTTATACATCGTTGTCTATTGACACGACTCTTCATGACGACAGGTCGAGGAGCTTCCAGGCCTTGTGCCAGTCCCTGCATTCCGACAGGCTGTCGCTGCTGCAAGAATGCAGTTTACTTTGAATGAGTCTGTCTGAGGGGGTTGTCCTCAACCGATTCAAATGGAATGTCCCACTCAGGACATGGTCGTGAGGGAGGAGGCTTCTTCAGTACCGACCCCGTACCTCTTGGACGAATCCTCTAACGGGGACGAGTCGTTGTCGAGAAAAAGGAGGAGAATGGAGCTTGAGAGGGATGTGGCCATGGACGCCGGCAAAAGTAGGACGTCGTAGACGGCACCTGTACCCACCTTTATGGTCGACTCCATCTTAGCGGGGAGATCTTCCCAAACGGAATGAATTTACCCAGGGGATGGCTTCGTGCACTCCGCTGAGGGTGGCACGTCCTCCAACGTTGGAGGAGGCCAGCGTGTTGAGGGTGAGGGCTCAGGTTCAGATGTCGACTCGGAGGATGTTCACGAGTTCGTAGGTCGCTATACTCACGTGGAGGTTAGAGTGGAAGGATCTGATCGTCACATAGTTATCCCGGGTGACTATAACTTATTGTTGAATTGAGATCAAATGGCATTTGTTTTAGCCCCTTTATGTGCTGCCCCTGAGAGCGAGGTGCTTAGGGCAATGAGCGACATGGAGTTGTCTCAGAACGTCGCCGGCATGGCCTTGCGGGTAGGTGCCTTCCTTTTCTTTTTCGTCATTTGGCTTACGTTGTGATTGTTGACCTATGTTTTTGTCTATAACTTCTTTCTTTTTTGTGCTAGACCCTTATCATAGAGAACGAGCGCGAGCGCCGGGAAAGAAAGAGGACAACCATTTACGGGAAGATGTCTTCCAAATATCAACAATATCGCGCTAAGCATCGTGCAATGGTCGACATTTATAATCAGGACCCTGATTTTCAATTGTTCCATGAAGGACTCAAACAGAGGGAGGACCAACTAGCGCATAAGGTCGAGGAGTTGAGGGATCGAGATGAGGAGCTTATGAAGGATGTCGCCCGAAATAATGAACTTGAGGCCTCCCTTAAGGTTAAGGAGGATGAACATGAGTTAAGTAGGGGGGTTATGACCGAGAATGCCGACTTACAGGCAAATGTGGCCAGGTTGACCGCTGAATTGGGTACGAAGGTGGTGGAGATTGAGGGACTTAAGGGCGAACTGAGCGTCGGTGCTGATAAGCTGGCGACAACTATTTCTAGAACAGCGGCCTTGGAGAGTACCCACCGTGTTTGTAGGTCAGAGCTGACCGAGGAGAAGGAGGCTTCTAATCTTAAGGTCACGGGGCTTGAGGGGCGTGTTAAGGAGTTGGAGGTGGAGCTATCTGTGTTGAATGGACAAGTGGCCTCGCTGAGAGCGGAGGATGCAAGTCAACACTCACAACCTTCTACGTCTCGTACCTCGGCCGATCCGGTCGTACCTCGTCGCTTATATGAGTTGTGGGTCCATGCTGAGGCCTGGCTTGACGTGTACAAGGCTCTTCATGCTGAGGGGAGAGCAACTAAAGCAAAACTTCAGGTTGTGCATGTCGAAGCTCGAGCAGCTCGTGAGGCATGCGGATACGACCCTCTTACACCTGACGGGGATGGCATCAACTCTGATTATGCGAACCGTCTTGCTTCTGACTCTTGGTACGAAGATGCATACCCAACTGGGGATGACGTGTAACCTTTTGTTTGTACTTACCTTTTGCTTTGGGACTTTTGTAAGGGGCATGTTTAAGCCCGTTGTAAAGATAGGTGTAAGTAACATTTTGATGTGATGTAGAATTTGTTTTGTCGATCCGGTGAAGATCTTTGCAATATCTATGGCATCCAGGGTACCTGTCGAACTGTTAAGCCGATTTTGCTTTTGGGTAAGGTCGATCCCTTTTTCTTTCTGCAGTGCCTTTAACCCTTGGGATGCTACTTTTGAACGATCGCCGAAGTGGGATCCCATCGTAGTTCGAGTGAAGTCGAACTCCTATTCTTGTCGATGGCCTTGGCCATTGGGATATTGCTTCGAACTATCTTCGAAGTAGGATCCCGTTGTAGTTCGAACAAGGTCGAACTCATATTTTCATCGATGGCCTTGGCCATTGGGATGTTGCTTCGAACTGTCGTCGAAGTAGGATCTCGTCGTAGTTCGAACAAGTTCGAACTCATATTTTTCGTCGATGGCCTTGACAATTGGGATGTTGCTTTGAATTGTCGTTGAAGTAGGATCCTATCTTAGTTTGAACAAAGTCGAACTTATATTTTCGTCGATGGCCTTGGCCATTTGGGATGTTGCTTCGAACTGTCGTCGAAGTAGGATCCCGTCGTAGTTCGAACAAGGTCGAACTCATATTTTTATCGATGGCCTTGGCCATTGGGTTGTTGCTTTGAACTGTCGTCGAAGTAGGATCCCGTCGTAGTTCGAACAAGGTCGAACTCATATTTTCGTCGATGGCCTTGGCCATTGGGATGTTGCTTCAAACTGTCGTCGAAGTAGGATCTCGTCGTAGTTCGAACAAGGTCGGACTCATATTTTTGTCGATGGCCTTGGCCATTGGGATGTTGCTTCGACCTGTCGACGAAGTAGGATCCCGTCGTAGTTCGAACAAGGTCGAACTTATATTTTTGTCGATGGCCTTTGCCATTGGAATTCTCGCTCACATTGGAGGTTTGATTATATTCCTGTAGGAAATACATGTCTAATTTATACATACAATGGAGATTTGATTATATTCTTGTGGGAAACACATGTCGACTTTGTACATATAATGGAGATTTGATTATCTATATCCAGTCCCTTCATTACTCGGCCCGAAGAACACGTCGTCGGGTGGGGTAATGAACAATACTCCGAACCTCGAGATGTACCCCTTGCCGCCTCAATTAAAACCTCACCGAAAAAACCCGATTGGGACAAAACCCAGATAAGGTAAAAAGAGTACGACTTAGGCGGCGCCTCCTTTCAGAAGTGAAAGTGTTTGAGATGGGTGACATTCCAATTGTTTTGGAGTAGTTTTTCCTCAATTGTCTCTAATTGGAATGCTCCTTTGTTTGCTGCCGCCGTGATTTTGTATGGTCCGTCCCAGTTTGTTCCTTGTTTTCCCTCATTAGGGTCTTTCGCTGCTTGCATTTTAGCTTTGAGGACGTAATCTCTGATCTTGAGCGGTTGTACTTTGGCCTTCTTGTTGTAGTACATTTCTACTTGTTGCTTTTGGACTACCATTATTATGTGCCCATATCTCTTCGTTCTTCAACTTCGTCTAGATCTTGTAGCCTACTTTCGTCGTTGTTTGTTCCGCTTTCGTTGGAGTACCTCAAGCTAGGCTCTCCGACCTCGATGGGTATAACTACATCAGTCCCGTAGACTAGTGAATATGGCGTCTCTCGCCTGTGCTAGTTTTTGGCGTAGTCCGGTATGCCTATAGTACTTCTGGTAGTAGTTAAGGCCATAGCCCTTTGGCGTCCTCGAGATTCTTTTTCAATATATTCAGTATTACTTTATTGGAGCATTCGGCTTGGTCGTTGCCAGCGGGATGGTATGGTGTGGAAAGTATTCGCTTGATGTGCCATTTTTCAAAAAACTCGATCGTTTTCTTTCCGACGAACTGAGGTATGTTGTCACAGCTGATTTCTTTGGGGATGCCAAGCGGCATATTATATTTTTCCATATGAACGTGATGACCTCTTGCTCACGTATTTTTGACAACATTATATTTTTTCCATCTGATTTTTTTGACTCAAAAGATATCAGAACCTTTTTGAATAAATCAATCAAAGAAAATGAAGGGGTAAATCTTAGCTGAGTATAATAATCTCTAGAATAAAAGACAGGCAAGGAGAATAGGGATGATAAGAATTCTTTATCTCGTCAAAGACAACCTTAAACAATAACCTTATCGATCGTTTATGTAAGCAAGTTTACAACAAGTGCTATGGGTTAGGAAAAGTGCCCGAGAGCTTACAAGGTTGTTTTACGTTCTATATATAAGGAACAAAACCGTTCTAAGCCCTAAAAGACAAGTTATATGGAATATTCTTAATATTCCTAATGGGTCTGCACTACTGTAACAGCCATACAGTCTCTTGTTCGTCTTGAGGTCGTCTCTACAGGATATCGAGCTATGGAAATATCGTCGTTCGCCGTAATCATCAAGGATCGTGGTTGTTCAAATTTGGACCCGTACAAGAAAGAAAGTGAGAATACAATTTCTAAGAACCTGTTAAAAGGACAGGTTGACTAATTTGTCCGTGAAAACCAAGCAAGCAATCTCTCGTCAAAATCCCATCACTCTGACCTGTACAATGAGCTAAGTAATACAAGACAAAATGTGAACAAGATTCATTTAATTTTAGTACTAAACACATTTACGAAAGACATCATCTCTAGTGCTAATTCCGAACTGTGGGAACAAAGAGACCCTCCAACTCAAATATTTTGAATATTTTAGGGCAGGAAAGGAATGAAGAGACCAAACAGAAACAAAAGCAATAGAAAAAAAAGGGAAAGAAAAGGAAGAGTGAGAGAGAGAGACAGAGCCGGAATAATTGAAGTTTCAAAAGCAAAGCAGCACCTCGTTGTTGTGTCTCTTAAAAGCCAAACGATGAGAAGGTTGATGTGTCTGCCTTCTTCTGCCTCTGAAATATTTGTACAAAGAGAAATTTCTCTTTCCCATCCCAAATTCCAAGGCACAAATATATGCTACCCCCAATTCACATTGCTATCGCTATCCCTTTCTCAGTGTCTCAACTCAAAGACAGTGCCTCAAAAGAATAGTCACTCCCTTTCACTTGCTACTCTCGTGTAATATTAATGGAAGTTTTCGAATTAACTAATTTAAATTCTAAGTTTACATATGTATTTAATTCCACATAAAAGTAAGTTTTTGTTATCTTTGTGCACCCCGGAAAGGGTTTGGATGGAAGGGGAAAACTAAAGAAAAAATAGAAAATTCTTACTGATTTTCCTGCCAAACAAACAAATTTTTAAATATCCGCACAATTTGCCAAGCAGCACGAGCATCACCATTAATTACACTGATGAGCCACTGACAATTATAGAAACGACGCCGTGGCTATCGCTTACCTCAAAAGCAATGAAACTGTCCCACCCCACTGCAAAAAACTCGAACATCTACCTTAGGCCATTGATTTTGAATTGATATAAGCTAAGTTTTCGTGAGGGACCCCAAAAGCAACGTCTCTTTTTCCTCAGAAAGGCACACACGTGCACTCCTCTTTTCGAAATCTGTGTAACCTTAGCACTATACATGCAACATTAGTGTATTACATAAGTTTACCAAACGAAAACATTCATTAACATACTTGCAGCTGTCTAACATTAACATTTTTACCAACAAGTTTTGTATTCCAATATGGGAAAAAGTAAAAGAGAACTTAATACACTTTCTTGTATCTTTGAATTTCTTTGTACTTTTAATAATACATCAACCGCGTATTTTTTTCTTTCATTTGGCTACCTTTTTCCATCTGAATATCAATTGTGCCCAAAAAGAGGCATATACCAAACCCGAGGTTACGAAAATCTAAAAAAGAACATGAAAAAGAAAAGGAATCTCGATGTTTGCCGGTAGCCTGTAAACCGATTCTATGATGATGACCGCGAACGAGTTACCGACTCAGCCAATTTCCCGATTCTTTCCGCTAACTCCGGTGACAGCTTCTTAGCCGGTTTCTTCTCCTTTTTCTCCGGTCGAAAATCAAACCCGAGTGCGTATGAAACTTCTTCGGAGCTCCACCCGGCTTTACGGAGCGAATCCGAGAACCGATCCGCTTTCACTAAGAGAGCATCCAAAACTGCTTGATTATCCAACAATATCATTTCCCCTTCGAAGAATCCAGAGGCTGAAACTTGTACCATCTCCTTTACGTCCGATTCATCCCACCCACCTTCTCTCAAAACCGACCCGATTTTATCCACGTAATCATCGACCCATTTCGGCATTTCCGTCTTTGGCATTTCGAAGTACCGTTCTGGCGAGGACGAACATGAAGACGACGAATTCGAGTTCCTACGCCTCCGATCTACGGCGGCGTCGCTCCAGAACTCCACCCAACGCGGCGTCCGACCACCGGAGAACGTATCGAGACTCCTTCGTGAAAAATTGGACGATGAACCAGCTGATTTTTCACTTAGAGAGCGTTGTTTAGAGAGAATCTGAGGATCTGAACTTTGGTGGAACAAAGATGATTCACGATCAAAGAAATCTGATAAATCAAACCCGCAGCAGAAAATCCGATTCTCGTCCACGTAGAAAATAGGGTTTCCAGCTAAAGGAGGATTACAAGGAATGTAACAATGGTTGAAAACGGGTATTAAAAGTGGAGCTCTTTTGAGCGCATTTCGAGCAATCTTGATAGCTTTTTCAGGGTCACATGGCCTAGGACCCCAAGACTTAGACCACAGAGCATTACGAGCTATATGGAAAGAGATAGCAGCGATGGGTAGATCAATAGAAGCACGAAGCTGGAAACGGGCCGGACCAGTGGAGCGCCAATCAGGAAAACCGGGTCCGATGGGTAAACCGGCAGAGAGAACCGCTTTCAGGTCTGGTGGGAAAGCAAACCCGAACTCAGCTTCAGCTCTGGCGAACTCCACGTCAGATAACCCAGCCAGGACTTGAATACCGGAGGTCTTGAGGTGAGAGATGACTTTATCAGCAAGGGAGGAGAAAGAAAGGAGACTATTACGGGGAGGAACTGGAGTGGAGGGTGCTGCAGCCGCGGCTCTGGCGGAGAGACGACGGAGGCCGGCTAAGTGAGCCGGATTCAGTCCGGTCATCCTCCGGTCTACGTCGACCATTATTGTGTTTTTCAAGTACCGGTCGGAAAAGAATTAAAAAAAAGGACCGATCACAACAACAAAAAACGGTGAAACGGCGAAATGGAGCATAAGCGAGTGTGGTAGAGAGGGTGGAGAAGTGAAATTGGGAAAAGGAGAAGTTGAGATTTTAGATCTTAAAGAAAGGTAAAGGATATTTATAGCAAGTTTCTGGAGTGGTGTCCCACATATATAGATTTTGGAAATAGACCTCTTTTTTCTTTTTTTCGTTTTCTCCCTATGCATCAGGAATTTATGGAAGTGCCAGCGTAGCTTAATTAGTTTTTGAACTTCTCTATACCGTCCTACGAAATATGGGGGTACCGTAGCAATTAACAAAAGTATCTTAATTAACAAGTAGACCCCTAATTTTTCTTTTCTTGGTCGCTTCTAACTTCTAAGACAGTCTTCAGTTGTTTAAGAAAGAAAAAGTTTCATTGCTTTCCTTCTTAATTTAGATATGTCATTTGATTTAGGCATGACTCTTAAAATAATAGAATTTTAATCTGTGTTAATAAAAACATATCCAAATGTAAAGATAGGTTTACTTTTAAAGAAATTCTAGTGTTATTCTAAATAGAAGTGAATTTCACATTTGTAAATATAATTACTAAAGGGTGTGAAGAAAATTATAAGAGATCTAAGGTTCAATCCAAATAGAGGGAAAAAAAGTTAAAGTGATTTGATTAGCTTAAAATATGGTAAAACAATTAATCTGGAGCATATGGAAAAATATTTATAACATAGATCATGGAGATCCTCTTTTATAATTCAAAAATTATTTTTCACGATTTTATGTATTTAAAAATTTCCAAAATACAACAACTAATACCAGATATTAATTTGATAAAAGCCTAAACAATTTTTTTGAAAATACTATCTTAATAAAACAAGAGGGTGGAAACTATTCACAGCTAGTGGGAAAGAAAATTGCAGCATTGAGGTCAATACTAAAGAAAACCACATTTTAAGGGGAACGGCACGTTGTCATGTAGAAAAGGACCTATTTTGTTGTCCACTTGGAATTCAATTTTCTTCAGAAAACAAAAACAAAATCTAACTAAATATTTAACCCTTAAGCACTATTGGTGTTATTTTCCTTTAAAAAACCCTCCGTTTTCATTGTATTATTATTTTAACCAGACAATGCCTTTAACGAGAAGAGCTGAAATTCAAATATTTTCTACAGTACGTGTATTATATTTGTTAGGAGGTGCGTGGATATATATGTTGCGTTTTAATTTGTGTTTTGTTGAGAAGTTGAATAAAGAAAGGTTAAATTAAGAGAGCTAAAATGAATGTCACGTAGTTTTCAGTTATATGATCACCATTTTGGCCTTACTTTTATTTTTGTATTGTCCAAAAATTGTGTCATTCCCAGGAAGAAAATTATAAAAAGTCAACTGTATTCACACTTTTCGAACTATTTCATTTAAGTACGACTCAAATTCTAACTTGCGTATACAAAGAAAATCGCTTCTAAATTGGGACAAATGAATCAAAGTAAATTACAATTGATCATGTATCAGAACTTATAACCACAAGGATTTCTAAGTTTATATCTATTCTGATGCACCAATTTCTAAGTAGGGGATTTCCTTTGCATAGCAACTACTAGTTGTCACAGGTAAAGTAATAGAAGGAAAATAACTTAGACCTTAAGGTGAATAAAGAGAAGAAAATAGTTGACTACATAAATTAAAGCGTAACCTTTTCTTTTTCCCTATACAAGATAAAGTGAAGAGAACAAGTATGTAACGGACAAGGCAGTGTAAGAAGTCAAATTGAAAACTTGCATACAAGTGGCTAATTATTCCTTGAAATTATCATACAAAGACGAGACAAAAATTGAAATTGAAATTGAAATGGGCGTCTATATGACTTTTCCAGTTCGCGTAGGTAGATGTTTCCAAGTTTCAACTTAAGCTAGGTATTTTTTTTTTCTTTTTAATATAAACCTAAACGTATGATATTTATGAGTCAATAGAAAATACAGTAAACTACAAATATAAGAAAAAATAACTTTTTTTAAAAAAGTTGGGGTCAGATGAGCTATATCCGATGGTCTATCTGAAATACTCTCTCTATCTCCTTAAAGTAAAGGTCTAAATACACAATATTCTTCTTAGACCTCACTTATAAAATTACGTTGGGTTTGTTGTTAATTTTATTGGACTCCATATCACGTGAACAATAAAGATTAGTACAACAAACAAACTTTATCAATTGAGGAGCAATTGTTATTGTCGAAATTGAAATACTGAGGATTTTCTTGATTGTAGTGGAGCATTTGATTGGTGGAAATGGTGAAGAAAGCTGTGTCTTTTGGGAAAGATTCACATGAAGTAGTGATCATCTGTTGGCACGAGACTAGCATGAAGTATTGTATTAGCAATTCCCTAATCACCTAACCACCGCCCTTCCTAATAACTGCATTCTTTTTCAACTTGATGATCAAAATATAACAATTTTCTTTTTGAAGTCGTTGGATCAATTAATTTTTGCCTGACAGGAATTCACATGCTCAATATGTCCACGTACTTCAAATATTTAGTTTTTTCCGGCAAACTAATGATTAATTAGTACTAAACGGTAATGAAAATAAAATTAACACTAACGGTCACTTTTCAAACTTTTTTTCCCCTTTATTTCTCAAGGTATGGTCCAACATGTGGATGGGATATTAAAATATTTAGTAGTTGTTTGACCAAGAGAACGTTAAGAAAAATCATGGATTCCCACTTGTTGGCTTGGATCAGACTTGAGACGTCTAATAGTACTCGTATAGTAAATTTTGGGTCTGAGTTAGTTATACACTATTTGGCCCAATGATTTTGTCAGTAAGCAGCTTAATAGAAGTCAACGTTTTGGTTGCATGGTATATAGACTTAACTGAGCACCTACTCTAATCTTCAACTCTTTCGATTCAAGAAAAATATAACATGGAGGCTTTATTTAAGTATTTTTATATTATTAGATCATCTAAAAAATAATTATTATGATTGTAAAACAGTAACTTAGATTAGTAACTTGCAAATGGCATAGTAGTTAATTTGTTACAAGAGGTTATAATACATCGATAGTGTCAATACTAAAAAAAATAGCAAATTTGCGACCGTCAAATCAGTCGCAAATCGTATTTTTCTAACCGATTTGCGACTGAAAAGTGTTAGTCGAAAAACACGTGGTCGCAATATATTTGTAACAGAATCAGTCACAAATGGAGACTAATTCTGATTCTGCGCAAACTGAAAAATGCGGGGACATTAGACTCCGTCGAAAAATTAAAATGAAAATTAATTTTTAATTAATTATTCTGATTGAAACAATCGTAAATATTAATTATTAATTAATTTGAAATATCGGAAATTCTCCATTTGCGACTGATTAAGTTGCAAATCTTAATTAAATTTTGTTAGAAATTTTTAATTTGTGACTAAAGTCACAAATCTGGGTAATTCCTTGTGAAATTTGCGTCTGATTCAGTCGCAAATCTGGGCATTTTTAAGCAGAATTCTGTTGTGTTTCTAATTACACCACCTGCCAAATAAAACAACCAACTAAACACCTAACAATTTACCAAAAACCTAATATAGCAATCCAAAAACATAGTATAACCATCCAAAATTCATATTTACTACAAAATGAACAGTAATATTTATAACAATTCAATCAACTAATCAAACAACCAACTATCAAACATAAATTAAACATGTCTCTAACTTTAACTCTAAAACATTCAAATAGCTTATTCAGAATCAGTCTTCTCCTCAAACTCAGACTCAGATTCCATTGCAGCTCCTTCCTTGCTTTTCTTTTTTAACAATTTTTGGATCAAAGCCTAAGTTGCTTGAAATTCTTGCGATATTTGATCCACTTTTTGACGCATAGCTTCCATGTCTTCTTGGGAAACTGATGCCCTAGTGAATAATGTTGTTGGTGGATGACTGGAGGATGGATGTACTCCAATCCCATAGACTCGACCTTTATTTATTATTTTCACGAAAAATAAAGAAAAGAAAGTAAAGGAAGTAAGAAAACAAACAAGCAACTTTCAAATTATACCAAAATAGATAATTACATAATATTTATACCTTTATTCACGCCACCAGCTGCTTGTGTCCAAATTGTAGTCATATCCTCCGGGGTCGGCTGAGTTCTCTTAGGCTGAGTTTGTCTCCATGCATCAAGATCAATATGATATTTGTCCTGAAATAAAAATAATACACGTTATATAAATAAATAAACCAAGAATAAAAAAATAATATAGTGTTGATGTTGGGATCATACAAATGTCTCTCAAGCACGCGGTTCAATCCATCCTTCTCTTGTGTCGTCCTTCTTCTTATGTTTCCCTTTGCTTGTTCACTATTTTTCTTCTACTCTGGGGTGTTCCACTTCGCCAAGAGCTGATTCCAGACATCTTCACTTATCCAATTAGGCATATTGCCACCTTTCCTAGCAGCATGATGTGAATTTGTTATCAGCTTCTTTGCTTTCTTCTCGAAGTTATCATTCACCAGATTTTCAAGTGCCAGCTGCCATACGCATCTAACCTGCAAAATTGAATAAATAATATTAGACGAATGAGGATAAGTATTAATAAAAATTAATTTATTCTTACCTTAAATTGTTGTCACATATTCATTCTGATCTGGTACAGTATCTCTTTCCAGGAATTTCACGGCTCATGAAAAAATAACTTCATATATTCTACCACCATATGTGTGGCCTGAAAGGTTGGCAAAAACCTGCATTTAATTTAATATATAAAATATCATTAAATTCATTATATGCAAAATTTTATTGAAAGTTTTTAAAAGGAAATTGAAGGAAAACTCACTCGTTGCCATGGGAGACGATAATCAACCGATGAAGATTATCGTACTGTACAATCCCTCCAGTATACTGTCTCACTATACCAACAATTGTAGAAGTACAGGTTGATGGGGATGCAGCTGCATGAGAGCCTCTAGATATACTTGGAGTGGATGATGATGGAGATGATAATTGGGTTGGTGATGTATGAGGCACAAAAGATGAAGTACCATGCTGGCTACTATGATGGCTCGGGGATGCAATCGGTGGTGAACCACCAAACTGACTAGCAGGATCACGCCGGGAAGAAGCTGAAAAATGAGGTGTGGGTATAAAATTAATGGTGGTCGAAGCTGAGCCACCATGAGAAGGCATGGAGTAATACTAAAGCAAGCTAGAGGTGGGAGGGACTTTGAAAAAGTCAGATGACTGTGAAGCTGGCATGGAAGGACGAGGAGGCATAGGAGGAAGGCTCATATTTGGTGTAGGTGGAGGAAGCTGACTTGATCTAGGTAAAATGTGTTTTTTCTTCTTAAATTTTTTTATTTTTTTACCGCGAGAATCCATCTGTGTAATAAATTAGGAAGCGATAATAAGCTTAACTTCTTTAACTTAAACCTAAGGTTTTAAATTATAACTACTTAATACAATTCCAAATCATCTCTAAAGTTAACAATTCCACATATACATAAACTTCGAAATTGTTAAAATCACATATAGGTAGGTATTAACCTCAATTTCAAAAGTGAATTTAGCTTCAAGCTTAAATATTAATACATCTATGGCAATTCAAATAGTTTCAAATTTAATTATATCCTCTATTACTGTTCACATAGGGAACCAAACTAACTACATGCTCAACCAAATAATACCTTATCTTACAAATCCCGTGATTCTCTTCATAATTACTCCCCGCAAATATTCCTAACCTCTGAAAATATTCTGAATAATGCACTGGACAAGAAACAATATTATTAAGCAAAAGTTAACCAATTATTTCAAGCTTTTGCAGTCATGCCTTTAACTTGATGTTTTCACATGTTTACAAAATGATAATTGTCAGATTTTGTAGATGTATACCTCCCTCCTCTTGATTTGGCTTGCGCTCTCCGGGATCCATCTTCTACAATAAGTGCATCTTATCCATACATATGTAGTTAAGGCATGCATACCAAATAACACATCTTGCAAATAATACGGCAAGGTGATAAAATCAGAAACACCTAACAATTAACCAAATGGGTCGATTTTCAATTGAGAGAAGAATACATTTTCTTTTCTTTTAGGTACATTCAAGCATCCCAAAAATCCAATGCATTAAAGAATCTAATTAGTTTTAGTATCATAAAGTCTATTTAAAATGAAGAGGGGACAACATTATACAAGGAATTGATATGGGAACCCTTCATTGAATAAATATAGTGTAGAACAAACTTGCAAAGAGAAGTCCTTTAATGGCTAAGCTATCATCGTCCATGAAATTTCTCTTAATAGTTTAACAATTCTAAATGATAATAATAATATCCCAAACCAATTTGTACAGATCAATAGTTAACATTTCTTTCGTTTAGTTAGTGATGTTTAGAGGGCACCTTTTGAATATGTTAGAAAGCAGAATGGTTGAAAATTGAACTTCTTTATCCTAAATTCAATTCTTTCTAGCAGATGGGCAACTTATAATCTTGTTAATTTTATCTACGACATGTTATGTTGGGTATACACGGCTTGATTTCGTTAACTCTAGGATAAAACGAAATCAAATCATGATTGTCAAACAAATTTAATTTGTTGTAAATGACAAATGTAAGTTAAAAAAAAAAAGTAGAACAAACAACACTCGATATTAAACAAATCTTTTCTGCGGTTGGGTAAAACGAATGGGTGAGGGAAGGGGGCGGATATAGGGGATGGGTTTTAAAAAAAGGAGGGTTGGGGAAGAAGAGGGAAGAGAGTGACGTACCTTTTCTGGTGAGCAGCGGGCTGGGGGGTCTGGGGGTCTCAATGGAGGAAGAAGAGAAAAGAAAGAAAGAAAAGAGAAGAAGAAAGAAATGGGGGCGGGGCTAGGGTTTTAAAAAAGATCTGCTACTGATTCCATCGAAATCTAGCGACCGTTTTAGTTGCAACTTTAAAAAAATAATTTGACCAAAATTTAAATAAATTTGCGTTCATTTCAGTCGCAAATGGTCAAATAAAATTGTTTGACTTTTAGTTTCTGACTGAATCTGTCACAATCTTTTATTCCGGATTTTTGTGCTAAATGTTGCGACCAATGTTGCCGAAAAAATAGTCTATAGAATTAAAAAAATATAACAAATATTATTTTTGAAAATTTCGACCAAATCAGTCGAAAATTTCTGACTAATTTTTTCGGTCGCAAATCAGCTGTTTTTTTAGTTGTGTATAATGTAACTAATTTGTTAATTTTATGTCACTCTTTTTCAATTTATGATAACTTTGTATGGACTATATGACACCACAACTCATTACTATTAGATTTAGAATTTTAATAATGATCAATAATTAAAAGCACCTTGACTAATGTCATTCCACTTTATGAGTAAATTCGCAACGGCTCTCATGAATACATGAAAGAAAAGAAAATCGTATAAGTATATCAGAGGGAGCCAACAACTATGTTATTCAAACTCCATATTAAATGGATACCAGAATGAAAAAGAATCAATCAAATAAGTAACAAGGAAGGAAAAACAATCAATTAAATGAGCAAAATATTCTCGAGCATGCAAGGAAGGAAAGAGAGCCAATCAAGGGAAATTTGCGGAAGCTCTTAAGAGTAGTTAATTGGAGGAGCTAAACTTTAAATTGAAAATGAATCTGGTCATACCTCTCAAGCTAGATTCAGGGGCTACCCTTGGGTCCTACTTTTAGAAGACTATGCCTCACAAGCAAAGACTTCCAAATAATGATCTTTGCAATCCTAGAAAAGAGAAATCAGAAGCCTCATTGAGTACTATTAAAGAAGAAGTAGAAGGATAAGGAAGCTGATGCAACTTAACATATGTTTCTATACCTTTCTAATTCTTAGTACAACCATTGTATTCTTGAGTCTACAAGTGTCGCAAAAGATGGGAAGAGTTAGAAAATAAAACAAGAATTGTGTAAAAGTTAGACAAACATTGTTGTTGAATATCGTTGGTAGTGAATGTACTAAAATCATCACTGTTGTAAAGACTTATTAAAGATCTAGGAGAACCCTTGTGACCCAAGGGAATTAAACGTAGGTACCACACCAGTACTGAACCAGTATAAAATTGATGTGCCTCCTTCATTTTTTTATTCTGCATAATTTACTTCTGTTGTAATTAATCGTACTGTGAAGTTTAGTCGACTAATTCCTTTCTTAGTCAACTACGTTTTAAAATCGGTTATAATTCATCCCTCCTCTTGTACTTTCAATTGGTATCAGAGTAAGGACTCACAAATATTGCCTAATTGCTCAAACAGAATTGACTACTAGGAAACCTCGCTCAAATAAAGCTAGACTGGTTGCTTTAACAATTTTATCTCTGAGGAAGTGTTCGTTAAGCAACCCCCAAGACTTGTAAATGAATCCTTTTAAATCATGTCTTCAAGTTATCTAAGCCTTGTATGGGTTAAAGAAAGCTCCCAAAGCTTGGTATGAAAGGCTAAGTTCATCTCTAGTCAAACATGGGTTTGATAGAGGTAATATTAATACTACTCTCTTTATCAAACGATCAACTGAAGGTAATTTAATTATCCAAATTTATGTAGATAATACTTTTGTGGAAGTAGTAACCCCAGTGTTATGCAAGAATTTTTCAAACATCATAAAAGGAGAATTTGAAATATGTATGATGAGAGAATTAACCTTCTTCCTTGGGCTATAAATCAAGCAATTATAGAAAGGGACTTTCATTAGTGAGACAAAATATACAAAAGAGCTTTACATGAAGTTTGGCATGTCTAATGCTAAGGCCATAAGGACTTCTATGAGTTCATCAACCACCCTTGATGAAGATAAAGATGGTAAGAGTGTTGATAAAATAATGTATCGAGGTATGATTGGATCTCTACTTTATCTTACAGCTAGTCGACCTTATTATGTTTAGTGTTTACAAATGTGCAAGATATCAGTCAGCTCCCAATAAAAACCCACTTGACTGTTATTAAACGTATTATCAGATATCTGATAGGGAAAGTCGACTATGAACTATGGTAGGAAAGCTTAAATGTCTTTGATCTCAAAGGTTTTTCAGATACAGATTTTGCGGGTGACCATATTGATAGAAAAAGTACAAGTGGAATGTGCTAATTACATGGGAAATCCTTTATATCTTGGCACAACAAGAAACAAAGTTGTGTTGCCTTATCTACTACTGAAGTAGAATATCTGGCTATATGCAACTTCTGCACTCAAGTCCTATAGATTATGCATCAACTGTTAAGCTATGATTTAGGTCTTAATTGTGTTTAATTATGTTCCAATTATGTGTGACAATACTAGTGTTATTTGCCCTTCAAAAAATTATATGCATCATTCTAGGGCTAAGCACATTAAGACTAAGCATTATTTTATCCGTGATCATGTTGCAAAATGTGACATTATGTTAGAATTTATTAATACTGAAATCAGTTAGCAGATATTTTCACAAAACCACTGCTTGAAGAGAGATTTTATTCTCTTCGTGATAAAATTGGTATTGCTTGATTCCCATTTAATTTCTCTAAATTTGCCTATTTTAGAAAATATTCTATAAGTATTCTTCGTGATTTTCGGCTAAAATATCTCTAAGTGTATTTGATTACTTTGAATGCGCATTAATTATATGATTGACAGCGGGCTTGCAGAAGGCAACTTTTCAATTGTCTTTCACACGTCTCTCCAGAATCGAGGTGTCCATTCATCATCACTCACCCTCCTTTTAACCCCTCTTCTCATTCATACCTCCCACTATCACAAAGAAAGCTTCTCTCTAAACCCTCTCCATCTTCCTCCATACCTAGAATAAGCCATCGCTTCAAGAAAAACCATCAAATTGATGATCCGGTGGATGTTGATTCATCAGAAAGTACAGATCATCAACAGTTCGAGGATGAGTCTAGTGATTCTCAGGAAGATATCCCAATAGCTCAAAAGAAGGCTGAAAATATCCAAAGGAGTCCATCCCCAAATAGTCATCTCAAAAGAGAGGAAAAACAGAAAGCATAGAATTTGGGCCTGAAGACAAGATGAACTTCTATAGTCCCAAAGAGAAAGCAAATTTGTTGCCTACAAAGGGAAGCCGAATGCCTATGGTCGCACTGTAAGTTAAAAATATATGAAAAACTCTCACTGTGATGTCATCTCTGTGTTTGAAACTCAAAAACCTCTCCTTATTTATAACTGGTAGTGACACTATCTATAAAAAGCCTGTGCATATGTTTTATATGAATTTATTGGTGAATGATAAAGATGACTCAAAATCCATGGTTTTGGGAAATCGCATTATTCTTGATTCTTATCAGTTTGAAAAGATTTTTGCAACTAAGTTTGTTGGGTATAGTTTCTTTGTGCAACATTCTTGGCCTGATAGTTTTGAAGTGTCGTTTGAAGAAGCAAAAAGTATTTTGTCTGAAAACCCTCCTGATATTGGTTCCAAAAATCTAAAATTTGAGCACCGTGTACTAGCCCACATTATTCTACCACCCAGTTACCCCATATTGGTTCTCTTAGCAACTTGTCTCTCATAGATGTGTTTGTCCTGTACATTCTTGTGAATGGAAAGGCTATTAATTGGTTTGCGTGGGGGCGTCAGTACATGCTTGAAAGCATCAGGGATGTCTCATCTTTTATTAACAGCTTGCCTTATGGTTTACTAATCTCTCACATCTTGCAAGTTATGAAAGTAGATTTACCCCCCTATGCCCCTAAAAATATCTCTAACACATATGATAAAACTACCTTTATTATGATAGAGTACACTCTGATTGAGGGAACTTGGTTCAAGAAGGACAAAGCACTAGAATTCACCCCTCAATAACGCACTGGAGGGATTAAATCTAAAGCACGCAAATCCTCTTCCTCATATCAATTGCTACTGATGCAGCAAAATATTGCAAGTATCAAAAAATTGCTAACTTCTATGCATGAACAAGTGGACAAGATCAGGGAAATGATAAAAGGAAATTGGAGAAGATGTGGCTAGGTTAAGGATCACCCTTCAAGCCACAAAGAGGCAAGGGATCAAGGCTATGTAGGATGTCACTGAGAAGTTGACCAAAGTTCCCAAGGATATTGATGCATCCTATGACAGTTTTTGCATCAAAGTGATCAACACTTTGAAGTATTTCCTTGGTAGGAATTTGTCACGACCCAAACCGATGTGCCGCGACGGGCACCCGGTACTCTGCCCAATCGAGTACCAACATAACATATCTTTTCATGTCATACTATCATAGATAACTGAGCCGAAAGGCTGCCGTGAGATAAGTAGAATATAACATGTGATACCAACTTATACATAAGACATACGGGCCTATAAGACCAAAATAATCATTCATATGCTGAACATAAGCCGACAAGGTCATACAATCTTTTACGTACATGACATTTGTCTATAAGCCTCTAAGAATATATAATTTTTATAAAGGTCAGGACAGAGTCCCGCCATACCAAACAATACAGGTCTATATCATACTAACCAAACAAGCAACTCCGAAGCAAATAGAGAGCATCAACATCTTTTGCTGAGCTGATAGCCTACTTGGAGGGCTCTCGACCTGTTTATCGGGACCTGCGGGCATGAAAAGCAGTATCCTCAGGCAAACGGGATATCAGTATGAATGATCTACCGAGTATGTAAGGCGCATATGTAAGTACATAACAAACATGGAAGAAGTATGGAGTACATGACTCAACCTGTAAGTCCGGATAACTTTGTAAATCATGAAATACTTATTATGTCATGCATATGCGTATGAACATCATGTCGTACATAGGTACATGTGTCGTAACATCATCAGGCCTCTGAGGGCATCCTATCATATAATCTCAGCCACTGTGGGCAAAATGATTAACGTATACCAGCTGATCAGGTGGTGATGCGTATATAACGCCATAACATTTTCTCATATCCCATATAAATATAATATACATATATACGCGTATATAATGTCATCTGGTCATGGGTCAATCTACATGAATAAATGCATGAAATGCAGAAGAAATATGTTAATAAGATTTTCTCGGAATGCCATAAAAATCGATATGTCTTTCGGATAAACTTTATCAAATATGTATTTTTTTGAGACCCATGAACAGAAGATATGATAATAATTCACATGGGGAATCAAGAATAGGGACACCCTCAGTATTGCTATGAATAGAGTGATTTAGGAAAGTTGCGTATTTTGCTTGCTTCATTTGTATTATTTGGATCATGCCAAAAAGAAAGAAGGGATAACATTAACATATCTGAGCCGATTCTCTTGAAAATCCCTCTAACACACGTCAATTGCGATAATACCAAACGGCGGATCGAAGTAGAGAAAATTCCGTATGATATTCTTGAGAAATATTATACCGTGCTTCCTTAGATTTGCATCTTTCGCATAATCGGACCTTGAATTTTCCGAAGCAATTTCATGTTTTCCATCTCTTGCGTTCTTGGTTACTCGATTTGGTCTTGATACAAGATATCACATTTTGAATTCTTAAAATCTCACTTAATAAAAGTGGAGATGAAATTTATGTCTTTAAGACATAATGATTCCCTTTTTCTTAAAATGGTATATAATTGATGTTAGAAGATTTTGTCAAATCATCAAACCTTGCCACCTATATATTTAACTTAAGAGTCATACATAGGGAATTGGGGGTTGTTTCCACATTGATTTTTTATAAGTCTTATCCAAAAATTATTCACTTATTCCATAATTACATGGTTAATCTTCCACCAAAAATCCACAATTAACCAGTATCCACATAATTGAGAATTTTCTCAAATTACTTAAAATACTACTTACTTTTATCACACTTTATACACCTTACTATCATGGCCATGTGGTACCTTGTATGATACTAGTTCATAAATACCGGGTATTAGCTCGGGCTGTATTTTACCTCAAATGTCAAACTTCGGCAAAATTCATTTTCTTCGATTTGCTTACTCTTTCACCTTCACGAATTTACTCATCACTTGTTTGAAATAGCATAATGCTTATAATCTAAAAATAATCTCGTTCTCGAGCTTACGTCGATTAACTTACGACGAAACTTTAACGTTCAAAAATGCGGGATGTAACATCTAATTTTTGAGTTTTCATTAATTTATTTATGGTGTACTTTCACATACGAAAACATGGGATGTAACAGAATTGAGTGTTTGGGATGTTTAAACAATCTTTTCTTTATTTTTTTGTGTTGTTTGATAAAACTTCTCTTTTGGTTGTGTTTGGATGGGCATACAACCGACTAAGCATGGTATAACTGTTAGATGTATATATTTTTGCATGCTTAACTGTTATTATTATTAGGTATTATTCTCTGTATCTCTTCTTGTTCTTTTTGATTGATGTCAAAGGGGAGAAGAAAAAGTGTACAAAGACAGGGGGAGCGTGCAAACAAGGGCACAAAGGCAGGGGAGTAGAAGTACATCTTGAAAGGGAAGTATCCTCTAAATTAGTCAGACTCTTTTTGGATTATTGTCATCATCAAAAACGGGAGATTGTTAGGTTTAGAATTTTAATAATGATCAATAATCTAAAGTGCCTTGACTAATGTCATTCTACTTTGTGTGCATATTCGCAACGGCTCTGATGAATGCAAGAAAGGAAAGAAAATCATATAAGCATATCAGAGGGAGTCAACGACTATGTTATTCAAACTCCATATCAAATGGATACAAAGATGAAAAAAGAATCAATCAAACAAGAAACAAGGAAGGAAAGACAATCAATCAAATGAGAAAAAGATTCTCGAGCATGCAAGGAAGTAAAGAGATCCAATCAACGTAAATCTGCGGAAGCTCTTAAGAGAAGTTAATTGGAGGAGCCAAACTTCAAACTGAAAATGAATCTGGCCATACCTCTCAAAGCTAGATTTATGGGGCTACTCTTGGGTCCTACTCTTAGAAGACTATGCCTCACATGAAAGACCTCCAATCAATGATCTTTTGCAATCCTAGAAAAGAGAAATCAGAAGCCCTATCGAGCACTATTAAAGAAGAAGTGGAAGGACAAAAAAGATGACGCAACTTAACGTCTTTTTCTATACCTTTCTAGTTCTTAGTACAAATATTGTATTCTTGAGTCTACAAGTGTCGCAAAGATAGGAAGAGTTAGAAAACAAAACAAGAGTTATGTCAAAGTTAGACAAACATTGTTGTTGAATATTGTTGGTGGTGAACATACTAAAACCATCACTGTTGTAAAGACTTATTGAAGATCTAATAGAACCCTTGTGATCCAAGGAAGCTGGATATAGATACCACACTTATATTGAACTAGTATAAAATCGTTGTGCCTCCTTTATTTTTTATTCTACATAATATACTTCAGATGCAACTAATCCAACTGTGAAGTTTAGTCGACTAATTTCTCTTTTAGTCAACTAAGTTTTAAAATCAGTTCTCCCCCATTGTACTTTCAGTTACAACCTAATTATTCAACAATTCTTAATTTCTTCATTAACGGATTGCCACTTTCACGACATCTACTAACGACTTGCAGGATCCTTTTTTTAGATCTTCACGCAAATAGCCAGCCATATTTATTGTTTATTGTTTCAAGCCATTACATAGTTTTACATTAATTATACACAACTATACATACATAATACATATATTATACCTCCACCTGCTATTTTTAGTTTAAGCAATTGGGTGGCGGCTATTTGAGTTAATTCTTTTTTTCTTTTATTAATGAGGAAAAATAAAAAATAGCAATAAGATATAGACAAGTTCATATTGGCTCCAACACACTAGATTTCATAATCACAAACATAAGTCATAATAAAGTTATGCACTATATGTTACTATTGTTAATAATTTTATTTTGTTGTACATTTAAGTCTTTTAGCTAAATAAAGCAGTAGATATATCACTGTTTACCCGTAAAACGGTAAAATTAAACTTGTTACGTGGTTTATAGATAAGTGAACTGATTTAATTCAAAATAATAAATAAACTAGGTTAAAAAATAAAACTTAGCGATTAAAACCAAAGAAAATGACAAGCGTGGCTCCAGGAGTAATGCCTCCGAGGACAGAGATGAGAACAATGTAAAACAAGTAAAATTACTTTATTTAGCTTGAGGATGGAATGTAGCATAAGTTTTTCCAAGAAGTTCCTGTCTTACAATGGTTGTTTAGTCTACTATTTATAGCTATATCTAGGGAAACAAGATCCTAGGATCAAGTCACTCTTAAATGACAATAAACGGGCCAATGATGAATATGTAACGGTAGGCTATGAATGCAAATATTTTCTATAATGGCTGCTCATTTAATGCCAGGAAATATTCTTCATTAAATGTTATCCGATGGCAAACATTAGTTCTACTCACATTGATTCTGCTCCTTTCGGCTTCCATCTGATACCAATGACAGTTGTTGTTCCCAGTACTGGTTGTTACTCGATTTTTCTCTTATCTGTCTTTGGTTTCACGTGTCATACTACCATTCGATCAATTAATATAAATCAATTTTACTCTATACAAACAGTTCCCCTACTTTCCGGTGACACATCTTTGTGTCATCGAGAAGTTGGTGAAGATTCCATTCTTGGCGGGAAATTTTCTGAAATCTTCTGAACAATCTCTAACTCTTGATAGGACTCACGTCTCTTCGCATTTAATACACCAAACATGTGTTGTCCCACGATTCAACAATACTTTTGCTGGTTCTCGAGGTAATTATGACCATGGTTTCTACCGTCTATATCTTTACTTATACTCATTATTTTACCTCTTTCACTTTTAAAATTTTCATAAGTTCATTATCTTCTCTGCACTTAACCTTCTTCTGCTTTCATCTCTTTCCGATTTTCTTCAAAAACTCCACCATCTTCTTACTATTATGGCTTCTTTTACTGAGTCTTTTGAGAACTCTGGTCTTCTATTCGGTGGAGGCCTGAAGAGAAGCAAAGATAAAGAGGTTGATGTCGATGTTGATCCTCTCACGGTAAGCATCATCATACCCCAAACACTTGAGCACCGTTAATGACTTCCAAGAGAAGTTTCCCTATGTGTATCCACGGACTTGGGCTGTTAGAAGGTATCCTTCCTCTATTCGCCTTCCAGTATTCCTACTGTGAAGGAAGACTGTAACTACCCAGACCTTAACATCATTGCTCCTGACCTGATAGAGTGGGTTATCTTCACCAAGGAAGGTTTTACATATGTCTATGTGTATCCCTTTACCTTGAGCCCGTTTTCTTTAAGCGAGGGACTTGACCCCGTGATCTTAGAGTTATGCCATCGGTACCAGGTTTGCTTGGCACAAGTAGGACCTTTTATATGGCGGACGGTGGCTTGTCTATGCCGGTTGTGTGTGGAGACTGGGAAAACATTAACCTTGGCACACATGATGAATCTCTACTCACCCAAAATCTTCAGTGGGGGAGTAATAAATTTGAGTAGACGTGGCCACAACGCCGTACTTACCAGTGTGGATGATGACAATGACCGTGGATGGATAGAGCGATTTTATCATCATTGCTACTAGGGATATCATCCCGGTCACAACTTTGTCCTTTCCTGAATTATGGAATCATTTGTAATTTAATAATCTCTTTCCTTCGTAAAAAGACCATTTCCCGTCATTGTTGACCTCTCTGTTTCCATTTTTTCAGCTGCTCGGTGGACACCACCAAGTATTCAATACATGGACCAATGGGTTTAGAATATTCTGGACAAAACCCGTCGGTGGAAGGAGATGGCTCCCAAATATGGGTGGAAGGCCAAGAACCACGGTAAACTGAGTCCTTCTTTCTTCTGCCTTTGTATGAATATGAATAATTTTTCTAAGTACATCTTTTGCTTGATTCAGGACTCCCGCAGGTCTCTGTTACCTGCCCCGAAGTGGATGTTTTAGCTGATCTTGTGGAGGCTGCGAGATTGTTTCAAAGTGTTTTAGCTCGAAGTGGAGCCCTCGGATTTGCCTCCGATAGAGACACTTCCTCTCGAAGTCCCTAGCTAGAGAACAAGCAACCAAAAAGGTGGTTTTCCTCCTCGACTAGGGATAAAAATAAGAAGATAAAGAAGGCTACAACTGAGCCGATCGCGGACATTGTGGTCATTAATAATGCCGGGGAAGCTAGTGATGAAGAGGCTTACCTTTAACGAAGACAACGATCTTCATTAGCTCAATCAAATGCTCAATCAGGAGAGCTTAAAACTGCAACTGAAGGTGAGGTTCGAGAGCTTTGGGGCTGAAATGGAGATAGTAGAGAATGTTGATTCTTGCTTTCCAACCCCTGTTGCGGTTTCTGGTCCTAGGAGATCGGAGATCTGAGATCGGGCCTCATTTGCTTTCGGTTGATGAGCAACCAATGATCAACACTGCTCCTACTGCAGCTGCTTCTCAACCTACAATATCAACAATTTCATGCCCTTCTACCCACTGCACCTTCACCACCAACATCTGCTGCATCTTATCCATCGGCCACAGATGCCCGAGAGGAGGATTCTTCCCCTCCTTAGTCTCCCGACCACAGGAATTTGGGGCATAATTATTCGCCCCCTTCTCCAGATCCCTGAGGGAGGATGAGTTTCACTCTCTCGGTTTCGAAGGGGTGCTATATTGTCCAGATTAGTGGAACTTGCCAGTTACCTGAAGCCGCTGGCTTGAAAGAAGGATAAGAAGAAAATACACTCCCTTTCTGGGAAGTGCATGTTGAACAACGCCATGTATAATGCGGCAGTGGTATCGTACTTGCTCTCTTATTGCTTGTTTTTTACTTATCTACTGTGACAAGGCATTTAACTTCAATATACTTTTTTACAGGCCTACTGCCTTGCTTCCGAAGGCCTTCAGAGATTGATCCTTTATAAAGAAGGACTTATGTCTGAATTGGATCAGCTGGTGGCCGAGAGGGACCAACATACTGCTTGCCTCCCAGTGTTGGAGGCAAAGGCTGCTGATTTGGGCGAGCTTGAGTCCCGGTTGCATCTAAGCGAACAGGAAGTGATGGCCCTTAGCCAAGAAGCCACTCAGTTAAATATACAATTTCAAGAGGCTAAGGCTAAGTGGGTTGAGGTTCAAGATGATGTGCTTATTGCTGTCGAGCACGAGTCTGCCTCCATTGAACGAGTGAATAATTAGGTGGCAGCCTTGAGCTCCAAAACAGAAGAGGCTAGCTCCGCCGAGGAAAAGAGGGCTAGGATGGAGGAGAGGTTAAAGAATATCATGGAGCAAAATTGGCTTCACATATCCACAACCCGCGATCTTGATTCTAGCCTCAGTGACGTAAGGTCCGAGAGGAATGACCTTCAAGGCGAGGTTGACAAGCTTAAGTCAAAGCTCCTGTTCCAAGAGAATTTCCGTGTATTTGAAAAGTCATATGTTATGTATCATATGAGGAGGAAAACCTTGGAAGAGGCCAAAATGGGCATCGTCGATATTGATGATTTCAATGCCAAGGCTCAAGCACTGGAGTTAGCTACTCGAGAATGCCTCCCCGCTCAACCTGTTGCAACTGACTCTTTGAGCATAAATTTTTTAATTTTCGGGAACCGAGGATGAAGCTAAAGAGAATGAAGTTGAAGGCCTAGCACTTGAATTGGCAGCTGATCTGCCCACTTCCCCGGGGAGGGGCGTAGATGCATATCTCCCCCGCGAGTTCTGGTAGCAATAATGTTTAGATATTTTCTTCGTTTCTCATGTTTTTTTGCTTTGTATTTTTGTACTTATGTTGTATGGAATTTTGACAAATAAAGAAGACTTTTGCTTAAGTATTGCGCAAAGTTTATTCTCTTTTGCGTAGAATTAGATAAGGCTTCGGGTGTATTTTCGTCCGATAGTTTTTTGTTCCGATCATAAACTCTTCCAGAATCAACCCTTTACTATGAGGATTTCATAAGAGAGGGCCCTCATATATTTACGGTGCTCTTGAAGAGGACGTCTCCTGTTCATTGTAGCACAAGCATTTGAAGTTTTTTGTTAACTTTCAAATGATAAAATCAACTCATCATTTGGACAAGAAACAAGATAAAAATAAAAGGACTTCATTTTATTCCTTCTATCTTCAAAAGTACATAAGCATTCACTCGCTAAAAAAAGAAATTGCCAATATATGTGGCTAACTTGTACAACTTATTTCTATGGGGCTGGTCATGCAGTCTCCGGTCCCGACGAGACATTATTGTTCCCGGCTCTTGCATTCCCGATTTTAGTAGCATCTTTGTTATCGTATCCAATACTATTCCCCCTCCCCTTAGTGTTTGATTGCAAAGTATGCGAATTGGAACACTGGAGGTCCTGCTTCGTTGGTTGAAACACTTGTGAACAATTGAATAGTCTTTGGTTCAATGGCGAGCCTTGCTTCCCGTTAGGAACTTGCCATCGAGCCAAAGATTATCTAACCATCCCACAGTGGTTTATCATTTCAATGCCTTGTCATTTAAAGGTCTTAACTTTGCCGATGATGTTCCTCTCGTAGTATGCTTTCCGTTGTTGCCTCGTTAAAAATCTTGCCAGAAAAAACCCGATTGGGACAAAAATTGGTTGAAGGGAAAAAGAGAGCAGCAAATACTTTCAGTTTCACGGGATCCATTAGCAGTTATACCCCTTGAGGTGAGTCACATTCCAATTGCTGGGCAATTTGACTCCATCTTGATTTTCCAGCTCTTAAGATCCTTTACAAATGACAATCGAAACCAGGTAGGAACCTTCCCACGTCGGACCCAGCTCCCAGTGTTGATTTCTCGAGTGTTCTGAGTCACCTAACTCAAAACCAAGTCTCCTACTTTGAAGTAAAGGAGATTGGCTCTCCGATTATAGTATCTTTCCATTCTCTGCTTCTAAGCCACCATCCTCACGTGTGCCAAGTCGTTGCATTCATCAAGAAGCTCCAACTTCACCAACAATGCCCCATTATTCATTTCTTTGTTTGCTTGGGAAAACCATAAGTTTGGTTCCCCTACTTCCACTGGGATTAGAGCTTGCGAGCCATATATGAGAGAGAAAGGTGTCTCTCTCGTGCTTGATTTTGTCGTCGTCTGGTACGCCCATAACACGCCCAGTAACTCCTTGGGCCACTTGCCTTTATCAGCTTCTAACCTCTTTTTGAGGTTTTGAATAATTACCTTATTGGTTGAATCCGCCTGTCCATTTGCGCTCAGATGGTACGGTGAGGAGGTAATTCTTTTGATTTTCATATCTTCGAGAAATTTTGTGACTTTGGAGCCTATGAACTGTGGTCTGTTGTTACGACCCAAGTTCTCCCTCCATGAACTGTCATGACGGAACCTAGTCTCTACGACTAGGTAAGACTAACGATTTGCGGAAATGAAATAAAAATACGAAAACTGACAATTTAACAGTTAAATATAATAAAGAAGTTTAAAATGTCGCTTGGCATATATAATAAAACACTCTCGAACTGAACATAAACACTCCCAAAACCCGGAATCTCGTGAATCACAAGCAACAGAAGTACATAGTATTTCTAAGCTCCAGAATCTATTAACGAAGAAAATACAAGGAAAAAGTCTTTAACTTAAGGAAGAGTAGAGAGGGACTCCTAGGTCTGCGGATGCGACAGATATACCTTGAAGTCTCTCGAAGCAGCAACCACACAACTAGACTCGAGGTTGATAGCTAGTACATGTATCTGCACCCGAAAAACATGTGCAGGAAAGGGCATGAGTACACCACAGCAGTACCCAGTAAGTGTCAAGCCTAACCTCGGTCGAATAGTGATGAGATCAGGTCAGGGCCCTACTGGTTTAAATATAACAAAATTTAAAGAAAAGAAATATCGCACTAAAGAAGTAAATACTGAAATTTTAACCAGGAAATAAGCACGGAAGAACAACATCTCAAAACACAACAATAGCAACAGGGGATTTCCCGGGATACCGTCCCGTAGTCCCAAACATAAATATGTAGGGGGATCTCCCGGAATATAGTTCCGTAGTCCCAAAGTAAATATGCAGTGCTGGGGGATCTCCCGAAATACCGTTTCGTAGTCCCAAAGTAAATATTAAGTACATGGGGATCTCCTGGAATACTGTTCCGTAGTCCCAAAGTAAACATGCAGCACAATCAATACAAATAACAATTATATCAAGGAAATTTGCAGTTTAACTAAGTTTACATTTAAGGAAATAGGGAATTTCACTAGAACATGCTGCATAGAGTTCAAATAGATAGTTTAAACACGTAAGCATGCTTTTCTAACCTAAACAAGGTAATAACATATGCTAATGTAGTTCAAACAAAGAAAAAAACAGGTTAAGGCTTAGTGAAAAAACGGAGTTTTACAACAGATAGCCCATGTACGCACTCGTCACTTCACATAGACGGCACTCATAGATCAAACAGTACCAAAATCCTATGGGGAGTTCCCCCACATAAGGCTAGGCAAGCCACTTACCTCGAACCAAGCTCAAATCGATCTGAAATCACACTCTTTCCACAAGTATCCAACTCCAAGTGTCTCAAATCTAATCAAATCAATTACATAACGTAAATATAACTACAAACAACTAATTTAACTAATGAAATCGAAGCTAAGGCAAAAAAATATAAAAACACCCAAAAATTCTCCTCGAGCCCATGTCTCGGAATCGGGTCAAAGTCATAAATTATGAACACTCATTCACTCACGAGTTCATTCATACAAAAATCATCCCAATCCGACGTCAAATTCCTATTCAAACCTCAGATTTTCAATTGGGTAACTTTTTCCCCCATTTCCAAGCTTCCACCCTCAAATTCCTTAATTAGATGAGGAAAACAACAATAGATTAATGTATAGGATCAAATTAGAGTTAGAATTTGTTACCCAATAGTTCTCTTTCAAAATCCCTCAAGAAATTGCCTCCCACCGAGCTCCAAATCGAAAATGTTATGAAATTTCAAACCCTCGAAATCCCCTTTTCTGCTCAGCGATTTTTGCATCTGTGCTCATAGGGCCGCATCTGCGGTCTCGCACCTGTGGAAAAATCATCGCAGGTGCGAAGGTCACTTATCCGGGCTAGGGCCACATCGGCGGTCACTAGGTCGCATCTGCAGTCCCGCTTCTACTGTTTCCCAGCCGCATCCGCGGTTCCTGATGCCCAAGCCAAATTCCGCATCTGCGGCATCTTAGCCACTTCTGTGGCTTCGCACCTGCGGTCCCACATCCGCAGGTGCGATTATATCAGGTGCAGCAAATCTTCAGCAATGTTTAAGTTCCAAACCAAATCCGTTAAGCATCCGAAACTCACCCGAGGCTCCCGGGACCTCAACCAATCATGCCAAATAATCCTAAAAAATTATACAAACTTAGTCGAGCCCTCAAATCACATCAAACAACGCTAAAACTACGAATCACCCTCCAATCCAAACTTAATGTACTTGAAATTCCAAAATTCTACAACCCATACTGAAACCAACCAAACCATGTCCGATTGACCCCAAATTTTGCACACAAGTCATATTTACCACTACGGACCTATTCCAACTTCCGTAATCGGATTCCGACCCCGATATCAAAAATTCCACTATCGGCCCGAAACTCTAAAAATTTAACTTTCGCCATTTCAAGACTAAATAAGCTATGGACCTCCAAAACACAATCCAGACACGCCTCTAAGCCCAAAATCACCCAACGAAGCTAACGGAATTGACAGAATTTCATTCCGGAGCCATCTTCATACTGCTCCGATTACGATCCAAATTCTAAGACTTAAACTCTCATTTAGGGACTAACTGTCCCAAAACACTCCGAAACTCAAAATGAACCCTCCCAGAAAATCACAATAGCAAAAAAAGATATGGGGAAAGTAGTTAATAGGGGATCGGATCGTAAATTCCCAAAATGATCGGCTGGGTCATTACATATGTTATCGCATGCAATCTCCTTTGGTATCCCAAACCGGCAACTTATGTGTTCCCATAGGAAGTCGATCACTTCGCACTCACCAATCTTTTGGTAAGGACCTGCTTCAACCCATTTTGTGAAGTAATCGATTAAAATTAAAAGAAATTTACCTTTCTAGGACCCCGTGGCAGTGGACCAACTATATCCATTCCCCATTTAATGAATGGGCACGGGGACAGGACCGAATGAAAGAGTTCTGCCGGCTGATGTACCAACTGTGCATAGCGTTGGCATTTGTTGCATTTTTGCACGAACGTCTTTGCATCTTATTCCATCTGAGGCCAGTAGTACCCTGCTCTAACTAGCTTTAGTACCAACGAATATACACTTGAATGGTTTCCACAAATTCCTTCATGGACTTCTCTCATCATGTAGTTCACTTCTGAGGCTCCTAGACATCGGGCCAACGGGCATTGGTATGATCTCCTATATAGTTTCCCTCCCATGAGGCAGTAACAAGCTGTTTTGGTGCATAATGTCCAGGACACCTTCAAGTCTTCGGGCAACTTGTCATGCCGAAAATACTCGATGAACTCATTCTTCTAGTCCTAGACCAGGATGGTTGTATTTACTTCACAATAGCCATCCATATCCAGCACCGAATGCATAAATTGAACGACATTACTGGAGTCAGATCCTTTTATTTTCATGGACGACCCCAAATTGGCCATATGCTTCTACGTTCTCTTCTCTCAGGATGTGTGTGATCGATCACTCCCTAAATCGTGCAAGCAAAGTTTAAACTTTTATCACATATTATTGCATGTGTTCCTCCTTTGCATCGAAAATCCCGTACACTTGGTTTACTACTAGCTAGGAGTCACATTTGATCTCTATGACCTCAGAGCCAAAACTTGTGATTTGATCGCGATCCTAGGCTTGAGTTCAATATTGAACTCACTAATTTTAACTACCTATTTGGCCAACCGGCCTAACAACTCAGACTTGTGAAGAACATTGCGCATGGGAAAGGTTGTCACAGCGATTATCGGGTGGCACTGAAAATAAGGCCTAACCTTTCGAGAGGCGACTACGAGAGCTAAGGCTAGATTTTTGAGGTGTGGATAACGAGTCTCCGCTCCTGACAAACTTAGTAACATAATAGAAAGGAAATTGTGTACATTCATCCACCTGACTAGAACAACACTTACCGCTACTTCCAAGACAGCTAGGTATATTAGCAATTGTTCTCCTTTCCCTGATTTTGATAGTAGTAAGGGACTTAATAGATAACGCTTCAGGTCTTTCAAGGCCTTCTGACATTCCGGAGTCCATTCGAATATGTTCTTCTTCTTCAGAAGTGAGAAGGAGTGATAACATTTTTTCTAGGATCGAGAGTTGAACCTGCTTAGAGCGGCCAATCTTTCGGTTAATCTCTATACTTTGACGCTCATAAGCTAGTCCAGAATGTCTTCTATGGCATTGATTTTATCGGGATTAACCTTGATCCCTCTCTATGAGACCAAAAAAACCCAAGAACTTATCGGAGCCAACCCCGAATGCACATTTTTCTGGGTTAAGCTTCATGTTATGCTTCCTCAAGATATCGAAGGTCTCTTGGAGGTGTTTTAATTGATCTTGCATTCAAAGACTTGACCAGTATGTCGTCTACGTACACTTCCATTATTTTACCTATTTTTTTTCGAATATCCTGTTCACGGGCCTCTAATAAGTGGCTCTGGAGTTTTTAAGCCCGAAGGGCATCACATTAAAATATGTGCAAAGTTTGTTATGAATGAACTTTTTTCCTGACCCTCCGGGTTCATCTTGATTTGGTTGTACCCAGAATAGGCATCGAGGAAACTCATTAACTCGCGCTTGGCCTTCAAATCAATCATTTGATCAATGTTTGGTAATGAGAATGAGTTTTTAGGGCATGCCTTATTCAAGTCTTTATAATCTACACATATTCGAAACTTGTTATTCTTTTTTGGAACCACAACTACATTAGATAACCACTCGGGATACTTTACCTCCAGGATTGAACCAATGTTAAGTAGTCGAGTTACCTCTTACTTAACAAACCTGTTTCTGACCTCGAATATTAGGCGTTTCTTTTGCCTTATTGGAGGGAAGATTGGGTCCAGGCTTAACTTGTGCACGACCACCTCTAGTAGGATACCTGTCATATCTGAGTACGACCATGTAAAACAATCAATTCTAGCTTTAAGGAAATTAATAAATCCCAACCTGACTTTGGGATTGAGTCTTATTCCCAAGTGAAACTTTCTTTCCAAAAACTCTTTAAACAAAGCCACTTGCTCGAGTTCTTCTGTCGTGGATTTGGTCGCGCCTGTCTCTTCGGTACCTGGTGGGATTCCGACTACTTCTCGTCTTTATCATCTTCACTTGGCATGAGAGCATGCGTCGGTTCCTGTAATTGCAATTTGTTGGGCTCCTTCCCTTTATTGCCGGTAATTTATACTGCATTTATTTCCCTTGCTAGCGGTTGATCTCCTCTTATCTGCTTGATTCCTTCTGGGGCCGCAAATTTCAGCAGTTGGTGATATATTTATGGTACGACCCTCATCTCATGTAACCATGGTCTTTTGAGAATTATGGTGTAGGCTATGTCGACATCCACCACTTCGAATAAGGTGGTCTTTGTTATCCCTTCGGCGTTCGTGGGCAACAGGATCTCTCCTCGGGTGATCATACTCGCCAAGTTGAACCCGGCGAGGAGCTTTGTTTCCAGAATGATGCTTCCAGTTAACTTCACTTGCTCCCGTACTCTCAATTAAATAATGTTGGCTGAGCTTCTTGGGTCAACCAAAAAACGTTTAATCTTAAAACCTAATACATTGAAAGAGATTGCCATAGCATTGTAATGTGGCAGAAGAATTCTGTCGGCGTCTTCTTCTGTGAAGGTGGTATCGTCTTCGGCGACTTCCCGGAGTCTCTTGTTGTGGGTTACCGATACCTTTGTCTTCTTGGCCGCTGAGAAGGTTACACCATTAATTTCATTCCCTCTGAAAATCATGTTGATGTTCAACCAAGGATGGTCTTCCCCTATCTTTGAGGGTTCTGCGTTATCCCGGCTGTAGCTATAATTATTCTTGGCTCGGTCGCCCAAGAATTCCCTAAGATGGTCATTTTTCAATAATGATGCCACCTCCTCTTACATATGTCGACAGTCCCCAGTTTTGTGGTCGTGAGTCCCATGATATTCGCACCATAAGTTAGGATCCCTCTTTCTGGGATCAGATCTGATCGGCTTCGGGAATCGTGCTTCTTTGATATTTATCATCGTCGATGCCAACTCCATTACGTTGATGTTGAAATTATAATCTAAAAATCTGGGATATGTAGAATATCGGGTCCCTGGTACCTCTTTTTCTTGTAACGATTTGTTGTTCCAACCACGGTCAGTTCTTCTATCAGGACCGAACCTATACGAGGACCGGAACCCTTTGCTACGCCATCGCTCGGCTGTATTGTAAGGTAGTAAACGGCCTTTAGAAGATCACCGGTCTGCATCAAATTCACCTTTGAATTTATCTTGGTTTTTGTCTTGGTCCCGCCCTTTGGTTGATGTCGGGAACTCGAGCTGATCATCTTCTATCCTTATTTTCGATTCATAGCGGTTATGAACATCCGCCTATGTGGTCACCTGGAACTCAAGCAAGCTTTCCTTTAGCTTTCGAGAGGCGTCAGAGCTCCTCGGGCTCAAACCCTTGTGAGTGCCTCCGCTCCGCTGCCCACTCGTCAGGTACGGCCGGTAGCATCATCCTCTCTTTCTGTAATCTGATCACGAATTCATGTAGCTACTTGGACTCACCTTGTGCAATCTTGAATATGTTCGCCTTCATGGCTTGGACTTTTCTAGCCCAGCATGGGCCTTCATAAATGAATCTGCGAGCAGTTCAAAAGAATCTATTGAATGCTTGGGTAAGAGTGAGTACCACATCAAGGCCCCCTTCATGAGTGTTTCTCCAAACTTTTTCAGCAAAACCGACTCGATCTCATGTTGAGCCAAATCGTTCCTTTTCATCGCCGTTGTATAGGTTGTGAGTGCTCTTGAGGATTTGAAGTCCCATCGTATTTTGGTATGTCTGGCATCTTGAACCTCTTCGGAATTAGCTCTGATGCTGCGCTCGATTTGAACGGTAACGGAGTATACTTTTTTGAATCTGAACCCTTCAGAACTGGTGGTGTGCGCGAAATCTGAACCATTCGGGCATGAAATTCTTTTGCGTTCTGATCCATCCGCTCATTCATTTCCCTCATAAATCTCGAGAGTTCCATTTTTAATGGATCATTATTGTTATCGTTACTAGATCGGATACCGATCCCCCCTCCCCCCGACATAGTCGAAACCAACCTCACCCTCAGGGTGTTATTATCAACTCTTTGAGCCGTTTGATTTGCAGGAGTGCCGGGAGGAACTGGGCCTCTTCCATTTCCGTTGTTAGAAGCGTCAAACAACGATCGCTTCAATTCCGTCATGACTTGATCCTGCCTTGAAAGGTGGCCTATGATGGCTTTTTGTTGCTCTCTTAGGATCCTTATAGTTTCTGCAACGTGTTCATCTTCCTCATCATCGGGAGTTGGCTCCCGAACATGTCGAGGGTATTGTCCTCCATGGTTCGAAGTCGCCTCGTCCCTCTCGTTGCGGGTGTCACTGATTGAATTCTCGTGTTGAGGCCGATTTTTATGTGCCTCAACGTTGTGTGCGATATTGGCATTGTTAGCTGCCATTTTCAATTTCTTGCTAAGGAACAAAAAATCAAATGAGTTAGTAATAAACGCAAGGATCAACTCAATTATGCAACTGTCTAGGCCCCATGATGGGCGCCAAACTATTTACCTGTAAAACGGTACAATTGAATTTGCTACGTAGTTTATAGACAAGCGATATGATTTGATCCAAAATGATAAATAAACTAGATTAAAAAAAGACTTAGCGATCAAAAAGGAAATGACAAGCCTAGTTCCGGGAGTAATGTCTCCGAGGACGGAAATGAGAACAATGTAAAACAACAAGTAAATTATTTTATTTAGCTTGAGGATGGAATGTAGCATAAGTTTTGTCAGGAATTTTCTGTCTTACAATGGCTATTGAGTCTACTATTTATAGCTATATCTAAGAAAATAAGATCATATGATCAAGCCCCTCTTAAATGGCAATAAAGGGGTCATTGATGAATATATAACGATAGGCTATAAATGAAAATATTCTCTGTAACGGCTGCCCATTTAATGCCAGGAAATATTTTTCATTAAATACTATCTGATGACAAACATTCGATCTGCTCACGTTGATTGTGCTCCATTCAGGGTCTATCTAATAGCAATGGCGGTTGTTGTTCCCGGTATTAATTGTTATTCGATTTATGTTTTGTCTGTCTTCGATTCCATATGTCGCACTACCATTCGATCATTTAATATAAACCAATTTTACCCTATACAATCACCAACACACAGGCATATAGAAAAGGAGAGGAGGGTGTGAGCTCGATTTGTAGGTCATATATAAAGAGAGCAGGTAATATTCAACAGCAGCAGTTATGGCCTAAACTATGGAAGTCCATGAAATGTCGAAGCTGTAGTCAAAATCCACAAAAGAGGACAAAATAAAAGTCCTTTATTATTAGGAAGAAACGGATGAAACACTAGTGATCTCGTGGCCATGCATTTTTCATTTGGGTCCATCGAGGCGGATCTAAGATTTAAAAGTTTGTAATATTTAGTAATCGTTCCCTTGCCACCTAAGTCATGATTTATTTATGTTATTGGGTTTGCAATTTATTATATATACATATTTAATAAATTTTTCAATACATCGAAGGGTTTGAATCAAAACTAAGGAGTTCTAGCCGAACACATACCATATACGATACATCCGCATAGGGTCCATTAAGAGTGGAGCAAGAATATCATACTTCTTTTTTGGAGCTTGTGGAACCATAGTGTCCTCCCCAGATCTAAACCTACTGTTCCCTTAACAGTTGATTAGTCATTCTATCAAATTCCTTCATTTGCCTTGCCTATAGGGAAGTCTTTTGCTGACACATTGCCCCCAAAAAAGATGGCGATTTCTCAGAACGTTACGTTGCTTTTCTTATTAAATGGAGTAGTAATTATTTGGTTGTTCCTGTTTACCAACATGCATACAAGTAAGATACGTCAGAACTTTTCGTTTACTGATCGAATTATTGAAATTAATGTTTCACCCTGCAGGTCAATTTAGTTGCCAATGATGCATGATCACCTTCTCATTGGAAAAGACAAATGAACTTAATTCATTAAGATGGATTTTATACAATTTGATCTTTAAGCAAATTCCAGCTAATTGTTCACTGTGATCTATACTGGAGAGTCCACTGCTAGCTGGTAATAATATCTGGATTAGTACCCTGGTCTAGATTAAGTTTTAACCCTCTCAAAAATATGGAACCTTACAATATATATATATATATATATATATATATATATATATATATATATATATATATATATATATATATATATATATATATATATATATATATATATATATATGATGTAATTTTACAGTAAGATACCATACTTGCATGGACATCATAGCAAGAGGTTTTTCTTTTTCTCTCGGGAGGGGGGGGGGGGGTCATAGAGGGGAATTAAGTACTGATTAGGTTTAATTTTGGAATTCACTGGACCTAATTTATTCTTCATTGATGATATGTGGGCAGTTTTAGTGATAGTCGTGTTTGTAAAATAATGAATAATTTCCATGTGCTACACCAATCTTCCTATATCAACACTAATAATTATTTACTACGAGTAGATATGGGTCATTCATCAAGTCTAATTAAAAATTGTTGGTTTCGGAAAATATGGATTGCGCCTCGTTACTTCATTCTTTATTAGAAAATCACAGCCTTATATATGAATATCAAATGCATGAATCTAAGGATCCTCATGTAAATAATTTTTGCTTTGGAATAATTATTATTTAATGGTAACATATTAGATAGAAAACCGACCTAGATTAATAGGGTATCATAAAGCAACACAACTAATATGATGCTTTATCAAGTACAGAAGTTAGGACACAAAGTTAATAAATATATTACAAATAATAGTTAACAATTATTACATAAAATATTTTCTCTATTAATAAGGATGCGACATAACAATCAATAAAGTGGCGATAATTTTATTGGAAACCGTATCGTTTAAATTCCAGCCGAGACAATGTCTTGTTAGGTAGAATTATCCAGTATTAGTGTTGATAGGAGGCAGCTATTATTATGCGAATTAGTAGAAAAAGTGCCCAAACTAATCCGAATACTCAGGGGCGGATGCACCCTAGTTCAAGCAATGTCGGACGACATCGCTTCGCCTGAAAACTTTAGTTATTACACATATAACATTGTGCAAAAGGTATACATATAAATCATATGACACTGCTGAACCAAAGATAGTGGCTGGTCTGATGGTCTAGCTCCTCATTTGCAACGTTGAGGTCTGCGGTTCAAATACTTACTATGCATTATTTCTTTTGATTTTTTTTCTTTTAAGTCTATTTTGTTTTAAAAATAGAACTGTGTCCTCTTCCGTGGCACCATAAGTGATAATGAAATACTACTATTTAACTTCTAAACAGTAATTATTTTAGAATAAGATAAACCAATTTTAAACCGTAACTTCGAAAAAGTTCTCGTCCTCTATAACGTGTAATTTCTAAGTGACAGGGTTTGGTGGTGTTGCTTTCTCTATTTCTTATGTCCCATATAAATTATAGTAATTTGTTCACCACTTTAAATTTCGATACCGCTTATAAAAAGTCATATATATGCCCCGCGAATACTAACGTATAAAAAAAGTAACCGAGAAGATTTCCTAGCCTAGTTGCGTAATGGCTGTCAAAATCAAGAGAATTGAAATATATCATAGAGCGTTCTAGGTGGAACCCAGTTTTGATATGTGTGGGCAATGTCAATGGCCCAAAATTAATAACTTGTGATGAAGTTAAGCAAAGGAGGTATCATTTTTTTGCTTTTCCACTATGAAATAAAAGAATGAAACTTATAACCTAAAAGTAAATGAATAACAGTAGTCCTTTTTCTACGCTCGTGTGGTGATTGCCTTTTGTTCTAATCTATCTATTGAAAGGTCTATCTAGATGACTAGCTAAGAAAAGAGAGGTACAAACCTATAAGTAAAAAGGTGAGGGAACCACATAAAAGTTGTATGAGAATAGAAGATTTAAAGTTAACAATTTCATTAATTAATGGGTCACAGGGATACCTTGCTTTTTGATCGGATTGGAATAAAGCAAAGTTTTCATTCCATCAAAGTAAAGTTTTGCAAAAATAGAACCCGTGTGTACACGGGAGATACACTAGGGATGCAATTACATTTTCCCTTTCTTGCTGATCGATCACAATGGGGAAAGAAAGGTACTCAAAATAGGAAAAAAAAAAAAAAAAAGAGCAGCTTTTGGAAAAGAAAGAGTCTCCTTGGAAGTTTCCATCAACCTCTTTTGCTTTAGCAAAGATGCAAAAACTAAACGGTAAGAAAAGAATAACATGTAGTTTGAAGAATAATATTGTTGGATTATCCTAAGGGAATAGTCCATACCAAGAAGTTACAATTTTAATCACAGTATACGATTTCGAATCGCAGTGTGGCAGTGGTTTCACTGTCCAGTTGGGCTAAAAGTACTTTGTGTACGGTCAAAATCAGGCTTGCCCTTTTTCGTATAACTAATCGACACTGGAACGTGGCAGGCCAAGGTTCGACCCCATGTTATATCGGACCATGATATAAAGATTGCCGATCTCATGCACCAGAGATCGATCGATACCAAAATCGGCCAAGATCGTGGCCAAGCAGGATAGAGATCGAGCAAGATTGAGGGAAGCTTTCCGAGCAAAATAACGGAAAACCGAAATATCCGCGATCAGACGAGGATCACGACGGAAATCTTGGCACGTATTAAGAAGAGGCCGATTAAGTAGCTAATCATGGGATTTCTTATTGTATTTAGAATTGTAACAGTGGTAGGACTCCCCTACTATATAAAAGGGATCTGACCATTTGTAAAAAGCATCATATTCACGCAATACAAAGCAGAATACTACCTTTCTCTTAAGCTTTCAATACTTTGTTGCTCTATTCATATTTTCCAGTAGAATATTCATTTGGTTCAAGGGCGATCTACCTCGAAGGCCAAAGTTATACGTTTATTTCGGTTTGCTTTTATTTATATTTGCAGCTAATTTCAATATTAATTTACATATTTTTTTCAGCTGGGAATCGTCTTCTTCCTCTTTTTTTTCGGGCTCATCCCTTAATCGCCGGATGGAGTCCGAAGGCATAGTGACAGCAACCCCCCTGGGCCTGCGAGACCTCCTCGCCAGTCTTTTCTTCTCCGGGCCCGGGGAACTCGGAGCCTCTTTCCTCTTCTTCTCCTGGGCTTGCTTTGGAGCAGGTGGTTGGGGAATGACTTCTTCATCACCAGATGGCGGCCTCATTGTAACATCCTTCCCGAGACCTACAAAAGAAAAATGATGAGTAATTTCAAGGAGGAGCATAGGAAATAGCCATTCCAAGGAAGAAACCTACCATGATTACGGGCCTCCCACTGGCCCTTCGACAAATCCATCCAGGCATGCTTGGAGTAGGGTCTCTGTGACACTAGGCTCTCGACCCATTGCTTAATTTTCGGAATTGGTTCCAGCATCTGGGCCATAGCTGCAACACCAAAATATGGATGAGCAAAGGAAGAAAGAAGTAAAACAGTGGATTAAACATTCAAGGTGAAGTGTACTTATATTTTATGTTTCACTTCTTAGGGAACGACATATCTTCAGCAGGGATCAGGTCCGAAGTCTTTATTCGAATAAATCGGCCCATCCAGCCTCGATCCCGAGACTCGTCTATGCTGGAGAACGGGGCACTATTGGCCCGACGGACAAGCTTAATTAGTCACCCTCGATAGAGCCGGGGACTGTAGAGGCGCATGAGGTGATCAAGGGTGAAGGGACATCTTTCGATTTTGCTTGTGAATAAACGGAGGAGAATGACTATCCTCCAGAACGAAGGATGGATCTGGCCAAGGGTCACATCGTACCTCGTGCAAATGGCTACAATGGGGTTTAAGGGACCCATTGTGAAGGGGTAAGTGTAAACACTTAGATACCCCTCCACGTGAGTGGTGATCGATTCCTCAGGAGTAGGAACTACTATATCCTTATCCACCCAGTTACACTCCTCTTTCACCTTTTTGAGGATGTCTTGGGTGATGGTGTATATGTATCCCGAGACCGGTTCGCATCGGCCTGGTACCGTGGGAGTCTTTTTGAGCTTGAAGTCGGCATTGGTTGGGCACCCTAGCGGAACGAATTCCTCAAGGTGGGGTTCCACCGGAGCCTCACTACCAGCAAGTTGTGATGAAGAAGCGGTTTCCTTTTGCGACACTGTTTTGGAAGTTTTAGTCATTGATGAACAAGGGAATAAAGAATTGAGGATGATACGCGGTTCGATTAGGGTTCAAGGAACTTGGGTGTGAAGATTGTGAAGCACAGAGATTTGTTTAAGGAAAGCAAAGGTAGAGAAGACTTTGAGTGTAAAAGTTTGAATGAGGAAAGGCTAGGGTTTTTATAGGTAGATGGCGATAGTTCAGAACCGGTAGTAATCGACAACAACTGAATGACATTTAATGCCTCGGTATCCAAACCAACGAGACGTTTCAGTATCCACTTGTCACTGGCATCATGATCGGGTTCGTTGTTTACGTCATGGCCCATCGAAACGGGATTGGAAAAGCTCATATCATTTCTCGTCGTCTTCTCTTCGAGAAACGAGGAGACTATCTATGTACGGTCAAAATCGGGCTTGTCCTTTTTCATATAACTAATCGAGACTGGAACGTGGCAGGCCAAGGTTCGACCCCATGTTATATTAGACCATGATATAAAGATTGTCGATCTCATGCACCAGAGATTGATCGAGACCGTGATCGGCCAAGATCGAGGCCAAGCAGGATAGAGATCAAGCAAGATCGAGGGAAACTTTCCTAGCCAAATAACGGAAAGCCAAAATATCCGCGATCGGACAAGGACACGACGAAAATCTCGGCACGTATCAAGAAGAGGTCGATTAAGTAGCTAATCATGGGATTTCTTACTGTATTTAGAATTGTAACTGTGGTAGGACTCCCCTACTATATAAAGGGAATTTGATCATTTGTAAAAGGCATCATATTCACGCAACAAAGTAGAATACTACCTTTCTCTTAAGCTTTCAATACTTTGTTGCTCAGTTCATATTTTCTAGTAGAATATTCGTTTGGTTCTAGGGTGACCTAGCTCGAAGGCCAAAGCTATACGTTTATTTCGGTTTTATTTAATTTTATTTATATTTGCAGCTAATTTCAATATCAATTTACATTTTTTATCAGCTTGTGCCAAGTAAAATCATGTGTCCTTAAAACCACATATAAATTCAATTGTTGCTCGTTTTTAAGGTAAACATACTCGTAATTAGTATTCTAATACTGATGGAACTATTTTCAAAATGGCGAATACCAAATATTTACTACTAGTTTGTTTTGCCTTCCACTTAATATATGCAAGATGCTCTGTGATGTTCTTTACTCTTTGTGACATTGAATGGTCTTTACTTGACGTTTCAAATGACAACTATTTTGATATGCTTAAGATATATGCAGTGAGCTCGATTTTGGGGAAGAACATGTGGATGTGACCTTAAAATTTGTTGTTTGACCAAAAGTTAAAACTTAAAAATATCATGGATTCACATTTGTAATCGGCTTAGATCATACGAAGTAGTAAAGTCCACAATGATTTGGTGGGTAAGCACGTAAATAAAAGTCAACTATTAATTGGTTGCTCAGTAAATGGACATAACTAGCTCACGTTTCTTCACAAACCTGAAAGTTGATTTTTACAACTCTAAAGGAACACTGTAATTACCGTTCTTTCTGTGAGCGACCAAGGGAAGGCATAATTTAATATTGGACACCTTTTTCTTAGCTTTGCATGGACTATATATATATATATGACCCCTGATGTAACTGCAACCAAATTAATCAATATATAGTTCTACTCTTTTTTTTCCAAATTGTGAAATGTCTTTAGCTTTTTCGGACGATGCTCAGATTTGAACCAAAGATCGCTATTGCCTGCTCGAATACCAAGTAGTATTATATAAATTTCTCATTTAAAAGCTTAGAATTCTTACAGACGTTATACTTTTATTCAGTTAATTACATTATGTTCGTTGTATATATGAGTTCTTATATAATCAGCTAGATCAGTCATTATATTTCATAACCATATATAAGGAACACTATGTAAGCTAATTATATTACTTGTCTAACGTACATGAATATCATTTTGCCAAAATAAAGCAGCAAATCTCTAACTTAATTACATACATTCTGATACTGATACTGATAGAAAAGAGGAGAATCGCGGGTTACGTTAGCTAGATTTGTAGGGCAAACGTGGAGGATATGTAATATTCGACAACGCATACATGAAATGTCACAAATTAAAGCTGTAGTCGAGATCTACAACCCAAAGGAGACAAAACAAAAACCCTTGGCAAATTAAAGGATTTGAAAGATATATAGGATAAAAAGTTTGCCATCTCTTGGCCATGCATTTTCCATATAAGGGGTCCATTTGGAACAAACAATAGTGGGAACCATTGCTTCCTTGTCCTCCCAACATCTAACCTATTTGTTCCCCTTCAATTCTTATTTGTATTCTATCACTTCATTCATTTGTCTTGCCTCTGAGGCACAAAGATGGCGATTTTTCACAAATGTTACGTTGCTTTTACTAATTATATCATCAATTATGAGCTATATATAATTGAGCAATAACACACGCGTAAGTATTTAGATATTGAATTATTGAAAATATTGCCAAATGTGTTGCACCTAGCTTGTCCAGTTAGTTCTCAAGCATGCATCACTTTCTCAAAGGAAAAGACAGATGAATTCAATTCGACAACTTAAATCATTCAAACTCTTGGCTTTTTGCGTGCGATATTATCATTAGATAAGGATACTAACTCTGAATAAAGATATTAATCTCGAGATAAAATATGACATTATATTTATCCCATGTTTTATTATGGGTTATTAGTTAGTAGCGGAATAAATTTTATTCAAAATAGTGTTAGTAGAGCTAATCCCGAGATATCCTTGTCTATTCCACCGGATAACCAAATGACCCCAAAGCTTCAAACTAATCAACTACAGCGCACTAGTATTTTCTAGTAAAAGAAGAGAATTAAATTGATAGTGCCATAATTCATAAATATCTCGAACGGTAGCCTGATGTAGATCTAGTTTTTGACAATAATAAAGAAAACATCTCTTGGAAAATATGAAATACATACAGCTCACGCACGCATAGACGTAAGGGAAAGTTTGCACTGGAGTCCTGCATCCCATAACAAAACTTTTCTTTTTCATTTTTCAATATTAATTAAGTAAATAGAAATTTATTTTTCTAACAAATTAAACTTTTAAATAAAATGATCAAACAATTCAACATATTATCAAAGCAAGCATTAATTATCCTTTTTTCGCAACAACTTATTACTATTAAAAAAGAATTTTCAATGTTAATGACACATAATAAGTGGAGATAATCGCATTTGTATAGGAGTAGAATCATGTAGTACTAACACTTGCGTTCTTTCTTTATCGCAATATATATAAAGTACATTAATAATAAAAAAACACTAAAAAGATTCACATGTGCTTCATCAACCGCCCTATAGTTAACTAACATGGCGGCCCTTCCATAAAGCAATTAAAGCAACCGCTTTAGGCATCATATTTGTGGGGGCCCTATTTTTTGTTAACTTAATAAATTATGTATAAGTTTAAAAAAGAGTTCTGTAAAGTGAAAAATTTGATTTCTTTCTTTAACAAATATAGAGAAGAAGGATTTACAATTGCTATGATTTCTACCAAGGAAATTGCACTTAAAATGAATATCGAACCCAAATTTTGTAAGAGACGTGTGATATATAGGAAGTAACAATTTGATGTGAATGTTGATAATGAAATCTCAAAATCTTTTGAGGAGTCCTTTTTAGAGTTGATTAATTTTATACATAATAGACAAACTATTTTTTCACTTCAAAATAGATTTGAACAATTCGAAGCATATGAAAATATTTTTGGTTTTCTATTTGGCAGTAAAAACTAAGATAGAAATTTGAAAAAAAAATATTGCATTAATCTTGAATGTTCCTTAAAGCATAATAATCAATTCGATACTGATGGTTTAGATTTATTTTCTGAATTAAAAATATTAAAGAAAATAGTACAATTAGAAGATAACAGTTTAATTGATACACTTAATCAAATAAAAAGATTTAATTCTTTTCCAAATACCTAAATTGCTTATGGAATAATGTTCATAAACTCATGTTACTGTTGCTTCAGCGGAAGAAAGTTTTCAAAATTAAAATTGATAAAATCTTACCTAAGAACAACGATGTCACAAGAAAAGTTAAATGGATTAGTTATATTGTCAATTGAGAAATACTTATTATGAGTTATAAATTATAAGAAAATTATTAATAACTTTGTATATAAGAAAAGCTAAAAAAAATAGATTTAAACTAAATAAAATAAAATAAAAAAGTTAACGTCCCTCCTAAAGTTTGACTTTAGGCCACAAAATTTGTTGGGTCGCCCTATTAACTAATTGCATAATCAAGAAAAATAGTCGCTTAGCTAGTCTCTATAGGAACGACCTATTCAACAGAAAATTAAATGTTAGTAATACTAATTTACTAGGTCAGTAGGACTAACTGACGGGTCCTAAAAACCTAACAGAAGTCGTTTCGGAAAATATGGATTGCCCTTCGTTACTTAATTTTTTATTAGAAAAGGTACAACTTCATGAATACGAAATGCTTACATAAAAGGTGATCCTCAAGAAAGCAATTGATTAAATATTTGTTTAATGGGAAAGCTTATTAGAAAGCATACCAGCCTATATTAGTAGGTTATTATAAACAACACAACAAAATGATGCTTTATTAAGTACAAGATTTAGGATGCAAAGTTTCTATATATATAACAATAGTAATTAATAAAATAATCACAAATGATTTCCAAGCTTAGTCGCGATTAGTGGCTGTCAATTTCAAGAGTGCTGACATATCCTACTCGTACGTAGGTGGAACCCAATTTTGATATGTCTAGGGGGTCATGGGACCATAATTATAACTTAATGGAGTTAAGCAAAGAAGGCATCATTTTTTCCCACTGTGAAATAAATAAAAAGAGAGTTTAATTTGTATTAGATATAATAAAAGAAATTTATATTATGAGTTCATTCAAAAGATAACTACAAATAATTATCCATAAAAAAGTGTGATTACTAACTTAAAAAAAATATGTACAACAAGCCTAAAAAAATTAAAATATATTGATTATATACCTTAGTGGTGTATAAATATTAAATCCATAAAATTGGGTTTGTAATCCAAAAGTAAGAGAACATAGTACCCCTTTTTCTCCGCTCCTTTTAATTATTTGAATCTACTATAGAAAGGTCTATATAGATAAGTAGCTAAATCGAGATGGCTACCCTATAACTATAAAGTTTGGGAACCAAATAAGAGATTAAAGTTATACAAATGGGCATCCCCTTCATTTCATTTAATGGGTAATCGGGATACTTAAAGGCAGTAGGCACCATAAAACAAGCTAGTCTCATATTATACGTGAACGGGAGATACATAGAGATGCAGTACATGATGACAAACTGTGAAGGAAAAATAATAGTAATAATAAACAATACTCCTTTTTTGGACAAAAAAAGAGTCTCCTACAATTTTCCATCAATTCATGGTGCGAAAAGGATAACGATTAGTTTGAGTCGGTAAATGATATCTTCCAACCTATTACCTGAATCCTAAAACTGCCTTCCAACCTGCAAAGTCGTTGGAGATCTTCGTTCTAAGTTGATTTTAAGTTGTCCCTGTTGGCACAAGTACAGTAACAAAATTTTCTAATACTTACAGTTTACATCTCAAGAGATTTTTAGGGTTTAGTCATATAGCATAAAATTCCCATTTTCAGTAGTTTAAGTTCGACTATATGATGGCCATGTCCTTTTGCCACCCTATCGCTTGCTGATGGCGGTCAACGCTTGGCAGAGCGACGATAACATATTAAATACTCCCATTCTTTTAGTGGAAGCTCATTTTTATGATATCTCTAAAATAGAAAGATTATAAAATTAATGTTACCATATTAAGAACCACTTCAGACAAGACGGGTTGCTCTGATGGTAAGCAACCTCCACTTCCACCCGAGAGGTTGTGAGTTCGAGTCTCCCCAAGAGCAAGGTGGGAAGTTCTTGGAGGGAAGGATGCCGAGGGTCTATTTGGAAACAGCCTCTCTACCCCAAGGTAGGGGTAAGGTCTGCGTACACACTACCCTCCCCAGACCCCACTAAGTGGGATTATACTGGGTTGTTGTTGTTGTTGTTGTTGTATATTAAGAACCACTTCCACACCCAGTTGAAGTCCTGCATTTCACTCAACCTTAGGTGGATCTATGCTTCCTATTCTCGCTTGTTTATTTAAGAAACAACATAATCCTGATTTGGTATGACACCTAAAATCTAGCTCAACGGATTAAATAGAACAAAAAATCAAGGTTATATCTATTAAATACTCGTGTATTTAGGGAACAAAGAGAAACCAAATATTTCAAGCGCCACTACATAAAGCATGGTCTGTACTCTGTACGATGATGGAGATAGAAAGAAAAAGTGAAGCACAATTTTTAAGCAATCCACAGGAATGCATCTACATCAGTACAAATTCAAGTGAAATTTGAGAGAGACATACAACAGTCTTATGTTGGAATATAATTTCAATATCATGCAGCAGTATAAGGATTCTATTAGGGCGGATCTAGGATTTTAATTTTATAGGTTCAACATTTAAAGTTTTTAGCATTGAACCATTATATCTTAAACGGAAAAGGGTTCAAAATGCCCCTAAACTATTGAAAAAGGTTTAAAAATACCCTTCATCCACCTATTGGGCTAAAAATACCCCTCCATCCACTTTTTTGGTTCACTTATGCCCTTTGACCGTTAGGTCAATGCTAAATTAAAAATAATTATTATTCTTTTTCTAAAATTTTAAAAAATATTTTACAAAATATTTTCGTTTTTTTAAACTATTGCACCAGTAGTCCACTAATTTAGTAAAGTCTTCTTCTTCTTCTTTTTTCAGTTTTTACAAAATATATTTTTTTTTTCATTTTTTCAGTTCTTTTAAAGCATTTCTTTGTAAAAACAGAAAAAAAAAATTTATTAAAATATTTTCGTTTTTAAAAACTAGAAAAATACTTTCAACAAAATATTTTTGTTTTTGAAAAATATTCTTTTTTCAGTTTTTTTAAAAAACAAAAATAATTTATTCTTTAAAAAACTGAAAAACGAAAATAAAACTAAATACTTTACATATAAATTTATCTTTCGCGTCAAAAGTACTAGGTTCAACTTGTGTATGCTGCATCTGACCCTTATTAGCTAATCTTAAATTTCCTCAGCATGCATAGATTGCACAAAATAGAACAGTATCACAACAGGTAAGCATAAATACCAAACCAATAGCTGTAGAAAAAGTCACGCTTAACAACTATCAACTAAAAAGAAACAATACTGCACTTGCAGCATATAGGAACTTGATGATTTTTGGCATCTAGATACAATAAGAAAATAAAATCAACATCATTCACCGTGATTATTTGCCTAAAACATGACAGAGTGAATGTTACAGACTGTACACCTATTACAACTTTCAAAGCCCTTGTTATAGAACACCTGCACATAGCTGATTTTTTTCTGAAAACGAAAAATATTAAACTTTTCAGTTCTTGAGATATCACAAGGCTAATCTTGTTGCTAGATACTTTTCTTAGAACATTAGCTGACTTCGATGCAATCTAAACTTCGAGCTTGGTAGCATGTACTAACGTGGAACATATATTCGGTGACTATTCTATAAACAGAAGAAATAAAATATGGGTGTCCTATATTGTAACCCGCTTGGGAACAAAATAGACCTTTTAATGTAATTAAGGTATACCATTTCATTTCTTCACCATAATTTCTTCCACTCTATCATCATATCATAAAAGATCATTCACATAAGAAATCACAATATGGCACAACAAAACAAAGGCAACTTATTGTTTAGACAAATGAATAGGATGTCATAATTACGGACAAACCAGAATTTCCATTTCTAAGGAGAGGGTTTTAAGTTATGACGACCTAACTTGTCTGTCATTCACAATGATCTAAAGCAAGAAAGGTTTTTTTCATTAACCACCACAATTTTCCATGTTCACATTCATGGGTAATAAGTATGGGAAAGTTAACCTTAGATATGCCTTCTGAGATATAGACATATAGTATATGATTGCATGTTAAGCCACCAAAACTGGACATCCCCCTGAATTATCGGCAAAAAATTCCCCTTGTGTCCTTGAGTTTAAAAGCTGGACGTACAGTCCTCTTATTCTTCTTCAGCACTCTCTTTCCACCTCTTAAGCCTGACGCTTGTGATCTCCATTTACTCTAACTGAGGGCTTGCGTTTTTTCTCCGTCAAAATCGAGAAGGTAGAGTTCGAGATTACCGAGGACAGTTAGAGTACCTATGGAAGTACCTCTAAGATCATAATCGCAGCCACACTACAACAATAAGAGAGTAGTTTAGAGTTCTAAGGCATTTAAAAAAAAGAAGAAAAAATTGGGGTCAATTATATAGAATGTTATCGCCTTATAATCTAATTGCGTAAAATCATCAAACTAATTTTTCTAACTAAGAAAACATCAACATCCAATACTCCACCAATTTTCAACATCATAAATCCTATAGATAAAACTCAATTTTCTTTATAAAGCAAACACAGATGGGAAGTAGTTGATCAATTTACCAGCTATCATACTTTTTTTGATAAGGAGCTTATTAACTTAATAAACCCCTTACCACTCAGCCTTCTCAGGTTCCATACGAACTACTCCGGCAAAGCCCTCAAGTGCTACCTCCTGCTCTGTTTCAACCAAGCATATGAATGACATAATAACGAATCATCCAAGATAAGTAGCTCAAGATGCATAAATATTGCACAAAGCAATCTCAACGTCATTACATGTGATATATCATGGCGTATTTTTATTTTTCGACCAAGGAGTAATTTTCAGGGACTCGGGAAGCCTCTATTTTTCAACCAAGGAGTAACTTGCGTAACAACAAATCTAACTTACCTGTAGTTTACCAATAGTAAATTCCAGAGAAGTGAAAACTTTATGTCACACTATTTGTGTTGCTAATTGATGGTAAGTAGAGCTGCCATTACTTAGCTATGTTGTTAGTTTCTTCAAACGTATAAAGTATTGCTTGGCTTTTTCTTCATTTTGCCTCCCTGTTGTACATATTATCATCTCTTTTAACAGTAGCTTCCAAAATCATAACCACAACAAAGTATGTAATTACTCCAATACATAGCCAAAGCTGCAGCCAAAATACAACAATCACGTTTGGATTATTTCTTTTAGGAGTTCTTTCTCTTTTCCTTTGCATTAAAGAAAATGAACTTTGAAAGATACCTGTATCATGCATCTTCTATGCATTCTCTAACAGCTCCTTAAATTTTTCATCTCATTCACAAGAATTCGAGGACAAAAAGGTTACACCTCCATTAACTATGGTTTCATTCACAGCAGATTAGAGGGCTTCTCATATATAAAGGAAATTATCATAAAGATTTTCTCAGATCGACACAAAATTTGAAACTTTAAAATTGAAATAAAAATGCATTCTAATTCTTTCTATCCCAGAACCTAAAAGAAACAGCAAAATAAATGCTAAATAGAGATTATGAAGCATTAATTTTTTTCTTTTTAAATATTCTAATAATCAGCTCCAAACAACTCCTTGGCAAAGCTCCAGCCAAAAAAAAAAAGCTGAAAATAATGGATAGAATCCTAATACAAACGATACTTCAAATTAATATGTGGGTGTTGATAAATAATTTTCTGGCTTTTACACTTCCACTCAGTGAAATGCAAACTGCAAATTGAGTGGTATCACTATCACCTGCTCTCGTTACTCCAAGTGCTTTTCTAATGGCAGATATCATTAAGAATAAAATTGTGTGACTGACTACACTCTAAGTCCCTATAGCGAAAACAAGAATAAATCTAAATCCTTCAATTGGATAATGACCTCGTGGACTGTAGCCGTTGCCAGTCCTAAAAAACTGAACATATTTTTTTAAATTGTAATTATAATCATCAAACATGAAAAATAGCATAAAAGATTTAAGAAAAGAATTAAAGATGCAGCCTAAAAAAGTTCCTAATTTCAATTCCAAACCTAATAAGGAAGAGAGTATATCCAGGGAGGTAAGGGACATAGACTTAAATGTTAGATTCATCGGAGAGGGAAAGCTTCAGGCTGAAGAAGAGCGAAACGACGGAGAGCCTTCGTCGTGAATGTGGGGGGTCCACTGTCGTGCCGCCTTTTCATGTCTCATGTTGCCCTTGTTTTGCTGTTATTTATGCCAAAGTCGGGAAATATTTAAGCCATGAAACTATCAGAAGGGGTATAATAGACATTCGAAAATCATGGTAGAAGGATCACACATGAAATTACCAAAGTACCCCTCCGAGGACGACGAAGAGCTGCTGAACTCCCGCTTCTAAATATGTAGAAAATAAGGGCTTTGAACATATAATATAGTAACTGTAAATCTACATATATGGCTTGAGTAATACTGTAGTTTAAATTTATCGATGTAACACATTAAATGAGAATGACACGGGCAAAATAGAAAGTCTTTATTCAAAGTTGGGGAAATGTTTAATTTTAAAGCAAAGTTGAAGGGGAAAAATAATTTTTTAGAAGAATGGTCCTTAGCACGAATACACATCCCTTTTAGTTAACTAGATAAACAACAAACATTAAGAATGATTACATCTCTAAGTGCAATTACATATTTGAGATGATGCTCTATATTCCATGTCAGAATTGGAGAAATTAAAAAAAAAACATTTCGTATATTATTAAGCTTAAGGCTTACAACAGTCTGTTTTAGGAGGCAAACCCATGCAACGAATTTGCTTTCTTAAGAAAATCAAAGTCGTTGTTTCTTCTACCAATGTTACAAATGTATAGTTTTACAGACGCGAATTTAGGATTTGAACATCATGAATGGCAACGGAACTTACTAACCACTTGAGTTGGGTGTATATGAAATTTAGTATTTGTATATATTTAGTAGATTTCTCAACACACGTACGAAATGTTATACTGTCTTCAAAGAAGCTGAAAAAATTTACTTGTCACACAAATATCTTCTAAAACTTCAAAAGAAACCAAAAACAAATAAACACAACACAAGAATATAAGTTCCCACCATCAGCCAAATTCAGCTTCACCATAAGTTTACCAGTCTAATATATCAGCAATCTATACCGCACACAGCTGACTAACGATCAGCTTGGGCACGTTTATGCATCCACTCATAGCTGAAGTATCAGTGTCTCGATAGCCTCCTAACCCTGCAATATTAGCTCATGTAAGTCCCCTACTATATCAAAAATGAAGCAGCCAGACACTTATTAAACCTTACCGAGGAGAACGAGACCGGGAAATGGAACGAGAAAGCGAGTGTGAACTAGAGTAAGAGCGCGACGGTGAATGTGAGCGTGAGTGAGAGCGAGTCCGCGACCGTGAGCGGTATCTACGAGAACTCCTTTCTCGGATAGGACTCCGGCTAAGTCGGTGCCTTCACCCATAGTACATAATTCAGACATGAACAGTGAAAGATAATAATTTGCGGAGCAAAATCGTGAGAAAGTTAACCAAGTTAACCAATTTGCAGAGCAATATTGTGGCATTGACAGTTAACATGAGCTAAAAGAACATCTAACACTTGCCAAATTCATCCACGCCATTTTATAATTTCTACCACTGACGCCCAAGCGTCCAAGGTTGAATAAATTCTCTAAAATTTCTTCAATGAATCACATCTTTTTTATTCTTATTGTAACTTTCTTTTGACAAGTTATGCTCTTTTTTCTGTTTAACAAAAACAAACTCTTTTCTCCCACTTCCTTGACAATTCCTCTCTTTTCCAGTTTACATAACATAATAGTTTTTGGGGAAAGATACTAAGAATTATTTTCTAACATTTTAAATACTTCTAATTATAAAAACTTCATTCACTTTTATGTAGTTTTTAACTAAGAAAATTTTGTTCCAAACAAATAAGGATCTGACAGCCATTTCACACTAAGGGGTCATTTGGTAGGATGCATTAGATAAAATAATGCATGCATTAGCTTTGTGTATTAATAATACCTTGTTTGGTAGATATTTTGAACCTATGCATTAATTATGCAAGCATTAGTTATACATTCTATTTGGTATTATCCTATGCATAACTAATGCATAGAAACCATGGTATTAGCAATGCAATGATTTTTAATGCATGCATTAGCTTAGTTAAAGACAAAATTGTCCTTCAAAATTTATGCTTGATTAAAATGTGCTAGTTATTATATTAATGCAAGTTTAAAATAATCCAAATAGTGAGAAATAAAATTATATCTCTAGTAAATAAATAAATACTTAGCATATTTCTTTTTTTATAAATAAATATTTAGTTCTATATTACAATATAGGTAGACAAATCAAATAATTTTCTTTTAAACTTTTTCATATAAAAACATTTCTCAACATATGTTTCTTTTAAAAAGTTAGAGTGATGGAATGGTTTTGAGGATATTTTCGTAAACAAGCAATTCTTTTAGAAATTGCGCAATGCTTTTATACATCAAACCAAACAATGGATAAGAAATATGTCAGCATAACTAATACCAGCATAACTAATGCAAGCATAACTAATACCAGTATTACTAATACACCATATTCAGCATTATTCTTATGCACCCTACCAAACGACCCCTAAAGCTAGATATTTTGATCCTTGTACTCTGAACCAACAATTCCTTTTACGATTAAGAAAGTATCAAATATGTATATCTCAATTGGATTGCAAGAAATTCATGAAAATGCTGAATATTACAAGTTCTTCTGGAGATCTCCAAAAAATAAAACAAGTGACTGATTAGATAGTTAGATCTCCCTCTTAACTATAGGAATTCCTAATATTCAGCAGTCTAATAGGACCAAGTTTCTCTACTTTTAATTTTCTTTTGCCTTTGTTATGAGCTTTAATGTGAAATCTATGTCAGACAACAGCAAATGCATTTTTAAAAAACATACAAGCACCCAAGGGTGTGGCCTATTGGTCAATGAAGTGGGTTTAGAACCATGAGGTCTTAGATTCAATTCCCAATGGAGAAAAAACGCTAGGTAATTTCTTCTCATCTGTCCAAGCCTTAGTGGAAAGAGTTATCTGGTATCTGTTGCTGGAGGTAGCAAGTATCCCGTGGAATTAGTCGAGGTGCGCACAAGTTGGCCCGGACACCACGGTAATCGGGGGAAAGAACACAAACAAACAGATTCAAGCAAGCAAATTCCAACTCCCTTTTCCTCGAAAAGAAAAAAAAATGAATCCCACTTCCTTGACTTCACAAAATCAAGGACCAGTTTTTCAATTGCATTACTCCTAGTCAAATTAGTGAGGTCCATTTAAAGTTAAATGTACCCAAAAGACAGAAAAACTCAACCCCCATTTCACAAATCCATCAAGAACAAACTTGAGGAGGTATTTGTTTTGAATTTCGTCATTAGTTGAGAAGGTTAGGGCTATTGAATCTCTGATATTGAAGGAAAAAGAGCAGCCTTGGGCTCGTACTCTTTGAATTTTCAGGAATTAAGGCAACAATAGACATATTTTGAATAAGGTTTCACCTAAAGCCATAATGATGAGGGATGGAGACGAGGGCCGAAGAGAGCTGGGTATACATACTTGCTGAAAACACAAATAAGAGGACCAATAACTGAAAGAAGCTTTGCTTTGACCATTAATTTACCTCGTTTTAACCCGCATTACCAATTACTTGAAAGGTCTGGGCACAACCTATTTTGATTCATCTAGTCTTAGACACTTCCCCAAACCACTGACTTGGTAGACATGCGGGTTTCGAAATCACACAAGTTTGCTATGTGAATAGGCGAACTAACTTTGTAGACAGGAATTATGGCCTCTAGCTCCACCAGCATGCATCTCATAGACAGGCATCGCTCAGTTAATCACTAAATTCACAAATACATTTAAATAAAGAACCAACTACATAAAGTAAAAAAGGTAAAGGAACTTTACGGAACACCAGATCATAAACTTAGGCAAGACAATACTCACTTTTGACAAATTCAACTATCTATGCATCAAGTACACTACAACAAGTAGGATCAGTATTAGTACCTTCGAGGGGAACGGCTGTAACTTCTACTACGGCTTCGGCGACGATACCGACTTACTCGGCTTGTTTCTGCAAGCTTTTCAAGCCTCTGTTTCTCTTGTTCTCTTTTCTTGGCCATCTCAACAGCTGTATCTTTCTTGACTGCAAAAGACATCATTTAGGCAAAATGTACAACGCATTGCATGCAACAATATGACCCACATAATCATACAAAAAGAAGAGTTTCCATAAAAACAAATTAACAGAGATGAGATCCTCATTCTTGTTATATCGCAGAATGCAGCACATTATAGAAGACAAATGGTTTACTCCGGAGATGCACATGAAGTAATGTATACTTTGTTTGTTCAATTGTTTGCTCATTATCCGCTTAAGTCGCTCCTGAGGTGTTTCCTTCTTTTCACCCTGCTGTTTAGAGAGGCTTGAACTGCTAGTTGTCTTGTTTAACTTTGATAATGCTGAGGATGCACTGCAAAGACCCAAAGAAGAGGAAAAAATAATAACTAGCTTTTTGTTTGTTCAATTGTTTGCTCATTATCCGCTTAAGTCGCTCCTGAGGTGTTTCCTTCTTTTCACCCTGCTGTTTAGAGAGGCTTGAACTGCTAGTTGTCTTGTTTAACTTTGATAATGCTGAGGATGCACTGCAAAGACCCAAAGAAGAGGAAAAAATAATAACTAGCTTTTTGTTTTTTAAGGAGAGAACAAATTGAGAATTTGATATTGCGCATCAACAAAGAGCACAAAAACATGTAGGGTCAGGAAGGACAAGCAGACAAATGAACAGAAAAACGTAAGGGTGTAGGAGACAGACCTTGCTGGTGTTTTCAACATTTGTGCACTCTTATCCTTATCAAGAGATACCCCAGATGCAGGATCAACATGAAGGGCCTCAAGAATACGACCAGCTGATGGCCTGCAGAAGAAGTGAGATATTAAACAAGAAATGTTTTACGTTAACAAGGAAAACTGGACAGCGTCAAGTAAGTTCAATTCAGGGAAAATGAGCTTCAGATCGGAAGCTTGCTCCCTCTTCCCCTTCACAGTTATCTCACAGGTGTAAATGTGATATATTCAAAACCACATTATGTTCTTCAGCTAACAAATGGATGATAAGCTGCAGCAGAGAAAAGACTGTCCAATCTAGCTTTGCAAGAATTAAAGGTCAAGTGCTCCGACCGGTTTAATGGATCAGTTCGAGACGGAGGAGACGGTGGTGGAGAATATCCTTCAAATTTAGGCTCATTCTCATCGTCTGCGCCACCAAATTCAGTGATATACTCTATTTTCGGAGCTCTCTCCTTGCCTTGGTAAATATCATCAGATTTTCCTCCACGTTCATAGCGTCTTGAATGAGGAGGCGAGTATGAGAGAGACCTTGACCTGGACCTGTGCAGATGGAATAAAAAAAAAAAGATTAAACCAACATTACACAGACTACTATCAATTTGAGAATGTATAATAAAATAACAAAGATAACAAACCTTCTGGAACGTGAATAAGCTTCGTATGTTGGACTCCGTCGAGACTCGCTACATAAAGGAGAGGAGAAAAGAGAGCGAGTGAGAACAATCCGTACAACTGGGATTTTAATCTGCATTTTAGGTTTTAAGTATACAAAAATGCAATAGATTGAACTAAAGTACCGATAGGGATCATGATGGAGAACTCTGCTCCCGGTAATGCGGGCTGCTTCTCTTTCCCTCTCCCTTTCTAATTGAGAAGCTTTCCGTCTTTCTTTGCGACTCAGCTTCCTCTGCAAAGGCATGATTAGTATGACAGTACATATACAATTTAGCAACAGTTAAAGTCCCATATTGTAGCAGACTTACTATTGCAGGATCTCCCTTGATTACTTCTCTTTGCCTCCTTTCTTCCTCCTTAGCCTTTTTGTCCATGTAGACAAGCCATCCATACCTTTTCACTCCATAATCTTTGGCAATTGACTCCATCACTTCGTCGTTGCTATCATCACTGTTAAAATCTTCCTCCTCATCATCATCCTCATCATCATCACCATCTTCTTCACCATCAGAAAAGTGAGGATTGTCTTTACCCTCTCCGTCATATGAGAAAGCCACTTGGGAATACGACCCCTTGCTCGCCGAAGGCAGAGAATTTTGAGGTCTGCAATACCGAGAATATTAGAAGGTAAAAACTGCCTTGCAGTTAGAGTAATTAATGTTAACACCCCATTTGAAAAGTGTAGTATCACAGAACACCAAGTAAACCCACAAACAAAACAAGTTTTCATTAATTGAAACACTCACTTGCAGCTGAAGCAAATCAAGACACTAAAGATTAATTAGAACAATATCTCTAGAGTTAACATCAGTAAGCATCAAAATGTAAATACCCATCTACAGAAGTATATTTTTGGCTTTCACATCACAAATCTGATAAAAGGTGAAAAGAATAATATAGTTAACAGTTGTGAGAAAAAAAATCACAAATTACGATAAACAAAAAAATACACAAAAGTGATGAATATAACACATTTAGGTGGTAGAAAATAAAAACCACACAAATGTTCTCTCTACTTATGAGTTATGACATAGAGTGATTTCTTTACTAGGAATATTAATAATGGACAAAGCAAGAGGAGTCAATTCTTCAATCTTTTTGATAAGCTAAATCAAAAAAAGGGCAGCCCGGTGCAGGAAGCATCCCGCAGGGTCCGGGAAGGGCCGCACCCCAAGGGTATGAAGTAGGCAGCCTACCCTGATCCAAGCATCAATGGCTGATTCTACAGCTCGAACTAGTGACCTATAGGTCACACGAAGACAACTTTACTGTTGCTCCAAGGCTCCGCTTCTTTTTGATAAGCTAAATATGACCTCATATACAAGCACAAAAGAACCTCATGGGTGAACCGAAACAAGACACAAGAGGCTACTTTTAAATTTTACAAAATCATTATCAACCCCTTCAAATGCTCTCCTATTTCTCTCTTTCCATATTACCCACATGAAGGCTAATGGAGCAACATCCCATGCCCTCGGTGTTCTCTTCCACCTTCTAACGGCCTACCTATGCAACAGTTCCTTCAAAGAGTGCTTTATTATTTTACCAGTAAAGAGTGATTATCAACTAATTACATATTACTAGTTACTACATCGTCGACCAAAATTTTAAGCAAGTAAAAAGTCAACAACATTCAGAACACTTCACAAAATCTGTAATGTAATGATCAACAAGGCGTGTAAATTTGCAACAAATACTTGAAACCAAACACAATTCACTTTGGGACAATATCACAAAGAATATTTTTCATATAAGAGATCTACTTATATTTTCTTACTCCTCTTTGTTTTTAATCTTTCTCGGAGCAAGGACAGTGGATAAATGGGCAACTAAAAGAAAAGACCCAAAGAGTTTAGTAAGATAGAAAATTGGAACCTGTCAGAGCCAAGGAGAGCAGTGGTCTTAGCCTCCATTTCCTGATTAACATGTTGCAGACCCTCTTCGTCCTTAACTGTAAAAGCATAGAGTTAACTCAGGCGATGCAATGGTCTCCTCAAAAAATATACACAATTACTTCGAAATACCTAATAAGAAAGAAATATCCTATAATGAATAGTATATGAAAGGATAGTCAAAAAACAAAAAAGTACCGACATCCTCTACGCCGATGCTTAATTAAATCCCGATAACGCTGAAAACTAACAAACTCTTCTAGTTCCTCCTCTTCCTCTGTTCTTTCTGGGGCCCGACGATGCCGGGAACTAGAATCTCGTATAAAATCAAGAAGAGCACGACCATCAAATCTGTAAGATGATAGTCAAAACGTCAACTATATGACTAGGCAAATTTCCTACCACATTCAGTATCCCATCATCCTAAGAGTTGTGAAACACTATTTAAAAAGTGACCTGTCAATCAGAATGTCATGTTTCCCGTTCCAAGGTATCCTGATACATAAACAAAGAAATCAGCTCATGTCTATAAGCACTTAAATAAACATGAAACCCTACAAGCATGCAAAGGCTTCTAAGACTATTTGAGGCCAAAAAGAGAATAATAATCAATCACCACGTAAATATTGACTAATTTCAAACTTTCTGATGGCTTTGGATCAGTAAATACTAAATACCAAACATTAGAGTTCATACTAAAATACCTCAGCACAACAACAATACTTTTCAGATGATTTATTCCATAGGTAGACAAAGGAGACCCATAGAAATACAGATATCAAAGGATGTGAGCTTCAAAATAAGATGGTGGTAGCATGAGTCACCTACTTATATTAGACTATTACTTTTTCAACAGGCCTGTACATTTCAGTTCATGGCAACTATGAAACTAAAATGGTAGCTCCAATAAAGCATTACACGTGCACCAAAAGTAAGAAATGCAGTGTGGAATCTAAAAATAATGTATTCACAAATATACTAAATGAATCCTTAAAATATTCAAAATGTAGTTTAGAACCAATATGATAAACAACAAACCAGTACAACGTCGTAACCATGCCAGTACCATACAAATTTCAAATAGCTAGCAGGAAGCACCACGGGGGACGTGACATGGTACCCAATAAGTGAGGAGCAATGTTCAATTTAAGATAGCTCAAATTGGCCAAAAAGTAGTCTCTTTTCCATACATTAATAGGATAACCAATACCTACCGTCTTTTCTACTCCTTGCATTCCAATTTGTAAGACACTTTCCATTCTAAACCATTCGTATTTTACAAACAAATTTCACTATCCACTAATAAGCTAAATCAACACCTTAACATATAGATAAATTAGAGGGATAGAGAAATCATACAGGCCCTGCTGATCCTCGGTGGCTTGATAAAGGGCGTCATCACGGTAAATACGACAGCGAGAGCCGATGGCTTGAATGGACTGCTGAGGGTCGCCACGGCGTTTAGCGAGAAAGATGGCACGTCTCTGAGCTCTCTTACGCGCTGCGTCCATCATATCATGCACTTTCTTCTCCGATCTCCTTGCTTCGTGCCACATCTTTATTCTTCTTCGTCACAATTTGCAGTCGGAATTGGAAACCCTAACGCCCCTTCCCTGACTTTGTTTTCCCTGCGACTTGGCAACGCTATCATATCATTTTTAGGAACCAGTAACCCGAACTTAATATGGACCAATCATGTGACGGTCACGTGCCCCTCTTCTTTTCTTTTTTGGACAGGAATTTAATGAACTTTGTTTTAAAGAATTGAAGTTTTTCAATTAACCTAACCACTTTGGCTTTATACATGCTTGACTTATTTATATTCTGCAAAATTTACATCCAAAATGTTCAAAAATCTAGAGACCTAAAGAAGTTCCTCTCTATGTAAATACAATTACTAATTAGCATAAACATTAGGAAATTACGTAATCATTTTTTATACTATATTCTTTATTATCATATATGGGATATTTGAAACATCTTATAGTTATTAAAATAATGTGTACAGAATATCCTTTCATTAATCTTTACTATTAAAAATCATCTTTGCCGAGTATGAGGGAGTATAAGAACTAATAAGTGCGGCTATGTATCGAAGTTAACGTCCTTTTTATTGATGTTGACGAGAAAATATTGCTATTACTTTGAGATATACCAGAGTTATTTTACGAAGAACTTAATACAATCAATACGAATGTAATGAGTTACAGAAAATCGATTTTTATTTAACAAATAATACGACTTGAGTTCACATCCATGACATTATTCGTGCTAGTTTATAGTAGTAGAATGTAATTTTTGTTCATTTTAGTACTCATATACATGTGTAAGTTAGTTTTTATATATGGCGGTTAAATTGAAAATGCACACCCAATAATTTACATTCTTGAATCCTTCATTAAGTTGCCAGCAAATTAAAGTCATGCATTATGTTTCCAATTTGCTCCGCCTCCCCGTCAGTCGCGTCGGGTTAACTTAAAGTAAAGGTTGATCTATGGTTGAGTTAAAAGATTGATTAGTAGCTGAAGACTGAAGCTACCTCTTTTAACTATCAATTCAGTTTTTCACATTTGAAAGCTCTTGCTCTCAATAGAAAAAAATGTACAACCGATATAAGTTCAGTTGATTAACTTCATATAAAATGACAATAAATCTCGAGTAATTTCTTTAGCCAGCGTGTGTAATCTGCTTAGTAATGATTAATTAAAAAATGTTGTACTCCATAAAATGTTACATTTGCACTAATCTTTAAGTAAACTCTTAAGTAACGACTTTAAGACTGCAAAATATTAACGATTCAAACTATTTAACAATTAATAAGCGGTTGATAGATCATACTATATTATAAGTATGAAGACTTTTACATGAAGTTATTTTACTAAAATATCCTTCAAAAGCTAAACGACCATTCCACCCTTCATTATAACAATATTCCTTAATATTGTTGAATAAAAATATATATTATAAGAAATAACAATGATTAACTTGAGCATATTTATTATACGTACAAACTTTAGATTTTTACTTTTAATGATAATAATATACTACGTTATCTCTCATTCTAATTTATTACCTGTGTGCAAGTTTATCAAGTTGAGTCATTATTCAATTACTATGATTCATAATTATTAGCAAGTCTTTTTCACTGCTCAATATGAATATGCAAATAAAATGCATAATGTATCTGCCATCTAACTGATTAGTGAAGGTAATTAATTATCCACAATTGGCTTTCTACTTCACCATTTAACTTCTTTGTTACACGTTTATATTTACAATTATTATAGCTCTTTTCTAGATTGGTAGATCATTTCACGTTCTTGTTATCTTCTTTCATAGATATTGACTCATTTTATGGAGATCAGCAACCAATTTTACATGAAATAATTTTGATTTAAGTTTTAAAAAGTTTACTGCGTGCTACTCAATGTCTCAACGGAGCATCTCATGGTTATTGGTCAGAGTGAGAAAAACTACTTTGGTGGAAGTAGCATATATTAAGACATTTCTACAGAGATCCAGTTGAATAAAGTACGTGTCAACTGGTATCCTCTTTTTGAGATCTTCGACATCTATTTATAAAATATTTTAAGAATAGTATTCATTAGGAAATTTCTATCTCGATATATTGACGGCCTTATGAACTAAGTAGAATATGCTATTTAAACTTTCTTGTATGATGCTATAAAGTTGGAATATATTACTACCCATAAAAAGTTGGATAATTTTGGGAAGCAATTTTCTTTTCATGTATTGAGTTAGCTAAATAGGATTAAAGTTCATCATTTTCAAGAACTTATAATTTTTTATTTATTTTATAATTTAAATATATTGTCAAATTTAGGTCATCTTTAAAATTTTATTCTCATTGACATGGAATACACGTACAACATGCGTGTCCAAATTCTAGTTAAAAAAAATATGCATGCAGTTAGTGAGCTAAGATCGGAATATTTTAGATTCAGCCCTTCAATATTAAGTGGAAACACATTGTTTACCCTAAAAACGTATAACTATTGAATTTATAATGTGGTTTTACGGACACATGATATAACTTGACACAAAATAATAAGATACATAAAATGATATTGAAATTAACTGAAAATAGAAATTAAAGCAAACCCAAAGAGATGTATAGCTTTGGCCCTCGAGCTTAGATCGCCCTCGAACGGATATTTCACTGGAAAGTATGAACAAAACAATAGAGTATTGAGAGCTTAAGAAGATGATATATTGCTTTATGTAATGTGAATATGATGTCTTTTACAAATAATCAGACCCCCTTTATATAGTAGGGGAATCCTACTCTTGGTATAATTCTAAATATAGTAAGAAATCCCATGATTGGCTAATTAATCGGCCTCTTCTTAATACGTGCCGAGATTTTTGCCATGATCCTCGCCCGATTGCGGATATTTTAATTTTCCGTTATTTGGCTCGGTAAGCTTCCCTCGATCTTGCTCGATCTCTATCCTGCCTGGCTCCGATCTTAGCCGACCTCGATTGGTTTGCAATCTAACTTTACACCGCACTCCGATATAACATAGGGTCGAACCTTGGCCTGCCTCATTTAAGGACAAGCCTGATTTTGACCGTATACAAATAGTCCCCTCTTTTATCGGAGAGAAGGCAATAAGAAACGATCTGATCTTTTCCAATCCCATCTCGATGGGTCATGACATAAGCGACGAACCCGACCATGACGTCAGCGACAAGTGAATACTGAAATGTCATGTCGGTTCGGATATCGAGGCATTAAATGTCTGTCGGTTGTTGTCGGCCACTACTGGTTCTGAATCGTCATCTTCAACCTATAAATGTATCTTTCTTCTTTTGCCCAAACTTTACTTTCAAATCTTCGTTGCTCTAATCTTCAAAATCCTCTGCCTCCCTAAAAGCTTTGAACTTTCAGATCTTTGGTGTTTCTTCACCTCTTTCATCACAAAATATCAAGCGTTTCTTCTCAGTTTCCATTATTCTTCACTCGTAAAAGTAAAATGGCTAAGACTTCAAAAACTATTCTGCAAAAGGAAGCTGCTTCCTCGTCCCGGCTGGCCGGCGAGCAAACAACAGCGGAGCCACGCCGTGAAGAGTTCTTTCCCGGATGGTGCGTCATCAACTCCGACTTCAAGGTTGAAAAGACCCCCGGTTCCGGGTCGATGTGAGCTAATGTCGAGGTATATATGCATGATCACCGATGATCTCCTCGACCAAGTTAAAGAGGACTGCAACTGGGTCGACAAGCACGTGGTGGTGCCCTCGCCTAAGGAATCAACCACGACCCATGTGGAAGGGTTTCTAAGTGTTTATACTTATCTTGTCACATTGGGTCCTTTGGATCCGGTTGTTATAGACTTCTGCAAAAAGTACGAAGTGACCTTCGGTCAGATTCACCCCTCTTTCTGAAGGATAGTGATATTGTTGCGCTTCTTCATGAGCCAATTCGATGGGCTTCCCTTCACCCTCGACCACCTCATACACCTATACATGCCCCGACTCTATCAGGGAGGACTAATAAAGCTTCAACGTCGGGCCACCATGGAACCTTTCTCGAGCATAGATAAGTACAAAGACTGGGGCTGGATGGGCCGATTTTTCCGAGTGAAGACCTCGGACCTGATCCCAGCCGAGAGTATGTCATTTCCTGAGAAATGGAATATGAAATGTAAGTATGATTTCGTCCTTAATTTCTGTCTATTGTCTTCGTTTTTTCACCCTTTCTTATCAGTATTTTACTTGATGCAGCCATTGCCTGGATGTCGGGCGAGGTTCCCCAACTCGAGAACTGGGTTAGGAGCCTAATATTAAAGTTGACACATGATGTGTGTGCATGGCATGATTTGGCGAAGGGTCGATGGGAGGCTCGTAACCATGGTAAATTTTCCTCTATGACTCAACAATTTTGACCATTGTTCGAATTTTTTCTCGATCTTACTCATCTTTCTTTTGCAGGTCTCGAGAAGGATGTGGAAATGAGGCTCTCATCTGGTGATGAAGAAATCCTTCCCCAACCATTCGCTCTGAAGCAAAACAAAGAGAGAAAGAAGAGAAGGGCCCCGAGTTCCACGAAGTTGGATGAAAAGAAGCCCAAAAAGAGGCAGGCCCGTAAACCCAAGGGGATCATCATCCCTTTAACTTTGGAGTCAGTTTAACGGCTAAGGGATGAGGTCTAAGAAGATGAAGAAGAAGAAGAAGACTCTGGGCTGGTGACCTGTGTGCGAGCAGGCACCGAGGTTCGAGGAACTACTGAGCCGGTAGGAGCTAAAATTGCTCTGCCTCGACTTGATGAGGTTGAGGGGGAAGCCTCGGCCGAAGTCCCTAAGCCAAAAAGAGCTAAAGATTTTTCACCTCGAGGTGAGAAGGGTATCGAGGAGGCAATCGATGTTGGGGCAGAAACCATGTTCGAGGCCCCTCGAGATGAAGGCGGCACCCCAAAAGATTTACTTGGGGCAATAGAGATTGGGGATTCCCCCTCCTTTCCTTCGTTCTCTGATTCGATGATCAAGGACGCTCAGGCGATGGAGACTTGCCACGGTGAAGGGGTCCGTGGAGTAGAAGACCCTTTCTGTGGCTATTTTGTTAGACTGGAAGTCGTCACCGATCTGGGTGACTTGGAGGTACCGAGGAAGTGCCCAAGTGAGGCTTCCTCGGGCTTTAAATTGACCGATCAGTTCTCGGCCTCTAACGTCGATCCCGGGCATAAGCGGCTAATAATCATCTCGGTCCCGGAGGATGCTCGAGTTCTTTCTGCCTCGTAGGGGTGGCTAGCTATCTCCGATTCTTGGACATTGAAGAAGACCAAGCCAAGATGGATGAGATGGAAACACTTTGTCTTTTCAACAAAGCTCAACAAGCTCTAAACCGGGTAATCCCAAATTTCCCTGTTGATGTCAAATTTTATACTCAAATTTTTCTCTTTTTTATATAACTCCTTTTTCTATGTTTATATGCTTTGGTGCTTCATCATGAGGCTTTCCTCCGAGCCCGAGGGGAGCTGAGCCGGCATGAGACCGAGATTCTATGGGTTACTGAGGAAAAGGATGCCTTCAAGCTTCTCTACAAGCAAAGAGAAGGGGAAGCTAAAGGCCTCCGTGCTAAGCTAGTAGAGGCTCAGAAGGAGCACGCCAAACTGGTCGAGCAGGTAAGAAGAAACTTTGAAGTTAGTGACGGCGATTCTGATGTGATAGCTAATAGTTCGAACCCGCAGGTCCAACAAAAGCTTGACATGATCAGGCAACTTCGTGAATAAGCTGATGCATTAAATTGAGGCCGAAGGATAGAAGAATAAAATGGATCGACTAGCCTCAGAAAAGAGATTGGTTGGGCCCAACTGGCCTCGGCTGAAAACCAGCTCCAAGGTATGAAAGAGGAAATCTTGGTGCAGGCCAAGAAAATCGAGGGGCTCCAGTCCTAGTTGGGTTTAGCAGTTTCTGCTTGGGAGAACCTGGTCGCAAAACTTGAAGCGGCCAAATTCGAAGTTAAGGCAGCCAAGGCTGATGCTGATGCAGTGGGTGGCCATTTACCGGGCTGATGCCGAAGCTACTCAAATTCGAGCAAAGGAGGTTGCCAAGGCTGCCCAGGTTCGAGCAGAGGGGTTGCCGAGCATGCCAAATGTCAATCTCGAAAGGAAACCCTCGAGGAAATCCATGCTCAGGGCTTTGATCTTACAACCAAGATCGAGAACGCTAAGGAGCTCGAAGTTGAAGCTAGAAAATTAGCTTTCCCCAATGATGATGACGAATCTAGAAGCTTGAGTGAATCCGAAAGTGGAGAAGACCCCGAGGGTAGAGATGTCTCTCCCGGAGACGACCAGGCCACTTAGGCTTTTAAATAGTTTTTGTATTTCTGTTGAGGCTGTTTCGGCCTTTGTAAATAACTTCCATCGGGCTGTGTTTCCCTTGTAAATTTTTTTTGATGAATATACAAGAAAAAATTCCCTTTTATGTCTTCTGAGTCTGTTGTTTTTTTATTTATACAAAGGTTCGGGTTCCTTAGCATAAAATTATGATATTGTATTCGAAGGTCCAAGGTTGAGATGGTAAGGACCGATAATAAGTACTGCTCTCGACCGTTTCTGATCGATAATCCCTAGGCGAATGTTCGAACTTGAATTAAGGTAGCCTTTAGGATTTATGGTTGAGTGAGGTCTTGCTCGAATTCGAAATAAGGTAGCCCTTAGGCTTTCTAGTCGAGCGAAAATGATCTCTCAAACTCGAAGTAAAAGTAGCCCTTAAGCCTTTGTACTTTGCTTTCTTTTGTTTTTGGCCGATCTGACCTTTGTAAAAAGATTGTTTATATATAAGGCTTTCCACCCTTTTCAGCTCTAAAAAATTTTCCTTTGTTTTATTGCTTGTATTCACAAAGGTTGGAAGGCCCTATCATAAAAGAATAAGGTTATGTTCGAGGGTTTGAACAAACCTTACCTTTATTGCCCTTCTAGATCAATACGTTATCGGGGTTCGGTGTTACCGAAGGATTTTTCCCAAAAACATCTTAAGTTTAAGATTCTTCCAAGGGTAGCCTTTAGAATCGGTTGTGAAAGAATTTTTTCTTTTTCGAAGGCCTATATTTGTCACGAATTTCAGACATCTCCGAACCGTGTTAAATCGGCCATAGCCTTTTAGTTCGATTGTCCAGGCTTCCTGAGTTATCCAGGCTTGCCTAAGATAACAGTCCCCGAGTGGGTATGGTCGTGCCTTTAAAATTCGAGGGTTGCCTAAGAGGTCTTATGCCCTCGATGTCCAATAGCTCGATCTGTTTGAGTTTATTTTATGGACAGCAGTCCCCAAGTGTGGGAGTGATTATCCGAACTCTGTTTAGAATCGGCCCTTGGGCTCGTTTCCATAATATATCGCTAGTATGGGGTTGTAAAGTGGAATTTTTCCAAGATATTAGATAGTTGCAAGGAAAGTACTGCTCTTTATTCTTGTAAAAAATGGGCACACATGCGTACATGTGTTATGTCAAGGCTTGAGCAATCTATGTGGGCACGGTTCATTTTGATAGTTTGGCCCTTACAATAAATCCTACCTATCGAGGACCTTTGATTTTGAAATCATTTCATTGCTAGAGCAATTCAATATCCGAGGGTAATCCCCCCCAGTATTCGAGGTTGATTGTAGAGAAATCTCGGATACTATAGACATAGTCTTTGATACCGATTCAGGATCGGCCTTAAATTCTAAGTTAGTATGATCCATTGTTGCCTTGTTAAAAACCTTGCCAAAAAACCCAATTGGGACAAAAACGGTTCAAGGGAAAAAGAGTGCAACGCGTGCTTTCAGTCCTAAAGGCTTCGTGTCGCTCCTTGTCGATTGCCTGCAAGTGTTTGTCAAGAAATAGAAAGAATTGAAATAGGGAAGTACCTCAATAGTATATCGTTTGAGATGAGTTACGTTCCAATTGTTCGGTAACTGTTTTCTGTCCATCGTTCCGAGCTTGTAGGATTCCTATGATCTCGAGAATCTAGTACAACCCTTCCCTGTTCGGACCCAATCTCCCTTTATTTGGATCTCGGGTATTTAACGTGACCTTTCTCAATACCAAGTCCCCGACATTCAAATATCGAAGATTGGCCCTTCGATTGTAATAACTTTCAATCTGTTGTTTCTGGGCAGCCAATCAGACAAAGGCAGCTTCATATAGTTCATCTAATAGCTCCAGAATCGTATTCATTGTCTCCATTCGATTCCTTCGTTGTATATCAGAATCTGATGCTCAGCTCCCCAACTTCGACCGGTATTAAGGCTTCGGCGACATAAACCAAAGAGAACGGGGTTGCCTCAGTACTGGACTTCAAAGTTGTGTGATACACCCAAAGGACTTCGGGCAGGATTTCTCTCCATTTTCCTGTTACACCCCTGTGTTTTCGTACGTGAAAGTATGCCATAAGTAAATTTATATAAACTAAAAAATGAGATGTTACATCCCACATTTCCGTACGTTAAAGTTTCGTCGTAAGTTAATCGACGTAAGTTCGGGAATGAGATTATTTTGGGATTATAAGTACTACACTATTTCAAACAAGTGATAAGTAAATTCGTGAAGGTGAGAGGGTAAGCGAATCGAAGAAGATGAGTTTCATCGAAGTTTGACATTTTGGGATAAAATACGGTCCAAGCTATAATACCCCGTATTTATGGACTAGTGTCATACAAGATACAACATGATCATGATAGTAAGATGTATAAAGTGTGTTAAAAGTGAGTAATATTATAAGTAATTTGAAATAATTCTCGATTATGTGGGTAATTGGATAATTATTGGTCAGTGGGAGATTAATAAGTTAATCAAGAGATTAGTGGATAATTAAATTTGGATAAGACTAAGGGCTCCCAACGTGGCAGCCCATGATGTTGGATAAAAAGACCAAGTAGTGACTCTTGGTTTAGGAAATTAGATGGCTTTTAAAGAGATTTTTGGATGGCTAAAGTAAGCCTTATCAAGTGGGGCCCGCACCACTATAAAAAGGGACCTTTCTAATTCATTCATTCATTTTAGGAAAGAGATCATACGGATATGTTATGGCAACATAAATAGCTTCAATAAAATTTCACACGAAGTTATACTGTGTAATAGCAACGAGATTTGCAATTCTAAGAGAGCACGGTACAATCTTCCTCAAGAACACCAAACAGATTTTTCCCTATTTCGATCTCGCCGTTAAGTGTTTCGTCGTGATTGGCGTGTGTTAGAGGGATTTTCAAGAGAACTGGATCAGGTATGTTAAGGTTATCCCTTCTTTCCTTATGGATCATATATTAAGGTTATCCCTTCTTTCCTTTTTCCATGATCCATATGATACAAATGAAACGAGCAAATGCACAACTTTCATAAATGACTCCATTCATAGAAGTTCTAGAAGTGCCTATGTTTTTTATTCTCCATGTGTCCTATTATTCTATCATCTATTCACGGGTCTCAGAAAATACGTAAATTGATAAAGGTTATTTCATGATATTGATAAAAGGCATAAATGTCTTATGACGTTCCGAGAGATTTTATTGACGTACTTCTTTTGCATTGCATTTATTTATACATGTACATTGACCCATGACTAGATGGTATTATATACGTGTATATATATGTATATGGGATATGGGAAAAAGTAACGACGTTATATACGCACCACCACCTGATCAGCTGGTATACGTTGATGATTTGCCCACAGTGGCCGAGATGTTATGATGGGATGCCCTCAGAGGCTTGATGGTATTGTGAACACATATACATATGCATGATATGACATTCATATGAATATGCATGACATTATAAATATTAATGATTCACAGAGTTATTGAGACTTACATGTTGAGTCTTTTACTCCATGTTTCTCTCATGTCTATTACTTACTGATTTTCATTCCTTACATACTCGGTACACTATTGGTACTGACATCCCTTTGCCCGGGGATGCTGCATTTCATGCCTGCAGGTCCCGATAGATAGGTTGAGAGTCCTCCAAGTAAGCTATCAGCTCAGCGGAAGGTGTTGGTGCGTTCCATTTGCTCCGAAGTTGCCTATTTGGTCAATATGCATTGGACATGTATTGATTGGTATGTCGGAGCCCTGTCCTGGTCTTATGACATTTATGTACTCTTAGAGGCTTGTAGACAGATATCATGTATATGAAAGATTGTATGACCTTATCGGCCTTTGTTCAGTGAGTGATAATTTTAGTCTTATAGGACCGTATGTCATATGTATAAGTTTGTATTACATGTTGGATCATCCTATACCGAGTATTCCCTCATGTTTCATTCTAGTTAGCTCATAATAGCCTTTCCATCTCATTTACCTATGATAGTATGATACAAAAGATACGTTACGTTGGTACTCGATTGAGTAAGGTACCTGGTGCCCATCGCGACTCATCATTTTAGGTCATGACAAAAGTGGTATCAGAGCAATTCTGTCGTAGAGAGTCTACAAACCGTGTCTAGTAGAGTCTTGTTTATGGGTGTGTTGTACGCCACACTTATAAATAGGAGGCTATAGGGCAGTTAAGACTGTCACTCTTTCTTCTTACTCTAGATCGTGTGGTAGATCTAACTTATAAGAATTCAGACTCCTAAATTCTATTTTATTCGTAATAAGACGATACCTACATTCGGAAAGATGGTTGGTAAGAGATCTATTTGTGGAAGAGCCGAGTTAGAGGAACTCAATTTTTGTATGATGCTTACGATGAGTAAATCTAAGGTCTTCAGTAGATCATGTGTGTACTTGACGTGTAAGCTTCTTGATAAGCAGCCTTAAGGCAAGACTATTTATCCACCCCTATGGTGAAAAGCAATGAGAGATTCAGAAGATAGATACAAAATTCAACAAGTAAAAGAAGCAAGATGAAGAAGGGTATGAGGTACCCAGCTAGTGAAGATGATCATTATTTACCATTCATGAAGAGAAATATAAGCATTTTGCGTTACCTTCAACTGTAATAGAGGTATGTACAATCAGCCACACCCATCTCAGTTATGCCTTATGAAAGCTAACAAATATAGTTTAAGAGAAGGATGAGATATCAGGATCCGGCTGAGGTTAGAGTAACCCAAAATAATGGATAGATTGTTTGCGTGAGTTGACACTTCCGAAGGATATTGCAAATGTACTAATAGATCTCCTTATGAGACACCTAGATGGTGCACTCTAGAATAGTATAGCTAGATATGAATACTAGAATGTTCAAGTTTTTACAAAGATAGGCACTGGAAGCCTAGAAAGGATAAATATTACCTTAGTATGGCTCCCGTCCCTAGTAGAGAGAGAATGTTAGGCAACCCGAAGAGCTAGTGGATAGAGCAAGGGGAGCTACAAGCAAAAGAATGTCTTGTTGAAATTTTCAGAATAAAGTGATAGGTAGAAATGTTAGCAAGGAAATAAGAAGAGAGTTAATCAAGCATTATGAGTAAGATGTGATACATGGATGACAACGGTAGATCAAAAAATGACAGTATTACAAAATCTGTAGTCAAGGAAAGGAAAGACGAGAGGTGACAGGCCTTAAGACAACAAAAGAGTATAGGCCATAAAGTCATATCCTCATTTTGAAAAATAAGTTCGTGACTCTAACGTGATTACCGGAAGGAAAAGTTAGACCCCAAGAGTAATGGAAATCAGTATGTGCTAGTGAACAAGATAAACTAAACATGAATTAGGGACTAAGTGATTTGATAATAGTCGACATCATGAGAATTTCAGATATTGCGTTCCGGCAATAATAGAATGGACGGTAGAAGAATAATCTTTAAAGGTCATTCAGGAAGACGCTTTCCTAAAGTAAGAAATGTGAGCAAAGTTAAGCTTAAAGGACTATATGTACCATTTACACTAAGTGTCACCCTCGTGATTAAGGAATTTTGTTTCCTCGATACAAAAGGATTACCGCGAGGTGAGTAAGGGTCATCAATAATGTGAAAAGATGCCAAAGATGAAGAGGTAAAACATCTATACGTAGATCATCGTAGCACTAAATCTTAGTATTCCTCTAAAGGGGGAATATAGAGTGATGTAGCATTAAGTCAGAATTAATTGGTTCTAGTAACTATGGAATGGTAAAGGAAGAATGCGAGAAAGGGATGAGATTGCACTTATTCAAATGCTATAGATATGCTACGATTCCAGAACATTATGCAAACACGATGTCAAGGAGGGGAAGTAAGGGTTCCTGCCCGAGATGTTATTGATAGATAAGGAGCCACTGCGAGAGGTACGTTATGACAAAGGAAATAACCCAAGAAATATCACGCGGAATATTGATATGAGAATGGGCCAACGAGTAGTTAGTAGTTGATCCAGGAAGAGCCTAGTTATGGCTAGACAATAAGATACAGACAAATCAACAGGTCATGCAAGATGAACATAATGAACCCTAACATGCCGAATTCAGTCTCGCAGATATGACATCATGACCCTTGAGAAATATTCAGATAGGATTTGGGGTATTTAGAGGGACCGTACGAGTGCTACAGAAATAAAAGAGAGTACCACTGGGAAGACAGTCAAACTATCAGTTCGCAAGCAACCCTACAAGCACAAGGGCGTGGAGGTAAGTAACTACAGATAATTATAGGCGAGGAAGGACATCAAAGATTCTATCGTGACTATGATGTAATAAGCTCGCAACTTTACAAGAGTTAGAGGGTCTTCCCTAAGTAGTATAATGAAAGACTAGCTGAGGAAATAAGAAGAAAACTTCAACCTAAGCATATTAACTTGAAGAAGAAATGGTCATATAAAAACAGTCTCACTACAACGTTGTATGCACTCCATAAGAAAGTGGCACCTATCGTGGCTAATAAACGGGAAGAAGAAAAAAATCAAAAGGTGACATTCAAGATCATATGGGTTGTATGGAATTCCAATATATGTGGGCACTAAGATAAGCCAAATATACATACAACAAATGGCAGAACAATCAGGAAAAGTAATTGCTTACAAAGAATGTGGAGAAGGAACTAAAAGAATTATTCGATCGATGATCCAGAGTTAGTTACGTTATGAACGCACTTAAGATTTCAAAGTATTATCCATGCAGCATATATGTTGACAATCATATAGTCGTAGAAGATCCCGGTATAAGTTAAACGAAAGAACTGAGTCCAGGTTATGGACAAATGATTGAATTGTTACAAGATTGTATCATGGATATTCCATAGCATCCATGAAAGGCTTAAGTAATAACTAATACCATTAGCCATAGATCGGAAGATAACTTAAGCCTACATAAAGGCTGGTCAGAGGGAAGAGGAAACTAAAGAGTTACATCAACTAAGTAAATCAGGAGACTGATTATTGGACCTAGAAAATTATAGACATCGTGATTGAGAATATTACAGAATCACTCTTAATATTAGAGGTACAAAAGAGATAGTATAGTAGCCATATTCTATAATGACTTTACGATAAAGCGAGTTAAAAAAGTACCAGCCCCAATAAGAAGTCAGTATGAAGCTCCCACTGGATTGTATATGCATAAGAGGTGCAAGTATTATAATAGAGCTTCAAGTTGTGGATGTGAACTATACCTATATGGAAGGGAGGTCATGAAAGAGATGAAAGATGTGATGCGAGATTTTAGGTAAGTAAGGTAAATGTGAACAATGTACGAGATACTCAAATGCAAAAGGTTGTGAATAGTCCATACTTCGGATAGAAGGCTAGAAGCACGGGGACTAAGTATCCAAGAATGATAGCAGCATCACCAGTGGCATATCTTCCAGCCTATAGTTTCTAAGTATTGACTGGTCTAGTTAAGAGAGTAAAATAAGAGTTAGAGACGATGTGGCATCTCGCTTGATGTTCTAGAATAACATAAGGAAATCGGTCGCAATCTAAAGTATGGTAAAGCGACAAGGTTTTAGGAAGACAAGAGCAAAGATAAAGAAAGATCGAGTGAGAAGGTCAAGAGAATGGATAAGTCCTCAGGATTAATCCCATGAAAACAAGAGAGTTAATGTTTCTCTAAGTTATAGAAAGCTTAGTATAGCCTGAATGAACTCAAAGAAATCTAAGACTAGTAGCATTTAAAAGAGATGGAATGCTGCCCTGGTAGTAGAATAAGGGTGTAATTGTGATAGATAAAGGATGACATTTGGGCCTTCGATTGAGTAATGATTTGAAGGGAAAAAAGAAAAGGGGATTTCATGAATTGTACAAGATTAAAATACTCGCGTAAGGTAAATCACATTGAGATGCTATAAAATACGGTTATGGAAGTATAGTATCGCCCCTAGGTGGATCAGTCTGAAATTTCATATGTTCCCCGATGAGACATGAGCCCTAGCGGCAGTATTACATAAGAGGTGAAGATATAGGTATTAAGGTATGTCACACCTCCTTTTTTGCTATACCCCGTAAAGGGTATAAATATAAGGGAGTTTTTCCAATTAAAGGACAATCGAAACGGGATTTGTTTATTTAAAGATTCAGAGTCGCCACTTGGGATAATTTATGGTGTCCCAAGTCACCGGTTCGAATCCCGAATCAAGGAAACGATTGACTCTGTACTACAGTCCGCGAACCAGAAATCCGAGTAAGGAATTCTATTAACCCGGGAGAAGGTATTAGGCATTCCCGAGTTCCGTGGTTCTAGCACGATCGCTTTGATCATACTTGGCTTACTAAATTGTTTACTTACTCATTTTGGAACCCATGTGCTTTCACCTCTTAACCACTTTTAAATTAAGAAAATTATCTTGAAAACGGCGTACGTGTACCCATTTGTTTGGTACGTCAAAAATCATGTCACGCAGACGTGTCCACAATTAGTGACCCTTTATTATTATGAAGAAAAGTTTGGCCAAAGTTGCGCGAACGTATACTCCGATTTGGTTTTTAGAAATCGTAATCATGTGACGCGAACGTGTACACAAGCACAATTTATATTAAACGTGCCTAGAGAAAACTACCAACATTTGTCATTTTTATATCTAGGTTATTAGCATGAGAGCCATGAATAATTAAATTGTAGATGGCACACCTCAAAACTCTATAAACTAAAATTGATTAGTGGCCTATTTAAACAACTTTATTATTAAAAAAAAAGTTTGATCAAAGTTGTGCGAACGCATACTCCGAATTGATTTTTAGAATTGTAATCATGTCACGCGTACATAATCACAACTTTCGATTTACAAATGAACTCCATAAACATTAGCACTCACTCAAACTTTCACGAGTCTAAGATAATGAATGCGGAAACTACCAAAAGGCTGATGCCATACTTTAAATTCAATAAAGGATGAAGTCAACAATAATAAGAAGAAAAGATTTCAAACTTAACACAAGAAGCTAGTAGAGAATCATCCAGTTCAAATAAGCTACAGTTTTGGTTTGACAAATTGGTAAGCAGATTCTAATGACCGTATGGAATGGATGGCCTTGACTTTATCTTTGGCATCATTCAGTCGAATCATATCGATCAGAAGAGAAAGCTCAATTCTTCTACTGCTAACCCGTTATACTTGGAATGGGGATGGCGCCAAAGCTAAAATATGGGAAGAAGTCTCTGAATTCAACAAAAAAACACATGGTATTTCCAACAACAACAAAGGACCACCGAATGATTTCGATCTATGAATTTTAATCTCGCATGAAGATTTCTTTACCTCGATTCAAAACCTTAGCTGGTCAACAAATGCAAAATGTAGCTAGCGTGAATGCAGTCCCTCAAAACCAAACATTATATGACTCGGCTCCTCAACACCATACCAAACCCAGACCACATATAATTTTACTCCCCAGTGCCAGAACTTATATAATTTCCATTTCAAAATTACCTATCACATAGTTCCGTGCCTGACACCGACACTTTACAATATGAAATCCCAACATTTAGTTCCCCAGGTAATGACCACGCTAATATTCAGCTCATTATGATGGTTACTCTCATTACATGAGCTACCTGTTCTTATTTATGCAAAGCCACTCATACAATAGGAAACGCCAAAATAGAGATGTTGACTTTTGGAGAAATCATCATTCCTAATTTAATTTTCCCATACTACTTGATTACTTAAGAGAAATGATTCAAATAAATGAGGAAATAAACCTATTAGTTATATTAAACATACAGTCTACCCGCATACGGGAGAAGAAATCGAACCGAGTATGAAACCATTCAACAGGGCAACGATTCAATCGCAAGTACTCATAATCGAATTAAATGGCATGAAAACTGGAATTTAAACCAAAGCACAGCAAAGCAAGTATAATTCATTTGACTTAACAGATTAATGAAACTAAAGCTGCAAATACAATCAAGCCAAGGTTGCTGGTATGGATATTGATACGATTTTACCTTCAGTCCTTTTGTAAGGGACCAAAGGACAATTGAGAATGGACAATCTGAAGTTTTGACAGAGTTTGGAGTAGAAGCTCACTCGATTAATGCATCAGTTAAGATTAAAGACTAAAAGAAAGAAAATTAAACTGTAATCTAAGTCTAGAGACTTTGATTCTGCTTCTTTTAAAATCGAACATTGTTCTGCCCTATCGATTTGTGATATAAACTAATTAAACTATAGTGAAGTAGAAATCAATAGCAAAGAAAATATACAGAGAGAACCTGCCGATTGAGGCAAATTCCAACCATGATTAGTTCAAACTCAAGAGTTAACGCGAGGAGTGCAGACGATCAAAACCAACAATCAACTAGCCGAGCAAACGGATCGCGATTCAGAACATCTTTAACCAAACAAACAGGGCATTCAATCACATTGAGCTCAATATCAAAGCAAGTAAAAGGAAAACAAAAAAAAGCAAACCTGAAATCAAAACATCTATTCACGACAATTTTCAGTAAGACTATACAAGCAACATGAGCCAACTATTAGCGCCCAAATTGGAGACTTATAAACCAATCGAGGCCAAGTTTTTATCCCATTGAATTGAACAGCAAATAATAAATTAAGAAGACAATAAAAAAAAAATAAAGAGGAACCTGAAATTTCAAACTGAACCGATCCCAGAACTGAAATCGACCAAAAACAAATAGCAACTGAAAATCAGTCCTCGAACAGCAACAGACTCGAGCTTCTCAAACGACTTCCATTTTTACTCAAAAATCCAGAATCGAAATGAAGAAACTCTATTATTTCTAAATGTTCAATAAAATTGACAACCAGTGAAATTATGGGACCTCCATAATATATATTTTTGTTTTGATATGAAAAAGAAAAAGAATAACGGAAAAGAAGAAGAAAACTTGAATACTGATCCTCTTCCTTTGATTTCTTCAAAGAAACTCTCCGAAAATCCCCCCTTCTCAAAATCGGATCCGATCCTTATAAAAACGAACCCCTGATGAATGTGGGCTTGGATTGAACGAAATCAATCCAACGCCTCACACTCATCCAACGAATCGTCTCTAGGACCTTCTAATCGCATGCCTTATTTCAACATCGAGCGAGTAAAAGGAAGGAGAATCTTCGGTGTCAGAAACCGTTAGAAATGGTGATGAGGAGAGAAGGAGGATCACGTGGGTTAAGGATTTGGGATTCACTCACCCGAATTTGGAATGGATTTGGGGGCTTGGTTTGAGTGTCTTCTTGGAGAAGAAGAACACTGCGCTGATGGGGTGTTAGAGATTAGGGTTCTGGGTCTCGTTCTTTTGTGTGTTATAGTTGGAGTGGGTCGGGTTTGGTTGGGGCGGGTCGTATATGGGTTTAAATAGAAAGGAGAGGTATTGGGCTAAGGTGATTTGGAGTGAAAGAATTGGGCTTCAGAATTTCAACTTGGCCCAATTTCGAATTTTTAAGAATAACCCCCTTTTTTATTAATGGAAATTCTTAAATTAAATTCCTAAATTAATCTAAATTGTAAAATTAAGCTAATTGTCTAACTATAAAAATTATAAAAGTTACTCAATCCTAAATTAAAAGAGAGAAATCAATAATCTAAAAATTAAAAGAAAGAAAAATGTAAAATGAGTTATTTTTGTGGTTTTCATTTTTTATAAAACAAGTAATTACTAATTAATTCCAAAAAAATATAAAAATCAAATCTAAATTCAATGCATGGTATTTTTGGTATTTTTTTTATTTTTAATGGAAATTAAATATGCACATAATTAGTAAAATTCTACAAAAATCCTATAAAATTGCAAAGAGAAAAAAAAATTATTTTCTTGTATTTTATGGGAATAATTTATATAGGGCAAAAATCACGTGCTCACAAGGTGAATCAACAATGGATGGATAAAAGTTACAAAGCATGAGATGATATTAGACCATCATTCTTAAGATGAACAGTAATAAAGAAGCATTAAAGGACTTAAATTTATATATATATATGATAAGCAACAAAAGTAACTGGGAGTTTGGTAGCAGACCTCAGTAATGATAAATTGAAGTAAGAGTTATGGTATAATATAACCTACCTAGATGCAGTAAATTCATACAGATGGATAAACGGATCTATGAAATAAGGTATAGCAATATTCTTAAGTTCAACAAAGTATCGAACGAAGAACTTCAGTATACCCATAGATGCCCAGAGGGACATCTTATCAAGCTCTATATATGTTTACAAAGTGAGGCCTAGAGATTGGCTAAAAGCTGGAGGAAAAAGGAGAGAAGAGTCGCATAGGCGCACTTACAAGGTCGGAGTCGTACATGCTGCATGATAGAAGGTAGCAACAGTTACGAGATTGGAAGGATTCCGACCACAAGTCATGGTATGAGAAAGAGAACTAAAAGGGGGAATGCCCTGAATTTTGTATTTATTCACAGAACAGTTGCCTAAACGGCAAGAAGAGTACTAAAGTATTCGGAAGACATAGGTTATGAAAATGATAAGTGCATCAGTCAACATTCAAGGACGAATGTTCCAAAGGGGGGAATGATGTTACACCCCATGTTTTCATACGTGGAAGTACGCTATAAGCAAATTGATATAAGCTCGTAAATGAGATATTACCCCGCATTTTCATACGTTAAAGTTTCGTCGTAAGTTCGGGAATGAGATTATTTTGGGATTATAAGTATTACGCTATTTCAAATAAGTGATAAGTAAATTCGTGAAGGTGAGAGGGTAAGCGAATTGAAGAAGATGAGTTTCGTCGAAGTTTGATATTTTGGGATAAAATACGGTCCAAGCTACAATACCCCGTATTTATGGACTAGTGTCATACAAGATATAACATGATCATGATAGTAAGATGTATAAAGTGTATTAAAAGTGAGTAATATTATAAGTAATTTGAAATAATTCTCAATTATGTGGGTAATTGGATAATTATTGGTCAGTGGGAGATTAATAAGTTAATCAAGAGATTAGTGGATAATTAAATTTGGATAAGACTAAGGGCTCCCAACGTGGCAGCCCATGATGTTGGATAAAAAGACCAAGTAGTGACTCTTGGTTTAGGAAATTAGGTGGCTTTTTAAGAGATTTTTGGATGGCTAAAGTAAACCTTATCAAATGGGGCCCACACCACTATAAAAGGGATCTTTCTAATTCATTCATTCATTTTAGGAAAGAGATCATATGGATCTGCTATGGCAACATAAATAGCTTTAATAAAATTTCACATGAAGTTATACTGTGTAATAGCAACGAGATTTGCAATTCTAGGAAAGCACGGTACAATCTTCCTCAGGAACATCAAACGGATTTTTTCCTATTTCGATCTCGCTATTATGTGTTTTGTCACAATTGGCGTGTGTTAGCGGGATTTTCAAAAGAACCGGCTCAGGCATGTTAAGGTCATCCCTTCTTTCCTTTTGGCATAATCCATACGATACAAATGAAACGAGCAAATGCACAACTTTCATAAATGACTCTATTCATAGAAGTGCTAGGAGTGCCTATGTTCTTGATTCTCCATGTGTCCTATTATTCTATCATTTGTTCACGGGTCTCAAAAAATACGTAAGTTGATAAAAGTTATTTCATGATATTGATAAAAGGCATAAAGGTCTTATGGCGTTCCAAAAGATTTTACTGACGTACTTCTCATGCATTGCATTCATTTATACATGTACATTGACCCATGACCAGATGGTGTTATATATGCGTATATATGTATATTATATTTATATGGGATATAGGAATAGGTTACGGCGTTATATACGCACCACCACCTGATCAGCTGGTATACGGCTACAACGTTATATACACACCACCACCTAATCAGTTGGTATACGTTGATGATTTGCCCACAGTGGTCGAGATGATATGATGGGATGCCCTCAGAGGCTTGATGATGTTATGAACGCATATACCTATGCATGGTATGACATTTACATGCTTATGCATAACATTATAAATATTAATGATTCACAGAGTTATTCAGACTTACATGTTGAGTCTTTTACTCCATGTTTCTCTCATGTCTATTACTTACTGATTTTCATTCCTTACATACTCGGTACATTATTGGTACCGACGTCCCTTTGCCTGGGGATGCTGTGTTTCATGCCCGAAGGTCCCGATAGATAGGTTGAGAGTCCTCCAAGTAAGCTATCAGCTCAGCGGAAGGTGTTGGTGCGCTCCATTTGCTCCGGAGTTGCCTATTTGGTCAATATGCATTAGACACATATTGATTGGTATGTCGGGGCCCTGTCCCGGCCTTATGACGTTTATGTACTCTTAGAGGCTTGTATACAACTTTCATATATATGAAATATTGTATTTCCTTATCGTCCTATGTTCAGTGTACAAGTGATTATTTTGGTCTCATAGGACCGTATGTCATATGTATAAATTTATATTACATGTTGGATCATCCTATGTCGAGTATTCCCTCATGTTTTATTCTAGTTATCTCATAGCAGCCTTTCTGTCTCATTTACCTATGATAGTATGATACGAAAGATACATTACGTTGGTACTCGGTTGAGTAAGGTACCGAGTGCCCGTCGCGGACCATCGGTTTGGGTTGTGATAATGGCGTCAGTTAACCTTTTCTTGAGGTTTTGTATTATGATTTTGTTGGTCAATTCGGCCTGCCCATTCCCACTAGGGTGATACGGTGTTGATAAGATCCTTTTGATCTTAAGGCCTTCGAGAAATTTGGTCACCTGCTGCCGATAAATTGTTTCCCGTTGTCACATGCAATTTCGGATGGTATCCCGAATCGATATACGATGTGGTCCCAAATAAAGTCGATGACTTCTTTCTCCCTGACCTTTCGGTAGGCCTGTGCTTCAACCCACTTAGAGAAATAGTCAGTCATAAATAAAAAAAATTGAGCCTTACCTGGTGTCGATGGAAGAGGGTCGACGATGTCCATCCCCAACTTCATGAACGGCCATGGGGAAAAATTTGAATGCAGCAACTCCCCAGGTTGATGAATCATCGGAGCATGTCTTTGTCATTTATCATATTTTTGTATAAACTCCTTCACATATTTTTATATCAACCCAGTAATACCTGGCTCTGATTACCTTTCCAACCAGTGATTCGGCACCAGAGTGGTTCTCGCATGTGCCTTCGTGGATTTCCCTCAAAACATACTCGGTATCTCCCGGTCCCAAACATATTGCTAGCGGACCTTCGAACATCCTTATGAGTAAGGTTCCATCTTCGGACATGCTAAATCGGGCTGCCTTCGTGCGCAGGGTGTTGATACCCAATTTTGACCTCACATTCCTCAAATAGTATATAGACTTTCAAATTGTCATTTTTTCATCCATTGTTTAATTTACAAAATTTATGCAAGTATTTTCTATAGCTTTTCATAATTTTAAAGCTCTAAAATTGATTTTCTTGCATTTTAAATTGTTCAAATATCTATTAATTACCCTTTCAAATTATTTTGTGATTACTTAATCATCTAAGCTTATTATTTGCATCCGCATATAGGTTTCATAATATTTTTACCCCATTTTATACAATTATATTTGCATTATTAGGCTATTTACATAATTTTGCAATAATAGCTTATGTGTTATGCATAAGCACATTTTTCACATTATTTGTGCCAAATAGCATTTTTATATTTTTATAGTGTTAAGTTATTATTTTTTATTTATTTTTTATTGCACAAGTAATATTTTATTATCTATTAATTATTTTTATAAATTATTTTTTAAATATTTTTCGTGTATTTAATTTATAGCCCAATACAAGGCTAATTCAGGACCAAAATAGGCAGCCTAGACACCCCAAAACCCTTGACCCAATTCAATTTAGCTCAAATCAAACAACCCTCTTTAAAATGACCCGGTCGGGACCCGTTCCATGACCCGCCCCGCTTCTCCTCTTATCCTGGCCATTGATCACAAATGATCAACGGCCCACAACCTTCCCCCCTTATTTTATTACCTAAACCTCTGAAACCTTAAACCCATTCCCCTTAACCCGCCGCCTCTAAAAGCTCTCAACCTTCCCTTCTATCTTCTGAAGAACCCTAGCCACCTCCCCTTAACTCCCTCTCCTAATCCCGTCGATAATGGGATTCGACCATTATCTGCTTACCATATTTGGATCCCTTTGGTACTGGTCACAAGTTTATGGCATTACTTAGGTATTTGCCAAATTTTGGCAAATACCACCTCTATATCGGACGAGAATAAACTCAATCTTTGAGATTTGGACAATATCCCGTCCATATACACAAAGAGAAATAGGATTCTTTATACCAGTTGTCCGATTTTGAGTTTAAAACCCTAACTAGGGTTTGGAGTTTGATATTTTTTCCTTTCCTGTTACTCTACTGACTTGCATGCAAGATTTTACCTTTTTCGTCCATGTTTACTTGATTTCTTTCCTTATTTTATGTTTAATCGGTTATTTCCCTTGTTTGTTCATTCAATTTCAATACTATATAAACCCTCCCCAATTCCCCTCTAAAATTAAAAGTTATCACTGCTATTACACTTTATACTTTCCTCACTTGCTCACCTTCTCTGAAATACTCGGCTCTTTGGCCAGCTGAAAGCCAAGGCCATAGTATTATCAACCTCCTCCAGTGCAAGCACTGCTCGGGGCCCTTACGAGATTTTGTGAACTCTGAAACATCGGAGACCTGGGGTTCTTGCTACTAAGCTCTTTACTATTCTTTTGCTCGTATAATTTTGCTACTGGTTAGTGCTTTTAACCCTTGCAATGTTAATTTTCTTTCTTTCCTTCTGTATACCTATATGTGTTTGAATTTTATGAGCATGATTTAGTTGTGAATCCCTAATATTGCACTATTCTGATAATGCTCAACACTCCTTTGTCATTCTATGATAGTCGAATGCATTTTACATGAGATAGTTTACTGTTTTGTTCTTAGTTTGTGTTAGGCTAGTATGTGTTCTTCACTATGGCCTGCACTTCTATGTTGATTCTTTGTTTTCTTCTGGAATCAGTTCTGTACCTCTAGCATCTGAATATGTTTCAGTTTTGAGCTTCAATGCGTGCCTATTTTGATATGAATCTGACTGTTGCGTCTATATGTTGTTAGTTATAGAATTTTCTTCATGCCTTGCTTTGGATATTACTACAACTCTATGGAAACCTCCCTCTACTTAAAATGAATCATTTAGTGCTGAGTTTTGTATTTAATCGACTGTTCTTTGTGTACTAGCCACAATTGTATGGAACACTGCTTTAAGGTTTACTCTAAACATGTTTCCCTGCTATATTGATCCCTAGCATCACTTAGGATTTTAGGATAAACATTCCATTTTCCCTCTTATGTATGTTAATGAGTAACTAATATACCCTTTATGTCCTAAGTTTTTGTACTATGACCTATTCTCCATCATGTTAAGTTTTTATAATATTAGTCAAGCCGCACCATTGGTATGTTGATATGATATTTGGGGGACCTTATTAGAACTTTCATGCTAGAACTGTTATTATACTAGATTGACATTTGAAATCCTTCAGGTTGGTGCTCTATTCTAAATTTGTGTGGCATTGTGCACTCTTGTATGTTGAACCTATACTCTTAGAAAAACCTGATTCCCTTGCCTCTTTCAAAAAATGTTTACTGCCTAATATGCTAAGTGTTTGAACTTGTGATATCAACCATGTTTCTTGAGTCTTGTTGATTTTCTTTGCTTGTATGTTCTTTGTTTAATCACCCCTGTTATGTCTGCTTTTGAAATATAAGTGCACCTTTTCAAATTCTATCATTTGATCAATGTCCTCCCACTCTCATTTGTTACCTACACTATTCTGAATCTACCACTCTTGGCCGGCTGAAAGCCAAGTCCATCAAAACTCTCTTTATTGACCTCCCTAGTATGAGCACTACTCGGGGTCCATTTGAGACTCTTGTGAACTCTGACACACTAGGATTTAGGGTCTTTTGGTCATTCACTCTACTATTAGGACTTGAGCTGTCTCTGAAACTCAGTTCTTTCCTCATTCTATCTGCTAAATCTGCCAAACTTGGTTGTTTAAGTGACTGAGTCCACTTACCGCTATCTCCAATACTACCAGATACAAGTAAAGTTTCTTATCTTCCCTCGACATGTGAAGCAGTGGTGGGCTCGCTAACTACCATTTAAGATCCTCCAAGGCTCGTTGGCATTCCGGGGTCCATATGAAGTTATTCTTTTTTCAGCAATGAAAAGAATCGGTGGCTCTTATCGGAGGACCTCGAGATGAACCGCCCCAGAGCGGCTATGCGCCATGTTAACCTCTGTACAACCTTTATGTTGTCTACCACCGTGATGTCCTCGATAGCTTTGATTTTGTCGGGGTTGATCTCGATTCCTCGGTTGGATACCATGAAGCTGAGAAATTTGCCAGAGCCGACCCCGAATGCTCATTTTTCTAGGTTGAGCTTCATGTTGTATTTCTTCAGTATATCGAAGGTTTCCTACAAATGCTTCAAATGGTCCTCGGCTCGCAGGGACTTAACTAGCATGCCATCAATATAAACTTCCATAGATTTCCCTATTTGTTCTTCGTACATTAGGTTTACTAGGCGTTGATAAGTTGCACCAACATTTTTTAATCCGAACGGCAATACATTATAACAGTAGGTCCCATACTTACTAATAAACGAGGTCTTTTCCTGGTCCTCCGGGTTCATCTGTACTTGGTTGTACCCGGAATAGGCATCGAGGAAACTAAGGATATCGTGGTCAGCCGTGGCATTGATCATGCGATCGATATTAGGCAAAGGAAAAGAATCCTTGGGGCATGCCTTAGTCTTTGTAACCTACACACATTCTAAATTTTTTTCCCTTCTTAGGGACTACTAATATGTTTGCTAACCATTCGGGATATTTTACTTCCCGGATAGACCCTATTTTGAGAAGTTTGGTTACATCGTCTTTGATAAAAGCGTGTTTGACCTAGGATTGGGGTCTTCTCTTTTGCTTCACCGGATGGAACTTTGGGTCCAGACTTAGTTTATGGGTGGTGATCTCTGGTTGGATCCCTATTATATCGAGATGGGATGAAGCAAAGCAATTCATGTTAATTTTAAGGAATTGAAAAAGCTTTTCCCTACGCTCGGGGGCTAGCCTCGTGTCCAGGCATACCTTTCATTCGGGCTGGTGTTCGACCAGTATGATTTGCTCCAGCTCTTCGACCGTTGACTTGGTGGCGTCAGAATCATCGGGGACTATGAAAGATCGAGGAACCCCATAGTCATCATCCTTGTCAGTCCCCTGCTTCTCTGATTGGGTCGAGGCAGGTGTCTGTGGTTGCTATTTGACTTTCTGTTTCTCCTTTGGATTCGACCCCTTTGTTGATGAGAGTGCCGATATCGGTATTACTTCATCGATGGAAAACATTTCCTTCGCAGCGGGTTGCTCCCCGTAGACTGTTTTGACCCCCCTGCCGTCGGAAACTTTAGAACCCGGTGAAGGGTCAAGGGCACCGCCCTCATGTTGTGGATCCATTGCCTCCCGAATAGAGCATTATACCTCATATCACCCTCGATCACATGGAACTTTGTCTCTTGGATGGTCTCAGCTACGTTTATTGGAAAAGTTATTTCGCCTTTGGTGGTTTCACACACCATGTTGAAGCCATTTAGCACTCGGGCTGCGGGTACAACCTGATCCTGCAGGCCCAGCTGTTTTACGACCCTCGATCGAATAATGTTGGCCAGCTACCTGGATAAATTAAAACATATTTAACTTGAGTCTTATTCATAAGTACAGATAATACCAGTGTGCCATAATGGGGTTGCACGATCCTTTCTGCATCCCTGTCATTGAAAGACAAGGTTCCTTCTGGTACGTAATCTCGAGTCTGTTTCTCCCTTGTGATTGTGACCTTGGTGTAGTTTAATACTGGTCCTTGAGGAATATTGACCCCTCCAACAATTATGTGAATCACGTGCAATGGCTCTTCTTGCTTGTTCTGTCTATTTGTATCTCTATTTTTGAAATGATTCTTGGCCTGATCACGTAAGAACTCCCGAATGTGCCCCTCGTTGAACAACCAGGCTACTTCCTCCCTTAGCTGCCTGCAATCTTCTGTTCTATGGCCATGGGGTCCTTGATACTTGCACATCTGATTGGTATTTCTCTGGGCTGGGTCGGTCTGTAGAGGTCGAGGCCATATATTATCTTTGATACGTCCGATGGCTGATACGATGGCGGAAGCATCAACGTTGAAGTTATATTCTAACAATTGCGGTGCTTCTTTTGGCCTGGGGTCCCTGTCGAAACCATTCTTGCTCATGAGCCCCAGAGAGCTCTGATCTCGATCATTTATTCTTTCACCTAGAATAGGGTTATGCCCAGGCCCGTTACTTCTCCACTCTCCATTGTATGGCTGGTAGCGATCCCTAATTGAGCGTGGTTCTTGGTCGATGTCCCTTTTGACTCTATCCACGAGCCTGATAGGATGAACGAACCCGGAATGAGTCCCCACCTATTCTTCTTCGACCCTAATCTTCGATTGGTACCGATTATGTACATCGGCCCAAGTGACAGTTGGGCATTTGATCAAATTCTGCTTCAATTGCTATGAAGCCACTGAGTTTCGAACGTTGAGACCTTGAGCAAAAGCTTGAACAACCTAATCATCGGTGACCAGTGTCAAATCCATCCATTCCATTTGGAATCAAGATATGAATTCCCTGAGCATCTCGTTGTCCTTCTTCTTACCTTGAAAAGGTCCGACTTCCTAATTGCGACCTTGATGGCCCCGACGTGTGCCTTTACAAAAACAGTCTACAAGCATAGCAAACGAGTCAATAGAATTAAGCATTAAATTATGATACCATTTCATATCTCTTTTTGACATGGTCTCTCCGAATTTCTTCAACAATACAGATTCGATCTCATCGTCCTCCAAATTGTTCCCTTTAATCGCACATGTGTAAGAAGTGACATGCTCGTTTGGGTCGATTATTCCATTATACTTGGGAATTTTTGGCATGCGGAACTTCTTGGGAATTGGTTTAGGGACCGCGCTCAGAGGGAAAGGTTTTTGCACAAACTTCTTCGAATCTAAACCTTTCAAAATTGGTGGTGCCCCCAGAATTTGATCAACCCTGGAGTTTTAGGTTTCCACCTTTTTGTCATTTGCCTTGATTTTCTTATCCCCTGATTCAACTCGCTTAGTTAGTTCTTCGAGCATTTTTATGATTGCAGGATTGGTCCCTGATTCACCTCCATCGATCTCTTTGGCACTGATTCAGCCCTATGAATAACTTCCTGTGATGGCTCGAGCTCGATCCTGCTTGGTGCACGGTTCTGGTTTTGGAGTTGTGCTATTGCATCTTGTTGAGTCTACAATATTTAGAATATCACTCAAAGGCTGATCCCGCCTTCTTCATCGCTGTGTGCATTTTGATAGGCTGGTCGAATGTCTCTGCGGACGCTACTTTCAAGATCGACGGCCAAATTCCCATTAATGGCAATATGAATGGGTCTACGGTCGGGGCTCCATCAAGGTCAACTGGAGGTACTCCATTTCCTGGGGCGGCTATGTTGTTGTTCTCTCCATGAAGATCAAGGTCATTGTCTGTGTATGTGGGTGATGCTTGAGAGTTTGACATGATAATCCTGGAATCAAAGATACTCACAAGAACAAGTATAAAATAGTGTGTGTTACGAAAGTTAGTACCAGGCAATCACTATATTCTTAGCACCACGATGGGGGCCAAACTGTTTACCCTAAAAACGGATAACAATTGAATTTATATTGTAGTTTTAAGGACACGTGATATAACTTGGCACAAAATAATAAGATACGTAAATAGATATTGAAATTAACTGAAAATTGAAGTTAAAACAAACCCAAAGAGATGTATAGCTTTTGCCCTCGATCTTAGATCGCCCTCGAACATATATTTCATTGGAAAGTATGAACAAAACAACAGAGTATTGAGAGCTTAACAAGATGATATATTGATTTATGTAACATGAATATGATGTCTTTTACAAATGACCAGACCCCCTTTATATAGTAGGGGAATCCTACTCTTGGTACAATTCTAAATACAATAAGAAATTCCATGATTGGCTAATTAATCGGCCTCTTCTTGATACGTGCCGAGATTTTCGCCGTGATCCTTGTCCGATTGCGGATATTTTGGTTTTTCATTATTTGACTCGGTAAGCTTCCCTCGATGTTGCTCTATCTCTATCCTGTCTGGCTCCGAACTTAGCCGACCTCGATCCCGATTGGTCTGCAATCTAACTTTACATCGCGGTCCAATATAACATAAGGTCGAACCTTGGCCTGCCTCGTTCCATGACAAGTCCGATTTTGACCGTATACACACATGGAGTCTAAATATTATTAAAATGAAAAAGAAGTGGGATAATGACTATACAGGGAAAGCAAAAAACAAAAAAAAAATCAAAAACTAGCTAATCAAGTTACAGATTAAACAAAGTATTATAGTTGGTGGCTTTGTGTGTGGGCTTATATGTAACTCGATCATAACCAAAAAAAACCGTTGAGAAATAGTCTTTTAGTCCACTCACCGAAGTCCATCGCGTGTCCAAACTTTTATGAGAACAATCACCGAGTTAAGGTTATATTTCACGGATAAAGAGCTGATTCGGAAAAATAACACTGTACGGCCGGTGAAAAAATAATAGTCGAAAAAATATATAAAATTTGTATAATTTTTGTATATATATACATTTTGTATGTTATATACAGAAATTATACAGATTTTACACACTTTTCTGGCTACCAAATGTAAATTATTTCTGGTGCGGGCTAAAAGTGATAATAACCCAACAACTTCACCCTTAGGGCTCGTTTGGTACGAGGGATAAGAGATAATTAATTTCGGGATTAAATTTGAGATGGTATAATTAATCCAAAGATTAGTTATCCCGGAATTGTATTATTTTTTTTATCTCTATGGAGGGTAGGATAACTAATCCCAAAATAACTAATCTCAATATAATTAATTATGAAATAACTTGTTTCCCAGTCAAATAATCCTTTAGTTCAACCGTCTTTATGTTACAGCACGGCTATTCCACATAATAAGTATTAGGCCACCTATAATATAAGGGAATTTTTACATTTCTATGCCACATAGGAAACCTTATTACCATCAATGTTTAAGGTTTGACTTAATTACACTTAGTATACCAAATTACCAATTTTATACCATACTTAATTAAGGGTATAATTAATTGTACGTTTTTTACTCCTTAATTAAAGGAATCTGAAAATTCTTGTTTGTTTATATGAGAACGGAATTTGAAGTGCTTAATCCAGACATTCTTGGATGCAGATTCCTCTAATATTCATTCTTCGATGCAATATGTTTCTCGTTGAAGCCTAATCCAAAATATTGCTTTTGGTTCTTCCATATATTCCAGATGATGCTATTAGTTGTAATGGAAAATCAGTAGCAACTTTTGGTGAATAAATACTGCATTTCTTGGGAATGTTCGATAATATTAACTGGAAATCTTACCTTAACATTTCCCAATTCAAACATCCATCAGAACCATTCCAGTTAGAGATAAGATGAAAACAGAATCAATTAGCAACATTGAATATGCTAGATATATACTGAAAGAACATATGTTTCAGTATATTTTTCTACAAAAATTCTACAAATATACAACAAATCAATTTAAGTATGTATAAAGCATTATTATTTGTAAGGGTATCTACATAATTACTACATTTATACTAAATTGTAGACTATTTTTTGCAGAAGATTTGTAGAAGTTTTAGTCGTTTTTGATTTGTGAAAACAGAAAACAAAGCATCTACAATCAGAATACAAATAATCCACAATTTATCTACAAAATATATCTACAAACTGGGTACATTGAATTTTAATATCCCAATTCCCATTCAATTGTAGCTTAATTGGTATTTTCGACATAATTGCGTTTTTTGAAGAAGATTTTGTAGAAGTTTTTGTCGTTTTTGATTTGTGAAAACAGAAAACAAAGCATCTACAATCAGAATACAAATAATCTACAATTTATCTACAAAATATCTACAAACTGGGTACATTGAATTTTAATATCCCAATTCCCATTCAATTGTAGCTTAATTGGTATTTTCGACATAATTGCGTTTTTGAAGAAGATTTTGTAGAAGTTTTAGTCGTTTTGGATTTGTGAAAACAGAAAACAAAGCATCTACAATTAGAATACAAATAATCTACAATTTATCTACAAAATATCTACAAACTGGGTACATTGAATTTCTATATCCCAATTCTCATTCAATTGTAGCATAATTGGGATTTTTGACATAATTGCATTTTTTCAGAAGATTTGTAGAAGTTTTTATTTGTGAAAACAGAAAATAAAGCATCTATAACCAGAATACAAATAATCTACAATTTATCTACAATTTATGCAATATGTCTTCTTCTTCTTCGAGTTTCAATCTGAAATTCAGTCAAAACCAAGTCTAATCTTCACCAAAACCCCTCAAAATTGAGATATAAACTCCAAACCATATTCCCTATTATTTTCAACAACACCCAATCTAAACTAATAATGGTTTTTGAAAATCCAAATTTGAATTTAAAGCTTTCAAGCTTTTTAATGGCTGTCAATGGTGGAATTGCTGCTCTCTTTTCATTTGCTTTTGTAACAACCCGACCGGTCGTTTTGAGCTTTTGCGCTTTGATCGCCAGTTCTCGGGCATGACTTTCCCCGTGTTATGTATTATGACTGATGTAGATTGTTGGTTTTGGTTTTCAGGAAAAAAAAAAATCGGAATGAATTTGAAAGAATAGTCTAACTTGAAAGCTTTGAATTTGATAGGCTTGACCAAGAGTTGACTTATGTGTAAATGATCTCGGATCGAAATTTTTATGATTTGTCTAGCTCCATTACGTGATTTATGACTTAGGAGGGCGATCGTAATTGGTTTTGGAGGTCCGATGTGGAATTTGGCTTGAATTGGTGAAAGTAGTATTTTAGCGATTTCCGGTTGATAGGTGAGATTTTGATCCAAGGGTCGGAATGGAATTCCGAGAGTTTCTGTAGCTTCATTATGTGATTTGGGATGTGTGTGCAAAATTTCATGTCATTCGGAGGTGATTTGGTCGGGTTTTTGATCAAATGCGTGTTTCGGAAGTTTTTGGAAAACTTAGGCTTGAATTCGATGTGAATTGATGGTTTTGATGTTGTTTGAGGTGTTTTGTTGATTGGAAAAAGTTTGAATGATGTTATGGGGTGTGTTGGCATGTTTGGTCGGGGTCACATGAGGCTCGGATAAGTTTTGGAAGAGTTTTTGGAAGATTTTTGCCGTTTTGAGCATAAGCACGTAATGATCCAAAGGTCCATTTTTAGTTCTCGAGATTGAAATTTGATTTCGAGACTTCCGGAATTTTGATAATGAATTATAGGACTGACCTGAAAAGTTTGGTCTAATTTCATCAAGTCGCGATTGGGTTTTTGACGCGAAACATCTGTTAATTGTTTAACGAGCGAAATGGATATCGCACTGAGCAAACGAGCTCCGAATTGAGTTTCGATTGAAGGACTATATTCGTAACATTATTTGTGACTCATAGGAACAAGAATCATCGAATTCAGAGTTCGTATGGTCGAGTTAGAGCCTTTTTAGTGAAAACAAATATTTTTGGTGCAGAAGGTTCTGGTGTGCACCTTTAGCGACCAGATTTGGCACCTTTAGCGACCAGAATGGGCTTTATTGGTGTTGTTCTGTTTTTTAGCTCATTTTCACGTTTTTCTTGTGAAAGAACACGACTTGAGGCGATTTTTGAGCAAGAAATCATGGGAAATCTTGAGGTAAGTCACTTGTGATCATTTCTACTCCATAATATTGAATTATCATCGAATAATCCGACTAGATTACATGTTTTTGAGGGGTAAATTGGGGATTTAGGCCTAGGAATTTGAAAATAAGATTTGAAGATTTGAGGGTCGAGTTGATGTCCGATTTTGGTAAATTTTATATGTATAGACTCGTGGCGAGATAAGGAATCCGTTGATGTTAATTTTTCTGAATTTCGAGAAGTGGTCCCGGGGCTCGGGTTTTGCCAAATTTCGGGATTTTGATGTTTTTCAGTCATTTTCGATTGGGTATTGTTCCTACAGCATCATGTGACATATTCGTTCTTATTTTGGATAGATTCGACGCACGAAGAGGCCAATTCGAGAGGCAAGGGCATAGCGAGCTAGACTTTTGGCCGTCTTGAGGTGAGTAATTGATGTAAATGATGTCCTGAGGGTTTGAAACCCCGGAATTTCACATCGTAACGCTATATTGAGGTGACTTGCACGCCGGATAACGGGCGTAGGTTAGAGCACCATTGGGAATTGTGACTTGGTCCGTCCCGAGAGATGTTTTTACCGTATTTTCTACTTGAACTAAATTGAGAATCATCCTTACTTAGATTTGATTGTTACATTTGGGCTTCTTGCCAATTATTTGAATCCTTCAGGGATTGATATCACTGTTTTCGCATATTTTGCATATCATTTGATCTCAGTCCAAGGTTTTAAATACTGTTTTGCAAACTCAACCATCTTTCTAAGATTTGAAAACTTAAATGATATTTCTAAATGATATTTCGGGCTGAGAACTATTGTTTTACGAATGCCCAAGGTGCTTATGATGATTTCTAGACTGAGCATGGATCGGGCTGCGCGCCGCAACACTGTTACATTGATATTGATGCCGAGAGCCTGTTTGATTACATTGATATTGAGGCCGAGAGTCTGGTTGATTACATTGACATTGAGGCCGAGAGCCTGGGTGATTATTCTGATATTGATATGAGGCCGAGGGCCTAGATTTGATGCCACGAGATGACTTGATATTGCGCTTGGGCTGTAGGAGCCCCTCCGGAGTCTGTACACACCCCCAGTGAGCACCGTCGACGATAAATAAATATGGATGGCTCGGGCTGCACGCCGCAGTGGGTACCAGAGGGTACCATCATATGCATTGCATTGCACTCATGCATTTATTCCTCATCTGCATTATCTGCCATAATAATTATGTGCTCTTATTTCATTGACTGGTTGCTTCATACTGTTCTGAGCCTGAGGGGCTGATACTGTTCTGAGATACTGAGCCCGGAGGGGCAGATTTCTACTTATTATTTTGATACTGAGCCCGAGGGGCAGATTTCTAATTATTATTTTGATACTGAGCCCGAGGGGAAGATTTCTACTTATTATTTTGATACTGAGCCCGATGGGCAGATTTCTAATTATTATTTTGATACTGAGCCCGAGGGGCAGATTTCTACTTGTTATTTTGATATTGAGCCCGAGGGGCAGATTTCTACTTGTTGTTTTGATATTGAGCCCGATGGGGCAGATTTCTACTCGTCATTTTACTGCCAAGTTACCTGTTTTACTGGTTTAAAAGAAATTTCACATGATGTTTCACTGAATTGTTATTTTAAATGATTTCACTGCTTCTGTATAGAATGTTGTGTGCCTTAACGTGTTTTCTTACCTTCAGTCATTATTTATATTTATTACTCACTGGGTCGGAGTACTCACATTACTCCCTGCACCATGTGTGCAGGTACAGGTATTCCTGAGGCATAGAGCGAGTTTTTTGCTGTTCAGTTTTCATCGGAGTTATCGAGGTAGCTGCATGGCGTTCGCAGACCCGTTTTCTCCCTTATCTTCTGTTATTTATGATATCTTCAGACTTTGTTCCTAATTCCATACTTTGTAGAATTTTAGTAAACTCTGTAGTAGCTCATGACTTGTGACACCCCGATTAGGGCTGAGTTGGGTTGGATTTCCGTATTTTATCTATACTTTCCGCTATTGGATATTATTAAACCATGTTTATACTATAATTGTGTTAATTAATTGTCTTAAAAGGATAAATTGGGTTGAATGACTGGTCTTGTCTTCATGAGAGGCGCCATCACGACCAGGTTCGGGAATTGGGTCGTGACAGCTTTGTATTACTGAAATTTGCGATTGAGAAATAGAGAGAGATGTAGAGAGAATTTCTGAAAAAAGAGTGTATCGCAAAAATAGAGTATGAAAAATCTTGTTCTGCGTTGTGGAAGATTAGAGTGAAGCCGACGATAATTATGGATGTGCGTGATTTGCGTTGGGGAAGATCTGGAAAATATTTAATTCCCCTTTTTTAGCGCGCAAAATAAGGAATCATAAAGCTATAGTGATTTTTTATTTAATGCATTGTATATATTAAGTAGAAATACTATTAACATAAAGGGTAATAAACAAACTATAAACATATTTGGTAATATAGTTTCATATATGGTATATATAGGAAAACGCCTCTAATATAAGTCATCTCTAATGACGTTTATTTTGTAACAGATTTTCAACCCTCTTTCGGGAAGTTAGAGCAATTTTTTCTTACCTTGCTATCAGATAGGGAGGAAAGCAAATTTCCCTTGACTTGCTATTAGATAGGAAAGGTCGTAGCAATAAATATACTACCATTTGATCGTTTATAGTTATGAGAATCGCCAGTTAGTAACTAATCAAAAAGAGTATAATATATAGAATTATAGACCCGTAACAATCAAGAACAGAATAGTACAGCCAAAAAGCTTACTTGTTTGAAATGCATTTTTTATCCATACTATTTTCTCGCAGGGAGTAATAAGCTCCACTGAATAATTGAAAACCACAAATCTATATTAGCTAGAAATATCTATCTATATTATATTAAAAGGAGAGTAGTATGCATTGTGGTTAAGCCAAGTGACAAGCTAAAATGAAGCCACTTGGCAATTTTAGGACAACATTAATAATTAGAAATTATATATAGAAACATAATTAATGAAGGTATTTTAATGAATCTTATACATAATCTAAATAGATCTAGACAAATCTAATATATATATATTTAAATTTAAATTTATATGTATATTTGTATCAATATCTATATTTATATCTGTATATTGATCCACTCATAAATTTTCTTCTATGTTAGCTAGAAATATGGAGGTGAAAAATTAATTAAAAACTATAATAGAATATATATATATATATATATATAAAGACGTGAATTGAGATAACCTATGACTATTTATACTTTGGAGTAAGTTAAAATATAAAATAAAACTAAAAATTACTTAAGATATTAAAGATTTATTGAATTTAAAAACTAAATAAATTCAAGCAATAAAACAAGATCTTACATAAAGTATACAAATTAATTATAAGGTAAGAAAAAAAATAATCAGCAAAAGATATTTTAATAACGAGAAAAATAAATTCATATTAATATTGATAAATCGTGCAAACGAATATTTTATACGTAAATATTACTACAACATTTAGATATAAATGTGTTCAAACAATTAAGAAAATATTTTTCTATGATTAATATTTGAATTGAGTTTAGTTAGTTTAAGTTTGAAAGCATACCATAATTTTTTGAAAATATGGTCCAATTAAGAAAATAGAATGATAAAAATTATTTGAATTTGAGATGAGAAAGTATTTTAATTTTTATCTATATTATATTAGAATGAGTGTGGTAAAAATAGATATTAAATTCAAACAGGCTAATAAAAATTCACATGACAATGTAATAATATTAGGTATTGAATAATATAAAATCAATAATAAAGAATAAATAGAAAAAAAAACTAAGATTTTTTATCATAGGAAAAAGTGTAAAACTTATTTAAATTAGAGATGAGAAAGTTTTTTATATTATGATAAGAAAAGTCATAATATAAGTCCACATAACTCAAGTCTAATATAGTAAAATCAAAAACTAAAAATATTGAACAATAAAAATAAATTAGAGATAATATAAGGACATTTATAAATCATAAGTTTAGAAAATAAAATAAAGTAAATATACAATACTTAAAAATATTATTAAATTTTAAATAATTTAAAATTTTCGAGCAATAATTTTAAAACAAAATAAATATTTATTTTATAATTAAAAAATTATATATTTATCTTATATTATTAAAGAAAAATAGTTGAGAATGATATTCAATAAAGTTACGAGTTAATGAAAAGCTACATAAAACATAATAAGACTATATATTAGATTAAAAAATAGGAAAATTATGTTAACTTATTAGAAATTTACTATTAGAAATGAAAAGAAAAGACTATTTGAATTTGAGATTAGAAAGTTCTTAAAACTATGTTGCGAATGCTCAAATTATGAATAATACCATGAAATTGAAGTCTTATTTATCAAAAAATAAAACAATAATAAAATAACATTTTAAATTATAAAATAAATTTCTAATATAGGTAATTTTATAAAAATTAAATTTGTATCTTAAAATAAAAAGAAAAAAAATTATGTAAAGAAGTAAAATGACAGTGAAAATATTACTACAACATTTAGATATAATATGTTCAAACAATTAAGAAAATATTTTTCTGTGATTAATATCTGAATCGAGTATAGTTAGTTTGAGTTTGAATGCATAGCATAATGATTTGAAAATGCTGTCCAATTTAGAAAATAAAATGATAAGAATTATTTGAGTTTGAGATGAGATTCTTTTTTGAAAATATTACATAAAGGATTAAAATGACAGTAAAAATATTATTACAATATTTAGAAATAATGTGATAAAAAATTAAGAATGTTTTTTCCTATGAATAAATAAACTTTTAAAAATACAAAATAAATTTCTAATATTGGTAACCTTAATAATGAAAATTAAAAATTAAATTTTATCTTATAGCTAAAAAAGAACAAAAATTTAACTGCATCTAATACAAAATTAATTATAAGAGAACTCAATACATTTGGAACATGATAATCAAATAACTTATGTATTAATATTTTGGACTTATGATTAATATCTGAATCGAGTGCAGTTAGTTTGAGTTTGAATGCATAGCATAATTTTTTGAAAATGTGGTTCAGTTTAGAAAATAAAATGATAAGAATTATTTGAGTTTGAGATGAATTTTTATTTAAAAAATATTACATAAAGAATTAAAATAATGGTAAAAATATTATTACAATATTTAGAAATAATGTGTTCATAAAATTAAGAAAGTTTTTTTCTATGATTAAATAAATTTTTAAAAATACAAAATAAATTTCTAATATTGGTAATCTTAATAATGAAAATTAAAATTAAATTTTATCTTATAGCTAAAAAGAAAGAAAATTTAACTGCATCTAATACAAAATTAATTATAAGAGAACTCAATACATTTGGAATATGATAATCAAATAACTTATGTATTAATATTTTAGACTAATTAAAAGTTACAATTTAAAACAAAATATGACATTATTTTGGTTATAGGTAAAATATTAATATAAAACTAATTAACATTTATAGTAGGGAAGAGAATGTATCTTAAAAAGAAAATAGAAGTAGTGTGAGGATACTTATACTTTAAATTAATTTTAATATATATAAAATAAATTAATTAAATTATATTTAAAAATATTATTGGCAAATTTAAATGATTAAAATATTATGAATAAGAGGATAAAAGCATAAAAATATATCAAATTTCGAGAATAAAATATTTATTTTTATCATATACTATTAAAAGGATATTAAGCAAGACATTAATTTAATCATAAGCTAACAAAAAATTATATGATATTATGATAATATGAAATATTAAATAATATAACTATAAGAAAAGAACAAAAAAAAAGAATTTATGTAAAAATGATGTGATGAATAAGACATATTTGACTTCGTGATAAAAATAAAGTGATTGTAAGAATTTTGTTAAAGTAATATGATCTAATGTGCTCGAACAAGACAGATCACAATATGACATGTTTAGTATTCTTTAATATCGACAAAGGAACGAAATGTAAGTACTAAAATCAAGGGGTTAGGTTGCTACAAATATATGTTAAAAAGATTGGTTGTCTACTACGAGATTTGATCAATAATTTCATATCCTGCTTCATAATTAAATTCTCATGTTATATAATTTTTATCTAAGAGATATATATTTTAAGGTTATTTGTACATGATTCAAACAACATACATCGCAATTTGAAATGATTTGCCCGCGCATCGTGCGGGTACTAATACTAGTATTATATTAAAAACACGAAACCCCTTAGCGAAATGTCATTCGCCTTTTTTACCCTTAAAAAATAGAGTTCATATTGGACAGAATAGTAATTTAATTATTTTTCCTACTATTTAGGATGCTAAAATCAACAAAATTTTTATTCTTAAAACTTTCCTTATTTAAATCCTATTTTTCTAATTTAAGTTTCCTAGAAATCGAATATCTTTGTGAATTTGCCACGCCTATTCCTAATTATGTAAAAACTGATAAGAATCTTACTCTTCTACTTTAAGTTTCCTAGGTTTAATGATCTTTATAATTAATTAGGAATCGTAGAAGGCATCTGTGTCTAAGTTTTAGTCCCCTTTTTTTGTAAGAATTATTTTAATCATATGTAAACTAAATTAGATAAAAATAAAGTTAAATTGCAACCACACATTTTTGTGTAAAGATCCAAACTTTTATCGTCAATTGAGTTTCCGCCTAAACCTTAGGATTTTTTAAATCAATTAAATACTATGTATTAAATTCTTCCTTATTTGAATGATTTAGAAAGTTTTAGTAATAAATATCTTATATAAATCTTTTTATATTGGTTTTGTATAACATATCAGTTTGTAAAAGACAAGTGATATCAAAACTGAAAAACTAAAGAGAATCAATAGAAAAGTAACGATGTGGTTGTTAATTAAAGTTGCTTTGTCTATCAAAATAAGGTGGCATTTGTTCTAACTGTAGGAGAAAATAAGTATATGTGACTTTTTTCTTTAAGATCTACATAAACTGATATTTTTTTTAAGAATATCAACCATGAACAATAATTTTTCAATATTCGAAAAATAACTTAAGACATGTTTATCAATTTTTACAAAGACTAACTTTTTCTTTGGAAGATTTTACAAGAAAAAAGTTCAAAAATTTGTCAAAATAAAAGACACTTAAGTTTCTTTATGCGACAATTAATATATTTATATGTTAATCACACAAATTCAACCTATCCAAATATAATTATTCTAGAGGTAATTTTCCATATTATTCTTTTAATCTTTGTCAAGCATGAATACCATAACGTAACCAGAATTGATAAATAGTTGCAAAAGCATAATAATGAATTGACACTTTTTTTATTGTTATTGTATAACTCAATTAACACATTGTTTAATAATATTTGTATAATTTTATAAAATTATATACTCATTAATATGGATATGCGCAGAACCCGTACCTTAATACCAGTTATATTAACAGCACGAAGGTTCTTAGTGAAATGTTGTTCGCATTTTTTAGTCTTAAAAGTAGAATTCACACCGGATAAAGTAGTTATTTAATAATTTTTCCTAATATTTAGCACATTAAAATAATTAAAAATTTGATTATTAAATTTTTCCTTATTTAAACTAGATAGAAAGTCTAAAATTTAAGGTTTTAAAATCTATTAAGATTTTACTTTATAAAATAATAAAAATTAAAATGTTTATTCAGAAGAAACGTCGTATATTTTATTTTCCTAATAACACGAGAACTTTTAGACGAAAACTATAGCATATTTGTCTTTACTTTGGATTTTAGTTACTTTTAGTGATTTCATTAATGTTTCAAGAGTCAATTTTCTTAAAAAAAGTCTATAGAGATGCATTTTAAAAAAGGCAATAATCGTCGTAACGCAAGAAATGCATGAAGTTATTCTTAAAATCTTCTCCCATGATGCGAATCTTCTTTCAAAATTTAGTCTCTTGGCTCTAAAATGATTCATATATGCATAATAAACATGACATTACAATTTGGATAAAAATTAAGCCGAATGCCACAAACACAAGGCTAAAACCATACATTCATCATTGTCATGAACTTATATTTTTATTTAATTTTTATTTTATAACTCAAGCATATTATTATTTATGTAACTTTTTAAAATTTTATATTTATTAGCGTGGGGTACACGCGCAAGGCGCGTTTATATTAAAAGCGCGAATGCCCTTATCGAAATGTCGTTCGCCTTTTTTACCCTTTAAAAATGACTTTCACATAAGACAAAGTTGTAATTTAATTATTCTCCTAATATATAGAATTTTTAAATTAAATAAAGTTTTGCTTATAAAATATTTCCTTATTTGAATCATATAGAAACTCATAATATTTGAACTATTAAATTTACTATAAATAAATCATTTTGGCTTTTCTATATCTTTTTACCATAAAAGACGTACTCCAAAATTTATAGGAAAAAAAAACTAATTTTGATATGAAACAATAAAAGAATAAGAAGAAGAGTATTGCAGGGAAGAGTACGGAGAGAAAATTCTTATTGATTTGAGATCAATTACAATAGAATAGAACTCATCTATTTATAAGGAAAGAATGACTTAGCCACCAAGTAAAATCCCTAAAATCTCTCTAAAATATAAGCATTCACCATAAATAAAATTCTATTTATAACACTCCCCCTTGAATATCTATCCAATGTGCCTCGTTAAAATCTTAACTAAAATAAAATCCAGTGGGAAAAAATTCTAGAGAAGGAAAAAGAGTACATATGTTTAAAAATACACTTTTTGGTTGCCTCATTAAAAACCTTGCAAGGAAGACCCAATGGGACAAAATCTTGTAAGAAAAAAAGAGTACAACGCGTATTTACTCCCCCTAATGAGAGCATGAATTCACATCTTTAAGCCTTCACATTCCAATATTGTGCACTAGCTTCTTGAAGGTTGACGTCGGCAGAGATTTGATGAATAAATCACCCATACTAACTCCAATGAATATGTTGCACCTTGAAAAATCTCGCTATCACATTATCATGCTTATAACTATAGCAAGATACAAATGTGCACAAATTGTACTTAGGATATGGTACTTCAGGACCAAGAATTGTATATGCTTTAAGCAATTTAAATCCTTTGGGGATTGCCACATAAGTATAGTCAAATAAGTCATATAAATAGACTTTAGATTTATATCAAGTTTTCATGTCATGCCAGACATATAAAATACATGAAAGTGATTGCACACACCATTAACTTTATACTTTCAAGCGTTTGAACTGCAGGTCCAAAACTATATGTCTTTCATATGGAATCAATTCTACTTGAATTGTGTCTCTTCCATTTGGCCAATATTTTTGTATCTATATTCGACAGACTTAAGATCCTCATCTATACTTAGCGCTATAATATATGTCGTTGACAAATATTTTATATCGGTTTCAATATTTTTTCATAAAGACATAACATAGAGATCTATTCATTCATATTTTTCAGGTACCTGGACCTCTCCTGAGATTTTATGAAGTGTTATGTCATGTGATCTTCTAGATCACTTGCCTCCTTATTATGATCATTTTGATCATTTGCTCATCTTCTTTATCAAGAATTTTATTTGAAATTGATTTGTCTATACACTTTAAGAGTACCATAGACTTTGTTCTTCTAGGACTTAATAAGAGCATTTGCAATGAGAATATAGTTACTTTCTTTGGGTCAGCAAATGCATCTGGCATGCTTTGCAATATATTGCAAATGAATTATCTTTTTATGAACTTCAAGTTCATATTATTTTATTCGAGGATCTAGATGTACACATGATAATTCATTTCACGTAACTTTTTCTCAACTGTTTATCGTGTCTCCCCCTCGTGTTAGAAAAACTAACTTGTTTCCTCAACTTTGAGAACTCATCTTTGTGCGTATGGTGTTAACCAAAATATACACCGCACATCAATAATAATAAGATGAAACTATTTGGTTCCTGACCCTGAACCATTTGTGAGGGGGGAATGTAATATACTTTCGTATATAACCTATATCAAACTGATATAAATAACTTTGTTCTCATAAGCAATAATTTAGCTATTAAGTGGAGACACTCAATAAATTATTTTGCTAAACCAGCTGTGTTGTAAACCAACTTATCAAGATGAACTTCTTGAATAGAAAAGCTGGAAATTATGCTCGAAATTAAATTATTGAGCAAGTTACCGCGCAAAAATACCATGTTGCGGGTTAATAATAATTGCACATGTAACCATCTCATAAAGGCATCTTATGTGGTATACATGGCAGGTGAATGGGCCCATATTCACCTTTGATATTTCCAGCATTCATGGGATTCAATCCCAATTTTAGTTGGTCAATTAATTAATGTGAACAAGCAATATAAGAGATTTTGTAAAGAACTTTCTAATTCTTTAATATTTACCCATGTGAATTCTCTATTATTTTTGCACATCATACTTAAATTGATATGGCTAAACCAATTATGCCAACTGAATAAATTATCAATATTGATAAACTTCAGATTTATACCATGATGTGTGCAATTATCAATAAACTCAAATTTATTATGATATGGATTTTTATATCAATAAACTTCTACTTTATTGTGACATTCTTTTGTTTGTGTAGTACAAACTGGAGAATAAAGCGGGTAGCTTTTCACATACATATTACCCCGCTACAAGTTGTAGTAATAGAAGATATTAAATCTTTCCTTCATTTATAGTCTCAGTATGACCAACCGCTTTCGCGAACACTTTAGAAACTCAATTAATTTTTTTTGAGACTTACTACAACATAATGTCTTATTGATAATCAATTTTATTCCTCCAAAATGGTAATAATTGGCTTTCCAGAGCTCTCAATTAATTTGGTACTACCACACATTCATCAACATTCATATGGTGAATATCTCTTTTAAAGAGAAAGTTATACCATTATAGTTATGGTCAAAATTATATGCAAGATCTGTTTCTTGCATTACCGTTGTCTTTTAATAATCACATTGCCAAAATATTTTGGCGTACTATAAGTACGTGACCAATGACCATTTATGCCATATAATGACATTATTTTCTTATTTCCTCTCAAACCTCATTCTTGAGGTGAGTGTGGTATATTCACTACCACTAGCACATTCATATTCTTCCAAGAATGAATATGTATTCATAAATCACATGTTGTCACATTCACATCATGAATAGACCATAATCATCTATTCGTTCTTTACAAAATCTCATGTTAAATTGATGATAAATATTACTTTCACAGAGTGAAGGATTATTTTGAGAATCTTTATTGTCCTCATTACCAAAATGATGACGATTATATACACGACTTAATAGTCGTACGGGACGGACCAAGTCACAATCCCCAACGGTGCACGAACTCACATTCGTCATCTAGCGTGTGCGCCACCTCAAAGTAGTGAAACGATGTGAAATCCGAGGTTTCATACCCTCAGGACAATATTTACAATCATTACTTACCTCAAACCGGTCCAAACTCTAGCCCCTGATGCCCTTGCCTCTCGAATCGACCTCCAAATGCTCCGAATCTAACCAAAATCAGTATATTATCATCAATATACGCTAAAAGAACGAAGCCCAAGTGAAAATAATCAAATTAACTCAAAAATCCCGGATTGGCTCAAACCCGACTCCCGGGCTCACGTCTCGAAATCCGATAAAAATCACAAAACTGGAAAACTCATTCGCTCACGAGTTTACTCATATTAAATTCACCAAAATCCGACATCAAATGGCCATCCAAATCCCCAAAATCAACTCTCCAAATCTTCTTCCATTTTCCCCAATTTTCACCCCAAATTCCCAAAATAAATGATAAAAATCAAGACATAATCATGGGATTTAACAAAATTTGAGCGAAGAACACTTAGACCAATCAATCCTCTGAAAATCCCCTCCAAAATCGCCTTCTTCCAAGCTCTCTAATGAATTTTGAGATTATGGACCAAAACCCTCGATTTTGAACTTAAACATTCTGCCCAGGTGCGCCCTTATTTGCGAATGTGGTCAAAGCCTCGCGTTCGCGAAGCACAAAAATCCACTGCTCAAATTTCCTTTTTTCGCGAACGCGTAGCTTCACCTGTCAGACCCTTCGCGAACGTGTTGTCCTCTACGCGAACGCGTAGAAGAAATCCTTAGGGTGCAGATGTTCCATCTTTCCTCTTCGCGAACGCGTTCAACTCCTCACGTTTGCGATCCTTCCACTGGTCACACCTTTGCGAGCGCGAGCTCCCCTTCGCGAGCTCAAAGAACAAATTTCTACAACAAAAATACCAGAAAATTTGCTATCTTTCCAAAGTCCAAAATGATCCGTTAACAACCCGAGGCCCTCGGGGCCTCAACCAAACATGCCAACGCATCCCATAACATCATTCAAACTTGTTCCAACCTTTAGACACTCAAAACAACATCAAAACATCAAATCACCATTGGATTCAAGCCTAAGGATTTTCAAACTTCCAAATACCACAAATGATGCAAAAACCTATCAAACGTCATCCGAATTACCTGAAATTTTGCACACACGTCACAAATGATACAACGGACCTACTCCAACTTCCGGAATTCCAATTCAACCCCAATATTAAAATTTCCACTACCAACCGGAAAACGTCAAAATTTCAATTTCGCCAATTCAAGCCTAAATCTACCACGGACCTCCAAAATACATTCCGATCACGCTCCTAAGTCCAAATCACCTCACGAAGCTATCCGAACCATAAAAACCAAGTTCTGAGATCATTTACTCACAAGTCAACTTCTGGTTGACTTTTCCAACTAAAGCTTCCAAAAAGAGACTAAGTGTCTCATTTCTCTACAAAACCACTCCGAACCCAAACCTACCAACGCGATACGATGAAATGTAGCTGAACAACACATAAAGAAGCAGAAATGGGGGAAACAGAGCGGTAATTCATGAAACGACCGGCCGGGTCGTTACAACTGACAGATGTAAAATTCACGTGCAAAGCACGTACACTAAAGCTAGGTGGTTGACAAGAGTCAAGTACATTAATGATTTTACAAATACAAAAATTCAAAAAGTTAAATATCATATTATTTTTTACTCTTTGATAATATAATTATAATTAGTTATTTAAAATTATTTGAGTTAATATAAAGAATTTGAATCAACAAAAAGTAATTAGTTCCTTTACTCATCCAAACAAATAATTAAGACTTTGAATTAACAAATTAACAAGAATTAATTTAATTATTTTTTATATTCATCATATAAGTAAATTATTTTCAAATTGAAAAATCTTGTAGGATACATAAATTTATTTTGATATGAATAGCATTAGCATATGGCAAATTTGGTTATAATTGTATTAAGAGCCAAATTCGTAAAAATAAAAACTTGAAGCAATAAGGAGGAAATAATAGAATACAAACTATATTATGAAGGAATTGTCATTTATTATTATTATTATTATTAGCATTATTATTATTATTATTATTATTATTTTACAAATGACAAATCCCCTTATGTTCTATATTAAATTATTTGCTGTAAAAAAATATAAGTCGTTTAGACTTTACGTTTCCCCTAATTAATTTTTTCTATGAACATAACACCAATCTCTTCATTACCAAAATATTAGAGATTTTTTTTTAAATTTATTTTAATTGAAAAAACTATTGATAATAGTATTTAATTTTTTTAATTTATTTTTGTATTAGATCATAGAAATAACAATATCCTTTTATAAGATATTTCTATAGAAGTCTTCAGAAACTACAATAAGACATCTAGGAACTTTTATAAAAAAAATTCTTTCTTCATTGAGTCGGCTAAATAAAATATTTATTAGTCACCATTTTCAAGAACCTATACATTTTTTTAGTTTTTATTTTAAAGGTCAAACACATTATTTATTAAGTTTTTTTATAATTTTTTGAAATAATATATTTTATTGATATAGGATACACGCGCAAAGCGCGTACCCTAAGATTAGTACTATATTAAAAGCACGAAGGTCTTAGCGAAATGTCGTTCGTCTTTTTTATCTTTTTAAAATAGAATTCATATTAGACAAAATAATCATTTGATCATTTTTCTAATATTTAAACAAGCAATTTAATTATTTCCATAATATTTAAAAATAATCATTTAACTCTAATATTTAGGATTTTGATTTAAAATTAATGTTATTTAATTCAAGTGCTTTTAATTAGGTACTTTCAATTAACACTAGGGAAGTTTTGACCACGTTGTACTCCTTTTAGGTTTAGAGGGTTTCTTTTTTGTTAATAAAATATTCACTTTCAGCTCCACTTTGAATGGAGGAATTAGGAGTTAGGACTACTAAATTTCAACACAAGGAAAGTTTCGATCGCTTAACTCCTCTTAGGTTTAGGAGGTTTTTCTTTTGTTAATAAAATTTTGTCAGACTTTCGACTCCATTTAGATTTAGGAGTACTATTAACTCATTTATTATTTTGAGCCATGAGTATTATTTTTTATTCTACTAGTCTTTAGGGTACGCACGTTGCGCGTGTACCTTGTATTAATGAATATTAAATTTTAAAAGAATAACATAAATTTTAAACTGAAAATTTTGATTGAGTTATCATAAAAGAAAAGTTAAAACAAAGTATAATTTTACTAATATAGTAATTGTTTGGTGTATTCCTATATATAGGTGGTATTTTCCTATTTTAAATTTGTACATGAGTGTGCTCTTATTTTAGGACTCCTTTATTACATACATAACTGCAATATTTATTTATGTTTCTTTATTAATCATATAAGAATTAAGTATAATTTAATGATTATTCTATCATTTCAAGTCGTCTTATATATGTAAAGTAACTTGCGTAAGTTCAGATATTTAAGTTGGTGTAATTTTATGTGTTTATTGGCTTATATCAATGAAGTGGTAAATTCTCTATAGATTATACATATAGTAATGAATATTGGGAATTTTTACCTAATTTGATAAGTAGTGGTTCAAATCAGATTCATTCCTATTTATTCTCTCCTCATTTTTTTAGGCTTTGCAGCTCATGAAACAAGAGTTAAACATGAAATAGGACTTAAGTTTACGAATGCAATAAGAAAAGCATTATAGTGTAGATGCATAATACAAATAAAATAAGGAAGAAGTATCTATACATAAATTCTTGATTGATTTAAACTCCTTAATATTAGGAAAAAACTTAAATGTCGGTAAATTTTTTAAAAATCTGGAAAAAATTAGTATTGTTAATTATTAAACGTAGAAAAAATAATAGGGAACTAATAAGACATACATCGAATTTCTAACTAATTATTTTTATTGAATCACCCAGACAAATTATCTCAAATTTGAAATACTTCGAGTCCAAAACATGAAATTGAAAAAGATATGTTAAGGGAAAATAATTGAGAAGTTGGTGTAGAAGATTTTAAGATAAAGAACAAATAAAAACTATCTTTATATAAATCCCGAATCATTGTCAAAAAGAAATTCTGGCAGCTCTGTGTATTCAATAATAATGTAGAAACGACTTTTACTTGTACTATCTATGTGTATTTTGCCAGGGCTAGTCATTGCTTGATTTTAGCACATTATCAAATCTTTTCTTCACAAAATTACTAACGTGGTTACAATTGCAGATTCTAAGGCTAGTTAATTATCATATCACGGTTTCTATATATATTACATTATGTTGTCTACAATAAATCTGTCTAAATAGAGTATTGCAAGACTTTAAGCAAAAGAAGATTTTAAGTTGGTCAACATAAACAAACTACCAAGAAATCATAAGAAACGTAATAATGGCTTTTTCGTTTTCCTTCTTCTTCGCGATGAAATGCATATTCTTTTTAACTGATCTTCATGCTTATTAACAACCACAACATTTGCGTGCAACAATGGTTGATAACAACTATTCCTACTAATTAATAAATAAAAAATGTCATCGTATCAGAACTAACAAATAATACTACTAAAACAAGAGGTAATATGCATGCTAGCATAGTTTATGTTCTTAGTTGGTCAAATATCATAGAGTTAAACACAATTCAAAAAGTAATTATCATAATTAAAAAGTCAAAAAATCCGAGCATGAATAAATATAAATTGTTTGTATTCAGAAAAAGAGAATCTGGAAATCGAGACTTGGAATAATAGCTCTTTTATAGAAGTTTTGCCTATACAATTCGAAAAGGAAAGAATTTATGATTAGGAAAAAATTAAATGACTATTTCTATAAATTAAGAAAATAAATTAATGAATATTCAGATATTAACGAAATAACTAAATGACTATTTTGTTTAGTGTGAACTCTGTTTTAAAAGGGTAAAAAAGACGAATGACATTTCGTTAAGGACCTTCGTGCTTTTAATATAGTATAGATATAGATGAACATTAATATCAAACCTTTCGTTGATCAACATTGGACTAATGCATTTTGAGTTGTTTTATTTTAATCCTTCTAATACAAACATCATAAGCATGCGAAACTAAAAAGCTTTTAGACCGTTTCAATATCGAGTAACAAAGAAATCAATTAAAATTGCTAAGTTTGATACCGACTAAAATTTTGTTTCTTATTTACCTTTTCTGAATGATTAGAAATTCCTAATATTTTCGAGTTTAGAATTAGTTATGATTTTTACTTCATGTATATTATTTTCACTAATATTTAGAACTTTGAAATAGATTAAAATTTTGTTTATTACTTTTATTTTATAACGCTAACATAACTTTTATTATAACATTGCGTGCATCGCGCGTAACATAAGACTAGTTAAAATAACAACAATAACCAAAAAATAGAATACAAGCAGTAAACTAAAAGCAGAACAACACCTAACCATCTTATAGTTCAAACGTCATCACCATAATACGAGGGGAAAATACCAGCTATGTCCATTTATAAGTAGTTTATCATAAAAATTGACAATTCATAAAATATTACTAATATTAGCCAATTAGCTATTTGTAGCTAAGAAAAAAAGTCAAAATTATATTTTCTTTTGAGCGGGTGTTATTAGAATAGATTGGGTACAACTTAAGGAGCTTGAATCTCAGTTTTTGGATGTTGGTGGAGTTTTGAGGTGGTTTGAATTGAAAATTCAAAGTAGAAGATGAACATGAAAAAATGACATGTGTCACACTGTGTATCACTTATGTATCAGATATGTATCATATTTATATCAAATGTGTATCCATATATTTGCCCGGGGAAATTAAGAAATTTGCTGCACCGCCATTTTTTGTGGAGAAGGATTATATTTTATCAAAAAATCTTCTTATAAATGTTTGTAATATGCTTAGAACCCTAGGTAACCAAAATATTGCAAGTGCCAACATTTTTTTGCATGAAGGGTCTACGTACCCAAGCTCCTACCCTAATGTCACCTCAGGTGATTTTATGCTATGTAATATGTTGAACTCTGTTTAAGTAGTAATATATAACCCTATTACTGATAAAAGAAATATATGCATGTGTGAGATACATGTTTGATACATGTGCCGTATAAGAACTTTTTGAACTCAATTTTAACTATGAATTTTGATACCAGTTCAGTCCAAATCACCTCCAATGTTCCTCAAATTTTGTATATTGACTCATCTGTATGTTTTCAATGATCTCAACCATACCCATTGAAAAAAAATTCCTTTTTGCTTAGATTTTTGAATCTTATATATATATATATATTGTATTTCACCACCTTATTCCTACCTCATCCATGAAATTTCATTTTCTTCTTGCATCTAATGTTGCTAATCACGCTTAAAATATGGAAGGAGATCTTTGTATGTGATTCTTGGAGAGAAAAAACCTTATTTCTTTGTGTTTTTAATTTTTCTATGTGCTAGGTTATTTTTGGTAAGTTTATAATTAATGGCTAGATGTTGGTAAATTAGGACTTTTTTTGAACATTTCTGTAAGATTCACTAGTACGAGAGTACTGGACTTTGTGACCGAACTATTGCCTTTACTTATTGGACCAACCTGCTAAAACAAACTTATTAGTATACTATCTTCTTCTTTGGGAAAAAGAAGAAAAAACCAAAATAAACACATGAGGTCTGTAATATTGCATTCATATTTTGTACACCTAATCCTGTGATTTCCAGAGACCTTTTGCGCCGGCAATCAAGCAAAAGGCAAACAGTTGCTTAGACGAATACCTTAGATTTGCATTAGAAGCCTTTTTATTATTTAACAAATGACCAGTACGTTGAGGTCTAGAATTAAACAACTTGCTAGCTTGCTTGACGGAAAGAAGATGGCCCTATATTATTTATATCCTTGACCTTTTGCTTATCTCAGTAGTCACCCTAACTATTCAATAATATTGACTACTAATCCAAATTATGTAACATTAGTTTATCAACTATTCTTTTTGTTCTTAGTGGAATGTGCGAAGAATCTTCCTTTAACGTTTTCGACCGACTATAACTAACGTGTGTACCTTACATGAAGGGGATGCCACATACTATTAGTATCATGGCACAACTTCACGCATTTTGGCAGGTCCTAAAAATTACACTGGAGCACAATCTAATACCTCTTTGATGGAGCAGCTGGGGAGCCCGCACTAGGACATAACTTCAGGGAACATGATCAAGTAGGGCGGACCTCCTCGTCAAGAAAGGCGAGTCAGAAAAGAAATTTTTGACAGGGCAGGATTTTTGACAGTTCCTTTGGTGTTTGATTGTGAGCATACATCATGGGAATTGTATTTACAAGGAAAATCAATGTTTGTAATTCTAGTGTAATGCTAGACAATGACGATGGAATTCAAGAGAGTTCAGTCTCTCATATTATGATGTAATTATTTTGAAACATTAAGTAAATATATATATAATTATCCAGTTGACCAAAAAAAAAGGTATAGTAACAGATTGTGGTATAGACTTCCCGTTTTTTTTTAAATTATAAGAAAGCTTATGCATTGATCTCGATACGCATCATACTGTTTTCCCCTCCTTCATTACCTGCGTCTCTCTCTCTCTCTTTTAAAAGTAATTTGATTAGAATAATCCTTTTTTCTAATCGAACATGATATTATTCACTTACATAGGTGTTAGCTCCTCTCATCAAATTAATGCACTATTTTATAAGTCATGAGTTTAAAAAGTAGCCACTAATATTTGTGCTAAGGTAGACTGTCTATATTACACTCTTTGAAATGTAGACTTTCCCGTGACCCTGCATAAACACGGAATGCTTCGTGCGTCACACTACTCCGCCCCTTCAGATATGTTAGCAACAACTAACTGCTATTACTTTATTTATGTCTTCAACCACTCCTATTTTGTTTCGTCAGCAAATGGGAAAGGGATATATGGACAAGATAATTGTTAGTAATAAGATTATAATTGTTTTCTATTTGGCTGTTTATTGGTATATCTTGTATTTGTGAGAATATTGACGCAATAAATCTGAGATCAAATATAATATTAAGACACAAAATAAATTAAGATTAGCAAAAATAGTTGCGTACCTGTTTGAGCCATATCGCGGATTGACGAAGGACTAGGTCTTCCTCTCTATTACTCTTTCGTCAATATGGCGGCGTCAATGGGACAACAACCAAACACAACATATATATGTTATGAAATAACTCTGACTATGTGTTTATATAAGGGTCAGAGAGGGAACCTAGCTGTAATTAATGAAATCCTCACAAGTCCTCTCATTACGGGCCTCATCGGGTTGAGCCTACACTCACCACCGTGTTAGACCCACCAAGCACATAAAGTGCACATCCCAATAACCAATTATCACATTTATAATTGGGTTCACGTTTATGGACAATTATCAAATCTAGATATTTAAATATAAATAAAATATTTAATAATGTAAGTCCATTTTTCTTACACTATTAATATTAGGATTATCAATTTTACTGTTTTATTCTGGAATAACTTATTTTGATTCCATCATCTGGCAGATATAGGTTATTCCGCTACTATTTTTAATCTTGGGATAACTAATCCCATGATTAGTAATCAAACAAGAGATTGTATTGGTCAAAATATGACCGTTGTGCTCGACCCAACTAGGACCCCGTCCAAACAGCGTGGTAAGGAAAAACGCCACGATTTGCTCCGAGCCACGTACTTAGTGTTCGCTAAGTCGAATAACAATATTCAGGGAACGACGAAAATGGACGTGGTATGAAGGTACCTTGACCCAAAAAGCATAGCAAGGACTACATGACTATATATAGGGAGGGAACCTTCCTAGGAAGGGGGACTTTTTCTCTCTCTTCCCCCTCCTCTGTAATTTTCTTACCAAAAGGAAGACAAAACGATCTTTGATTCACAATGTAAAAGAGTTATCTCCATCAATTGGTGGAAAGTGGAATGGAAAAAGATCAGCGAGATTGATCAATTTTATTTTATCTTATGCACTATTTTTCGATTCATCTGTAGATCTGAAATTTATTATGAGTAACTAAGATTTACCTCTTCATCTTCGTTAATTGATTTAATCAAAAAGGTTTCAATATCTTTTGGGTCAAAAAATTTGGCACCGTCTGTGGGGATTTCTTAGTGAAATTTCCTAATCTCTTCCAGATCAAAAGCAGTAAACATGATCACCCACCAAAAAAACGGTAAGTAAACCTCACATGTCAACCAAGATCATGATGCTACACGCGAACGGAAGCTACAACTAACATCCTCCTCCATGCGTCGAGTAGCCCAGGAACCAGCCAAAGCAAACCCAAAACCGCGCGGGGTCAAAGCACGAAAAAGGAGGGGAAAAAGAGCTGAATACGACTGTCGAATTCAGAAGCCACCGCCCCATCAGCCATCGAAACACCAAGAAAACTGATAACAACGCTACAGATCCACCCTCATCCACCAATCCCTCGGATCGGGGGAAGGAGAATATCATGTTGGCCCACCTTCTGATGTTCACTCAAACGGGAACGCGAGCACCACGGGGGCAAGCGAGCAAAGAAACGTCTCAATTAAAAAAATGAGAAATTACTACAAAATAACCGAAATATCGGCCACTTGATGATCCGACTCTCCAAAGGAACTGGGACTCACCAGAGGATACCCAACTCCTAAAATATGGGAGCAACGACGGGTTAATATTTCGACGAAAGTTCGAAATAACACCCCTAAGGCCAAAGGCCATTGCTGAAAAGAAGAGTTCGACCTCAATCAAACAACAATGGGTTAGTATTTCGATGAAAGCTCGAAATAACACCCTTAAGGAAAAGGGCCATCGCCAAAGAAAAGAGTTTGACCTCGATCGAACAACGACGAGTTAATATTTCAACGAAAGTTCGAAATAACACCCCTAAGGACAAGGGCCATCGCCAAAGAGAAGATTTCGACCTCGATCGAACAACGATGGGTTAATATTTCGACGAAAGCTCAAAATAACACCCTTAAGGCCAAGGGTCATCGCCAAAGAAAAGAGTTCGACCTCGATCGAACAACGAAGGGTTAATATTTCGACGAAAGTTCGAAATAACACCCCTAAGGCCAAGGGCCATTGCCAAAAAGAATAGTTCGACCTCGATCGAACAACGACAGGTTAATATTTCGACGAAAGCTCGAAATAACACCCTTAAGGCTAAAGGCCATCGCCAAAGAAAAGAGTTCGACCTTGATCGAACAACGACGGTTTATTATTTCGACGAAAGTTCGAAATAACACCCTTAAGGCCAAGGGCCATCGCCAAAGAAAAGAGTTCGACCTCGATCGAACAACGACAGGTTAATATTTCGATGAAAGTTCGAAATAACACCCTTAAGGCCAAAGGCCATCACCAAAGAAAAGAGCTCGACCTCGATCGAACAACGATGGGTTAATATTTCGACAAAAGTTCGAAATAACACCCCTAAGGCCAAGGGCCATCGCCGAAGAGAAGAGTTCAACCTCGATCGAACAACGACGGGTTAATATTACTATGAAAGCTCGAAAAATCACACCCTTAAGGCCAAAGGCCATCACCAAAGAAAAGAGTTCGACCTCGATCAAACAAGACGGGTTAATATTTCGACGAAAGTTCGAAATAACACCCCTAAGGCCAAGGGCCATCACCGAAGAGAAGAGTTCGACCTTGATCGAACAACGACGGGTTAATATTTTGATGAAAGTTTGAAATAACACCCCAAAGGCCATGGGCCTTCGCCGAAAAGAAAAGAAGAGTTCGACCTCGATCGAACAACGACGGGTTAATATTTCGACGAAAGTTCGAAATAACACTCCTAAGGCCAAGGGCCATCACCGAAGAGAAGAGTTCGACCTCGATCGAACAACGATGAGTTAATATTTCGACGAAAGTTCGAAATAACACCCCTAAGGCTAAGGTCCATCGCCGAAGAGAAGAGTTCGACCTCGATCGAATAAGCGACGAGTTAATATTTCGACGAAAGCTCGAAATAACGCCCCAAGGCCAAGGGCCATCACCGAAAAGAAGAGTTCGACCTCGATCGAACAACGACAGGTTAATATTTCGATGAAAGTTCGAAATAACACCCCTAAGGCCAAGGGCCATCGCTGAAGAGAAGAGTTTGACCTTGATCGAACAATGACGGGTTAATATTTCGACGAAAGTTCGAAATAACACCCCTAAGGCCAAGGTCCATCGCCGAAGAGAAGAGTTCAACCTCGATCGGACAAGCGACGGGTTAATATTTCGACGAAAGCTTGAAATAACACCCTAAGGCCAAGGGCCATCACCGAAAAGAAGAGTTCGACCTCGATCGAACGACGACGGAGTAGTACTTCGTCAAGAGTTCGAAACATCCTTAGGGCCAAGGGTCATTTTAAATGAAAAAGGTGGAAAATAAAATTGGGACTCGCAGCGGGATAATATTTCGATATAAACTCGAAAGTAACATCCCTACGTCTAAGGCCGTTATTAGAAAAAGTGTTCGACGCCATCCGAACTGCGATGGGACGGTACTTCGACACAAGTTTTGAAGTATCGCCCCAACATCTAAGGCCGCCATCGAAACCCTACTCAATCCGTGTGACGCTTAATTCCCTAAGAATTGGGAACTCGCCACATAGAGATCTACTTCTTTGCACAAGAGTTATGAAAAACAAAACAGGGAAAGAAATATAGGAGGCGTGCAACAATGAAAAATTCCTCTTTATACGAAACTACTATGCAAACAGCCGCAGATTACACACGGTCAAACCAATAGAGTCCAAGAAAAAGTAATAAACAACTGTAAGCACGTGATTTTTGCCCTATATGAGAATTACTCCCAAACAATTCAAAAATAAAATGATTTTTCTTTGGTGTACAATTTTGTGATATTTTGAAGAATTATTTGTATTTGTCTGTGCGTGTTTATTCGCTAAATTAATAAAAAATACAAAAATATGTCGCATTTTGCATGTAGGATTTAATTCTACAATTGTTAGTAATTAAAATTGTTTTACAAAAATTAAAAATTACAAAAATAGGCATCGTTTGCATTTTTAGCATTTAATGTCCAAATATACAATTTTATGCTTAATTAATACTTAATTGTGCGTTAATTATTATTGGGAGTTAATTTGCGCCTTTATAACTTAATTTAGTTCTTAATAATAGTTTAAGTATTTTTATAATTTAGTTTTAGAAAAATAAAAGAAGAAAAGAGAGCGAAAATATAAAGAAAGTCGGAATTGGGCCTCTTCTTCAATTTCAAGCTATAGGCCCAAAAAATGGCCCAATCTTCCCTACGACCCAGTCCATTTCGAACTGGGTCGACCCAGTCCATAAACCCAACACCCCTTCTTCATTTTTGTCCAACACAAAACAAAACCAAAAAAATAAAAAATAAAAAGTGAATTATCACTATTAATAGTTTTATTTTTTGTTTTTTTATATATATAAAAAAATCCGAAAATATTTTATTTTATTTATTATTTTTATTTTAAAAAATATATATATAAAAAAAAATATATATATATAGTAATTTCGGAAATGATTTTAAAAAAATAAAAAATAAAAAAATAAAAAAATAAAAAAATGTAAAAGAATGTAGAAAATTTAAAAAAAAAAGTAAAAAGTTTTAAAAAATTTAAAAGTAAAAGAAGGTTGGAATTAAAAAATAAATATAAAGATATCTGAAAATTTAAAAAATTTAAAGTAATTGAAAGTAGCATTTTTAAAAGAAAAAGAAAAGATAGTGGTTTATTTTTTAAAGAAAAGTTAAATAAAGTGAGATTCTCTTTTAAAAAAATAAAAAGTGGGATTTTAAATAAGATAAAGTAATTAAAGTTGGAATTTTAAAAATAAAAGTAAATAAAGGTGGTATTTCTTTTTCTAAAAAAATAAAAGCAATTTGTAAGTGGGATTTTTTTTTAATTAAAAAAATAATAAAATAATAAAAAACAAATCTGAAAATTTCGAAAATTTTGCTATAAATAGAAGAGAAAATTTAGGAAGAAGGGTGGAAAAAAAGAGAGGAAAAACTAGATAGAGAGAAGAAAAAAAGAGGGGGCGGAGTGAGAAGTATACACCCGATATACATTCTGTATACACTGAATATACAGGGGCAGAATTCATTTTGGAGAGTTTTGAAGTTGAAAAAAAATAGTTACTGCTTCATTGCCTCGCTTAAGATCTGAAATAGTCAGAACCTTCCTGCCTTTTACTTCTTCACTATACTTGGAGTCGTTTATAGTCTCCTGGGTTTTCTGCTATTCCTACTGTACTGGTTTGCGATGTTGCTGAATCTGTTGTTGCTGTGTTATTACTGCTGCTGACTTCTCCTTCTTTTGTTCTTGTACTGCTGTTTCCAGGTACACATTTGTACAATCTCGGCTTGAAGCAAAAAATGAAATATTAATCAGGCTTTGTTCCTGTTGAATTCCTCCTGTTTAGATTTGTGGTTGAATATAATTTTTCTTTCTTCGTATAAAGATGTAGTTGAATGATTAATGAATAATGAGGTTGCATATGTATACTTTCTTCATCTAATAATGTTAGTTTAAATTACGGAGAATAATTAATCTGTTTTGATATTATGGTCAATCTCATGTTCTAGTATTATTGAATAACAGAATATAAAATGAAAGCAGTTTTTCTTTGTACAAACTCGATCGCAATTTTCCATTCGCATTAGCCGTAAACTAATAACTAATAAGTTACGTTTTTCAGCATGTAAATAATTAAGAGATTTTCTTTTAGTTTAGAGACGAACTTAATAGAAAATATAGTCATTGTAGGTTTATCCTGTAAAAATAAAAATGAGACGAGCCTCGCCAAATAAAACGTATAGATTGCGGGGCCCTCACAAAATGTATGGTTTAATTAGAATTCGGAAGGACCGTTTAGCGAATTTCACGGTCTTCCCTAAAATAATAACGCGATAGTCTCTTTAGGCGCGTGTTTAATATTTTACTTTCTTAAGCCTGGGTGTGCATTTCATGTGACCCGAATCCAAATCCCAAAACATCAAATAAAACGTGTTCCGGATTGTGGGTGCATTTCATGTAACGCAGTCCAAAGACGTGTTTTAAGCGATGTTCATATTTCTTTTAAAAACAATAATAATAAAGCGGTTAAAAGATAAAATTTGCACATAAGTTCATATTTGTATAAAATCAGACAATCAAGCCGAATATAACAGTTGAGCGACCGTGCTAGAACCACGGAACTCGGGAATGCCTAACACCTTCTCCCGGGTTAACAGAATTCCTTATCCGGATTTCTGGTACGCAGACTGTAATATGGAGTCATTCTTTTCCTCGATTCGGGATTAAAATTGGTGACTTGGGACACCCTAAATCTCCCAAGTGGCGACTCTGAAATAAATAAACCAATCCCGTCTCGATTGTCCTTTAATTGGAAAAACTCCCTTGCACCCTCGCGGGTGCGGAAAAAGGAGGTGTGACAGCTCTGGCGACTCTGCTGGGGACTTGGCCCAGAACCACTGGTTCAGGGTTAGAAATTCGAGCTTAAAATAACTGTTATAGTTGGCTTTATTTATTATCTGATTTTTACATGTTTATGCTTAATATGCTAAATGATGCTTTTACCGCTTTAATATTATCTGAATTGTGTATAAAACTGCTACGAAACTCTTCTTCTTTCTGAGTCTTCTAAATTTATGGTGTACACGTGCGCGTGACCCACCTTTCTGTTAGAAGTCATACCAAATAAGACGAAGTTGGGACAAGTAACTAGGCCGGGCAGACTTTCGTGCTCCCGGTACGTTGCCCCCATTTCGGCTCAAGCTGTCCACTTGGGTAAGCCAGGGCTAGAACAATATGCCTCAGGTTTTTTTTCACTTAGAATAACTCAGCTTCATGCCGGATCCCTAGTAGGAACGTTTGTTTGCATCACGTGCATTTGACTTTGGAGGCTCAACACAGGGGTTGGGTCTGTCTAGGACAGGTGTACCAAAAAATGAAAATGACCATCCTGATGCATCTTACTTGCTGCTATTTGCGCATTTATTTGATTCGGACTTTGTGTTGACTGACTTTTGAATATCAGGAATAATATTTTGAAATTGAAAAAAATAGCGGTTAGGGAATTGATTGTTTATTTTTGAAAAAAAAAAACAATGCCCAAATAACTGTCAAAACTCTGCCGAAATTTTGAGAAAATGAAAAAAAAATATTTTATTAGTTTGTTTTATTAAAAGCAAAGGAAAAATAGAAAGAAAAAAAAGAGTCGTTGTTCTGTCTTGTTTTTAAAAAACAAATTAGAAAAAAAATAGTTTGTCTTGCCATAAAAAAAAATGAAAATGAAAAAAAGTCTTGTTTTAAAATGAGTTTTTATTTATTTATTTGTTTAGATACCAAAATAAAAATAACTAATAAAATAAAAAGAGTCGCGTCGAAAGTGGTTTTATTATTTGTTGCAAATATGTATATATATAAAAATCCAAAAAAGTTGTTCTTTATTTCCAAAAAATGTATATATATCTTTATTTGTTGCAAAAATATTTGTCGTGCCAAAAGTCTAGAAAAGTTTTTTTTAGACTCTCAATTTTCAAAACAAAAAAAAAATCCAAATTTTTTTTTCCGTTATTGACTTCTTTAGAAAGTCTTTTTAATTATTAAAATATATATATATATATATATATATAATAAAATAAAATAAATTCGAAAATATTTTCATTCTTCTTTAAAAATTGAAAAGAAAATTCAAAATTCAAAAAATATTTTTTTTAGAAAGCGTTTCTTTTATTAAAGGTAAAATTCCAAAAAAAAAATATTTTCTTTCTTCTTAGAATAAGAAAAAAAAATATCTTCCTTTTACTTTTGAAATTCTCAAAGTTCAAATCAAAAGAAAAGGAATTCTTAGAAATCTTTCTTTCAAAAAGAAAATCAATCAAAAATCCAAAAAAAAATATAAAAATACTTCCTTTCTTCTTTTAAAGCAGTTCTTTTACAAAAAAAAAAATCATAATTTAAAATCAGTTTATTTACTTTATTCATGACCGACCCGAACTAAGCCGGTTTGATTCTCGCCGGATGTGAGATACGTAGGCAACCCTCATCGGGTCCAACCCCCCTTTATTGCTAAAATAGCCAAAAACCAATAAATAAATAAAAAACGTGTCAAAATTTTAATTTTTATCATAAATACGTCGGGCGGTGTCCAACCTCCCCATTTACTAAAAAATAGCAAAAAAAAAATATATATGTCAAATTTTAATTTTGTCATAAAGAAGTCGGGTGACGCTGTTTTATCAAGGCATAGCCAAATGTTCCCGAAAGGGACGCCGGAAAGCTGACTTTGCATAAACAGCCACCTTTGGGTCATTTTTTAAAAATTTGGTCCAGTTGACCCACACAGCCTTAAAAAAATCTTCGTCCCCAAGGCGCTGAAGGGCCGTGTTGCAACACCTAGTTTTTATTGTAAAAAAATAAAAATAAAGAGTCAACGGTCAGGTGAATTTTTTTTTCTTTTAGTCAAAAATAAGTCGAGCTAGCTTCGACAGTGTCTTAAACCGTTCTTGCCAAAATAGCCTTAGAGTATCTTTCAGTTGTCGAAAGGCTATTTTCGTAAAAGAACGAACAAGTTTGTAAAGTGTCAAAATAATCCTCCCCGGCCTCAAAATTCATGTGAGATTTGAAAGGGGCCACATTTGCAAAAATAGCCATTTGGTTGCATTTGTCAAACGGGGAAAGGAAGGTGATCTTTTTGTTTCGAGGTTATAAATCTTTAATTAGAATATGTGGGTTGTTTGATTTTCGAGTTTGTAGGTCATCTTCAAACCTTTAAAACCCAGTTTATTTTAATATGAAAATTGAAAAAAAGTGATTAATATTGTTTATCTTTTATTGGTCCGAACTACGCAAGGTCTGATTCATGCGGGGTCATGATACGTAGGCAATCTCTATAAGATTCGACCATCACTGAAAAAGAAAAAAAAAGGAAGAAAGAAAAATAAAAGAAAGCGCAAGTGCATCGCATTTCTGATAGAACAGTTTAACTGCTTAGGTGCATTGCATCTCTAATATATGATTATCTGTCAAATGCCCTGACACTAACATCATGGCTTCCCTTTGCTGTGTTCATATATAGAAAAGTGGTTGGTTGTGGTAACTCCTCCCTGCAAAGCAAATGACACAGAACCTCAGAACAGGATGGGTCGGTACTGATGACCGACAACAATTGGTCGAACAGAACAACGGGTTGGTAGAAGAAGTGAAAATGCTGAGACAACATGTGGCAGACATGTATCAAGCATGGATAACTGGGAAAGCACCACCCCCACCACCGCCAAGCTTTTCAAACTCTGGCATTACCCATCCCCCATACTCTCCATCCCAACCCACTTATGACAGCTTTCCTAGCTACCCGAGTAGCTCCATCACTCGTCCACGCTACTCCCCTTCCCAATGCTACTTCTCTCCACGAGGTTCCCAAAGATGGGCTTCATTTTCCAAACCCAGCTCCACAGAAGGCCTATCCACCCTCACAAGCCTACCGGAAGCCCCCTGGATCAGGTTTCCGGCCCAATCAAGCATTTAGGAACGAAAGGTTGCTCAAACGAGGAAAGACTCTCACCCCTATCGGAGTATCTTATACAAGTCTGTTTGAAAGGCTAAAGCATGCTGGCTTGATTGAGCCGCTCCCCGCATATACTCCAGATCCACATGCAAGAAACTTTGATCCGGCAGCGCAATGCGCGTACCACTCCAATGTCATAGGGCACAACATTGAGAGTTGTCGTAATTTGAAAAGGGAAGTAGAGAAAATGATCCAAGAAGGGCGGATTGTGATCGATGACAGTAACATGGAGCACTCAAACCCTATCGAGAACTTGTTGACGGAGGTTGATGATATGGAAGCTGATAATGGTCTTGACAATACTAATGCAAAGCTTAGTGGCTAAGATGCCAATTTTGATAAAATGGGAGGACGCTCCGTTCCTTGGTTAGCAAGAGAGAAGCTGTTGGTGGTTTATTTTGTTGTCATTTCTGTTATCCGGATTATTCTTAGGGTTGTAATCCGAATATTGTCTTGTGTCAAACCTTCTTATCTTTCCATTTTTTGTCGTATCAGTTTGTTTAAGTCTCGTTGATGTTGTGTTAAGATTTTATTCTGGTTGTTTTGTTTGTTTTTCTAACCATTTCGCCGGAAGTTTAATACAAAAGCCGTTCTTTTATTATTTCCAGTCATCTTTTTATTTAGTCCTTTTGTCATTTTCGTTCAATGCCGATTCTAGGGACATGACATGCGCACACAGTTTGGGCCTAGTCTATAAAGTTAATCATAAAACCCTGGGAAGGTGATCAAAGCATTTAAAGGAAATAAGAACGGTTTGAGATTATTTGAATCCCGAGTCATGTGAAACCGGGGCAAGTAAAACATAAAGAAACCGTTAAATGCAAGATTCGCCAAATTGGCATGAGGGTCGTGCATGAGAGTGAGAGTGTCGCCCAGCAGTGCTTTAGAAATGACAAATGAAAAAGCAAGTGTTTAACATAATTGTCAAGTCCAGCACCATCGGAAGAGGCTATAAATCTATGTTCAATTGTGTTGTTTGCACTTGGCATGTTTTAAAGACTGGAATGACGAAGGCATTTTATTCTGCTACCTAAACACTTTATCCTTCGTTACCCCTTTTGAGCCTTATTTTATTTTCTTTCATACCCCTCGTTCGGAATCAATAGCAACGACTAGGAAATACGAAAAAAAAGAAAAAAAAATCAAAAAAAAAAAGAAAGTCAAATGAAATGAAAGGAATTGGGAACTACGTTTGACCTGATTCCTCAAAGACGATACGTAGGCGCCTCACGACTCGGTCATAGGGAGCACAGTGTGCATAGTGTGCATGGTGTGCATGGTGTAATAAAAAGAGAAAAAAAAATAATTAATTATAAATAAATAATCCCCAAGCAAGAAACTGGGGCAAGAGTTATGCTCGTTGTAAGCAAAATTGGTTCCGAAGGTTGTAATTTTGAACCCCAAATTGATTTGTTTTTGAGCCTTTAATACCCTTTCTTTCTAAGCCTATCCAAAAAACCCACATTACGGTCCAAAGAAAGACCTTCTGATCAGTCTGCAAAAGATGCCAAGTCAGACAAATGAGAATCTTACCAGCGAACATAACATTCTGTTCCACAGCAGAAAGGACTCTAATCTCCAGCAGAGAGAGTCATACCGGCAACACTCCAAATCCCCAGCTAGAAAGTGATATAAATGAGAGAGTCTTATCGGTGAAAATCTTCACGGACACCATAAGGCGATGAAAGCTGAGAGAAAAACCCAAAATGAGAGAGGCTTGATAGTGAAAACCCTTCGGGCACTACAAGTCGAATAAGATTGGGAATCAGATGGGGAATAGTCAAGGGAAGACCTTGAAAGACGATTGATGACGAAGGATAGGCCACATATGCATGTCATGACCATTAGAGTCAGTGTTTTCATTTGATAGGTTTTTATTTATAGTTTCTTTTGTTAAAGAGTCATTTTTTCCTTTGTCTTTTATTCTGTTCCCTTTTATCTTTTCCTTTCATAGCAATTTCCCCAGTAGAGTCTGTTTGGTCAAGACCAGTGGGAAATGACTTCAAAGTAGACCATCAGCTTTCCAAGATAAGATCTGACTAGTACATCCAAGTGATATAGTCAGGAAGGAACAAGCGCGAGGCCAGTGTCAAGAAAGATATCCCCAGCAAAAGGATTGACGAGTGTCAAGAGGGATATCCTTGCCGAAATCAAAGGTTATTAAACCTCAAGACCAGAGCCCGTGGACAAAACAAGAAAAACAATAAGCATGATTTGGGAAATTCATGCGAGACTAAAAGTTCGGGAAAATGCAAGTTTCCGAGCCATGCCACGAAAGAAGAGGGATATCCCCAGCAGAAAAGGATTATCCCCAGCAAATAATATCATCCCCAACAAGTTGTGGAATGCAGAGCAAGGAAGGGAAAGGGGAAAACCATCCCAGTGGGAGTATCACAACCAACCACCGCGTTTTAAACTAACAATTTTTGTTAAATTGAAACAGGTAAAGGAAGTGGCATTGATGACAGAAATGCGGGCCATAAGGGAGACTGTCAAACTGGGGCAGAAAATTTTCCTTTCATTTGGAAAATTTTCTGGAAGTCAGATACCCATTCAGGGTAAAATGAATATAGCACCAGTCTCAAGGGAAGTGGTCTTTGAACCAGTTTTACCCCCAGCATAACAAGTTTTAATAAAAGAATTTGTTCCCCAGCAGACAGAACAAAGGGATGACATTTGTGCTCAGAAAAGCAAAAACCATTATCATCCTCAGCAGCTTCCAGAAGAATGAAGCATCGATTTGAAGGGATAAAATTCCCCAGCAGCGTTATCCTCAACAACGTTATCCCAAGAAGATAACACTTTTATCCCCAGCAGTGTTAAGAAAGAAAAAAAAAGAAAAAAAAATTGAATTTGAAGGAAGGAAAGAAAGGAGACTCCCCAGTGGTATTATCCCCAGCAATCAGGCATCCACCTGGAGAACAAGGATGAGTAGTTGAAGTATTAGTAATCAGGCATCCACCTGGAGAACAAGGAAGAGCAATGAAATATCAGAAATCAGGCGTCCACCTGGAGAACAAGGAAGAGCAATGAAAGAAACAGCAATCAGGCATCCACCTGGAGAACAAGGATGAGTAGTTGAAGTATTAGTAATCAGGCATCCACCTGGAGAACAAGGAAGAGCAATGAAATATCAGAAATCAGGCGTCCACCTGGAGAACAAGGAAGAACAATGAAAGAAACAACAATCAGGCGTCCACCTGGAGAACAAGGATGAAGAAAAGAAATAGCAATCATCTGGAGAACAAGGATGAAGAATTGAATTAACAGTCAGGCGTCCACGTGGAGAACAAGGAAGAACAGTTGAAATATCAGAAGTCAGGCGTCCACCTGGAGAACAACGAAAAGCATCAAAACTGGGGCAGAAGATTTTCTGCCATGGTCGAAAATTTTCTCAGAAGAACAAGGAAATCAATTCAAGTTTTAAGAGATAGCAAGACAACAAGATTTGGAGAAAAACAGTCGGAGGTAAGACAATTCCAAGATGTTGAAAATGGGATCATCCGCCCTCGAATAGGATATTTGGGTTCATCCACCCTCGAATAGGATATTTTGGGATCATCCGCCCTCGAATAGGATATTCTGGGATCATCCGCCCTCGAATAGGATATTCTGGGTTCATCCGCCCTCGAATAGGATATTCTGGGTTCATCCGCCCTCGAATAGGATATTCTGGGTTCATCCGCCCTCGAATAGGATATTTTGGGTTCATCCGCCCTCGAATAGGATATATTGGGTTCATCCGCCCTCGAATAGGATATTTTGGGTTCATCCGCCCTCGAATAGGATATTCTGGGTTCATCCACCCTCGAATAGGATATTCTGGGTTCATCCGCCCTCGAATAGGATATTTTGGGTTCATCCGCCCTCGAATAGGATATTTTGGGTTCATCCGCCCTCGAATAGGATATTTTGGGTTCATCCGCCATCGAATAGGATATTTGGGTTCATCCGCCCTCGAATAGGATATTTGGGTTCATCCGCCCTCGAATAGGATATTTGGGTTCATCCGCCCTCGAATAGGATATTTTGGGTTCATCCGCCCTCGAATAGGATATTTTGGGTTCATCCGCCCTCGAATAGGATATTTTGGGTTCATCCGCCCTCGAATAGGATATTTTGGGTTCATCCGCCCTCGAATAGGATATTCTGGGTTCATCCGCCCTCGAATAGGATATTCTGGGTTCATCCGCCCTCGAATAGGATATTCTGGGTTCATCCGCCCTCGAATAGGATATTTTGGGTTCATCCGCCCTCGAATAGGATATATTGGGTTCATCCGCCCTCGAATAGGATATTTGGGTTCATCCGCCCTCGAATAGGATATTTTGGGTTCATCCGCCCTCGAATAGGATATTTTGGGTTCATCCGCCCTCGAATAGGATATTCTGGGTTCATCCGCCCTCGAATAGGATATTTTGGGTTCATCCGCCCTCGAATAGGATATTTTGGGTTCATCCGCCCTCGAATAGGATATTTGGGTTCATCCGCCCTCGAATAGGATATTTCGGGTTCATCCGCCCTCGAATAGGATTTTATTTTTTAAAGTTGTTGAAATCAGGAGCCCCCTCTGAAGAACAGAATGGCGATGTATTGGTTGAAGAGAGGAATGACATTCATTTTTAAAGTTGTTGTTGAAGTTGGGAGCCCGCCCATAGAACAGAGGCATACATTTCAGTCTTTAATTTTCAAGCATTGAACTTGGGAGCCCGCCCAGATAACAGAGGCATACATTTCAAGTCTTTAATTTTCAAGTATTAAAATTGGGAGCCCGCCCAGATAATAGAGGCATACATTTCAAAATCAAGTCAGAGGACAATAAAACAGAGGGTTACAATAGGAATCCCCAGCAGGAAACAATAAAATTCCCCGGCACCGGGAAACAGAAGGTTGCAACAAGAGGTCACAGTACAAACTCAAGTACATGTGTCAAAAGAAGTAAAGCACCGAAATAAATGCAAGCAGACAAGGAAGCAAGGCAACAAAAACAAATTGTACTCTAGCCTAGCTTCTTGTTTTTTTAAGCACGGTGTAACAAGGAGATCGGTAAGCAGTAGTAATAACATGCAACAACAGTAACATTGCAGTCCAACGGTAGTCCCAGCTACCAAAATTTCTCGAACTACATTGACCTGATTCCTGTTTAGCCCAGGATATGTAGGAAACCTTTGAAGCAAAGGTTCGGTCAAATCTTTTTCAAAAAAAGCTTCAACGGAGTACTCGGATGGGCAAAAATCGCTCGCTTTATCTTTGCACGAAAACCCTTCGTGTCTCCGGGCAAAGAGGGGCAGCTGTAAGCACGTGATTTTTGCCCTATATGAGAATTACTCCCAAAAAATTCAAAAATAAAATGATTTTTCTTTGGTGTACAATTTTGTGATATTTTGAAGAATTATTTGTATTTGTCTGTGCGTGTTTATTCGCTAAATTAATAAAAAATACAAAAATATGTCGCATTTTGCATGTAGGATTTAATTCTACAATTGTTAGTAATTAAAATTGTTTTACAAAAATTAAAAATTACAAAAATAGGCATCGTTTGCATTTTTAGCATTTAATGTCCAAATATACAATTTTATGCTTAATTAATACTTAATTGTGCGTTAATTGTTATTGGGAGTTAATTTGCGTCTTTATAACTTAATTTAGTTCTTAATAATAGTTTAAGTATTTTTATAATTTAGTTTTAGAAAAATAAAAGAAGAAAAGAGAGTGAAAATATAAAGAAAGTCGGAATTGGGCCTCTTCTTCAATTTCAAGCTATAGGCCCAAAAAATGGCCCAATCTTCCCTACGACCCAGTCCATTTCGAACTGGGTCGACCCAGTCCATTAACCCAACACCCCTTCTTCATTTTTGTCCAACACAAAACAAAACCAAAAAAAAAAAATAATAAAAAGTGAATTATCACTATTAATAGTTTTATTTTTTGTTTTTTTATATATATAAAAAAATCCGAAAATATTTTATTTTATTTATTATTTTTATTTTAAAAAATATATATATATTTATTTTAGTTAATGATTTTAAAAAAATAAAAAATAAAAAAATAAAAAAATAAAAAAATGTAAAAGAATGTAGAAAATTTTTAAAAAAAAGTAAAAAGTTTTAAAAAATTTAAAAGTAAAAGAAGGTTGGAATTAAAAAATAAATATAAAGATATCTGAAAATTTAAAAAATTTAAAGTAATTGAAAGTAGCATTTTTAAAAGAAAAAGAAAAGATAGTGGTTTATTTTTTAAAGAAAAGTTAAATAAAGTGAGATTCTTTTTTAAAAAAATAAAAAGTGGGATTTTAAATAAGATAAAGTAATTAAAGTTGGAATTTTAAAAATAAAAGTAAATAAAGGTGGGATTTCTTTTTCTAAAAAAATAAAAGCAATTTGTAAGTGGGATTTCTTTGAATTAAAAAAATAATAAAATAATAAAAAACAAATCTGAAAATTTCGAAAATTTTGCTATAAATAGAAGAGAAAATTTAGGAAGAAGGGTGGAAAAAAAGAGAGGAAAAACTAGATAGAGAGAAGAAAAAAAGAGGGGGCGGAGTGAGAAGTATACACCCGATATACATTCTGTATACACTGAATATACAGGGGCAGAATTCATTTTGGAGAGTTTTGAAGTTGAAAAAAAATAGTTACTGCTTCATTGCCTCGCTTAAGATCTGAAATAGTCAGAACCTTCCTGCCTTTTACTTCTTCACTATACTTGGAGTCGTTTATAGTCTCCTGGGTTTTCTGCTATTCCTACTGTACTGGTTTGCGATGTTGCTGAATCTGTTGTTGCTGTGTTATTACTGCTGCTGACTTCTCCTTCTTTTGTTCTTGTACTGCTGTTTCCAGGTACACATTTGTACAATCTCGGCTTGAAGCAAAAAATGAAATATTAATCAGGCTTTGTTCCTGTTGAATTCCTCCTGTTTAGATTTGTGGTTGAATATAATTTTTCTTTCTTCGTATAAAGATGTAGTTGAATGATTAATGAATAATGAGGTTGCATATGTATACTTTCTTCATCTAATAATGTTAGTTTAAATTACGGAGAATAATTAATCTGTTTTGATATTATGGTCAATCTCATGTTCTAGTATTATTGAATAACAGAATATAAAATGAAAGCAGTTTTTCTTTGTACAAACTCGATCGCAATTTTCCATTCGCATTAGCCGTAAACTAATAACTAATAAGTTACGTTTTTCAGCATGTAAATAATTAAGAGATTTTCTTTTAGTTTAGAGACGAACTTAATAGAAAATATAGTCATTGTAGGTTTATCCTGTAAAAATAAAAATGAGACGAGCCTCGCCAAATAAAACGTATAGATTGCGGGGCCCTCACAAAATATATGGTTTAATTAGAATTCGGAAGGACCGTTTAGCGAATTTCACGGTCTTCCCTAAAATAATAACGCGATAGTCTCTTTAGGCGCGTGTTTAATATTTTACTTTCTTAAGCCTGGGTGTGCATTTCATGTGACCCGAATCCAAATCCCAAAACATCAAATAAAACGTGTTCCGGATTGTGGGTGTATTTCATGTAACGCAGTCCAAAGACGTGTTTTAAGCGATGTTCATATTTCTTTTAAAAACAATAATAATAAAGCGGTTAAAAGATAAAATTTGCACATAAGTTCATATTTGTATAAAATCAGACAATCAAGCCGAATATAACAGTTGAGCGACCGTGCTAGAACCACGGAACTCGGGAATGCCTAACACCTTCTCCCGGGTTAACAGAATTCCTTATCCGGATTTCTGGTACGCAGACTGTAATATGGAGTCATTCTTTTCCTCGATTCGGGATTAAAATTGGTGACTTGGGACACCCTAAATCTCCCAAGTGGCGACTCTGAAATAAATAAACCAATCCCGTCTCGATTGTCCTTTAATTGGAAAAACTCCCTTGCACCTTCGCGGGTGCGGAAAAAGGAGGTGTGACAACAACCAATAAAAAAGAGAGAGAAAACGAACAAAGACAACAATTATTTTCACTCGGCGTCATCACCGCCATCCTCCTCGCCAACATCTCCGAGAAGTCCTCCTTCATCATCACCACCCTCATCAGCCTCTGGCGTCGCAGGGTCACATCCACAATTAATACGAGCTTCTCGTGCCTTCGTCCGTGCTACTTCATTCGGAGCCCTAAGAACACTACTCGCCTCCTACAACTCTTGTAGATATCTCACTAGGCTTCAGCATAAACCTAAAGCTCATGCAAATGATGGGGAACAACAGTAGAGGAAGATCCGACTTGAGCCAATAGTTGCTCCTTTTCAGCCTCAAGAGCAGCAACCCATTCCCCCAAGGTCGACGCCTCCCGATCGATCTCACCAATACGTCCCTCAAGCCTCGCTTCCATTAGTGTAGCTGTTACCCACTCCGATTCTTGCTCGGATTGGAGGATGCGGATGGTGTTCTCTAGAGCCTCCACCCTCGCCAAAGCCGATGACCAGGCACTCTCGATATTTTCCAACCCGACAACCTTTCTCTCCAACTCGGTCAACTTTCCCATCCACTCCGTGCTCATCGTCTCGACTCTGATAAGATTCTGATCCATCTCAGATTGCATCGACCTCAGCTTCTCCTGAAGATATTTGCACTCTGCAGCAACCCCTTTGCCCAACTCAAGCTCTTCGTCCTTTACACGAAGTTTCTCCTCGAGTACTCTACTTCTGCGAATAGCCTCCATCAATTGCTGGTCCCTCTTCTCCAATTCCTCGCCGAGGGATCGAGCATCAGGGTTTGCCTTCAGCCGCTCGTGCATCTCACGACACTTATCGTGATAGCACCGATATTTCTCCAGCATCGTAAGGAAAATCTTGGCCGGAGTATCAGCCCTACGAGTGCTTTCAATTTCCATCATATATGTCTAAAAGACGAAAAGACAGGCTAAGGCTAGATCATCAAGAAAAACGAAAGGAACATGAAAGAAAAGTGAAACGTACCCTCAAGCCCATAGCGGCCACTTCATGCATCAAATCAATATCAGGAACATTCCGAAGAGCCTCGCTCTCGGCGATAGAACACAAGAGGTCAAACTGCGGCACCAGGTCCTCCGTATCTCCCGAAAGGTTAATATCCAATGAGATCTCAAGAATACAGGTTGGGCCTCCCGCATGAACCACCGAATGGGTGAGGACCTCTTCAAACATCCTAACATCATCAGGATCAAGATCGGACTCAGATTCGTAGTCGTCAACCACAACACACTTTCCCCTTTCTGCGGCCGAGGAGAAAGCACGACCAGGTATGGAGGACGAAGGTCCATCCAAAGCAATAACAGCGACCTCAAAAGTCTGACCCCTCATCGTGGCAGGTTGCTGATCAATTATAACGACAGGGATCTCCATCGATGGGGCAGACACAACAGTTAACTCTGTCTCTACAGGCGGAACGACATGAACTCCCACCTCCAATCCCGTCAAGGGAAGGTCTTCCTTTAAATGTATCACGACCGAAGGAGTCGTTTCGGACTCCACTCGCCGCCTTTTTGATGGTCCCTCCCCTTCTTCGGCACAGGAAGACTCCCCCGCTGGGGAGGTGACCGGGGTCGGAATCTCAGGTCGAGGGTAGCCTCTGCGTATGGCCACAGCCATAGATTCAACTGAAGCAACCCTCGACGAAGGCTGGGCTGTAGACACTGAGGCAGGGCGAGCGGACGAGGCAGGTTGACAAAAAGCTAGTGGAGGATCTCTCGCTCTCCGCACTCTCCCTGGCATCGAGAAACATCACATAAGAAACAAAGCAAGACAAAAGAAAAAGGGAAAAAATAGCTAACAAAAAGGATATTACTCACCAGTAAGGGGCTTGCGTCCATATTTCTCATAAAAGGACGACCATGTACGTATCCCCGTTGTATGAGGAAGGATGACATTCACCCACTCGTGGATACCGTCAACAGGTGCAGGGGTAGTTTCGATGCTGCCAAAACAAAAGAACAAATTTCAAGTACTGCCCGAAGGAAAGTGATCGAGTATCATTCCAACCAAAAGTATAGGAACTTATGTGCAAAGTTCCATTTCTCAGGGAACCCTATAGGATCTTCTACAAGGTGCTCAATCCTTACGTAGAAGTAATTCTCGTAGAAACGACGATTAACTCTGTCGTCCATCTTCACGAACAGACTCTTCGTCCGTCGGTGGCGCATATGAATCATTGTGCCACGAATGAGTTGAAGAGCAAAGACGTTGAGCATGCGCCTCAAAGTGATATCCCGACCAGCAAACTCCGCAAACTTGAGCAGCATGAGGAATAGTGTATATAGATATGGCGTAAGTTGAGCCGGGCATACCTCATAAAAGTGGCAAAAATCTACCACCAAGAGAGGGAGAGGGAACGTGTACCCAACAATAAAGGGGTAGGCATAGAACGTGCAGTATCCTGGGCTGTCAAAATGGACTATGTCGTCCTCCACCGTCGGCAGCATTTCGATGTGATGAGAGATTCCCCACCTGGCCTTCAATTCATTGATCCCCTCTGAAGTTATAACAAAAGAAGCAGGTTCCGGCTCTTCCCTGGCGGGACTATGGAAATCGGTCCATGGTCTCCCAGGGCGGGGCAAGATCTCAGCCGCCATCGGAACCTCCTCATCTTCCACCACTTCTACTCGTCCAGTGGCAAGAACATCGCTTTCCGGCACCGGAGTTGTGGCAGGTTGGTCAGCATGAGAAGAATCGCCAGCCATTTGGATCGATTTGACTAAACAAAGAGATATAAGAAAGAGGAAGAGACTAGGCAAAAATTCCTGGTTAACCGGAGAAAGTAAAAAATTCGAAGTATCAGGAGAAAAGATGATTCACAATTTTCCTTCAAGCAAAGGCAGAGAAGTGTGTCCATCGAATGACACCTTCTTTCTATTTATAAGAAATATAAATTCTCCAAGCGCGAAATCCAAGAGTCGCTAATCGAAATTGATAAGACATGAAATAGTTCAATCCCCTGGGAACGTGTGTCATAATGGTGGTAACCACGAACGGTGTTTCAAGTTAAACGACGCTCCAGTTTCGAAACGACCGCAACGGTCCAAGAGCATCTCAAGAGCGTCGTTGCACCACTTGAATCTAGAAATCATACCCAAGGGAAGATAATCAGATTTCTCTTAGGTGAGCAAAAATCGTAATCCGTCTACCGGGCCCGACAAGAGACGACCCTGGCAAAACGGAGGGACTAACTATATTGGTCAAAATCTGACCGCTGTGCTCGACCCAACTGGGACCCATTCCAAACAGCGTGGTAAGGAAAAACGCCATGATTTGCTCCAAGCCACATTCTTTTGTGTTCGTTAAGTCGAATAACAATACTTAGGGAACGACAAAGATGGACGTGGTATGAAGGTACCTTGACCCAAAAAGCATAGCAAAGACTCCATGACTATATATAGGGAGGGAACCTTCCTAGGAAGGGGGGAATTTTCTCTCTCTTCCCCCTCCTCTGTAATTTTCTTACCAAAAGGAAGACAAAACGATCTTTGATTCACGATGTAAAAGAGTTATCTCTATCAATTGGTGGAAAGTGGAATGGAAAAAGATTAGCAAGATTGATCAATTTTATTTTATCTTATACACTATTTTTCGATTCATCTATAGATCTGGAATTTATTATGAGTGACTAAGATTTACCTCTTCATCTTCGTTAATTGATTTAATCAAAAAAGTTTCAATATCTTTTGGGTCAAACAGAGATAAGATGATATTAAATTTTTATCCCAAATTATTTCTATTTATCTATCGTACCAAACGCCCCTAGGTGTATAAAAATTTGTAACGTGCCATCGTGGACAATAGTAAATTGATTATGAAGTATGGACCTATCTTGAACATGCCATCGTGGAGCAACAGTAAACTGGTTGTCACGACCCGGAATTCCACCCTCGGGAGTCGTGATGGCGCATACTAGTGAAAGCTAGGCTAGCCAACCGTTTGAACAATTTACGTTTTCCCATTTTTAATCCTTAATCAATTAGGAACCAACAGTTTATAAACAGCGGAATTTAAACAAGCGGAAGAAACAAATAAAACTATTTAAATATTTCAAATACAATTTCTTCAACAAAGACTATCTAGAACTGGTGTCACAACTTCACAGACGGTCTAGGAATACTACAAACAAGGTCAGAAGAAAAATAAATGCGACACTGTTTCTGAAATACATAAATGAAACAGGATGAAAGGATAGAGGGAGACGCCAGGGCCTGCGGACGCCTGCAGGACTACCTTAGATCTCTGTATGGACTGAAGGCAACCACCCAAGCTAAGGTCCAAAAGTTGCCGCGTTCGGATCTGCACATAGTGCAGAGTGTAGTATCAGCACAACCGACCCCATGTGCTGGTAGGTGCCTCGTCTAACCTCGACGAAGTAGTGACGAGGCTAGGACCAGACTACCAAATAAACGTGTGCAGTTAAATCATATACGGCGGAAAGTAAAAGCAGGAATGTACAGTTAGGAATGAGAGGGGGAAACATGTTGCGGGGAAACATCAATTAAAAATATAAAGACAACAAGTAAATGTGAGGAACAACATGTCTCAATTATCAACAAGAATTAGAAATCAAACAAGTGCACAGAATCACCCTTCGTGCTTTTACTCTCTTCCTCACCATAAGAATCAATATAAACTAGACGGCATCACCCTTCGTGCTTTTACTCTCGTCCTCACCATAAAATTAATATAATCGGCATGGGATTGTATATCGTGCAACACGGCATCACCCTTCGTGCTTTTACACTCTTCCTCATAAAATCATACACGACATCACCCTTCATGATTTAACACTCTCTCACCAAAACAATTCACTGCATCACCCTTCGTTCTTTAATACTCTTCCTTACCCAAACAACAAACACAAGTAATAGGGCAAGGAAGTAAATAAAATTACAATAAAATTCCGGCAAGGGAACAATATCAAAAGCATCAACATCCCGGCAAGGGAGATAACATTAAAAATAACAACATCCCAGCAAGGGAGACAATATAATAATTCTTTTCTCTTTTATTTTTTACTTCACAACAACTTGAGCCAATACTCTATAAGGTTCACTTACCAATTATACTTCCACAATTCATTATACAACTTGAGCCAACGCTCTTCAATACTCAAATTGCACTATTACTTCCACAAACTTTACTCAACAATAGAAATCATCACAAAAGACATGAACAATACAATTGGAGTCATAATAATCATAATATAAGACTCACGGGCATGCTTGAAACCAACGTATAGATACTCGTCAACATGCCTATACGTCGTACTCAACAAATAACACATAGCAAATAGGACACAACTCCTAATCCCTTAAGCTAAGGTTAGACCAAACACTTATCTCGATGCCACGAACACAATTCAAGTCTCAACTATCGCTTTACCTCTTGATTCCACCACCAATTCGCTCGTATCTAGCCACAAGTTACTTAACTATATCAATAAATGCTAAATGAATCAATTCCAATGCATGAAAATAGATTTTCTAAAGTTTTTCCCAAAAGTCAAAAATCGGCCCCCGCCCACATGTTCAAAACCCGAGGTTCAAATCAAAACCCGACTACTCATTCCCCCACGAACCCAAATATATAATTTGTTTTGAAATCGGACCTCAAATCGAGGTCCAGCTCCCTAAAATTTTAAAAACCTAGGTTCTACCCAAAACACCCATTTTCTCCCATGAAAACCTTTGATTTTGAGTTGAAATTATAAGAAAAGATGTTAAACATTAATAAAAACAAGTTAGAAATGATTTACAATCGATTTGGAAGAGTACTTGTCTTTGAAAAATCGCACAAGAGTGTTTTGGTTTTGAAAGGGCTTGAAAAATGGTTGAAATATGTCTAAGTTATGATTTTGCTGGTTGCAGGTATCGCCATTGCGACCAGGGTTCGCAATTGCGAACCCCTCAGACTGCTAACCTCGCATTTGCGAACCCTGAGGAATCCAGTCCTTTTCGCATTTGCGATGTCGCATATGCGACAAGTACTTCACATTTGCGACTAAGGCAGCCCGGGCCACTATTCGCATTTGCGATCCATTGCTCGCATTTGCGAGCCAGGCTTCGCAATTGCGAAGCCTACTGGCTTGCAACACACCAGAAATTCCTAAGTCCAAATTCCACTCCGTGGCCTATTCCAAAACTCACCTGAGCCCTTGGGGATCCAAACCAAACATGCACACCAACCTAAGAACATCATACGGACTTGTTCGTGCAACCAAATCATGAAAATAACATGTAAAACTATGAATTAAACCTTAAAACCCATCATTTTCATCAAGAACACTTTAAAGTTCATAACTCTTCGACCGGAGGTCCAAATCACGTCAAATAAATTTCATTTTTCACCAAATTTCACAGTTATCATTTAAATACTTTAACAAGTTTGTACCAGGCTCCGAAACCAAAATACGGGCCTGATACCAATGGTTTCAAACATTAATTCTTTTCTTTATTTCATGAATAAGTCAGCAAAACAATTTTTTTCAAAAATTGATTTCTAAGGCTTGGGACCTCGGAATTCATTTCCGGGCATACGCCCAAGTCCCATATTTTACTGCGAACCTCCCAGGATCGTCGGAACACAGATCCGGGTCCGTTTGCTCAAAATATTGACCAAAGTCAACCAAAATCAAATTTTAACTCTAGAAATTTCTATTTCTCATATTTTCACAAAAAAAAACTTTTCACATATAGGTCTAGACCACGCACGCAATGTGAGGTGAGGTAAAAGGAGGTTTTAAGGTAAGTGATGACCTTTTAGGAAGGTCATCACACTAGTTATGTTATGAAACCTGGACTTATTTAAATGTTAGTCGCTGAACCATCATGAACTCCACAATGTCAACCAACCTTAGCAATAGCTTATTTTTATATTGAATAATTTCTACAACTTCCCCTAAGGTTTTAGCTTATAACATATGTCTCCTGTATAGGTTTAGATATTACATCTCCCTTTTTCTTATTTAGTGTAACAAAATTATTTTGCAACCTAAAAATGAATAATTTTACACCTTATATGTTTACTTTTATATTTTCATATATCTTGAGTATTAAAGCTAACTTATTTTAATTGAAATTTTTATTATTGGATGCATGTATTGAATCTTCTTATCCAAAATAATTTTTAAATTTTATAAATGCATAAATAAAAACTGATTAAGAAAGATGAAACAGATAACTATACAATCCCTTTTAAGCTTGCCTTTTCTTTTATAAATTTTATACTTTATTTGTGTATAATGTGTCAATTAGTTATAGATATGGAATGTATTACACCCCATGTTTTTTTTACATAAAAGTACGCCATGAGTAAACTGAGATAAGCTTGGGAAAGAGATTATAAGTATTATATCATTTCAAACAAGCGATAAGTAAATTCGTGAAAGTTAGAAGGTAAATGAATCAAAGAAAATGAGTTTCGTCAAAGTTTGACATTTTGGGATAAAATACGGTCCGAGCTATAATATCCGGTATTTATGGACTAGTGTCATACAAGATACCACATGACCATGATAGTAAGGTCTATATGGTGTGTTAAAAGTGAATAGTATTTTAAATAATTTGAGATAATTTTTAATTTTATGAGTAATTGAGTAATTATTGGTTAATGGAGATTAACTAATTGATTAAGAATTTAGTGGGTGGTTAAGGTCTTTTGGATAAAAACCAAAGGAGGTCACGTGGCAGCCTATTATGCCTATACATATATGACTATTACAATTAAATTATAAGATGGCAACTAAAGTTATGTGGCTAAGCCACCACCAGAAGTCATCCCACACCCATTCAAACACATACTTAGAAGATTTGTAACCTTTTTTTTGCTTCATTTGGTGTATCTCATTCTTGGAAAAGCTATGATAAGGTTCACCATTTTTTTGCTTCATTTGGTGTATCTTTTTGTTGGCAAAGCTATCATAACGTTCGCCATTCTTAAGTTTCAACAAAAACATGAATTCTTGCAACCAAAAGAAATTCAACGAGAATTGTTAGCAACGTAAAATTTTGCGGTTCTAAAGGAGTACGGTGTAATCTTTTCCAAGAATATCATACAGATTTTTCCCTACTCCAGGTATGTTAAGGCTATTCCTTCTTTCTTTTTGGCATGATCCAAATAATATGGAAGAAATGACCAATGCACAACTTTCATAAATGACTCTATTCATAGAAGTACTAGAAATGCTTATGTTCTTGATTCTCCATGTGTCCGATTATTCTATCATCTGTTCATGAGTCTCAAAAATACGTAAGTTGGTAAAGTTTATTTCATGATATTAATTAGAGGCATAATGGTCTTATGATGTACCGAGAGATTTTATTAACGTATTTCATATGCATTTCATGCATTTATACATGCACATTGATCCATGACCAGATGACGTTATATACACGTATATATATATATATATATATATATATATATGTATATATATGTATATATATGTATATATATGTATATGAGATATGGAAAAGCTTATGGAATTATATACGCACCACCAACTAATCAGCTGGTATACGTTGATGATTTTGCCCACAATGGTCGAGATGATATGATGGGATGCCCTCAGAGGTCTGATGATGTTATGAAATATGTACCTATACACGACATGACATTCATACGCATATGCATGACACTATAGTTATTTCATGATTTACAGAGTTATCCAGATTTACAGGTTGAGTCATTTACTCTATATTTCTTCCATGTCTGTTATGTACTTATTTATGTGCCTTACATACTCGGCACATTATTCGTACTGACGTCTCTTTTGCCTGGGGACACTGCGTTTCATGCCCGCAGGTCCCGATAGACAGGTCAAGAGCCCTTCAAGTAAGCTATCAGCTCAACGAAAGATGTTGGTGCGCTCCATTTTCTTCGGAATTGCTTGTTGGGTTAGTATGATTTAGACGTGTATTGTTTGGTATGGCGGGAATCTGTCCTGACCTTTATGAAAATTATGTATTCTTAGAGGCTTGTAGACAGATATCATGTACGTAAACGATTGTATGGCCTTGTCGGCCTATGTTCAGTATACGAGTGATTATTTTTGTCTTATAGGCCTGTATGTCTTATGTATAAGTTGGTATCATATGTTGTATTCTACTTATCCCACTACAACCTTCTGGCTCAGTTATCTATGAAAGTATAACATGAAAGATACGTTATGATGGTACTCGGTTGAGTAAGGTATCGGGTTTACGTCGCGGCTCATCGGTTAGGGTCGTGACAAAATGAGTATGAAAGGGTTGGATTCCTGATGTAATAAAGTATGAAAGTATATTTTTCTATATAAAGGAATAAACTAAATTAATTATAAATATAAATTTAATTATTAGCTATGTTACCTAAAGTATAAATAAGTGAGGTTAAATTTATCATTTTCATCCAAAATATATATATATATATATATATATTAAATTAATTATGATTAAAATAAAATATAAGAAAACATAAATTCAATCTATAAGGGAGGAATTTTCCAATATTTAAGTTATATAATATGCTAGTTCTTAAAATAAATTACGTATTAAGAAGGAGGGTACTAGACGCAATGCACGTGCCATATACCCCCCAAATATTTGGAGAATTTTGTGATCTAAAGAAATGACAAAGTCTGCAAAATCTGTTAGAGTTAGCGGAGGACTCGCAAGTTACTATCTGATGCAACTGATGTTTCTATAAATATACAGCAAGGCTAGGATGATAGGATTATGTGTGAACTTGAGTATTTCCTTTTTGGCTAGTTTTCTCTGGAACCCTTCCCCCTTTCTTTACTGTTTCCTTTTCCGTATATTTTCCTGGTCCATTTCTAAGATCCTTCACTGTAATTGTATTTTGAGTCCAGTCAATACAAGTTCATACCAATTTGGTTCTCTTGTTGACCCTCTCCTCCACTGACAGTGGGTGACGGAGCTCCGACGACTCGCCTGAAAACTTTGGATGACGCCTTGAAATTAGTTCATGACCAGCTTGGTACACATGCCCAAAAATTTGAGAACATTAATGCGACCCTGCAGGTTCAACAATCACTATTTCAAGATATCTCGACCCAACTTGCTCAAATACAAAACCAGCCTAAAAACCAAACCACCCCACAAAATACCCTACAATTAAACCAAAACCCATTGGGCTCTTTTTGCAGAGATAAACTGTCCACCATAGATCTGCCACGATTTGATGGTTCCGACGCTGTGAATTGGGTTTTTCAAGCCAATCGATACTTTGACTTTTACAACGTCACTACTGAAAATAATCTTAGTATCTGTCCGTTCTATTTGGAGGGTGACGCTAGAGATTGGTATCAATGGATGTACAACAATCACCAACTCTTCAGTTGGGATCAGTTTTCCAAGGCTGATTCGATTCGGTTCTAAATCGATTGAATCGCCGGAGAGTTTATTAGCTAAGCTATAGATGACTTATTCAACGACTGAGTATCTCACTCATTTTGAAAAGCTTGCTAATCAGACGACCGATATTCTACCAGGGTTATTGTTACACTTGTTTACATCCGATCTGCGACAAGATATCAAAACTGACGTGCTATCGTTTAGGCCAATGGACCTTCATGATGCTATTGGGTTGGCCTATCTACAAGAACAAAAGATATTGGGCTCTGCTAATTTAATAACTTCGACCCGACCCACTCAGACTGGTAAGTCTATCTTTTACCCTTCGATGCAGTTGTCTTCGACACTTCCAAAGACTGCAGTTTTTTCTATTCCCTCTCCATCAGTTACACCCTCAGCCGCCCTTCCTGGTGTAGGTCGCGTACCTTTTAAGAAGCTAACCCCAGCTGAGCTGCAACGTAAAAGAAATCTCAATCTCTACTTTAATTTTGATGCTAAATGGCACAGAAGCCACAAATGTTCTTGTACACCACAACTTTTACTACTTTTGGCTGATGATGACTCCACGATTGACGACCTTCCTTCAGAGTCCTTTGATACACCCTCTAATACACCATAAGTGATTGTGACTCCCCAAGCTCCACCCGATGATATCACGGTTCCCACTATTAGCTATATAGCTTTGTTATGAGGCTCGACTCCCGCTTCACTACGTTTTGCTGGCCAACTCAAAGGGGTTCATTTTCAAGTGTTTACTACTTTTGGCTTAAATTTTGATGCTAAATAGCCCAGAAACCACAAATGTTCTACTACACCACAACTTTTACTACTTTTGGCTGATGATGACTCCACGATTAAGGACCTTCCTTCAGAGTCCTTTGATAAACCCTCTAATACACCATAAGTGGTTGTGACTCCCTAAGCTCCACCCGATGATATCACGGTTCCTACTATTAGCTATCTAGCTTTGTTATGAGGCTTGACTCCCGCTTCACTACGTTTTACTGGCCAACTCAAAGGGGTTGATTTTCAAGTGTTTACTACTTTTGGCTTTAATTTTGAAGCTAAATGGCACAAAAACCACAAATGTTCTTCTATATCACAACTTTTACTAATTTTGGCTGATGATGACTCCACGATTGAGGACCTTCCTTCAGAGTCCTTTGATACACCCTCTAATACACCATAAGTGGTTGTGACTCCCCAAGCTCCACCCAATGATATTACGGTTCCCACTATTAGCTATCTAGCTTTGTTATGAGGCTCGACTCCTGCTTCACTACGTTTTGCTGGCCAACTAAAAGAGATTAATGTTCAAGTGTTTACTACTTTTGGCTTTAATTTTGATGCCAAATGGCACAGAAACCACAAATGTTCTTCTACACCACAACTTTTACTACTTTTGGCTGATGATAACTCCACGATTGAGGACCTTCCTTCAGAGTCCTTTGATACACCCTCTAATACACCATAAGTGGTTGTGACTCCCCAAGCTCCACCCGTTGATATCACGGTTCCCACTATTAGGTATCTAGCTTTGTTACGAGGCTTGACTCCTGCTTTACTACGTTTTGCTGGACAACTCAAATGGGTTGATGTTCAAGTGTTTACTACTTTTGGCTTTAATTTTGATGCTAAATGGCACAGAAACCATAAATGTTCTTCTACACCACAACTTTTACTACTTTTGGCTGATGATGCCTCCACGATTGAGGACCTTCCTTCAGAGTCCTTTGATACACCCTCTAATACACCATAAGTGGTTGTGACTCCCAAAGCTCCACCCGATGATATCACGGTTCCCACTATTAGCTATCTAGCTTTGTTATGAGGCTCGACTCCTGCTTCACTATGTTTTGCTGGCCAACTCAAAGGGGTTGATGTTCAAGTGTTTACTACTTTTGGCTGTAATTTGGATGCTAAATGGCACAGAAACCACAAATGTTCTTCTACATAACAACTTTTACTACTTTTGGCTGATGATGACTCCACGATTGAGGACCTTCCTTCAGAGTCCTTTGATACACCCTCTAATACACCATAAGTGGTTGTGACTCCCCAAGCTCCACCCGATGATATCACGTTTCCCACTATTAACTATCTAGCTTTGTTATGAGGCTCGACTCCTGCTTTACTACGTTTTGCTGGCCAACTCAAAGGGGTTGATGTTCAAGTGTTTACTACTTTTGGCTTTAATTTTGATGTTAAATGGCACAGAAACCACAAATGTTCTTCTACACCACAACGTTTACTACTTTTGGCTGATGATGACTCCACGATTGAGGACCTTCCTTCAGAGACCTTTGATACACCCTCAAATACACCAAAAGTGGTTGTGACTCCCCAAGCTCCACCCGATGATATCACGGTTCCCACTATTAGCTATCAAGCTTTGTTATGAGGCTCGACTCCTACTTCACTACGTTTTGCTGGCCAACTCAAAGGGGTTGATGTTCAAGTTTTTACTACTTTTGGCTTTAATTTTGATGCTAAATGGCACAGAAACCACAAATGTTCTTCTACACCACAACTTTTACTACTTTTGGCTGATTATAACTCCACGATTGACTACCGTCCTTTAAAGTCCTTTGATACACCCTCTAATACACCATGAGTGCTTGCGACTCCCCAAGCTCCACCCGATGATATCACGGTTCCCACTATTAGCTATCTAGCTTTGTTACGAGGCTCGACTCCTGCTTCACTACGTTTTGCTGGCCAACTCAATGGGGTTGATGTTCAAGTGTTTACTACTTTTGGCTTTAATTTTGATGTTTTACTACTTTTGGATGATGATGACTCCACGATTGAGTACCTTCCTTTAGAGTCCTTTGATACACCCTCTAATACACCATAAGTGCTTGTGACTCCCCAAGCTCCACCCGATGATATCACAGTTCCCACTATTTGCTATCTAGCTGTGTGTTACGAGGCTCGACTCCTGCTTCACTACGTTTTGCTGGCCAACTCAAAGGGGTTGATGTTCAAGCGTTTACTACTTTTGGCTTTAATTTTGATGCTAAATGGCACTTAAACCACAAATGTTCTTCTATACCACAACTTTTACTACTTTTGGCTGATGATGACTCCACGATTAAGGACCCTCCTTCAGAGTCCTTTGATACACCCTCTAATACACCATAATTTGTTGTGACTCCCCAATCTCCACCCGATGATATCACGGTTCCCACTATTACCTATCTAGCTTTGTTATGAGGCTCGACTCCCGCATCACTACATTTTGCTCTCAAACTCAAAGGGGTTGATTTTCAAGTGTTTACTTCTTTTGGCTTTAATTTTGATGCTAAATGGCATAGAAACCACAAATGTTCTTCTACACCACAACCTCTACTACTTTTGGCTGATGATGACTCCACGATTGAGGACCTTCCTCTGGAGTCCTTTGATACACCTTCTAATACACCATAAGTGGTTGTGACTCCCCAATCTCCACCCGATGATATCACGGTTCCCACTATTAGCTATCTAGCTTTGTTATGAGGCTCGACTCCGCTTCACTACGTTTTGCTGGCCAACTCAAAGGGGTTGATTTTCAAGTGTTTACTACTTTTGGCTTTAATTTTGAAGCTAAATGGCACAAAAACCACAAATGTTCTTCTATATCACAACTTTTACTAATTTTGGCTGATGATGACTCCACGATTGAGGACCTTCCTTCAGAGTCCTTTGATACACCCTCTAATACACCATAAGTGGTTGTGACTCCCCAAGCTCCACCCAATGATATTACGGTTCCCACTATTAGCTATCTAGCTTTGTTATGAGGCTCGACTCCTGCTTCACTACATTTTGCTGGCCATCTAAAAGAGATTAATGTTCAAGAATTTACTACTTTTGGCTTTAATTTTGATGCCAAATGGCACAGAAACCACAAATGTTCTTCTACACCACAACTTTTACTACTTTTGGCTGATGATAACTCCACGATTGAGGACCTTCCTTCAGAGTCCTTTGATACACCCTCTAATACACCATAAGTGGTTGTGACTCCCCAAGCTCCACCCGTTGATATCACGGTTCCCACTATTAGGTATCTAGCTTTGTTACGAGGCTTGACTCCTGCTTTACTACGTTTTGCTGGACAACTCAAATGGGTTGATGTTCAAGTGTTTACTACTTTTGGCTTTAATTTTGATGCTAAATGGCACAGAAACCATAAATGTTCTTCTACACCACAACTTTTACTACTTTTGGCTGATGATGCCTCCACGATTGAGGACCTTCCTTCAGAGTCCTTTGATACACCCTCTAATACACCATAAGTGGTTGTGACTCCCAAAGCTCCACCCGATGATATCACGGTTCCCACTATTAGCTATCTAGCTTTGTTATGAGGCTCGACTCCTGCTTCACTATGTTTTGCTGGCCAACTCAAAGGGGTTGATGTTCAAGTGTTTACTACTTTTGGCTGTAATTTGGATGCTAAATGGCACAGAAACCACAAATGTTCTTCTACATAACAACTTTTACTACTTTTGGCTGATGATGACTCCACGATTGAGGACCTTCCTTCAGAGTCCTTTGATACACCCTCTAATACACCATAAGTGGTTGTGACTCCCCAAGCTCCACCCGATGATATCACGTTTCCCACTATTAACTATCTAGCTTTGTTTTGAGGCTCGACTCCTGCTTTACTACGTTTTGCTGGCCAACTCAAAGGGGTTGATGTTCAAGTGTTTACTACTTTTGGCTTTAATTTTGATGTTAAATGGCACAGAAACCACAAATGTTCTTCTACACCACAACGTTTACTACTTTTGGCTGATGATGACTCCACGATTGAGGACCTTCCTTCAGAGACCTTTGATACACCCTCAAATACACCAAAAGTGGTTGTGACTCCCCAAGCTCCACCCGATGATATCACGGTTCCCACTATTAGCTATCAAGCTTTGTTATGAGGCTCGACTCCTACTTCACTACGTTTTGCTGGCCAACTCAAAGGGGTTGATGTTCAAGTTTTTACTACTTTTGGCTTTAATTTTGATGCTAAATGGCATAGAAACCACAAATGTTCTTCTACACCACAACTTTTACTACTTTTGGCTGATTATAACTCCACGATTGACTACCGTCCTTTAAAGTCCTTTGATACACCCTCTAATACACCATGAGTGCTTGCGACTCCCCAAGCTCCACCCGATGATATCACGGTTCCCACTATTAGCTATCTAGCTTTGTTACGAGGCTCGACTCCTGCTTCACTACGTTTTGCTGGCCAACTCAATGGGGTTGATGTTCAAGTGTTTACTACTTTTGGCTTTAATTTTGATGTTTTACTACTTTTGGATGATGATGACTCCACGATTGAGTACCTTCCTTTAGAGTCCTTTGATACACCCTCTAATACACCATAAGTGCTTGTGACTCCCCAAGCTCCACCCGATGATATCACAGTTCCCACTATTTGCTATCTAGCTGTGTTACGAGGCTCGACTCCTGCTTCACTACGTTTTGCTGGCCAACTCAAAGGGGTTGATGTTCAAGCGTTTACTACTTTTGGCTTTAATTTTGATGCTAAATGGCACTTAAACCACAAATGTTCTTCTATACCACAACTTTTACTACTTTTGGCTGATGATGACTCCACGATTAAGGACCCTCCTTCAAAGTCCTTTGATACACCCTCTAATACACCATAATTTGTTGTGACTCCCCAATCTCCACCCGATGATATCACGGTTCCCACTATTACCTATCTAGCTTTGTTATGAGGCTCGACTCCCGCATCACTACGTTTTGCTCTCAAACTCAAAGGGGTTGATTTTCAAGTGTTTACTTCTTTTGGCTTTAATTTTGATGCTAAATGGCATAGAAACCACAAATGTTCTTCTACACCACAACCTCTACTACTTTTGGCTGATGATGACTCCACGATTGAGGACCTTCCTCTGGAGTCCTTTGATACACCCTCTAATACACCATAAGTGGTTGTGACTCCCCAATCTCCACCCGATGATATCACGGTTCCCACTATTAGCTATCTAGATTTGTTTTGAGGCTCGACTCCTGCTTCACTACATTTTGCTGGCCAACTCAAAGGGGTTGATGTTCAAGTGTTTACTACTTTTGGCTTTAATTTTGATGCTAAATGGAACAGAAATCACAAATGTTCTTTTATACCAAAACTTTTACTACTTTTGGCTGATGATGACTCCACGATTGAGGACCTTCCTTTAGAGTCCTTTGATACACCATCTAATACACCATAAGTGGTTGTGACTCCCCAAGCTCCGCCCGATGATATCACGGTTCCCACTATTAGCTATCTAGCTTTGTTATGAGGCTCGACTCCTGCTTCACTACGTTTTGCTGGCCAACTCAATGGGGTTGATTTTCAAGTTTTTACTACTTTTGGCTTTAATTTTGATGCTAAATGGCACAGAAACCACAAATGTTTTTCTATACCACAACTTTTACTACTTTTGGCTGATGATGCCTCCATGATTGAGGAACTTCCTTCAGAGTCCTTTGATACACCCTCTAATACACCATAAGTGGTTGTGACTCCCCAAGCTCCACCCGATGATATCACGATTCCCACTATTAGCTATCTAGCTTTGTTATGAGGCTTGACTCCTGCTTCACTACATTTTGCTGGCCAACTCAAAGGGGTTGATGTTCAAGTGTTTACTACTTTTAGCTTTATTTTGATGCTTAATGGCACAGAAACCATAAATGTTATTCTACACCACAACTTTTACTACTTTTGGCTGATGATGCCTCCATGATTGAGGACCTTCATTTAGAGTCCTTTGATACACCCTCTAATACACCATAAGTGGTTGTGACTCCCCAAGCTCCACCCTATGATATCACAGTTCCCACTATTAGCTATCTAGATTTGTTATGAGGCTCGACTCCTGCTTCACTATGTTTTGCAGGCCAACTCAAAGGGGTTGATGTTTAAGTGTTTACTACTTTTGGCTTTAATTTTGATGATAAATGGCACAGAAACCACAAATGTTCTTCTACACCACAACTTTTAATACTTTTGGCTAATGATGACTCCACGATTGAGGACCTTCCTTTAGAGTCCTTTGTTAAACCCTCTAATACACCATAAGTGGTTGTGACTCCCCAAGCTCCACCCGATGATATCACGGTTCCCACTATTAGCTATCTAGCTTTGTTATGAGGCTCGACTCCTGCTTTACTACGTTTTGCTGGCCAACTCAAAGGGGTTGATGTTCAAGTGTTTACTACTTTTGGCTTTAATTTTGATGCTCAATGGCACAGAAACCATAAATGTTCTTCTATACCACAACTTTTACTACTTTTTGCTGATGATGCCTCCATGATTGAGGACTTTCATTCGGAGTCCTTTGATACACCCTCTAATACACCATAAGTGGTTGTGACTCCCCAAGCTCCACCCGATGATATCACGGTTCCCACTATTAGGATCTAGATTTGTTATGAGGATCGACTCCTGCTTCACTATGTTTTGCAGGCCAACTCAAAGGGGTTGATGTTCAAGTGTTTACTAATTTTGGCTTTAATTTTGATGGTAAATGGCACAAAAACCACAAATGTTCTTCTACACCACAACTTTTACTACTTTTGGCTGATGATGCCTCCACGATTGAGGACCTTCCTTCAGAGTCCTTTGATATACCCTCTAATACACCATAAGTGGTTGTGACTCCTCAAGCTGCACCCGATGATATCACGGTTCCCACTATTAGCTATCTAGCTTTGTTATGAGGCTCGACTCCTGCTTCACTATGTTTTGCTGGCCAACTCAAAGGGGTTGATGTTCAAGTGTTTACTACTTTTGGCTTTAATTTTGATGCTCAATGGCACAGAAACCATAAATGTTCTTCTACACCACAACTTTTACTACTTTTGGCTGATGATGCTTCTATGATTGAGGACCTTCATTTAGAGTCCTTTGATACACCCTCTAATACACCATAAGTGGTTGTGACTCCCCAAGCTCCACCCGATGATATCACGGTTCCCACTATTAGCTATCTAGCTTTGTTATGAGGCTTGACTCCTGCTTCACTATGTTTTGCAGGCCAACTCAAAGGGGTTGATGTTCAAGTGTTTACTACTTTTGGCTTTAATTTTAATGCTAAATGGCACAGAAACCACAAATGTTCTTCTACACCACAACTTTTACTACTTTTGGCTGATGATGCCTCCACGATTGAGGACCTTCCTTCAGAGTCCTTTGATACACCCTCTAATACACCATAAGTGGTTGTGACTCCCCAAGCTCCACCCGATGATATTACGGTTCCCACTATTAGCTATATAGCTTTGTTATGAGGCTCGACTCCTGCTTCACTACGTTTTGCTGGCCAACTCAAATGGGTTGATGTTCAAGTGTTTACTACTTTTGGCTTTAATTTTGATGCTAAATGGCACAGAAACCATAAATGTTCTTCTATACCACAACTTTTACTACTTTTTGCTGATGATGCCTCCATGATTGAGGACTTTCATTCGGAGTCCTTTGATACACCCTCTAATACACCATAAGTGGTTGTGACTCCCCAAGCTCCACCCGATGATATCACGGTTCCCACTATTAGCTATCTAGCTTTGTTATGAGGCTCGACTCCTGCTTCACTATGTTTTGCTGGCCAACTCAAAGGGGTTGATGTTCAAGTGTTTACTACTTTTGGCTTTAATTTTGATGCTAAATGGCACAGAAACCACAAATGTTCTTCTACACCACAACTTTTACTACTTTTGGCTAATGATGACTCCACGATTGAGGACCTTCCTTTAGAGTCCTTTGTTAAACCCTCTAATACACCATAAGTGGTTGTGACTCCCCAAGCTCCACCCGATGATATCACGGTTCCCACTATTAGCTATCTAGCTTTGTTATGAGGCTCGACTCCTGCTTTACTACGTTTTGCTGGCCAACTCAAAGGGGTTGATGTTCAAGTGCTTACTACTTTTCGCTTTAATTTTGATGCTAAATGGCACAGAAACCACAAATGTTCTTGTACACCACAACTTTTACTACTTTTGGCTGATGATGACTCCACGATTGAGGACCTTCCTTCAGAGTCCTTTGATACACCCTCTAATACACCATAAATGGTTGTGACTCCCAAGCTCCACCCGATGATATCACGGTTCCCACTATTAGCTATCTAGCTTTGTTATGAGGTTCGACTAATGCTTCACTACGTTTTGCTGGCCAACTCAAAGGGGTTGTTGTTCAAGTGTTTACTACTTTTGGCTTTAATTTTAATGCTAAATGGCTGAGAAACCACAAATGTTCTTCTATACCACAACTTTTACTACTTTTGGCTGATGATGACTCCACGATTGAGGACCTTCCTTTAGAGTCCTTTGATACACCCTCTAATACACCATAAGTGGTTGTGACTCCCCAAACTCCACCCGATGATATCAAGGTTCCCATTATTAGCTATCTTGCTTTGTTACGAGGCTTAACTCCTGCTTCACTACGTTTTGCTGGCCAACTCAAAGGGGTTGATGCTCAAGTGTTTACTACTTTTGGCTTTAATTTTGATGCTAAATGGCACAGAAACCACAAATGTTCTTCTACACTACAACTTTTACTACTTTTGGCTGATGATGACTCCACGATTGATGACATCCCTTAAGAGTCCTTTGATACACCCTCTAATATACCATAAGTGGTTGTGACTCCCCAAGCTCCACCCGATGATATCACGGTTCCCACTATTATCTATCTAGCTTTGTTGTGAGGCTCGACTCCCGCTTCACTATGTTTTGCTGCCAACTCAAAAGGGTTGATTTTCAAGTGTTTACTACTTTGGGATTTAATTTTGATGCTAAATGGCACAGAAACCACAAATGTTCTTCTACACCACAACTTTTACTAATTTTGGCTGATGATGACTCCATGATTGACGACCTTCCTTCAGAGTCCTTTGATACATCCTCTAATACACCATAAGTGGATGTGACTCCCCAAGCTCAACCCGATAATATCACGGTTCCCACTATTAGCTATCTAGCTTTGTTATGAGGCTCGACTCCTGCTTCACTACGTTTTTCTGGCCAACTCAAAGGGGTTGATGTTCAAGTGTTTACTAATATTGGCTTTAATTTTGATGCTAAATGGCATAGAAACCACAAATGTTCTTCTACACCACAACCTTTACTACTTTTGGCTGATGATGACTCCACGATTGAGGACCTTCCTTCAGAGTCCTTTGAAATACCCTTTAATACACCATAAGTGGTTGTGACTCCCCAAGCTCCACCCGATGATATCAAGGTTCCCACTATTAGCTATCTAGCTTTGTTATGAGGCTCGACTCCTGCTTTACTACATTTTGCTGGCCAAATCAAAGGGGTTGATGTTCATGTGTTTACTACTTTTGGCTTTAATTTTGATGCTAAATGGCACAGAAACAACAAATGTTCTTCTATACCACAACTTTTACTACTTTTGGCTGATGATGACTCCACGATTGAGGACCTTACTTCAGAGTCCTTTGATACACCCTCTAATACACCATAAGTGGTTGTGAGTCCCCAAGTTCCACTCGATGATATCATGGTTCCCACTATTAGCCATTTAGCTTTGTTATGAGGCTCGACTCCTGCTTCACTACTTTTTGCTGGCTAACTCAAAGGTGTTGATGTTCAAGTGTTTACTACTTTTGGCTTTAATTTTGATGCTAAATGGCACAGAAACAACAAATGTTCTTCTACACCACAACTTTTACTACTTTTGGCTGAAGATGACTCCACAATTGAGGACCTTCCATTAGAGTCCTTTGGTACACCCTGTAATACACCATAAGTGGTTGTGACTCCCCAAGCTCCACCCGATGATATCACGGTTCCCACTATTAGCTATCTAGCTTTGTTATGAGGCTCGACTCCTACTTCACTACGTTTTGCTGGCCAACTCAAAGGGGTTAATGTTCAAGTGTTTACTACTTTTGTCTTTAATTTTGATGCTAAATGGCACTGAAACCACAAATGTTCTTCTATACCACAACTTTTACTACTTTTGGCTGATGATGCCTCAACGATTGAGGACCTTCCTTCAGAGTCCTTTGATACACCCTCTAATACACCATAAGTGGTTGTGACTCCCCAAGCTCCACCCGATGATATCACGGTCCCCACTATTAGCTATCTAGCTTTGTTATGAGGCTCGACTCCTACTTCACTATGTTTTTCTTGCCAACTAAAGTGGTTTATGTTCAAGTGTTTACTACTTTTGGCTTTAATTTTGATGCTAAATGGCACAGAAACCACAAATGTTCTTCTACACCACAAGTTTTACTACTTTGGCTGATGATGCCTCCACGATTGAGGACCTTCCTTCAGAGTCCTTTTATATACCCTCTAATACACCATAAGTGGTTGTGACTCCCCAAGCTCCACCCGATGATATCACGGTTCCCATTATTAGCTACCTAGCTTTGTTATGAGGCTCGACTCCTGTTTCACTATGTTTTGTTGGCCAACTCAAAGGGGTTGATGTTCAAGTGTTTACTAATTTTGGCTTTAATTTTGATGGTAAATGGCACAAAAACCACAAATGTTCTTCTACACCACAACTTTTACTACTTTTGGCTGATGATGCCTCCACGATTGAGGACCTTCCTTCAGAGTCCTTTGATATACCCTCTAATACACCATAAGTGGTTGTGACTCCTCAAGCTCCACCCGATGATATCACGGTTCCCACTATTAGCTATCTAGCTTTGTTATGAGGCTCGACTCCTGCTTCACTATGTTTTGCTGGCCAACTCAAAGGGGTTGATGTTCAAGTGTTTACTACTTTTGGCTTTAATTTTGATGCTCAATGGCACAGAAACCATAAATGTTCTTCTACACCACAACTTTTACTACTTTTGGCTGATGATGCTTCTATGATTGAGGACCTTCATTCAGAGTCCTTTGATACACCCTCTAATACACCATAAGTGGTTGTGACTCCCCAAGCTCCACCCGATGATATCACGGTTCCCACTATTAGGTATCTAGATTTGTTATGAGGCTCGACTCCTGCTTCACTATGTTTTGCAGGCCAACTCAAAGGGGTTGATCTTCAAGTGTTTAGTACTTTTGGCTTTAATTTTGATGCTAAATGGCACTGAAACCACAAATGTTCTTCTACACCACAACTTTTACTACTTTTGGCTTAAATTTTGATGGTAAATGGCACAAAAACCACAAATGTTCTTCTACACCACAACTTTTACTACTTTTGGCTGATGATGCCTCCACGATTTAGGACCTTCCTTCAGAGTCCTTTGATACACCCTCTAATACACCATAAGTGGTTGTGACTCCCCAAGCTTCACCCTATGATATCACGGTTCCCACTATTAGCTATCTAGCTTTGTTATGAGGCTCGACTCCTGCTTCACTATGTTTTGCTGGCCAACTCAAAAGGGTTGATGTTCAAGTGTTTACTACTTTTGGCTTTAATTTTGATGCTCAATGGCACAGAAACCATAAATGTTCTTCTACACCACAACTTTTACTACTTTTGGCTGATGATGCCTCCATGATTGAGGACCTTCATTCAGAGTCCTTTGATACACCCTCTAATACACCATAAGTGGTTGTGACTCCCCAAGCTCCACCCGATGATATCACGGTTCCCACTATTAGGTATCTAGATTTGTTATGAGGCTCGACTCCTGCTTCACTATGTTTTGCAGGCCAACTCAAAGGGGTTGATCTTCAAGTGTTTAGTACTTTTGGCTTTAATTTTGATGCTAAATGGCACTGAAACCACAAATGTTCTTCTACACCACAACTTTTACTACTTTTGGCTTAAATTTTGATGTTAAATGGCACAAAAACCACAAATGTTCTTCTACACCACAACTTTTACTACTTTTGGCTGATGATGCCTCCACGATTTAGGACCTTCCTTCAGAGTCCTTTGATACACCCTCTAATACACCATAAGTGGTTGTGACTCCCCAAGCTTCACCCTATGATATCACGGTTCCCACTATTAGCTATCTAGCTTTGTTATGAGGCTCGACTCCTGCTTCACTATGTTTTGCTGGCCAACTCAAAGGGGTTGATGTTCAAGTGTTTACTACTTTTGGCTTTAATTTTGATGCTCAATGGCACAGAAACCATAAATGTTCTTCTACACCACAACTTTTACTACTTTTGGCTGATGATGCCTCCATGATTGAGGACCTTCATTCATAGTCCTTTCATACACCCTCTAATACACCATAAGTGGTTGTGACTCCCCAAGCTCCACCCGATGATATCACGGTTCCCACTATTAGCTATCTAGCTTTGTTATGAGGCTCGACTCCTGCTTCATTATGTTTTGCAGGCCAACTCAAAGGGGTTGATCTTCAAGTGTTTACTACTTTTGGCTTTAATTTTGATGCTAAATGGCACAGAAACCACAAATGTTCTTCTACACCACAACTTTAACTACTTTTGGCTGATGATGCCTCCACAATTGAGGACCTTCCTTCAGAGTCCTTTGATACACCCTCTAATACACCATAAGTGGTTGTGACTCCCCAAGCTCCACCCGATGATATCACGGTTCCCACTATTAGCTATCTAGCTTTGTTATGAGGCTCGACTCCTGCTTCATTATGTTTTGCTAGCCAACTCAAAGGGGTTGATGTTCAAGTGTTTACTACTTTTGGCTTTAATTTTGATGCTAAATGGCACAGAAACCACAAATGTTCTTCTACACCACAACTTTTACTACTTTTGGCTGATGATGCCTCCATGATTGAGGACCTTCATTCAGAGTCCTTTGATACACCCTCTAATACACCATAAGTGGTTGTGACTCCCCAAGCTCCACCCGATGATATCATGGTTCCCACAATTAGCTATCTATCTTTGTTATGAGGCTCGACTCCTGCTTCAATACGATTTGCTGGCCAACTCAAAGGGGTTGATGTTCAAGTGTTTACTACTTTTGGCTTTAATTTTGATGTTAAATGGCACAGAAACCACAAATGTTCTTCTACACCACAACTTTTACTACTTTTGGCTGATGATGACTCCACGATTGAGGACCTTCCTTTAGAGTCCTTTGTTAAACCCTCTAATACACCATAAGTGGTTGTGACTCCCCAAGCTCCACCCGATGATATCACGGTTCCCACTATTAGCTCTCTAGCTTTGTTATAAGGCTCGACTCCTGCTTTACTACGTTTTGCTGGCCAACTCAAAGGGGTTGATGTTCAAGTGTTTTCTACTTTTGGCTTTAATTTTGATGCTAAATGGCACAGAAACCACAAATGTTCTTCTACACCACAACTTTTACTACTTTGGCTGATGATGCCTCCACGATTGAGGATCTTCCTTCAGAGTCCTTTGATACACCCTCTAATACACCATAAGTGGTTGTGACTCCCCAAGCTCCACCCGATGATATCACGGTTCCCACTATTAGCTATCTAGCTTTGTTATGAGGCTCGACTCCTACTTCACTACGTTTTGTTGGCCAACTCAAAGGGGATGATGTTCAAGTGTTTACTACTTTTAGTGTTAATTTTGATGCTAAATGGCAAAGAAACCAAAATGTTCTTCTACACCACAACTTTTACTATTTTTGGCTGATGATGCCTCCACGATTGAGGTCCTTCCTTCAGAGTCCTTTAATACCCTCTAATACACCATAAGTGGTTGTGACTCCCCAAGCTCCACCCGATGATATCACGTTTCCCACTATTAGCTATCTAGCTTTGTTTTGAGGCTCGACTCCTGCTTCACTATGTTTTGCTGGCCAACTCAAAAGGGTTGATGTTCAAGTGTTTACTACTTTTGGCTTTAATTTTGATGCTCAATGGCGCAGAAACCATAAATGTTCTTCTACACCACAACTTTTACTACTTTTGGCTGATGATGCCTCCATGATTGAGGACCTTCATTCAGAGTCCTTTGATACACCCTCTAATACACCATAAGTGGCTGTGACTCCCCAAGCTCCACCCGATGATATCACGGTTCCCACTATTAGGTATCTAGATTTGTTATGAGGCTCGACTCCTGCTTCACTATGTTTTGCAGGCCAACTCAAAGGGGTTGATCTTCAAGTGTTTACTACTTTTGGCTTTAATTTTGATGCTAAATGGCACTGAAACCACAAATGTTCTTCTACACCACAACTTTTACTACTTTTGGCTGATGATGCCTCAACGATTGAGGACCTTCCTTCAGAGTCCTTTGATACACCCTCTAATACACCATAAGTGGTTGTGACTCCCCAAGCTCCACCCGATGATATCACGGTTCCCACTATTAGCTATCTAGCTTTGTTATGAGGCTCGACACTTGCTTCACTATGTTTTGCTGGCCAACTCAAAGGGGTTGATGTTCAAGTGTTTACTAATTTTGGCTTTAATTTTGATGGTAAATGGCACAAAAACCACAAATTTTCTTCTACACAACAACTTTTACTACTTTTGGCTGATGATGCCTCCACGATTGAGGACCTTCCTTCAGAGTCCTTTGATACACCCTCTAATACACCATAAGTGGTTGTGACTCCCCAAGCTTCACCCGATGATATCACGGTTCCCACTATTAGCTATCTAGCTTTGTTATGAGGCTCGACCCCTGCTTCACTATGTTTTGCTGGCCAACTCAAAGGGGTTGATGTTCAAGTGTTTACTACTTTTGGCTTTAATTTTGATGCTCAATGGCACAGAAACCATAAATGTTCTTCTACACCACAACTTTTACTACTTTTGGCTGATGATGCCTCCATGATTGAGGACCTTCATTCATAGTCCTTTCATACACCCTCTAATACACCATAAGTGGTTGTGACTCCCCAAGCTCCACCCGATGATATCACGGTTCCCGCTATTAGCTATCTAGCTTTGTTATGAGGCTCGACTCCTGCTTCACTATGTTTTGCAGGCCAACTCAAAGGGGTTGATCTTCAAGTGTTTACTACTTTTGGCTTTAATTTTGATGCTAAATGGCACAGAAACCACAAATGTTCTTCTACACCACAACTTTTACTACTTTTGGCTGATGATGCCTCCACAATTGAGGACCTTCCTTCAGAGTCCTTTGATACACCCTCTAATACACCATAAGTGGTTGTGACTCCCCAAGCTCCACCCGATGATATCACGGTTCCCACTATTATCTATCTAGCTTTGTTATGAGGCTCGACTCCTGCTTCATTATGTTTTGCTAGCCAACTCAAAGGGGTTGATGTTCAAGTGTTTACTACTTTTGGCTTTAATTTTGATGCTAAATGGCACAGAAACCACAAATGTTCTTCTACACCACAACTTTTACTACTTTTGGCTGATGATGCCTCCATGATTGAGGACCTTCATTCAGAGTCCTTTGATACACCCTCTAATACACTATAAGTGGTTGTGACTCCCCAAGCTCCACCCGATGATATCACGGTTCCCACAATTAGCTATCTATCTTTGTTATGAGGCTCGACTCCTGCTTCAATACAATTTGCTGGCCAACTCAAAGGGTTTGATGTTCAAGTGTTTACTACTTTTGGCTTTAATTTTGATACTAAATGGCACAGAAACCACAAATGTTCTTCTACACCACAACTTTTACTACTTTTGGCTGATGATTACTCCACGATTGAGGACCTTCCTTTAGAGTCCTTTGTTAAACCCTCTAATACACCATAAGTGGTTGTGACTCCCCAAGCAACACCCGATGATATCACGGTTCCCACTATTAGCTCTCTAGCTTTGTTATGAGGCTCGACTCCTGCTTCACTATGTTTTGCAGGCCAACTCAAAAGGGTTAATGTTCAAGTGTTTACTACTTTTGGCTTTAATTTTGATGCTCAATGGCACAGAAACCATAAATGTTCTTCTACACCACAACTTTTACTACTTTTGGCTGATGATGCCTCCATGATTGAGGACCTTCATTCAGAGTCCTTTGATACACCCCCTATACACCATAAGTGGTTGTGACTCCCCAAGCTCCACCCGATGATATCACGGTTCCCACTATTAGGTATCTAGATTTGTTATGAGGCACGACTCCTGCTTCACTATGTTTTGCAGGCCAACTCAAAGGGGTTGATCTTCAAGTGTTTACTACTTTTGGCTTTAATTTTGATGCTAAATGGCACTGAAACCACAAATGTTCTTCTACACCACAACTTTTATTACTTTTGGCTGATGATGCCTCCACGGTTGAGAACCTTCCTTCAGAGTCCTTTGATACACCCTCTAATACACCATAAGTGGTTGTGACTCCCCAAGCTCCACCCGATGATATCACGGTTCCCACTATTAGCTATCTAGCTTTGTTATGACGCTCGACACTTGCTTCACTATGTTTTGCTGGCCAACTCAAAGGGGTTGATGTTCAAGTGTTTACTACTTTTGGCTTTAATTTTGATGGTAAATGGCACAAAAACCACAAATGTTCTTCTACACCACAACTTTTACTACTTTTGGCTGATGATGCCTCCACGATTGAGGACCTTCCTTCAGAGTCCTTTGATACACTCTCTAATACACCATAAGTGGTTGTGACTCCCCAAGCTCCACCCGATGATATCACGGTTCCCACTATTAGCTATCTAGCTTTGTTATGAGGCTCGACTCCTGCTTCACTATGTTTTGTTGGCCAACTTAAAGGGGTTGATGTTCAAGTGTCTACTACTTTTGTCTTTTATTTTGATGCTCAATGGTACAGAAACCATAAATGTTCTTCTACACCACAACTTTTACTACTTTTGGCTGATGATGCCTCCATGATTGAGGACCTTCATTCAGAGTCCTTTGATACACCCTCTAATACACCATAAGTGGTTGTGACTCCCCAAGCTCCACCCGATGATATCACGGTTCCCACTATTAGCTATCTAGCTTTGTTACGAGGCTCGACTCCTGCTTCACTATGTTTTGCAGGCCAACTCAAAGGGGTTGATCTTCAAGTGTTTACTACTTTTGGCTTTAATTTTGATGCTAAATGGCACAGAAACCACAAATGTTCTTCTACACCACAACTTTTACTACCTTTGGCTGATGATGCCTCCACAATTGAGGACCTTCCTTCAGAGTCCTTTGATACACCCTCTAATACACCATAAGTGGTTGTGACACACCAAGCTCCACCTGATGATATCACGGTTCCCACTATTAGCTAGCTTTGTTATGAGGCTCGACTCCTGCTTCATTATGTTTTGCTAGCCAACTCAAAGGGGTTGATGTTCAAGTGTTTACTACTTTTGGCTTTAATTTTGATGCTAAATGGCACAGAAACCACAAATGTTCTTCTACACCACAACTTTTACTACTTTTGGCTGATGATGCCTCCATGATTGAGGACCTTCATTCAGAGTCCTTTGATACACCCTCTAATACACTATAAGTGGTTGTGACTCCCCAAGCTCCACCCGATGATATCACGGTTCCCACAATTAGCTTTCTATCTTTGTTATGAGGCTCGACTCCTTCTTCACTACGTTTTGCTAGCCAACTCAAAGGGGTTGATGTTCAAGTGTTTACTACTTTTGGCTTTAATTTTGATGCTAAATGGCACAGAAACCACAAATGTTCTTCTACACCACAACTTTTACTACTTTTGGCTGATGATGACTCCACGATTGAGGACCTTCCTTTAGAGTCCTTTGTTAAACCCTCTAATACACCATAAGTGGTTGTGACTCCCCAAGCTCCACCCTATGATATCACGGTTCCCACTATTAGCTCTCTAGCTTTGTTATGAGGCTCGACTCCTGCTTTACTACGTTTTGCTGGCCAACTCAAAGGGGTTGATGTTCAAGTGTTTTCTAATTTTGGCTTTAATTTTGATGCTAAATGGCACAGAAACCACAAATGTTCTTCTACACCACAACTTTTACTACTTTTGGCTGATGATGACTCCACGATTGAGGACCTTCCTTCAGAGTCCTTTGATACACCCTCTAATACACCATAAGTGGTTGTGACTCCCAAGCTCCACCCGATGATATCACGATTCCCACTATTAGCTATCTAGCTTTGTTACGAGGCTCGACTAATGCTTCACTACGTTTTGCTGGCCAACTCAAAGGGGTTGTTGTTCAAGTGTTTACTACTTTTGGCTTTAATTTTGATGCTAAATGGCATAGAAACCACAAATGTTCTTCTACACCACAATTTTTACTACTTTTGACTGATGATGACTCCACGATTGAGGACCTTCCTTCAGAGTCCTTTGATACACCCTCTAATACACCATAAGTGGTTGTGACTCCCCAAGCTCCACCCGATGATATCACAGTTCCCACTATTAGCTATCTAGATTTGTTATGAGGCTCGACTCCCGCTTCACTACATTTTGCTGGCCAACTCAAAGGGGTTGATTTTCAAGTGATTACTACTTTTGGCTTTAATTTTGATGCTAAATGGCACAGAAACCACAAATGTTCTTCTATACCACAACTTTTACTACTTTTGGCTGATGATGACTCCACGATTGATGACCTTCCTTCAGAGTCCTTTGATACACCCTCTAATACACCATAAGTGGTTGTGACTCCCTAAGCTCCACCCGATGATATCACGGTTCCCACTATTAGCTATCTAGCTTTGTTATGAGGCTCGACTCCTGGTTCACTACTTTTTGCTGGCCAACTCAAAGGGGTTGATGTTCAAATGTTTACTACTTTTGGCTTTAATTTTGATGCTAAATGGCACAGAAACCACAAATATTCTTCTACATCACAACTTTTACTACTTTTTGCTGATGATGACTCCACGATTGAGGACCTTCCTTCAGAGTCCTTTGATACACCCTCTAATACACCATCAGTGGTTGTGACTCCCCAAGCTCCATCCAATGATATCACGGTTCCCACCATTAGCTATATAGATTTGCTATAAGGCTCGATTCCTGCTTCACTACGTTTTGCTGGCCAACTCAAAGGGGTTGATGTTCAAGTGTTTACTAATTTTGGCTTTAATTTTGATGCTAAATGGCACAGAAACCACAAATGTTCTTCTACACCACAACCTTTACTACTTTTGGCTGATGATGACTCCACGATTGATGACCTTCCTTCAGAGTCCTTTGATACACCCTCTAATACACCATAAGTGGTTGTGACTCCCCAAGCTCCACCCGATGATATCATGGTTCCCACTATTAGCTATCTGGCTTTGTTATGAGGCTCGACTCCTGCTTCACTACGTTTTGCTGGCCAACTCAAAGGGGTTGATGTTCAAGTGTTTATCCATAGAGGTAGCACTTATAATTTCATTCACCTTCGTATTTCTATGTCAATGTGTGATTCGTCACTTGTCCCACAGTGTTCAAGGGTTTTCATTTGCCAAAGATTTCTTTGTTATAGATTTCTATGGGTCGGATCTAGTTTTGGGTATTATTTGGTTAGCTACCTTGGGTTCAACAGTAACAGACTATGCCAAACACACATTTCAATTTGAGGCCAAAAATCGAGTAATTGTTTGGACAGGTTCTGACCCACCTTTAAAGCAAGTCCAATTATCTTCATTGTGCCGTCTTTCTGAAACTGAATCCATTGCCTGCTTCTTTCACCTTGAACGTCTTCCCATAACACCACATCCTGTATCAGATCATCCATCAGATCTTTCTACTGTTCTTGACTCTTTTTCTGATATTTTTGCTAAAGCCTCAGCTCTCCCACCTATCCATCTACAAGATTACCGTATTCTTTAATTCCTGGCTCCACCCCTATTAACGTTCGACCATACCATTACCCTCATTTACAAAAATCTAAAATTGAGAAATTAGTTTTTGAAATGCTGCAATCGGGCATTATACGCCCTAGCTTGAGCCCATACTCTTCCCCTGTTCTTTTAGTTCAGAAGAAGGATGGTACATGACGCTTTTGTGTTGATTACCGGGATTTGAACTCTATTACTATCAAATATCTCTTTCCAATTACTACAATTGATGAACTTTTTGATGAGTTACTGAGTGCTTGCTTCTTTTCTAAGTTGGATTTGTTGCTAGGATATCACCAAATCCGTGTACACCCTGCTGATATCGAGAAAACTGCTGTTTGGACATAAGAAGGTCACTATGAGTTCATCGTCATGCCGTTCGGCCTATCCAATGCCCGCTCTACTTTTTAGGCCACCATGAACTCTATTTTTAAGCCCTTCCTTCGTCATTTTGTCCTAGTTTTCTTCGATGATATTTTGGTCTATGGTCACTCTTGGCCAGACCACCTTGATCATTTGTCCCAAGTTTTTGACCTTCTCCGCCAGAACTCACTTGTTGTCAAATGTTCCAAATGCCAATTTGGACAAACTTCCATTGACTACCTCGGCCATATAATTTCTTCCAAGGGCTTACAGGTTGATTCTGCCAAAATTCAGGCCATTGAATCCTCGCCTCCTCCTTCTTCGGTCAAAGATGTGCGAGATTTCTTGGGGCTCACGGGATATTATCGCCGCTTTGTCAAAAGCTATGCTCAATTGGCTTCCCTATTAACTGATATTTTAAAGAAGGATGCTTTCAAATGGTCCGACTTGGAATCTAAAGCTTTCTTGCAATAGAAGCATGCTTTAAGCACAGTCCCTGTTCTTTGGCTTCCCAACTTTACCAAAGCTTTCTCTGTGGAAACTGATGCATCCGGTTGTGGAATTGGTGCTGTTCTCTCACAAATGGCCATCCTATAGATTTCTTTAGCCAAAAACTTTCTCCAAGGATGCAAGTTGCCTCGACATACCATCGTGAAATGTTTGCCATCACTCAGGCAGTCCAGAAATGGCAGTAATATTTGTTGGGTCGTAAGTTTTTAATCATCACTAATCAGTAGCCTCTTCGAGCTCTTACCAATCAGGTTATTCAAAACCCCGAGCAGCAACGTCAGCTAAGCAATCTTATAGGCTATGATTTTGACATAATATATCATCCTGGAAAACTTAATTCTATTGTAGATGCTCTCTCACGTGTGCTCGCTTTACAATCTCTCACGATGGTTGTTATTTGGTTTGCACTGATTGAGAAATTGAGGCAACTGAATACTTCTGATCCTGATCTACTCCGTCTCCAACAACAGCTTATTGAAGATCCCACTTCCCTTCCCAATTTTGTATTTCAGGAGGGTCTTTTACTATATCACAATAGGCTTGTGATTCCAAAGATAATGCGCTGCGTCTGTCACACCTCCTTTTTACCTACACCCGCAAGGGCATATGAGAATTTTTCCAATTAAAGGACAATCGAAACGGGATCTATTATTAAAGATTTAGAGTCGCCACTTGGGAGATTTATGGTGTCCCAAGTCACTGGTTGAATCCCGAATCGAGGAAAAGATTGACTCTGTATTACAGTCCGCGAACTAGAAATCTGAGTAAGGAATTCTGTTAACCCGGGTGAAGGCGTTAGGCATTCCCGAGTTCCGTGGTTCTAGCACGGTCGCTTAACTGTTATATTTGGCTTAAATTATCTGATTTTAACAATTATGAACCTATGTGCAAATTTTAACCTTAACCGCTTTTATTCATTTTTAAAGAAAATTGCAACGTCATTAAAACAAGTCTTGAACCACGTCACATAAATGCACCCGTAGTTTTTGGACATACTTTAACATCGTTGGGATTTGGATTTGGGTCACATAAATGCGCACCCGAGTTTAGGGAGGTAATGTTATTAAAATACGTGCCTAAAGAGACTAACGCGTTATTATTTTGGGGAAGGCCGTGAAATTCGCTAAATGGCCCGTCCCGAAATCTAAGTATTTTAATATATACAATTATCGAGGGCCCCGCAATTTATGTGTTTTGTTTAGCGAGGCTCATCCCGTTTTATTATTTTAAAGTGCAAACCTAGAGCAATCTATAGTTTTCTACTTAATTTGTCTCTAAAATAAAAGAAAGGCCCTAATTAATTTGTTACTAGACTGATGCAAACTAAGTAATATTTTTGCACCAACATCCGACCATTGGGCTCCGATGTGAGCCCAACAGAGGGAATTTAAAACCAGATATACACCATAAAATCGGCCAAAACAGACCTTGGCCCAGGCCTAAATGAGAAAGGGGCCAAAACTGGCCTGGGCCGTGCATCAATTATCCTGAGGCCCAAACGTTTAGGGACTAGCCTGTTAAGCCCTGTCTTTTACACTAAATGGAATTTCAATTTAATTAAGAACACAAATCTGATGAATCTACTACTAAAATTAACTAGCCAGTAAAATAAATTCAATGCAATATTAAACATGAGTTGGAAAGCAACTGATTTCAGATTTCATGACCCACGTAAACTGCCTATGATCACAATTTCAAACATGGTGCATACTAGTTCAAATTTCAAATTCCCTACTATGACTCATTTTTATTAAAATGCTGACTCATGAACTTTGATTAAACACTAACGTGACCACATATGAGAATTGAAACTCAAGAATTAAGGATGCTGGACGAAAATGGATTGCCTAAATTAACCTTACGAATTACATATCTCATATCTACTTTTAACTTTCTGATTTCGAACCCACACACAACCACTCAAACTCAGAATTATAGATTAACTCACATCATCAATACTAAATATAAAGCTCCCATGATCAGAAGAAGTATCACACTACTTTAACAGTCTACAGCCTAATTAATCACAGCTTGAAAATACCATTTATACAAATCTAGGAAAACCAGAAATTAACTAAAATAATAGAAACTATTCTGTTAGTCCAACATGGAATTATTACAACGAATACTCAACTAAACTCATATGCATTTCTAAATATCTAACACACACTTAACAATTCAAATGCACAAACTTATAATTAACAGTCCATCAGTCCATCAGTACAGTTATTACAGTATAATAAAAGCAGTAAATCAACAATAGGCCTCCACTTCAACAACAATAGGCCTCCACTTCATTCATTTTCAACTGGATATTTACATACATCGAGTTTCAGGACATGTACCTGGTATGTAGAACAGAAAAATGGGGTAAGCAATCAGCAACAGCAAACAGCAAAATACAGCAGCAGAAAACCCAACACAGTAGCTTCAACACCTCAATCCAGAAATCTCAGCAACATGGAGAAAACCAGTAAAAATGGAGAAGAAAAATAGTCCGGAAATCTCTCTTTGTTTTCTCTTTCTAGATTTGAACTCTCTTTGGTGTTCTTCCGCTCTCAATATTTCAGAAAATTTGGTTCTATCTTTTTACTCTCTCCAAAATGAATTCTGCCCCTGTATATCCAGTGTATCCAGAGTGTATATCGAGTGTATACCGCTCTCTTCGCCCCCTTCTTTTTTCTTCTCCTCTTTCAGGTCTATGTGTTCTCCTTTTAAACTTCCAGTCTCTCTCCCTTTACAGCTCCTTGTTTTCTTTACAATTGTATTATTTCAGCCTTTTGAAATGTTCCTCCCATGTTGTCTTACTTTCCAACTCTTAAAAGTATTGAACAGGGTGTCCTTTGCATTCCTGATCCCCTTTTTATTAAATTAATCCCTAGACTGATCTTATCATGTACTAGCAACTTCTTAAATAGGTGAGATACACCTTTTCATTAAACAATTCTTAGGCTATCTTAAAGGTTTCCTAATTAATTTCAAACACAGTTGGGATTTGAATTCTTTCAGACAAATAGATATCCCAAACTTAGTTCAAACCCTCTACACTCCTCTACACACTGTTATGCAGGTCCCAAAGAAAAGAACAGAACGATTAGGCGTCAACGAGAACCAAACAGAGAACCAGTCAGAAAACCATACAGAAGGTGGCCTAAATATCTTGGCGCTTGAAATCACTCATACTAGAAAATCAGAGAACCAAACAGAAAACCATGAGAAATCCATCACTGGTTCAGACTTATTCAAACAAATCCTAAAGTCGGACAAATCGTCCATTTCAACTTGAGAAACTTAATCCCAAGAGATAGTTCAACACCATAAACAGCAAAGGCATTCGAGACATAAAAAACGAACATTCAAATTAGCTTTTTGTTAACTGAACATGCTCGAGGCAAATCAGAACAATGAATACACGATTCTAAACAACAAAATGACATATCAAATACAATTTCCAAACACGAATCGAGAAAAAATGCTAATTCCGAATCCAACCTCAACTGAAATTAATCGCAGGCCTATGTTTATAGATGGGTTAGCATAGCTCTTATCACATTTTCCAAATCGACAACCAAACAAACATAAAAAAAAAGATATTGAACCTGATTGCGCGAAGCCTCGATTAATTTCGTATCCAATACAAATGAATCCGGCCTTGAAATTAAGAGTAACAACAGCTGAGAAATAGATACTAGTGGCCACGAATCAACGGTGAGCGTAGGCAAATTCCATCTCTATCGAAACAGAACTTGAAAAAAAAAGAAACTTTAATTGATTCTACCCGGAATCTCTTCAGGCGAGTACAGAGATGAAAATAAATCAACCCGACTCAATCACATAGCAAATCGACTCAACCCGGAACATTTCTTATGGGAACTTTTCGTTTCTCCTCCAATCATTGTCGTTCCCTTCACTTTGCTTTCCGTTTTCCAGTCATCCTCTCTATGCGTGTATGTGTGTTTGTGTTCAGTGTGGTTCAAGAAAAAGCTTGGTCTGTCAATGAAGACGAGGGGCTTAGGGTGTGTAACGTTGCAGAAGATCGGTGGAGATAGCTGGATAGTCTTTTGGGGATGGGGTGGTTCGAAGAAGATGATCTGAGGGGTAGGGTGATGGGTCTATTGCGGCTGCCCCTCTCTTTAGTATATTCTAGGTTAATTTAAGAGGGATCCGGGTCGGGGATGGGTTTGGGTCGGGTCGTGGGAGGGTTTAGGGCCGGATTGCATTGGGTCTGGGTGGGTTTGTTTTGGGCCTGGGATTCTAACCAAATTGGCCCAAACCAGATTTTCCTCTTCTTAATTTCTTTTTCTTTTCAATTTTCTTTCTAATTAAAATAAAATACAAGCTTAAATTTAACCTTGGCCAAATTATCCTATAAATATTAATTAACTCTAAGTAGTTATTATCACCAATAACTAAATACCAAATTAAAAGAAAATCACACGATTTTGACATTAAACACTAAAATGTGAAGTACGTTATTTTGTGATTTTTTTTTCATTTATTTTTGTAAAACAAATATTTACCTGGCTAATCCTAATTGCAAAATTAAATCCTAGATGCAAATGCGACATCTTTTTTGTATTTTCATTAATTTTAACAAATAAACATGCACAGAAAATGCAAACAATAACAGAAAACACCACGACAATCCACAAAATTGCAAGCAACGGAAAAACTATTTTATTTGAATTTTTTGGGAGTGATTCTCATAGGGCAAAAATCACGTGCTCACAGCTTCCCCTCTTTGCCCGAAAACACAAAGAGTTTTTGTGCAAAGATAAAGTGAGCGGATACGAGCGATTTTTGCCTGTTTGAACACTCCATGGGAAGCATTTTTTGAAAGATTTGACCGAACCTCTGCTTCAAAGGTTTCCTACATATCCTTGGTTATAAAGGAATCAGGTCAATGTAGTTCGGGAAGTTTCGGTAGCTGGGACTACCATGAGCTGTGGTTTCACTGTTACTGCTGCTGCTGCTGATACTGCTTACTGACCTCCTTATTACACCATGACAAAAATGAAGAAGCTAGACTAAGCTATAATCTATGCTTTACAATGATTTATTTTCAAACTTGGTCTTGTGACTGTTGTTGCCTTGTTGATTTGTATTTCCCTCAGTTGTTCCTTTGCTGCTGACTCGAATTGTACTCTTGAGATGCTTTCCCTCCCCTTCAGGCGGGTACCTGATTGCTGAACCTTTAAACGTCTTTCTTTGACTATTGCTGCCTATCCTCTATTCTACAGGCAGGCTCCTGATTACTCGAACCTGAATTGCTTGTTCCCTTCGTTCTCCATTTGGGTGCCTAGCTGCAGAACTTGAATTGTATTCCCTTGTTCTCCAGGTGGAAGCCTGATTGCTGAATCTTCCACTTCCTTTCCTTGTTCTCCAGGTGGACGCCTGATTGCTTGAACTTGAATTGCTTCTTCCCTTCGTTTTTCGGGCGGGTTCCTGATTACTTGAAATTTAAATGGTATTCCCTTGTTCTCCAGGTGGGCTCCCGACTGCTGCGCTTGAAAGTATTCCCTGCTCTCCAGGCGGGCTCCTGACTTCGAAATAGATAAACCAAGAATTTGAAAGCTCAAACTTACATTATACTCCCTTGTTCTCCAGGCGGGCTCCTGATTGCTAAACTTGAATCTGTTCCCGTGCTTTCCAGGCGGGCTCCTGATTGCTAAACTTGAATGTGTTCCCATGCTTTCTGTCATACCTCCTTTTTCACCCGCGCCGGCAGGAGGGCGTAAAGGGAGTTTTTTCAATTAAAGGACAATCGAAACGGGATTTATTATTTAATTCAGAGTTGCCACTTGGGAGATTTATGGTGTCCCAAGTCACCGGTTGAATCCCAAATCTAGGAAAAGATTAACTCTGTTTAACAGTCTGCGCACCTGAAATCCGGATAAGGAATTCTGTTAACCCGGGAGAAGGTGTTAGGCATTCTCGAGTTCCGTGGTTCTAGCACGGTCGCTCAACTGTCATATTCGGCTTAATTATCTGATTTTTATACAATTATGAACCTATGTGCAAATTTTAACTTTCAACCGCTTTTGTTATTATCCTTATTATTTAACAGAGAATTGCAACATCGTGAAAATGTATCTCGAACCACGTCACATCAATGTACCCGTGGTTACCGACACATTTTGACTCCGTTGAGATTTGGATTTGGGTCACATAAATGTGCACCCGAGTTTAAGAAAGTAAATTATTAAAGGCGCGCCTAAAGCGACTAGCGTATCATTATTTTGGGTAGGGCCATGGAATTTTACTAAACGGCCCATCCCGAAGTCTAAAGAATTTTACAAATACTAAATGAGGGCCCCGCAGCTTATGTATTTCGTTCGTCGAGGCTCGTCTCGTTCATTATATAAAAAAATTGCAACGTCATGGAAATGCATCTCGATTCACGTTACAATCAATGTACCCGTGACTATCGACGTATTTCGACTTCGTTGAGATTTGGATTTGGGTCACATAAATGTGCACCCGAGTTTAAGAAAGTAAATTATTAAAAGTACGCGCCTAACAGTGACTAACGCGTTATTACTTTGGGGAAGGTTGTGAAGTTGGCTAAACGGCCCATCCCGAATTCTATGTATTCATGATATCCATTTGTTGAGGGCCCCGCAGCTTGTGCGTTTTATTGGGCGAGGCTCGTCTCATTTTTATTTAAAGGCTACTCCTAAAATGGCTGTTATTCTTCTATTTATTTATCCTTAAAGAAATAGCATGGGGGCCCTAACATTCACGAATAAGTTAACTGATTCGAATTTGAGTAGTCTATTGATATTAACCATTAACATGCACCTACGTGTTCTTACGTCTTAACGAACCAAGGAGAGGACATCAATGACTAGCATGCTGGACTGTTTTTAAAAAAAAACGTTTAACTTGAAATCATAATAAGCACCACATGTTGACTTCTGGATTATCTATAGGTTGAAACGATACTGATGTTCAATTTTAACTCAATATTAACCGAAATCAATACTAAACTATACTAAGTCTACAACATAATGTACATGAACTAACAGTTTAATAGTCTTTAATACAATACAAATTAGATGGACTAAATATGTATACTACACAAGAGATGATCAAATTCAGCCATATGCATTCCAAACGAGCATGGGCTCTGGGAATATGGTTCCATTTCATTCAATGCTGCAGTTACATCAAGGTGAGTTCAAATTGTGTACCTGGAAATCAGTAATCAACAGGAAGTAGAAGCAGTTAGCTCAGCAGGGCAGTCAACAGTTATTAGGAATTTCACACAGCCCAAACACAGCTATTCTTCAACCCAGGAATGACTCAATGACCCAAAAAAACCAAACAACAACCAAAAGGTTGACCCACAGTAGTACCCAAACAAACCAAATGAACTCCAAGAGACAACCAGAACCACTTGAAACTTTAAATAGACTAAAGTTCAATCAGAAACCACTTCAGCTGGACTCAAAGTCACTCAAGATCAGTCTAGTGTATTTGAATTAAGAAAATGAAATCATTGAAGCAGGAAAAGAATTTCAATGACACAGTGAGACTTCTTCAGTATTTCCCTCTGTTCTTTTCAAGCGTAAAACTCCCCAAACTGATCCCCTAAGAGACTGACTGACTCTCCAGTATTTTTAATGTTTTCAAACTCTCAGATTGCTTAAAAAGAGCTGACTTAAAACTCTCCAGATTTTCAGAAATTATCCCCTTATCTTCTATAAAAAAACCTCCCCTTCTGTCTAAAAATGACTCTATATATAACTAAACACTGCCCATGCCCCTCTACTTCAAAAGAACTTTGGGCAGAATTTTCCTATTAATTCTGCCCATCATCTCCTTTTAATTCCACTAGTATATGTTTTGTTCCCCACTACACTTGTCTTTTCTTTATTTAAATCCAAATAGGTATGGGCACCTATTTCTTAATCCATTTTCTTTAAAAATTTCCCCCACCATTATGTCTTGTTCCCTATTAGCACTAAACAATTGTATTAGTTTAATGGTATTTTAGTACCCTACCGTCAACCCACTTAAACTAGCCAATATCTAAACTTTTTAATCCCCAAAATACCCTCCTAAAACCCTAAAATTACTGTCCTACCCACTCCCCTTCACCCTGCATTGAACCTTTCATCTCTAACCTATTCAAATCTACCCCACTAGCCAAGCTGAATTCAACAAACTACAACAGCTATAAACAATCCAGCCTACCAAATTTCTGACAACTAAATGACTAAGGCTGAATTCTAACTGGAACCAACAGACTGAACTTGAATCAAAACCATATTAACACCACACAGACCCCAACAGAATCATTGAAGCTAAAACTGAAACTGAATCAAACAACGCGTTGATACAGGGATTAAGCTAACACAATTCTAACCTAGACAAAACAAATGAAAACTGAACGAAAGCAAACTGAACTCATACGAAAAAACATGGTGGATAACAATGAAAAGGGAAATTGGAACACTCGGAAACAACTGATACCATCAGGCTTACTTCAACACAACATTAGAACAGAGAAGAAACAGGAAGGTAAACCTATGGGGATGAACCAAAACTTAAACTGTTATCATGCTAATCTAACATTCAAACATAACAGACTAATCGACGTCACTTATTCAATCGATTACACACATTACAGCATACAACAAACGACAACAAACAGAAATGATGATAAAATTGGACCAAATAAAAGGTCTGGTGGAGAATGACAGAATCAATCGACAATAATTGAAAAACCAATAAAGCTATACTAAACAAAGTATACAGAATAACCAAACCCATAAACGGAACAAACAAGAAAGGGAAAATACCTCAAGAACTCGGAAACATGGACGACCCTGACATGGACCCTGACTCGGACCATTTTTGAGGTCGAACGGACCTTAATCGAGTGTTCTCAACTGAGAACACTTTGACTAAAGTCGATTAGACCCCAAATCATCCTTTAATTTGGACAGGTTTTAACTTTTGGTCTTTTAGGGTTCTTGGGGGTTCGATTTGGGATTCGTCCAGCTCTGGTTAGATTCAAACCCAACCAAGTGTGTTTTGGGCATGAGAGAGGTCAGGGGGTGCCAGGGTGTGAGTTCACGGCGGCTTGCTGTAGGTCCAGGTTTTTCTCGAATCTTCAAATGAAAATTCGAGAAGTTTGAGGATGATTCGAAGCAAAAGAGTACTGGATTTTCAACGAGGGTGGTCAGATGGCTTAGGGGTGTTAATTTGGTAGTCATCGGAGGAGGTGAGGTTTGAGGCTGATTCTTTGATTGAAGATTCGAGAAGTTGGGTACTGATTCGAGGGAAACTGATACAGGATTTGGAAAGAGAACGTCGTGGTGGGGCTATGGTGTAATTTTGGGGCTATTTGGACCACCGGAACCGCCATGAGGCGATTTCTGGTGGGCGGAGGACGGTGGTTGAAGGCGGCGGACATGTTTGGTCTCTGAAGCTCAGAGACGAAGGTGGAAAAGGGGGTGGGGGGTTTGGTTTAGGGGGCGTGGGGGTAAGGAATCAAGGTTATATACAGGGGGGTTAATCCTGCCCATTGGATCAAGCCCGACCAATGGCCTGGATCAATTCATTTAGCAGACACGGCGTCGTTTGGTTTAGTGTTGGGGCGGGGTCGATCCGGGTGCAAGTGGGTTTGGCCAAGGAATGGGTAAGGGCGGAGTGATCCGGACCATTGATCCCGTGAGATCAACGACCCTGATCAGGGCTTCCCCAAAACGATGCCATTTTGGGTGTCCGGGCAAAAGGATGTTTGGACTGGGCTGCAAAGGGGTTATTTTGGTTTGGACCTGGTCTACTTAATTTAAAACTGGCCCAATCCGACTTTCTCTTTATTTCTTCCTTTTTTTTTCTATTTTCTTTTTAATTTCTAATTACTAACTAAAAATCCTAATTATAAAATTGACAATTAGCTAAAATATTAACTCTTAATAATAGCTATCACATGAAATTAATCATCAAATAAAGATGAAATCACACAATTCGGACATTAAATGCAAAGTACATATTTTTTGGTGATTTTTCCATTTTTGTAAAACAAACCTGTTTAATTAATTCCTAAATTGTAAAATTAAATCCTAAATGCGCATGCAACATATATATTTTTGTATTTTTCTTAATTAAAGTAGAAATAAACATGCACAAACAAAAATACAAATAAATCACAAACAACACAAAACCATTTTATTTTGAATTTTTGTGGGAGTAGTTCTTGTAGGGAAAAAATCACGTGCTCACAGCTGCCCCTCTTTGTCCGGAAACATGAAGAGTTTCCGTGCAAAGATAAATTGAGCGGATACGAGCGATTTTTGCCCGCTTGGCTACTCCGTGTGAAGCATTTTCGAAAGATTTGACCGAACCTCTGCTTCAAAGGTTTCCTACATATCCCTGGCTAAAAGGGAATCTGGTCAATGTAGTTCGGGAAGTTTTGGTAGCTGGGACTACCCTGGAGCTGTGGATTTACTGTTACTGTTATTGCTGCTGCTACTGACTGACCTCCTTGTTACACCTTGATAAAAATAAAGAAGTTATACTAAGCTATGGTCTATGAATTACAAAGATTTATTCTCAAACTTGGTCATGTGACTGTTGTTGCCTTGTTGCTTTGCTGTCTTGCTGTCTTGTGTTTCCTCCGCTGTTTCTTTACTTCTGGCTCGACTTGTGGTCTTTTTTCTGATCTTTGCTGGGGATTTTTGTTGTAACCCTCCGCTTTACTGACTTCAAACTTCAATGTATTCCTCCGTTATATGGGCGGGCTCCCAACTTCAAAACTTGAAATGTAAAGACTGAAATGTATTCCTCTATTATATGGGCGGGCTCCCAACTTCAAAACTTGAAATGTAAAGATTGAAATGTAAAGACTGAAATGTATTCCTCTGTTATATGGGCGGGCTCCCAACTTCAAAACTTGAAATGTAAAGACTGAAATGTATTCCTCTATTATATGGGCGGACTCCCAACTTCAAAACTTGAAATGTAAAGACTGAAATGTATTCCTCTGTTATATGGGCGGGCTCCCAACTTCAAGACTGGAAAATAAAACGCCATTCCTCTCTTCAGGCGGGCTCCTGACTTCAACAACAACTTAAAAATAAAACGCCATTCCTCTCTTCAGGCGAGCTCCTGATTTCAACCAACAACTTAGAAAATAAAATGCCATTCCTATCTTCAGGCGGGCTCCTGACTTCAACAACAACTTAAAAATATAACGCCATTCCGATCTCCAGGCGGGCTCCTGACTTCAACAACAACTTAGAACTGCATTCGTATTGCCATTGTTCCCCCTTGCCTCCGGCTCCTGACTTCAACAACAACTTAAAAATAAAACGCCATTCCTCTCTTCAGGCGGGCTCCTGACTTCGACTATAACTTAAAAATATAACACCTCTACTCTCCAGGCGGGCTCCTGACTTCAACTACTTTTTAAAATATAACACCTCCATTCTCCAGGCGGGCTCCTGACTTCAATAACTTCTTAAAGATAACACCTCTATTCTCCAGGCGGGCTCCTGACTTCAACCACTTCCTAAAAATATAACACCTCTATTCTCCAGGCGGGCTCCTGACTTCAACAACTTCTTAAAAATACAACACCTCTATTCTCCAGGCGGGCTCCTGACTTCAACAACTTCTTAAAAATACAACACCTCTATTCTCCAAGCGGGCTCCTAACTTCTTCGACTTAAAATTAACAACCTCCATTCTACAGGCGGGCTCCTGACCTCAACTACGACTCAAAACGTAGCACCTCCATTCTCCGGGCGGGTTTCTGACTTCTATAAACAATTTAAAGATAATACCTCCATTCTCCAGGCGGGCTCCTGACTTCAATTAACTTTAAAACGTAACACCTCCGTTCTTCAGGCGGGCTCCTGACTTTAACAACTTCTTAAATTATAACACCTCCGTTCTCCAGGCGGGCTCCTGACTTAAATAAACTTTAAAATATAACACCTCCATTCTCCAGGCGGGCTCCTGACTTCAACTATTTCGTAAAATGTAATACCTCCATTCTCCAGGCCGGTTCCTGACTTCAACTACTTCTTAAACAATGCATTTTATTGCTGTTGTTCCTTCCTGCCTTCCGAACCATTTTCCTTCTAACTTGAATCATCCTCTTTCAGAACTGCTTCCTTCAAAACTGGTGTTTTATTCCTCTGAAAACTGCTGGGGATAACACCGATATTTTATTCACAAATATGTTATTTTCCTTCTTCAAAGACTACTTCCTTTAAAGCTGGTGCTTTCACTTCTCTGAAACCTGCCGGGGATAACACTGCTGGGGAATTATCTTCCTTCTTTAAGACTAGTTACTTTCCTCCTTTTAACAATGGTAGGTATGACACTGATTCAAAGACCACTACCCTTAAAACTCGAGTTATCTTGCTTCTTCCAAGATTGCTTTCTTTAAAATTTGTATTGCCTTCTCCTGTATACTGCTGGAGATTCCACTTCCTTCAAAACTTGTGTTATCTTCCATCTTCCCCAAGTGGGTATCTGATTTCAAGAAAATTTTCGCCATGAGAGAAAATTTTCTGCCCCAGTTTGATAATCTTCTTTGCGACCATGTCTTCCTGCTGTCAATAATATTTCCTTTCACTACTTCAAATCAAAGAAAAATTTGTTAGTTTAAAATGTGGTGAGTGGTCGTGACACTCCTCCTGGGGATGGTTTTCCCTTTTCCTTTCCCTGCTTTGCATTTTATTACAAAACTTTTCGGGGATGATATTATTTGCTGGGGATGATATTCCTGCCGGGGATGGTTTTTCTTTTCTCTCCCTTTCCCGCTCTGTGTTGTCCAATCATCGCGGAACTTGGTCGATAATCTGTCGGAGTTGTTTCTGCATCTCGCAAATTTGCTGGGGATCCTCTTGGAATTCGATCCATAACCTTTCAACCGTTGTTTTTTCTGTTTTTCTCCCACTTCCCCTGGAAATTCGGTCCTCTCGGAATCTAGACCCCTTCATCATTTGGTCTTGCGACAAACTTCTTTTGCTATGTTGCCTTATCTTTGGCTTGTCCTATTCGCATTTTGCTTTGCACCGTTTTGGCAACTGGTAGTAAGCTCTAAAAATCCTTTTCAAAAACAAACTGCTGGGGAGATAAAGTCTTTAGACCAAGAAATGAAAAAGTGATGATTTCAAAAGATAGAAAAAGAGGAAATCTTTCTGAACGAATGTTGGGGAAAAGGAAAGAAAAGAACTTATCTGTATGATATAACCGATCCCAACGATCATGTCGTGCATTCCGGATTAATCAACCCAGTCTATTTGTATCAATCAATCTTTCGGACGGCCTCATCTCGCTGGGGATAAACAAACACTCAACTCTTTGCCAAATGCGGATCCTTTCCGCCAATCTTGTCTTGTCGCCTCATAGTGCCCTTCGAGGGGTTTTCACTAATAAGACTCTCTTGTTTCTCTCAACTCCCATTGTCTTATGATGCATGTGAAGGTTTTCACCAATAAGACTCTCTCGTTTTATTTCTCTCATCTTCCGTCGCCTTATGGTGCCTGTGAAAGTTTTCATCGATAAGACTCTCTCATTTTATTTTATTTTTCAGCTGGGGATTGGAGTGCTGCCGATATGAATCTCTCTGCTGGGGATTCTTTTTGGCTATCAATTCATTTCCAGTTCATGATCCTCTTCTCTGCTGGGGATTGGGGTGTTATCCCCGACTTCCGTTTGCATGACTTGGCACTTCTCGGATACTGATCGGGAGGTCTTTTTTTCGTGTATGGCTAAAGAAAAGGGGTATCAAGAGTTCAAAATAATTTTGATGGGTAAAACAGTACAACTCCTGGAATCAAACTTTCTTTCCAAAATTACAAACACAAACTTCTGCCCCAGTTTTTCTTGCTTGGGGATTTTTATTTTTTGTTACACTATGACCAAGCCGTGAGGCACCTACGTATCATTTTTGAGGAATCAGGTCAAATGTAGTTCCCAATTCCTTTGTTTTTCTTGTGACTTTTCTTCTGTCTTTATTATCATTATTTCGTCTTCTCTTTTCTTTCATTTTCATTACTGATTCCAAAAGAGGGATATGAAAGAATAAATAAGGCTCAAAAGGGGAAGCAAAGGTTAAAGTGTTTGGATAGAAGAAAGAATTGCCTCCGCCAATAAATGCCAAGTACAAACAAACATCAATTACAATCAAAAGAAATTATACATAATATCTCTTAACTGCGTCCGAATTGATAGCCATGTCGATGCATTTCCCTTAGATATCTGTTAAACATAAAGCGCCATTGGACAACACTCTGGTTATGATGAATGGCCCTTGCCAATTCGGGGCGAACTTGCCTTTTGCTTCGGCCTGATGTGGCAGGATTCGTTTCAACACCTGCTGCCCTACTTCAAATTTCCTGGGGCGCACCTTCTTGTTATAGGCTCTTGCAATTCTCCTTTGATATAGTTGGTCATGGCATACTGCTGCCAATATTTTTTCATCAATCAAGCTCAACTGCTCCAATCGGGCTTTGACCCATTCATCGTCATCAATCCCAGCCTCAGCGACAATCCGAAGGGACGAGATTTCAACTTCTGCCGGTATCACTGCTTCAGTTCCGTATACCAACAGATAAGGAGTTGCACCTACTGAAGTGCGAACAGTAGTGCGATATCCCAACAATGCAAATTGTAGCTTTTCATGCAATGCGCTCGAACCTTCTACCATCTTCCGAAATATCTTCTTTATATTTTTGTTGGCTGCCTCAACTGCTCCATTCGCCTTGGGACGATATGGGGTGGAATTGCGGTGTGTAATCTTAAACTGCTGACATACCTCTTTCATCAAATTGCTGTTAAGATTAGCACCATTATCTGTGATGATCAACTTCGGGATTCCAAATCTACAGATGATATGGGCGTGAAAAAAATCTACCACTGCCTTCTTGGTTACCGACTTGAAAGTCTTAGCTTCAACCCACTTAGTGAAATAATCGTTGGTCACCAAAATGAACCTATGCCCGTTGGATGCTACTGGCTCAATTGGTCCAATGATATCCATGCCTCAGGCGACAAATAGCCATGGTGCTGACATTGTATGCAATTCTGATGGTGGAGAATGAATCAGATCTCCGTGTATCTGGCACTGATGACATTTGCGCACAAAACTGATACAATCTCGCTCCATGGTGAGCCAATAATAACCTGCTCGGAGAATTTTCTTTGCCAATACATATCCACTCATATGTGGTCTGCAGACTCCTAAATGTACTTCGGACATGACAGCCATAGCCTGTCTAGCGTCTATGCATCTTAACAGTCCCAGGTCTGGTGTTCTCTTATATAGAACTCCTCCACTCAAGAAAAATCCACTTGCCAACCGTCGAATTGTTCTCTTTTGATCCCCCGTGGCTTGCACTGGGTATATCCCCATTCTGATGTATTCCTTGATATCGTGAAACCATGATTCGCCATCCAGTTCTTCTTCAATCATGTTACAATAAGCATGCTGATCTCGTACTTGAATATGCAAAGGATCGACATAAGCTTTGTCCGGATGGTGCAGCATCGATGCTAAAGTGGCCAAAGCATCGGCGACCTTATAATGAACTCTTGGGATGTGTCTGAACTCCACTGATCGAAATCGTTTACTCAGATCAAGCAAGCATTGTCGATATGCTATGAGCTTCAAATCCCTTATTTCCCATTCACTATGAATCTGATGCACCAGGAGGTCCGAGTCTCCCAAGACCAAGACGTCCTGGACATCCATGTCTGCAGCTAATCTTAAACCCAAAATGCGTGCTTCGTACTCAGCCATATTGTTGGTACAATAAAAACGAAGCTGAGCCGTAACAGGGTAGTGATGCCCTGTTTCAGAAATGAGCACAACTCCTATTCCGACTCCTTTCATGTTAGCAGCCCCATCAAAGAAAAGTTTCCAGCCAGGTTTATCGGCTTGTTCTAGTTCATCAATATGCATCACCTCTTCATCAGGAAAATAAGTCCTTAGTGGCTCATACTCTTCATCGACCGGGTTCTCGGCCAAATGATCGGCCAATGCCTGAGATTTCATTGCAGTCCAAGTCACATAGATTATGTCAAACTCTGTGAGCAAAATCTGCCATTTTGCAAGTCTGCCCATCGGCATAGGCTTTTGAAAGATATACTTCAATGGATCCAAGCGTGAAATGAGGTAAGTAGTGTAGGATGACAAATAATGTTTTAACTTCTGTGCCACCCAAGTTAAGGCGCAACATGTCCTTTCCAGGTGAGTGTACTTAACCTCATAAGCTGTGAACTTCTTGCTAAGATAATAGATGGCCTGCTCCTTCCTGCCGGTGATGTCATGCTGCCCAAGTACACATCCAAACGAATTTTTCAAAACTGTCAAGTAAAGAATCAAAGGTCTCCCTGGTTCTGGCGGAACCAGCACAGGTGGGTTTGTCAAGTAACCCTTTATCTTGTCGAACGCTTCTTGGCACTCGTCAGTCCACTTGATCGCAACTACCAAGACTCCCTCCGAATGGGAAAAGGAGTAGCCATCCAATTGTTGATTTTTGCCTTTGGCCCCACAAACTGCACATCCGCCTTGCTGGACCCCTCCCCAATTTCTACCATGTTGATTTCAGTGAATAATATTTCAAAGCCTTCATTTAAGTCTCCATCTGCACCAATCCAAGGCCCTGTAACTTTGGATAGCAATTGCTTTTTGATGCTTGGCCTGACGAAAGATCTGGACAGGCGCGGGACTGGCTTGGGAAGGACCCAGACTCTTTTCTTCAATTTGCGGGCCAGTCTCACATCCTTCACTGTAGGCTTGAACCCCAAACCAAAGGTATCCAGATTTTTGGGCAAAGAAACCGGTTGAACAATACCTTGAAGATCAGCCCCTAAACTTTTACCTGGCACAAACCCGTTTTTCAACATCTCCGAGGCTACCATGACAGTTGCAGCTGCTAATTTGGGAAGTGGGATGCTTTCACCCTCGGGAACTTTGTCCACTAAAACCGTATCGAAAACCTGGTAGACCCACGACCCCTTGTCATCGTCAGTCTCTATGAAGGGTACGATTGCATCACTCGCGGCGCTTGTATTGTCTTCCCCATGTACTACAATCTCTTGCCTATCCCATTCGAATTTGACCATCTGATGTAATATAGAAGGCACTGCTTTAGCAGTATGGATCCAGGGTCACCCCAACAGAAGATTATATGACACTGACACGTCCAACACTTGAAACTCCATGGTGAACTCGATCGGACCAATTGTTAGTTCAAGCACGATGTCACCCACTGTGTCTGTACCACCACCATCAAACCCTCAAACATAGATGTTGTTCTTGTGAATTCTGTCACCATCAACCTTCAGTTTGTTCAAGGTGGTCAACGGACAGATATTGGCACTGGAGCCATTATCAATCAATACTCGAGTGACTACCGAGTCTTCACACTTCACAGTCAAATAGAGGGCCCTATTATGTTCTATACCCTTCACGGGCAACTCATCGTCTAAAAAAGTGACCTTGTTGACCTCAAAAATCTTGTTTGCTATTTTCTCCAGATGGTTTACAGAGATCTTATCCGGAACGTGGGCTTCGTTCAGAATTTTCATCAATACCTGGCGATGCTCATCTGAATGGATCAACAAGGATAACAATGAGATCTGTATCGGGGTCTTCCTCAACTGCTCCACAATGGAGTAATCTTGCGCCTTCATTTTCTTTAAGAATTCTTTCGCCTCTTCCTCGGTAACTGGATTCTTTGTTGCTATTGGATTGGCCCTTCTTAACTCTGCGGGAGCAAAACACCTCCCCGAATGAGTTAGACCTTGGGCTTCACACACTTCTCCTTTGACTTCTTTCCCTTTGTATATCACCGTCGCTCGTTCATAATTCCAAGGAACAACTTTGTTGTTGATCACTGAAACCTGAGTTACCAGTTTTATAATGACAGGCTTTGTGCGAGCACCCTTCACAACCACAACAGGTTTACTGGTAACCCCTGGCACTACCACTTTAGCTTTCTCTGGTTTCACTGCAACAATGCTTGATGACCCTCTCTCAGCTACCACAACTGGCTTATCATCTACCCCTCTCAACTGGACCACGGACTTCCTACTGGTTACTCTTTCCTTTGAGCTGGTTTCGCTGGAACGGATCATCGTTACCGTCTGTGAGGGCTTCCTGGGCTCCCCCTCTTTGTGTATCAACTCAATCATGTGTGTCTCATGGTGAGCTAGCAGTGGATTCTGATTAATATTTGGTGCTTCTGGTGCTTGAACCTCGATCTGATGAGTATCGATAAGCTCTTGCACAACTATTTTCAGCTTCCAACATTTCTCTGTATCATGCCCTGGGGCCCCTGAATAGTACTCACAACTCGCCGAATGGTCAAGATTTCTAGGAGGAGGATTTGGCATTTTGGGCTCAACTGGACTTAACATGCCCAACTGCCTCAATCTGTGGAAAAGACTGGTATATGATTCCCCCAGTGGAGTGAAAGTCTTTTGCTTCTGTGACCTCTCATTCTTGAGGGCTGGGTTTGGTCGGAAACCTGTCCCGGGGGGGTTTCTGTAGGCTCTTGGGGGTGTATATGTGTTTTGTGGAGCCGGGTATGGATTTTGTACGCCATGACGCGTGTGCCGGAGTTTGGGTATAGGTTTGTGCATGATGGACGGAAAAATGGGGATCTGGCAGTGGATAGTAATGTTGTGGGGGTAATTTTGGTGGTAGGGTCGTGGTTGGCTATAGTAGGGTGATGGGCCTCTAGATCCGAACCAGGCTCCGGACTCAACAGTCGTAACATCTTCTTTCTTCTTCTTCCCAAGTACACCCCCAGTGCCACTTTGGATGGCCTGAGTGGTTGCCTTGATCGCTGAATAACTCATGATTTTGTTGGACTTAAGCCCCTCCTCGACCATGCCTCCCATTTTCACAACCTCATTAAAAGATTTGCCAATTGCGGACACCAAATGACCAAAGTAAGTCGGCTCCAGAGCCTGCAAAAAGTAATCGACCATCTCGCTCTCTTTCATTGGGGGATCTACCCTTGCTGCTTGCTCCCTCCACCGGAAACCATACTCTCTAAAGCTTTTACTGTGCTTCTTTTCCAGTTTGGTCAGGGACAGTCGGTCCGGAATGATCTCAAGATTATATTGAAAGTGACAAGCGAATGCTTGGGCCAAATCATCCCATGTGTACCACCTGTTATGATCTTGCCTGGTGTACCATTCTAGCACCGATCCACTCAAACTTTGGCTGAAATACGCCATCAGTAGTTCATCTCTTCCGCCCGCTCCCCTCATCTTGCTACAAAAACCTCTTATATGAGCTACCGGATCGTCGTGTCCATTGTACAAGTTGAACTTGGGCATTTTGAACCCTACCGGTAGTTGTACATTCGGGAATAAACATAGATCTTTGTAAGCCACGCTTACCTGGCCTCCTAGCCCTCTCATATCCCTGAAGGATTGCTCTATGCTTTTTATTTTTCTGAACATCTCTTCCTGTTCAGGATTTCTAGCCGATTTTTCTGCTTTCTCCGGTAGGTCAGAATGTGGATCATGTGGGTAAGCTCTAGGCGCTTTGAAGGTAAGCTCCGGGGGATAATACTGGTTGTCCTGTGCTTGGAACAAAGGTTCACTCGGGGATTTATGGAGCGCAGTTGGTGAAGATGTCACAAAGACAGGGGTGATTGGCGGAGGAGGGCATGGGACTGATTTTGGTGGTGGAGCTTGTGGCGTATGAGAAGTAGTGCCATGGTAGTGCTGATAAATGGGAAAACTTGGATCGGTGGCGGGAGGATCCTGAGACTGAGCTAATGGTGGGGTAAGAGTCGGGTTGGCAGGGTAAGCCGGCGTGATTGCCCTTTGGACCAGGCCTGGTACATTTCGGCCATCTGTTGCTTGAGCTTGAGCATCTCCTCTTTCATTTTGTAGACGTCCAACTCTTCTACTTCAACACTAGTGTCGACATCTGGAATAGACATGATTTCCGGTATTGGTCCCTTCGATCTGGTTTGGTAATGGTAATGTGCCAGTATCATCTAAATAAACTAACTGCTTGAATTCTCTGGAGATCAACAAACTTGTTAGTTTTCAGAGTTTAACACATACACAATTACACGTTGGGATGCAATGCATCTAGGCAATTAACCATTTCTATCATGCATTTACTTTGGTTGCATGCGTCATTCCGGCCTCTCATAATTGTGCCCCTTTTTTAAGCTTCCTTTATTTTATCCTTCTTTATTCATTTTTCATTTTCCCTTCTTTTTTTTCTCTTTTTTAGTAGAGATTGCCTACGTATCATGTCCCCGCATGAATCAGACCGGGCGTAGTTCTGCCCTACAAGTGCGAAAAGCAAAGTGATAATTTTTTGGAAATTTTTGATTTTTCATTAATAAATATTCTATTACAAACCAGACGCTTTTTGGAAAGGAAAATAACAGACTCGAAACCAAACCAAATACGAACTCGATAACTACTGACAGACTCTGACACGAAAGAAAGACAGACTTTAACAGACAACAGACTCTACGAAAGAAAGAAAAATGCAGATTCAAACTATGAACACATTAAAGTTTTAAATTTGGGTGCCCGCGGGGCGTCATTCGGCCTCGCCGCGGGTTTAGGGGTGAGGTTCCTTTCCAGCTGTTCCAATTCATGCATGATTTGCTTCACAAATATCATTACCGCCGAGAAGCAAGTAGTGCGGGTCATGTTTTCACACACCCGACATTTCCTGGTAATGGCATGAGCAATAGTCAGAATCTTGTCCCTGGTTCGGTCTTTCTCCAGGAGTAGGCGTTCTACCTGAACCTCTCTAACCTTCAAAACCCGAGAGTCATGCAGATGTTGTTTTTGTAACTTCTGTATTTCATCTTCCATCGAGGACATTAGTTTATAGCAGTGTTTACTTTCGGTTTCAAAAGCCTTGGCTTGTTTAGCCGCCTTGCTCTCTAGGGTGGTTACCTCTCTTTTAGACCGGCAATGATCTTTTCATAATCCTTCCTCGCCTGCTGTAAGTATTGTGTGCGCTCTTTGGTTCTTCTTGCCCATTGCGCCTGGAGTTGTGCTATGGTACCCTCGGATTGCTTCAAATCATTTCGGCATTCACTGATTTCTTTTTTCAACCCTTTTATTAATCGCTCATCCGATCGACTCCTTTGTTGGTTGTCAGCGTCTATCCTCAATTGTCGGATTTGGGCTTTCAGTGCCTCATTTTCTTGGGCCAATTTGTTCTTTTCTCCCTGATCGGCGTCAGCTTGCAGACTATTTTCAAATCCTAGGTTTTTAACCTGTTGCTTTAGTTGGCCTATTTCTGCCCTGTAACTCTCTTCTTTAACCAACCAATCCTACTGTTCTTGCGATGCCTTGACGAACTCCTGGAGATGGGGTTTTTTAGCCGGTCTTTCGTGCTCAAGTTCTCTCCTGTACCAAGAAAGGTATCCTGGTGCCACTTCACTTTTGGCCCGATCCCGCACGCAAGTATCTGCTTTTAAATATTGGCATTCACTCCAGATCTGAAAGACTCTTGCTTCAGGGAACTGTCCGTCAGGGCTAATCTCAATTACTTGAGCACTAAGATCTTCCTCCTGTGGAACTGTTTGGCATCTCCCGAGTTGTCTCAAAACCCGATATGGCGCGTAAGGCTGAATGCTCTTAAGCCCCATCAATAGAAAGTGGGTTCTAGCTGCCGGCATATGGATGACCTCGTCAACGGGCAACCATCCTAGTGTCCACTGTATTTGGCTAGCGGTGAGGGTTCGAAAGAACGACGTCCATGCCGTAACTCCCTCGGGTAGACTGACCCCCTTAATTCTTGTGTAGAACTCTTCTATGCAAGTTTTCTTCGAGGAACCATAACTCAAGAGCTGGGAACGGTGGCAGAGATGCTCAGTTATCCATATTTGTAGCAACAAGTTACACCCCTCGAAAAAGTTCCCTCTGGCTTTGCAGGCTGTGAGAGCTCGGAAGATATCAGATACTATTATAGGCGCAAGAGTGCTTTCGGCTTGAATGAGCAAGGTACTAACGACCCCGGCTATTTTCAGATCAATGTTTCCGTCCTTCCTTGGAAATACCAAAAGGCCCAAAAAGGTTATCATAAAAGTCACTCGTCTATGCTCATCCCATTTCTGACGGTTACTTTTGCTGCATAACTTGTTACCCGGGTTGTTGAATCCTCTAACATGACCGTATCTGTCATATATGAAGTGCGGATTACAAAACCCTGCGGCCAAATCTGGGTTATGGACCGTCCTGGGTATCTTTAACGAATCTAAAAACCGATGCACAGTGATAGCTCTTGGAGCAACCAGGTATTTTTGCCTCAACGGAACTTCAGCATTTCCGATGTACCCTGCTATTTCCTCCAAAGTCGGGGTGAGTTCAAAATCGGAGAAATGGAAGACATTGCGTGTCGGGTCCCAGCAGGTGACCAAAGCTCTTATGATATCCCCCCGAAGTTGGATTTCCAATAAACCCGTAAGACCTTTTAGATATTTCTTGACCTCATCTTGCCCTTCACCACCTAAATCATCCCACCATAGTCGCAACTTGAAAAGGGATTTTAGTCATTATTGAAAAAGGTTCATTTTGCATCGTGCTCATCCTGCACATTTATTAAGGTGATTTGAGCAAAAAATAAAATTTATTTGACTCAACCAATTGGCTATATTTTTTTTTAATTTTTCACAGATTAAAAGAAAGATCCGGCTCCGCACACGGCTTTTCAGCACTTCGGGAACGAAGATTTTAAAGCTGGGCGAGTCAACCGGTCGAAAATCCAAAAATGACTAAAAGTGGCCGTTTATGCAAAGTCAGCCTTCCGACGTCCCTTTCGGGAACATTCGGCTATTCTTGCCAAAAACGGCGTCACCTGACTTATTTATGACGAAACTTAAAATTTTTGACCTTTTTTGGGTATTTTGCAAAAAGGGGAAGTTGGACCCGATGAGGGTTGCCTACGTATCTCACATCCGGTGAGAATCAAACCGGCGTAGTTCGGGTCGATAAAACAAACTTCTTTTTTGAAAACCAGACTCTTTTCATTGGTAGATAAACCTATATTTCTTATATATATATTTTTTCCTTTTTTCATTTTCTCAAAAATTTGGCAGAGCTTCGACACTATTTGGACATTGGTTTTTTCCAAAATAAGCGATTAACTCTCTTTAACCCTCGTAAAGATATTCAAAAGTCGGTCAGCATGCAAGTCCGAAGCAAATGAATGCACAAGTAGCAAGTAAGATGCATCAGGATGGTATTTTCATTTTTGGTACACCTGTCCTAGACAAACCCAACCCATGTGTTCAGCCTCCAAAGTTAAATGCACGTGATGCAAACGAACGTTCCTACTACGGATTCGGCATGAAGCTGAGTTATTCTAGGTTTATAACCTGGGTATTTGTTCTAGATTGTGTACCCGAGCGGACAACTCGAGTCGAAGAGGGGGCTACGTACCGGGGACCCGCGAGATCGTCCGGCTTTGTAACTTGTCCGGCCTCTTTCTTATTTAAAGGTATGACACTAACAGAATAGGGACTCTCGACCAACAAGCTCATCCCCGGAGGTAAGAGGAGAAGGGTTTCAACACAGTTTATATACAGTTCAAATAATATCAAAGCGGTAAAAGCAGCATTTAGCACATTAGGCCCAAATATGTAACAAAAAATCAGATAAAGCCAAATACAACAATTTATCTAAGCTCGAATCCTGAACCCTGAACCTGAGGTTCTGGGTTATTTCCCCAGCAGAGTTGCCAGAGCTGTCACACCTCCTTTTTCACCCGCGCCGGCAGGGGGGCGTAAAGGGAGTTTTTCCAATTAAAGGATAATCGAAACGAGATTTATTATTTAATTCAGAGTCGCCACTTGGGAGATTTATGGTGTCCTAAGCCACCAGTTGAATCCCGAATTGAGGAAAAGATTAACTCTGTTTAACAGTCTGCGCACCAGAAATCCGGATAAGGAATTCTGTTAACCCAGGAGAAGGTGTTAGGCATTCTCGAGTTCCGTGGTTCTAGCACGGTCACTCAACTGTCATATTCGGCTTAATTATCTGATTTTTATACAATTATGAACCTATGTGCAAATTTTAACTTTCAACCGCTTTTGTTATTATCCTTATTATTTTAATAGAGAATTGCAACGTCGTGAAAACGTATCTCGAACCACGTCACATCAATGTACCTGTGGTTACCGACACATTTCGACTCCGTTGAGATTTGGATTTGGGTCACATAAATGTGCACCCGAGTTTAAGAAAGTAAATTATTAAAGGCGCGCCTAAAGCGACTAGCGTATCATTATTTTGGGTAGGGCCATGGAATTTTACTAAACGGCCCATCCCGAAGTCTAAAGAATTTTACAAATACTAAATGAGGGCCCCGCAACTTATGTATTTCGTTCGTCGAGGCTCGTCTCGTTCATTATATAAAAAAATTGCAACGTCATGGAAATGCATCTCGATTCACGTAACAATCAATGTACCCGTGACTATCGACGTATTTCGACTTCGTTGAGATTTGGATTTGGGTCACATAAATGTGTACCAGAGTTTAAGAAAGTAAATTATTAAAAGTACGCGCCTAACAGTGACTAACGTATTATTACTTTGGGGAAGGCTGTGAAGTTGGCTAAACGGCCCATCCCGAATTCTATGTATTCATGATATCCATTTGTTGAGGGCCCCGCAGCTTGTGCGTTTTATTCGGTGAGGCTCATCTCATTTTTATTTAAAGGCTACTCCTAAAATGGCTGTTATTCTTCTATTTATTTATCCTTAAAGAAATAGCATGGGGGCCCTTACATTCACGAATAAGTTAACTGATTCGAATTTGAGTAGTCTATTGATATTAACCATTAACACGAACCTACGTGTTCCTACGTCTTAACGAACCAAGGAGAGGACATCAATGACTAGCATGCTGGACTGTTTTTTAAAAAAAACGTTTAACTTGAAATCGTAATAAGCACCACATGTTGACTTCTGGATTATCTATAGGTTGAAACGATACTGATGATCAATTTTAACTCAATATTAACCGAAATCAATACTAAACTATACTAAGTCTACAACATAATGTACATGAAGTAACAGTTTAATAGTCTTTAATACAATACAAATTAGATGGACTAAATATGTATACTACTCAAGAGATGATCAAATTCAGCCATATGCATTCCAAACGAGCAGGGCTCTGGGAATATGGTTCCATTTCATTCAAAGCTGCAGTTACATCAAGGTGAGTTCAAATTGTGTACCTGGAAATCAGTAATCAACAGGAAGTAGAAGCAGTTAGCTCAGCAGGGCAGTCAACAGTTATTAGGAATTTTACACAGCCCAAACACAACTATTCTTCAACCCAGGAATGACTCAATGACCCAAAAAAACAAAAAACAACCATAAGGTTGACCCACAATAGTACCCAAACAAACCAAATGAACTCCAAGAGACAACCGGAACCACTTGAAACTTTAAATAGACTAAAGTTCAATCAGAAACCACTTCAGCTGGACTCAAAGTCACTCAAGATCAGTCTAGTGTATTTGAATTAAGAAAATGAAATCACTGAAGCAGGAAAAGAATTTCAATGACACAGTGAGACTTCTTCAGTATTTCCCTCTGTTCTTTTCAAGCGTAAAACTCCCCAAACTGATCCCCTAAGAGACTGACTGACTCTCCAGTATTTTTAATGTTTTCAAACTCTCAGATTGCTTAAAAAGAGCTGACTTAAAACTCTCCAGATTTTCAGAAATTATCCCCTTATCTTCTCTAAAAAAAACCTCCCCTTCTGTCTAAAAATGACTCTATATATAACCAAACACTGCCTCTGCCCCTCTACTTCAAAAGCACTTTGGGCAGAATTTTCCCACTAATTCTGCCCATCATCTCCTTTTAATTCCACTAGTATATGTTTTGTTCCCCACTACACTTGTCTTTTCTTTATTTAAATCCAAATAGGTATGGACACCTATTTCTTAATCCATTTTCTTTAAAACTTTCCCCCACCATTATGTCTTGTTCCCTATTAGCACTAAACAATTGTATTAGTTTAATGGTATTTTAGTACCGTACTGTCAGCCCACTTAAACTAGCCAATTTCTGAACTTTTCAATCCCTAAAATACCCTCCTAAAACCCTGAAATTATTGTCCTACCCACTCCCCTTCATCCTGCATTGAACCTTTCAGCTCTAACCTATTCAAATCTACCCACTAGCCAAGCTGAATTCAACAAACTACAACAGCTATAAACAATCCAGCCTACCAAATTTCTGACAACTAAATGACTAAGGCTGAATTCTAACTGGAACCAACAGACTGAACTTGAATTAAAACCATATTAACACCACACAGACCCCAACAGAATCATTGAAGCTAAAACTGAAACTGAATCAAACAACGCATTGATATAGGGATTAAGCTAACACAATTCTAACCTAGACAAAACAAATGAACACTGAACGAAATCAAACTGAACTCATATGAAAAAAACATGGTGGATAACAATGAAAAGGGAAATTGGAACACTTGGAAACAACTGATACCATCAGGCTTACTTCAACACAACATTAGAACAGAGAAGAAACAGGAAGGTAAACCTACGGGGATGAACCAAAACTTAAACTGTTATCATGATAATCTAACATTCAAACATAACAGACTAATCGACGTCACTTATTCAATCGATTACACACATTACAGAATACAACAAACGACAACAAACAGAAATGATGATAAAATTGGACCAAATAAAAGGTCTGGTGGAGAAGGTCAGAATCAATCGACAACAATTGAAAAACCAATAAAGCTATACTTAACAAAGTAAACAGAATAACCAAACCCAAAAACGGAACAAACAAGAAAGGGAAAATACCTCAAGAACTCAGAAACATGGACGACCCTGACTTGGACCCTGACTCGGACCATTTTTGAGGTCGAACGGACCTTAATCGAGTGTTCTCGACTGAGAACACTTCGACTAAAGTCGATTAGACCCCAAATCGTCCTTTAATTTGGATAGGTTTCAACTTTTGGTCTTTTAGGGTTCTTGGGGGTTCGATTTGGGATTCGTCCAGCTCTGGTCATATTCGAACCCAACCAAATGTATTTTGGGCATGAGGGAGGTCGGGGGTGCCAGGGTGTGAGTTCAGGGCGGCTTGGGGTAGGTCCAGGTTTTGCTCGAATCTTCAAATGAAGATTCGAAGCAAAAGAGTACTGGGTTTGCAACGAGGGTGGTCAGATGGCTTAGGGGTGTTAATTTGGTATTCATCGGAGGAGGTGAGGTTTGAGGCTGATTCTTTGATTGAAGATTCGAGAAATTGGGTACTGATTCGAGGGAAACCGATACAGGATTTGGAAAGAGGACGTTGTGGTGAGGCTATGGTGTAATTTTGGGGCTGTTTGGACCACCGGAACCGCTGTGAGGCGATTTTCGGTGGGCGGAGGACGGTGGTTGAAGGCGGCGGACATGTTTGGTCTCTGAAGCTCAGAGACGAAGGTAGAGAAGGGGGGTTTGGTTTAGGGGGCGTGGGGGTAAGGAATCAAGGTTATATACGGGGGGGGGGGGGTGTTTTAATCCTGGCCGTTGGATCAAGCCCGACCAATGGCCTGGATCAATTCATTTAGCAGACACGACGTCGTTTGGTTTAGTGTTGAGGCGGGGTCGATCCGAGTGCAAGTGGGTCGGGCCAGGGAATGGGTAAGGGCGGAGTGATCCGGACCGTTGATCCGGTGAGATCAACGGCCCTGATCAGGGCTTCCCCAAAACGATGCCGTTTTGGGTGTCCGGGCAAAAGGATGTTTGGACTGGGCTGCAAAGGGGTTATTTTGGTTTGGGCCTGGTCTACTTAATTCAAAACTGGCACAATCCGACTTTCTCTTTATTTCTTCCTTTTTTTTTCTATTTTCTTTTTAATTCCTAATTACCAACTAAAAATCCTAATTGTAAAATTGACAATTAGCTAAAATATTAACTCTTAATAATAGCTATCACATGAAATTAATCATCAAATAAATATGAAATCACACAATTCGGACATTAAATGCAAAGTACATATTTTTTGGTGATTTTTCCATTTTTGTAAAACAAACCTGTTTAATTAATTCCTAAATTGTAAAATTAAATCCTAAATGCGCATGCAACACATATTTTTTTGTATTTTTCTTAATTAAAGTAGAAATAAACATGCACAGACAAAAATACAAATAAATCACAAAAAACACAAAACCATTTTATTTTGAATTTTTGTGGGAGTAGTTCTTGTAGGGCAAAAATCACGTGCTCACACTTTCTAGGCGGGCTCCTGATTGCTAAACTTGAAATGTATTCCCATGCTCTCCAGGCGGGCTCCTGACTGCTGAACTTGAAATGTATTCCCTGCTCTCCAGACGGGCTCCTGACTTCATCAAAATAGACAAAAACAAAGAAAATTTTTCTGCCCCAGTTTGGTAGCTGGGCACATATGTAAGTGTAAAATGGATCACATTATCAAATATCAATAAGCATTTGAAAACTAAGTTCCGTTATCCATGGGGTCCTGACAACTCTTGACAATTTTAAATCTAAGCTATATCTTTTAAAGGGTGCATTCATGCCAAATTCCGCTACTCATGATTATTTTGAATTTTAAACTAAGTCCTATTTTCTAGGAGGGTCCTGAGAATTTCCGCGATCAAATCTGCCCAGTACTTACTCTCCCTACGGATGATTTCCCGAACAAATGCCATTTTTGCCCCTATTTCAAATCAAAGAAAATTTCGTCAGTTTAAAAACGTGGTGGTTCATCGTGGCATTCTTGCTGGAGGCGGTTTTCTCTTTGCCATTCTTTGCTTCGTCCAACCGCCTTGAACTGATCGAAAAGATTGTTTTGACCTTCTGACTGATCCTTAACTGCAAGATCCCCAACTGTTATTCTCCCCTCCTGACCTTTCTGCCTGAAGCTGTACATCTCCGACGACATTACTGAACCATTCCACAGTTTTAACTTTTGCTTACACCATAGGTCCCATTTTTCGTCCTTGGCATGTTCTAGCTGCATTTTGCTTTGTGCAATTCCGAAACTAGTAGTAAGCTTTAAAATTCCTTCTTACAAGGCTAAACTTGGAAGAGCTTTAGAGAAGTAAAATTAACAGGAATGAAATGCGAGGATTTCAAGAATAAAGAAAAGAATCCAAATTTGGATGACTGTTGGAGATAGGAAAAAGGACTTATCTGAGTGGAATCACCGGCACCAATGATCATGGTATGCATTTGGATTAATCATCCCAGTCTATTTAACCAATCTCCTTTCCAATTGTTTTACTTTGTTCTCCAAGATTTCCACAACCCAATTTTACTTTCCGCCAACTTACGGACCTTGTTCGACTTGCAGTGCCCTGAAGGGTTTTCACCGACAAACCTCTCTCATTTGTTTTCTCTCAGCTTTCGTCGCCTCATGGTGCCCATGAAGGTTTTCACCAATAAGACTCTCTCATTTTTATTTTCTCTCAGCTTTCGTTGCCTCATGGTGCCCATGAGGGTTTTCACCAATAAGATTCTCTCTTTTTTTTTATTTGATTTTTCTTACTTGAATTGGAGTGTTGCCCCTGATATGAATTCTCTTTATATTGCTCAACTTGACATCTCTCAAAGACTGATCAGAAGGTCTTTCTTTGGACCGTAATGTGGGATTTTGGATGGGGTTAGAAAGAAAGGGTATCAAAGGCTCAAAACAATTTTGACACGGGTTTAAAATTACAACTCTTGGAATCACATTTCTTATTACAAGTACAACTTCTGCCCCAGTTTCTTGCTTGGGGATCTTTTGATATTTTATTTTACAATGACCGAGCCGGGAAGCTGCCTACGTATCCTTAACAGGAATCAGGCCAAACGTAGTTCACACTTGAATTTCCTTGTTGTTATACTTTTTACTTCTTTTCTTTTCTCTTTTCTTTTCTTTCTTTTTCTCTTTTTTTAGTTATTGATTCTAAAAGAGGGGTATGAAAGAAATAAATAAGGCTCAAAAGGGGGAACAAAGGGTGAAGTATTTAGATAGCAGAACAAATTGCCTTCGTCATTTCAATCTTCAAAATAATGCCAAATACAAACAATCAACAGTTATAACAAAGAAATCATACATAATATCTTTTTACTGCATCAGAATTGATAGCCATGTCTATGCATTTTCCTTCGATATCTGTTAAACATAAAGCACCATTGGACAATACTCTGGTCACAATGAATGGCCCTTGCCAATTTGGGGCGAACTTGCCTTTCGCTTCAGCCTGGTGTGGAAGGATACATTTCAGCACCTGCTGACCCACTTCAAACTTCCGCGGACGTACCTTTTTGTTGTATGCTCTTTCCATTCTTTTTTGATATAACTGGCCATGACATACTGCTGCCAATCTTTTTTCATCAATCAAATTCAACTGCTCCAAACGGGTTTTGACCCACTCATTATCATCAATTTCAGCCTCAGCAACAATCCGAAGGGATGGGATTCAACTTCCGCAGGTATCACTACTTCAGTTCCATATACCAACAAATAAGGAGTTGCACCTACTGAAGTACAGACAGTAGTGCGATAGCCCAGCAACGCAAACGGTAATTTTGCATGCCATTGCCTGGAACTTTCTACCATTTTCCGAAGTATCTTCTTTATGTTTTTGTTGGCGGCCTCAACTGCTCCATTTGCCTTGGGACGATATGGGGTAGAATTGCGATGTGTAATCTTAAACTGTTGGCATACCTCTTCCATCAATTTACTGTTAAGATTAGCACCATTATCCGTGATGATCACCTTTGGGATTCCGAATCAACATATGATATTTGAGTGAACAAAATCGACCACTACTTTCTTGGTCACTGATTTGAAAGTTTTGGCCTCAACCCACTTGGTGAAATAATCAATGGCTACCAGGATGAATCTATGCCCGTTGGATGTTGCTGGCTCAATTGGTCCAATGATATAAATGCCCCAAGCAACGAAGGGCCATGGTGCCGACATCGTGTGCAATTCTGATGGTGGAGAATGAATCAAATCTCCGTGTATCTGGCATTGATGACATTTGCACACAAAACTGATACAATCTCGCTCCACGGTGAGCCAATAATAACTTGCTCGGAGAATTTTCTTTGCCAGCACATACCCGCTCATATGTGGTCCGCAAACTCCTGAATGTACTTCGGACATGACAGCCATAGCTTGTCTAGTATCTATCCAAGGTCTGGTGTTCTTTTATACAAAACTCCTCCACTTAAGAAGAATCCACTTGCCAACCGTCGAATTGTTCTCTTCTGATCCCCCGTGGCTTGCACTGGATATATCCCCATTCTGATGTACTCCTAGATATCATGAAACCACGGTTCGCCATCAAGTTCTTCTTCAATCATGCTGCAGTAAGCATGCTGATCTCGTACTTGAATGTGCAAAGGATTGACATAGGCTTTGTCCGGATGGTGCAACATTGACGCTAGGGTAGCTAAAGCATCGGCAACCTCATTATGGACTCTAGGAATATGCCTAAACTCTACGGATCGAAACCGTTGACAAAGATCATGCAAACATTGTCGGTATGGTATGAGCTTCAAATCTCGTATTTCCCATTCTCCTTGAATTTGGTGTACCAGAAGATCCGAGTCTCCCAAGACCAAGACTTCCTGGACATCCATGTCTGCAGCTAGCCTTAAACCCAAAATGCATGCTTCGTACTCAGCCATATTGTTGGTACAATAGAAACGAAGTTGAGCTGTAATAGGATAGTGATGCCCTATTTCAGAAATAAGCACAGCTCCTATCCCCACTTCTTTCATGTTAGCATCCCCATCGAAGAAAAGTTTCCAACCTAGTTTTTTGGCTTGTTCTAGCTCGTCAATATGCATCACCTCTTCATCAGGAAAATAAGTCCTCAGTGGCTCATACTCTTCATCGATCGGGTTCTCGGCCAAATGATCAGCCAATGCTTGGGCTTTCATTGCAGTCCGAGTCACATAGATTATGTCAAACTCTATGAGCAAAATCTGCCACTTCGCCAGTCTTCCTGTCGGCATAGGCTTTTGAAAGATATACTTCAATGGATCCAAGCGTGAAATGAGGTAAGTAGTGTAAGATGACAAATAATGATTCAATTTTTGTGCCACCCAAGTTACGGCGCAACATGTCCTTTCCAGGTGAGTGTACTTAACCTCATAAGCTGTGAACTTCTTGCTGAGATAGTAGATGTCGTGTTCTTTCCTGCCGGTGACATCATGCTGCCTCAGTACACAGCCAAATGAATTTTCCATGACAGTCAAGTAAAGACAACGGTCTCCCTGGTTCTGGTGGTACCAGCACAGGCGGGTTAGACAAGTATCCTTTTATCTCGTCAAATGCTTCTTGGCACTCATCAGTTTACTTGATCGCAACTTCCTTCTTCAACAACTTGAAAATAGGCTCACAAGTTGTCGTGAGTTGAGCAATAAACCTGTTGATGTAGTTCAACCCTCCTAACAGACTCATTACTTCAGTCTTGTTCCTCGGAGGTGGCAATTCTTGTATGGCTTTGATGGGTTCCAACTCGATGCCTCGCCGGCTGACTATGAATCCCAACAGTTTTCCGGATAGAACACCAAATGTGCACTTGGCGGGGGTAAGCTTGAGGTTGTACCTGCGAAGCCTCTGGAAGAATTTCCTCAAATCCCTGACATGGTCGGCCTGATGCTTTGATTTTATGATCACATCATCTACATATACCTCAATATCCTTGTGTATCATATCATGAAACACAGTAGTCATTGCCCTCATATAAGTTGCCCCAGCATTCTTCAACCCAAATGGCATTACCCGGTAGCAATAAGTTCCCCATGGCGTGATGAAGGCTGTCTTTTCCGCATCGGCAACCTCATTATGGACTCTAGGAATATGCCTAAACTCTACGGATCGAAACCGTTGACAAAGATCATGCAAACATTGTCGGTATGGTATGAGCTTCAAATCTCGTATTTCCCATTCTCCTTGAATTTGGTGTACCAGAAGATCCGAGTCTCCCAAGACCAAGACTTCCTGGACATCCATGTCTGCAGCTAGCCTTAAACCCAAAATGCATGCTTCGTACTCAGCCATATTGTTGGTACAATAGAAACGAAGTTGAGCTGTAATAGGATAGTGATGCCCTATTTCAGAAATAAGCACAGCTCCTATCCCCACTTCTTTCATGTTAGCATCCCCATCGAAGAAAAGTTTCCAACCTAGTTTTTTGGCTTGTTCTAGCTCGTCAATATGCATCACCTCTTCATCAGGAAAATAAGTCCTCAGTGGCTCATACTCTTCATCGATCGGGTTCTCGGCCAAATGATCAGCCAATGCTTGGGCTTTCATTGCAGTCCGAGTCACATAGATTATGTCAAACTCTATGAGCAAAATCTGCCACTTCGCCAGTCTTCCTGTCGGCATAGGCTTTTGAAAGATATACTTCATTGGATCCAAGCGTGAAATGAGGTAAGTAGTGTAAGATGACAAATAATGATTCAATTTTTGTGCCACCCAAGTTACGGCGCAACATGTCCTTTCCAGGTGAGTGTACTTAACCTCATAAGCTGTGAACTTCTTGCTGAGATAGTAGATGTCGTGTTCTTTCCTGCCGGTGACATCATGCTGCCTCAGTACACAGCCAAATGAATTTTCCATGACAGTCAAGTAAAGACAACGGTCTCCCTGGTTCTGGTGGTACCAGCACAGGCGGGTTAGACAAGTATCCTTTTATCTCGTCAAATGCTTCTTGGCACTCATCAGTTTACTTGATCGCAACTTCCTTCTTCAACAACTTGAAAATAGGCTCACAAGTTGTCGTGAGTTGAGCAATAAACCTGTTGATGTAGTTCAACCCTCCTAACAGACTCATTACTTCAGTCTTGTTCCTCGGAGGTGGCAATTCTTGTATGGCTTTGATGGGTCCAACTCGATGCCTCGCCGGCTGACTATGAATCCCAACAGTTTTCCGGATAGAACACCAAATGTGCACTTGGCGGGGGTAAGCTTGAGGTTGTACCTGCGAAGCCTCTGGAAGAATTTCCTCAAATCCCTGACATGGTCGGCCTGATGCTTTGATTTTATGATCACATCATCTACATATACCTCAATATCCTTGTGTATCATATCATGAAACACAGTAGTCATTGCCCTCATATAAGTTGCCCCAGCATTCTTCAACCCAAATGGCATTACCCGGTAGCAATAAGTTCCCCATGGCGTGATGAAGGCTGTCTTTTCCGCATCTTCTTCGTCCATCAGAATCTGATGATACCCGGCATAGCAATCCACAAATGGATATTGGGTAGTGGGAAGTTATCCTTTGGACTTGCTTTGTTGAGATTGCGGTAATCGACGCATACTCTGATCTTGTCGTCCTTGTTCGGTACAGGCACAATATTAGCCAACCAAACAGGATATCGAGTGACCTGAATAACCTTTGCATCCAACTGCTTGGTAACTTTTTCTTTAACCTTCACACTCATATCAGTTTTGAATTTCCTCAATTTTTGCTTGACGGGAGGGAATGCTGGATCAGTGGGCAATCTGTGGACTACTAAATCAGTGCTTAAACCCGGCATGTCGTCATATGACCATGCAAAAACATCTTTGTACTCGATGAGTGTTTTGATTAACTCCTCCCGGATTTTTGGCTCGAGGTGGACACTTATTTTAGTCTCTCGGACATTATATGTGTCCTCTAAATTGACGGCTTCTGTGTCATTCAGGTTGGGTTTGGATTTTTCTTCGAAGTGAATTAACTCCTTACTAATCTCTTCAAAGGCTTCATCCTCATCATCGCCTTCTGATTCATAATCACAATCTACTTCTTGAACTAATATTTCAGAATCAGATTGATTTTTAAGACTGGGCTAAGGATTCCTTATGCATACCATGTCATTAGAACCAGCGTAAAAAGAACTGTATAGAAAAGAAAACAAAACAAAAAGGAAAACCATCAGGAATGATGAAGAAAGGAAAATTGTATTTTATTGAATGATAAAAGATAACAAGGTTTGCACACTCAAATAGACTGAAAAATGAAATCCGGATTACAAACCTGGAATAATCCGTGCAAACTTAAAGGAAAATCAAAGCAAACTACCAAGACTCCTTCCGAGTAGGGAGAGGAGTAGCCTTCCAATTATTAAGCTTTGTTGTTGGCCCGACAAATTGCACTTTCGCGTTGCTAGAACCTTCTCCAATTTCCACCATGTTCACACTGTCAAACAACTTCTCAAATCTTTCAATTAACTCCTTGTCTGGATCAATCACAAAACTAGGAATTGTTGTCACTGGGCGACTCCTCATACCGGACTTGACAAATGATCTAGAAAGACGTGGGACCGGATTTGGAAGTACCCATGCCCTTTGTTTCAATTTCCTTGCTCCTTTTATGTCTACGGCTGTGGTCTTGAATCCTCGACCAAATGTTCCCAAATTTTCGGGAAGAGACACGGGATGTATGTTGCCTTGCAGAGCTGATCCCAAACCCTTTCCTGGTATAAAACCATTCTTCAACATTTCGTACGTTACCATAACTGATGCGGCAGTTATCTTCGGATTTGGGATACACTTCCCCTCTAGAACTTTCTCGACTGACATTGTGTTAGAAACTTGGTAGACCCATGGTCCCTTGTCATCTTCCACCTCAATGAATGGAACAATGGTGTTGTTGTGAGCGCACAAATTATCTTCGCCGTGCAAAACTATTTCCTGTCTATCCCATTCAAACTTGACCATCTGATGAAGTGTTGATGGTACTGCTTTAGTGGCATGGATCCATGGTCGTCCTAATAGCAAATTGTAGGAAACAGCTATATCCAGCACTTCGAATTCCATTGTGAATTTTACTGGACCTATAGTCAGCTCCAACATTATGTCCCCGACTGAGTCTTTGCCTCCGCCGTCAAATCCTCGCACACAGATAATGTTCTTATGGATCCTCTCATCTTCTACTTTCAGCTTTCTTAGAGTGGAGAGAGGACAGATGTTCGCACTTGAACCATTGTCAACCAATACCCGGGCAACCACGGAATCCTCACATTTTACTATTAGGTAAAGGGCTTTGTTGTGCTCAGTACCCTCTATGGGCAATTCATCATCGGAAAAAGTGACTTTGTTTACTTCAAAAATCTTGCTGGCTATCTTTTCCAGATGGTTCACCGAGATCTTGTCGGGAAATGGGCCTCATTCAGGATTTTCATCAATGATCGGCGGTGCTCATCTGAATGGATTAGCAATGAGAGCAATGAGATCTGAGCGGGCGTTTTCTTTAACTGCTCTACAACAGAATAGTCATGCACTTTCATTTTCCTCAAAAATTCCTCTGCCTCTTCTTTAGTTACAGCTTTCTTCATTGGCGTTGGATCATCTTTAGCTTTCCTTAACTCCTCTGGAGTAAAACACCTTCCTGAGCGAGTCAAACCTTGTGCTTCACAAACTTCTTCTTTGATTTCTTTCCCTTTGTAAATCACGGTCACCCATTCATAATTCCAAGGAACAACTTTGTTGTTGATAACTGGAAGCTGAGTTACTGGTTTTATAATAACAGGCTCTGTGCGAGCCCCCTTCACGACCACAACAGGTTTACTTGCAACCCCTGGTACTACCACTTTAGCTTTCTCGGGTTTCACTGCAACAATGCTTGATGACCCTCTCTCGGCTACCATAGCGGGCATATCGATTACCCCTTTCAATTGGACCATTGATTTCCCGCTAGTTACCATTTCCTTTGAGCTTGTTTCGCTGGAACGGATCATCATTACCGTTTGTGAGGGCTTCTTGGGATCCCCTCCTTTGTGTATCAACTCAATCATATGGGTCTCATGGTAAGCTGGCAGTGGATTCTGATTGATATTTGGTGCTTCTAGGGCCTGAACCTCGATCCGATGAGTATCAATAAGCTCTTGCACAGTTGTTTTCAGTTTCCAACACTTCTCTGTATCATGCCCCGGGGCTCCTGAACAGTACTCACAACTCACCGAGTGGTCACGATTTCTAGGAAGAGGATTTGGCATTTTAGGCTCAATTGAATTCAGCATGCCCAACTGCCTCAACCTGTGGAAAAGACTGGTATATAATTCCCCCAGTGGAGTGAAAGTTTTTTGCTTCTATAACCTCTCATTCTTGAAGGCTTGGTTTGGTCGGAAACCCGTTCCGGGGGAATTTCTGTAGGCTCTTGGGGGTGGATATGTGTTTTGTGGAGCTGGGTATGGATTTTGTGGAGCTGGGTATGGATTTTGTGGGACCTGTGCACGCCATTGTGCGTGTGCCGGAGTTTGGGTATAGGGTTGTGCATGATGGACGGAAAAATGGGGATCTGGCGGTGGGTAGTAATGTTGTGGAGGGCTATATGGAGTGTGGGGGTAATTTTGGTGGTAAGGTCGTGGTTGGCTATAGTAAGGTGACGGGCCTCTAGATCCGAACCAGGCTCTGGACTCAACAGTCGTGACATCTTCTTTCTTCTTCTTCCCAAGTACACCCTCAGTGCCGCTTTGAATGGCCTGAGTGGTTGCCTTGATCTCTAAATAACTCATGATTTTGTTGGACTTAAGCCCCTCCTCGACCATGCCTCCCATTTTTACAACCTCATTAAAAGACTTGCCAATTGCGGACACCAAATAACCAAAGTAAGTTGGCTCCAAAGCTTGCAAAAAGTAATCAACCATCTCGCTCTCTTTCATTTGGGGATCTACCCTTGTTGCTTGCTCCCTCCACCGGAAACCATATTCTCTAAAGTTTTCACTGTGCTTCTTCTCTAGTTTAGTCAAAGATAGTCGGTCTGGAATGATCTCAAGATTATACTGAAAGTGACAAGCGAATGCTTGTGCCAGATCATCCTATATGTACCATCTTCCGTGATCTTGGTGGGTGTACCACTCCAATGCTGCTCTGCTCAAACTATGACTAAAGTAAGCCATTAGTAATTCATTCTTTCCTCTGAATCCCCTCATCTTACTGCAAAAATCTCTCAAATGAGCCACCGGATCACTGTGTCCGTTGTACAAGTCGAATTTGGGCATTTTGAACCCTGCCGGTAGTTGTACATTTGGGAATAAACACAGATCTTTGTAAGCCACGCTTACCTGACCTCCTAGCCCTCTCATATCCCTAAAGGATTGTTTTATGCTTTTCATTTTTCTGAACATCTCCTCATGTTCGGAATTTTTGGCTGGTCTCTCAGCTTCTCTCGGGAGATCAGAACGTGGATCATAGGGGTAGGTTTCGGGAGCTTTGAAGGTGGGCTCCGAGGGATAATACTGGTTGTCCTGAGCTTGGAACACAGGTTCACTCGGGGATCTATGGAGTGCAGCTGGTGGAGATGCCACAAAGACAGGGGTGACTGGCGGAGGAGGGTATGGAATTGATTTTGGTGGTGGAGCTTGTGGCATATGAGAAGTAGTGCCATGGTAGTGTTGATAAATGGGAAAAACTGGATCGGTGGCGGGATGATACTGAGACTGAGCTAATGGTGGGGTGAAAGCCGGGTTGGCTGGGTAAGACGACGGTGATTGCCCTTTGGACCAGGCCTGGTACATTCGGCCATCTGTTGCTTAAGCTTGAGCATTTCCTCTTTCATTTTATTGACGTCCAACTCCTCTACCTCAACACTAGTGTCGACATCCGGGATAGACATGATTTATGGTATTGGTCCCTTTGATCTGGTTTGGTAATGATAATGTGCCAGTATCCTCTAAATAAACTAACTGCTTGAATTCTCTGGAAAAAAACAAACTTGTTAGTTCTTAGAGTTTAACACATATGCAATTACACATTAGGATGCAATGCACCTAGGCAATTAACCATTTTCTATCATGCATTTGCTTTGATTGCGTGCGTCATTCCGGCCTCTCATAATTGTGCCCCTTCTTTTAAGCTTCTTTTATTCTATCCTTCTTTATTTCCCCTTTTTCTTTTTAGTGGTGGTCGAATACTATAGAGATTGCCTACGTATCATGTCCCCGCATGAATCAGACCGTGCGTAGTTCTTTCAAATAAAACGAACTATTTTCGAAAACAAAACTCCTTTCTCATTTTTAATTCGTTTTCTCTTCTTTTTTTTTTCAAAAATTCGGCAGAGTTTCAGCGCTACTTGGACACTGCTTTTTCTTTAAACATGTGATTCACTCTCTTAACCCTTTACACTGCTATTTCTTTTCCAAATTCTCTCCTTTCATTCCAAAGCCGGTCAACATGCAAATCCGAAGCAAATAAATACGCAAGTAGCAAGTAAGATGCATCAGGATGGTCTTTTTATTTCGAGTGCACCTGTCCTAGACAGACCCAACCCCTGTGTTGAGTCTCCAAAGTCAAAATGCACATGATGCAAACAAACGTTCCTACTAGGGATCCGGCATGAGGTACTGTTATACTAGGTTTAGAAACCTAGGTTTATTTGTTCTAGATCTGGCTTACCCGAGCAGACAACTCGAGCCGTGGGGGCTGCGTACCGGTAACCAAAAGATCATCCGGCTTTGCAACTTATCCGAACCTCGTTCTATTTGGGATTTGACACTAACAGAAAGAAGTCACGACCAGCGTGCACTCCTCAGGAGGGAGAAGAGAGGGGTTTCGTAGCAGTTTATATATACAGTTCAGATAATATCAAAGCGGTAAAAAGCAACATTTAGCACATTAGGCCCAAAACATGTAAATAAGACAAGATAATAAATAAAGCCAAAATAACAATTATCCTAAGCTCGAATTCTGAACCCTGAACCATAGATTCTGGGTTTGGTATCCCCAGCAGAGTCGCCAGAGCTGTCACACCTCCTCTTTACCTACACCCGCAAGGGCATAAGGGAGTTTTTCCAATTAAAGAACAATCGAAACGGGATTTATTATTAAAGATTTAGAGTCGCCACTTGGGAGATTTATGGTGTTCCAAGTCACCGGTTGAATCCCGAATCGAGGAAAAGATTGACTCTATATTACAGTCCGCGAACCAGAAATCTGAGTATTTTTATTGTGATTAAGGCATGAAAGCACTTAGATTTCTTATGTAAGAATTACATTCTTAACGGACTGGATTATGATCTTTACAACGTCTATAGTAATGTGGAAACTTCGAAAGAACTATGAAAGGCGTTGGAAAAGAAGCATAAAATCGAGGGTGCCGGTTTGAAGAAGTTTGTTGCAGCCAAATTTTTGGACTATAAGATGATAGACAACAAGCCTATCATTATCCAAGTTCAAGAGCTGCAAGTTATAATTCATGATCTCATTGCTGAATGTGTAATCCGAATTAATGCTTCTGTTGAAAGCATTAATTTGGTTACTAATTACGAATTTACATTGAAGGTTTGGTCATCAATGAGGCATTTCAAGTTGCAAGGATGATTGAGAAGTTGTCTCCTTTATGGAGGGACTTTAAGAACTACTTGAAACACAAACGCAAGGAGATGAAACTCAAAGATCTCATCGTTCGATTGAGGATCGAAAAGGACAATAAAGCTGCAGAAAAAACAACTCGTGGAAACTTAACAATTATGGGAACAAATATTGTTGAGACTGCTCCAACTAATCCGAAAAAGAAGAAGAAGTCTTCTGGACCAAACAACTATCTCAACAAGAAGAAATTCAAGGGAAACTGCCACAACTATGGAAAGCTTGGACACAAAGCTGCAGAATGTCATGCTCCGAAGAAAGAGAAGAAAAAGGATAAAGCAAATATGGTTGAAACAAATGATGATATTGATGACGTGTGCGCTATATTGTCTGAATGCAACTTAGTGGGGAATCCTAAGGAGTAGTGGATTGATTCTGGAGCCACCCACCATGTTTGTGCGGTTAGAAAAACATTTGCTTCATATGCTCCCGCTGTACCTGACGAGACCATTTTTACGGGAAATTCTGCAATGGCCAAAATTGAAGGTTATGGAAAGATATTCCTGAAGATGACCTCTTGCAAGGTGGTGACTCTGAACAACGTTTGTCATGTTCCTGAAATAAGGAAGAACTTAGTTTATATTTCACTTCTCGTCAAGAACAGGTTTAAATGTGTTTTTATTTCTGACAAAGTTATAATAAGTAAGGACGAGATGTACTTAGGAAAATGTTACCTAACTGAGGGTCTTTTCAAGCTGAATGTAATAGTTGTTGACAATAATAAAATTTTAGCTTCTTCTTACATACTTGAGACAAATAATTTATGGCATAAACATTTGGGACATGTCAATTATAAAACCTTGCGAAAAATGATTAATTTGAAAGTATTGCCTAAGTTTTAAGGCGATAAATCAAAATGTCAAATATGTGTGGAATTAAAGTATGTTAAATATCCTTATAAGTCAGTTGAAAGGAATTCAAATCCTTTAGATTTAATTTACATATATATTTGCGATATGAAGTCAATACCATCTCGCGGTGAAAAGAAGTATTTCATATCTTTTATTGATGACAATACTCGATATTGCTTTATTTACTTACTTAATAGTAAAGATAAAGCAACATCTTTACATTAAAACAATACTTGAAAAATTCAAGCACTTAGATTTTAAAGTTGCAAAGACTCCAATTGACTTGAATGTTGCACTTGTAAAGAACAAAGGCCAAAGCATATCACAATTGGATTATGCTTGTGTGGTGGGATTTTTAATGCATATTATGAATTGTACTCAACCAGATATAGCTGTGCTATAAGTAAATTGAGTCAATACATGAGTAATCCAGGTCAATCTCATTGGATGGCGATGAAACGAGCTTTGAGATATTTAAAACATATCCAAGACTTTGCTTTGCACTACATTAATTATCCTACGGTGATTGAGGGATACTGTGATGCAAATTGGATCACCGATTCAACTGATTCTAAATCCACAAGTGGAAATGCATTCACATTTGGTGGAGGAGCGGTATCTTGGAAGTCGTCCAAACAAATTTGTATTGCCCGCTCTATAATGGAGGCTGAGTTTATAGCCTTAGATAAAGCTGGTGAAGAAGCTGAATAGCTCCGAAATTTCTTGGAAGATATTCCATTTTGGCACAAACCGTTGGCACCAATATGCATACATTGCGATAGTCAAGCGACAATTGGAAGGGCTGGGAGCGCTATGTATAACGGTAAATATCGTCATATACGACGAAGACATAAAACTGTTAGGCAACTACTCTCTAGGGGGGATCATTACAATTGACTACGTAAAGACAAGTGATAATATGTCGGATCCGCTTATAAAAGGCCTAAATAGAGAGTCAGTTGAAAGATCATCGAGGAGAATGGGACTATGGCTGAGGACAAGTCATTGTGGCAGTAACTCTACCTAGAAGACTGGAGACCCTAAGATTTAGGTTCAAGGAGATCAAACAAAGTCTGTTAACCCGGGAGAAGGCGTTAGACATTCCCGAGTTCCGTGGTTCTAGCACGGTAGCTCAACTGTTATATTGGGCTTAAATTATCTGATTTTAACAATTATGAACCTATGTGCAAATTTTAACCTTAACCGCTTTTATTCATTTTTAAAGAAAATTGCAACGTCATTAAAACAAGTCTTGAACCACGTCACATAAATGCACCTGTGGTTTTTGGACATACTTTAACATCGTTGGGATTCGAATTTGGGTCACATAAATGCGCACCCGAGTTTAGGGAGGTAATGTTATTAAAATACGCGCCTAAAGAGACTAACGCGTTATTATTTTGGGGAAGGCCGTGAAATTCGCTAAACGGCCCGTCCCGAAATCTAAGTATTTTAATATATACAATTATCGAGGGCCCCGCAATTTATGTGTTTTGTTTAGCGAGGCTCATCCCGTTTTATTATTTTAAAGTGCAAACCTAGAGCAATCTATAGTTTTCTATTTAATTTGTCTCTAAAATAAAAGAAAGGCCCTAATTAATTTGTTACTAGACTGATGCAAACTAAGTAATATTTTTGCACCAACATCCGACCATTGGGCTCCGATGTGAGCCCAGCAGAGGAAATTTAAAACCAGATATACACCATAAAATCAGCCAAAACAGACCTTGGCCCAGGCCTAAATGAGAAAGGGGCCAAAACTGGCCTGGGCCGTGCATCAATTATCCTGAGGCCCAAACGTTTAGGGACTAGCCTGTTAAGCCCTGTCTTTTACACTAAATGGAATTTCAATTTAATTAAGAACACAAATCTGATGAATCTACTACTAAAATTAACTAGCCAGTAAAATAAATTCAATGCAATATTAAACATGAGTTGGAAAGCAACTGATTTCAGATTTCATGACCCACGTAAACTGCCTATGATCACAATTTCAAACATGGTGCATACTAGTTCAAATTTCAAATTCTCTACTATGACTCATTTTTATTAAAATGATGACTCAAGAACTTTGATTAAACACTAACGTGACCACATATGAGAATTGAAACTCGAGAATTAAGGATGCTGAGCGAAAATGGATTGCCTAAATTAACCTTACGGATTACATATCTCATATCTACTTTTAACTTTCTAATTTCGAACACATACACAACCACTCAAACTCAGAATTATAGATTAACTCACATCATCACTACTAAATATAAAGCTCCCATGATCAGAAGAAGTATCACACTACTTTAACAGTCTACAGCCTAATTAATCACTGCTTGAAAATACCATTTATACAGATCTAGGAAAACTGGAAATTAACTAAACTAATAGAAACTATTAGTCCAGCATGGAATTATTACAACGAATACTCAACTAAACTCATATGCATTTCTAAATATCTAACACACACTTAACGGTTCAAATGCACAAACTTATAATTAACAGTCCATACGGTTATTACAGTATAATGAAAGCAGTAAATCAACAATAGGCCTCCACTTCAACAACAATAGGCCTCCACTTCATTCATTTTCAACTGGATATTTACATACATCGAGTTTCAGGACATGTACCTGGTATGTAGAACAGAAAAATGGGGTAAGCAATCAGCAACAGCAAACAGCAAAATACAGCAACAGAAAACCCAACACAGTAGCTTCAACACCTCAATCCAGAAATCCCAGCAACATGGAGAAAACCAGTAAAAATGGAGAAGGAAAATAGTCCGGAAATCTCTCTTTGTTTTCTCTTTCTAGCTTTGAACTCTCTTTGGTGTTCTTCCGCTCTCAATATTTCACAAAATTTGGTTCTATCTTTTTACTCTCTCCAAAATGAATTCTGCCCTTATATATCTAGTGTATCCAGAGTGTATATCGAGTGTATACTGCTCTCTCCGCCCCCTTCTTTTTTCTTCTCCTCTTTCAGGTCTATGTGTTCTCCTTTTAAACTTCCAGCCTCTCTCCCTTTCCAGCTCCTCTTTTTCTTTACAATTGTATTATTTCATCCTTTTGAAATGTTCCTCCCATGTTGTCTTACTTTCCAACTCTTAAAAGTATTGAACAGGGTGTCCTTTTTAATCCCTAGACTGATCCTACCATGTGCTAGCAACTTCTTAAGTAGGTGAGATACACCTTTTCATTAAACAATTCTTAGGCTATCTTAAAGGCTTCCTAATTAATTTCAAACACAGTTGGGATTTGAATTCTTTCAGACAAATAGATATCCCAAACTTAGTTCAAACCCTCTACACTCTTCTACACACTGTTATGCAGGTCCCAAAGAAAAGAACAGAACGATTAGGCATCAACGATAACCAAACAGAAAACTAAACAGAAAACCAGTCAGAAAACCAAACAGAAGGTGGCCTAAATATCTTGGCACTTGAAATCACGCATACTAGAAAATCAGAGAACCAAATAGAAAACCATGAGAAATGCATCGCTGGTTCAGACTTATTCAAACAAATCCTAAAGTCGGATAAATCGTCCATTTCAACTCGAGAAACTTAATCCCAAGAGATACTTCAACACCATAAACAGCTAAAGGCATTCGAGACATAGAAAACGAACATTCAAATTAGCTTTTTGTTAACTGAACATGCTCGAGGCAAATCAGAACAGTGAATACAGGATTCTAAACAACAAAATGACATATCAAATACAATTTCCAAACACGAATCGAGAACAAATGCTAATTCCGAATCCAACCTCAACTGAAATTAATCGCAGACCTATGTTTATAGATGGGTTAGCATAGCTCTTATCACATTTTCCAAATCGACAACCAAACAGACATAAAAAAAATAAAAAAAAAGATATTGAACCTGATTGCGCGAAGCCTCGATTAATTTAGTATCCAATACAAATGAATCCGGCCTTGAAATTAAGAGTAACAACAGCTGAGAAATAGATACTAGTGGCCACGAATCAACGGTGAGCGTAGGCAAATTCCATCTCTATCGAAACAGAACTTGAAAAAAAAACTTTAATTGATTCTACTCGGAATCTCTTTAGGCGAGTACAGAGACGAAAATAAATCAACCCGACTCAATTACATAGCAAATCGACTCAACCCGGAACATTTCTTATGGGAACTTTTCGTTTCTCCTCCAATCATTGTCGTTCCCTTCACTTTGCTTTCCGTTTTCCAGTCATCCTCTCTATGCGTGTGTGTGTGTTTGTGTTCAGTGTGGTTCAAGAAAAAGCTTGGTCTGTCGATGAAGACGAGGGGCTTAGGGTGTGTAATGTTGCAGAAGATCGGTGGAGATGGCTGGATAGTCGTTTGGGGATGGGGTGGTTCGAAGAAGATGATCTGAGGGGTGGGGTGATGGGTCTATTGCGGATGCCCCTCTCTTTAGTATATTCTAGGTTAATTTAAGAGGGATCCGGGTCGGGGACGGGTTTGGGTCGGGTCGTGGGAGGGTTTAGGGCCGGATTGGATTGGGTCTAGGTGGGTTTTGTTTTGGGCCTGGGATTCTGACCAAATTGGCCCAAACCAGATTTTCCTCTTCTTAATTTCTTTTTCTTTTCAATTTTCTTTCTAATTAAAATAAAATACAAGCTTAAATTTAACCTTGGCCAAATTATCCTATAAATATTAATTAACTCTAAGTAGTTATTATCACCAATAACTAAATACCAAATTAAAAGAAAATCACACGATTTTGACATTAAACACTAAAATGCGAAGTACGTTATTTTGTGATTTTTTATTTCATTTTTTTTTGTAAAACAAATATTTACTTGGCTAATCCTAATTGTAAAATTAAATCCTAAATGCAAATGCGACATATTTTTTGTATTTTCATTAGTTTAACAAATAAACGTGCACAGAAAATGCAAACAATAACAGAAAACACCACGACAATCCACAAAATTACAAGCAACGAAAAAATTATTTTATTTGAATTATTTTATTTCACAGGCTCTCCTCTAACTTCTTTTGATCGGGTATGCGTTCAGATGTCAAATCCTTCGTCCAAGCATGCCAAATTTGTCTGCAGATGAAAGATTTGGCCGTAAAACCCGCTGGTCTTCTCCAGCCAATTCCACTTCCTTTTGCAATTTTTGAAGAAATCTCAATGGATTTCATCACGGGTTTACCCTCGTCTAGTGGACAGACTGCCATCCTAGTAATTGTGGACATACTCTCTAAATATGGGCATTTTATTGGTCTTCCACCCAATTTTACTAGTCAAAAAGTTGCTGAAATTTTTATTCAGGAGTCCATTCGCTTACATGGTTTTCCTATCAAGATCATTACTGATCGTGATCCTATCTTTTATCTGAATTATGGCAAGAAGTTAACATATTACAAGGTACCCAATTGGCTAAAAGTTCTGCCTACCACCCTCAATCTGATGGCCAAACAGAAGCATTCAACAAATGTTTAGAGATATACCTTCATTGCCTCACTACTGATACTCCAGCCGCTTGGTTCAACCTTCTTCCCTGGGTAGAGTTCTGGTACAATACTTCATTTCAGACAAGTTCTAAATTCACTCCATTTGAAGTTGTTTATGTCAGACCTCCTCCAACTATTTCAAGGTTCCTTATTGATAGTTCCTCCAACCAGACTGTGATTGAAACCTTTAAGCAACAAGATGAAACATTAGCTATTTTAAAAGCTAATCTAAAACAAGCTCAGGATCGAATGAAAGCTTCAGCTGACAAAGGTAGGCGCGATATTGTTTTTAATGTGGGTGACTGGGTTTATGTTCGCCTCAGACCTTATCGACAGCTTTCCATGCGTCTGCAATGCTACAACAAACTAAGTCATCGATATTTTGGTCCCTTCCAGATCACTCAAAGAATTGGAGAGGTTGCCTACAAATTGCACTTGTCTGCCTCTTCGAGAATTCACCCTGCTTTCCATGTCTCAGTTTTGCGCAAATGTATCGGCAAACCTGCTCAACAGATAACTCCAATTGATCTTTTGGATCAATCTACTTCCATGTTGCTCCAGCCTGAATATGTCTTGCAACATCGCACTATCTTTAGGGGTAGCCATCAAATTGACCAATGCTTAGTTCAATGGACTGGATTGCCTAAATCAGATGCTACCTAGGAAGATAAGTTAATTATGCTTCAAAAGTTTCCTAACTTGAACCTTGAGGACAAGGTTCGTCTCCACGAGGATGGCAATGTTATGAATTCACAGGAGATACTAGAGGGTACTAGACACGGTGCACGTGCCATACACCCTCCCAAATATTTGGAGAATTTCGTGGTCCCCAATCCAAAGAAATGACAAGGTGTGCAAAATTTGTTAGAGTTAGTGGAGGACTCAAGTTACTATCTGATGCAACTGATGCTTCTATAAATATATAGCAAGGCTAGGAGGATAGGATTATGTATGAACTTGAGTAGTTTCTTTTTTGTTTTCTATAGAACTCTTCCCCCTTTCTTTACTGTTTCATTGCCATTTTCAGTGTATTTTCCTAGTCCATTTCTTAGATCCTTCACTGTAATTGTATTTTGAGTTCAATCAATACAAGTTCATATCAGTTTGTGTAATACTAAAAACAATAAAGGATGCTTGTGTTGCAATCTTAAACCTTAGGGGGGCTTGTGCAATTGTTCTTTTCTCTTTTCTTTTTTATCATTGTTACTTTCCGACATTATTTTTCTACGTAATTTTGTTCGGCTTGCCAAGTTTACAAGAAAGTAGTGGGCAACTTTGACAAAAGAAAGGGACTTAAAGGACAGATTATCATGAGCCGGACCAACCAATACCTAGCGTGCAAGGCCCACAAGCCCCGCCACGTCATGTGGGGCCCATTTCCCTCCCCCTCTCCTAATATAAATATGTTTTTCCAAGCCCAATGGAATCACAATAACCTTACACGCCCGAGCCATCGGAGCTCCCCCACCACCCTCTCATTGGGGTTGGGTTGGCTGGGTCTTTCTTTCTCCATGTCACATCTCACTGCAGCTCCGCCATCAGAACCACCGTCGGCGGCGGTGAATTCATTGTACAAACAGAAATCGTGGTCGCCGGACACGTTTCGCGATGAGGCGTGGCAGCGGCGGAAGGGTACCCATGGAAGCCGCTTAAAGCAGCGGAGCAAGAGCGTTACCGATGAAGACCTCGATGAGCTCAAGGCTTGTATTGAGTTAGGGTTTGGATTTGACTCGCCTGAAATAGATCAACGATTGTCTGATACTTTCCCGGCTTATGGCCTTTTTTACGCTGTTAATAAACAATATGCCGACACCCTTTCGAAGACTTCTTCTTTATCGTCGGTCATCTCCTATTGCGAGTCACCCGCTCCTCCCGGCAGTCCCCACACCATTGTCGATCAAGGTAATTCGATAAAAGCCTCTCCTTTACAATTTTTATTCGTACTCTTTTATTTTAGAATGTTCTGAAATGCTTAACACAAATTCCATTTCTTTTGAACTATCCTTCACTCAGAAAATCCAAATTCATTCATCTAATCAAAATGAAATTTGATTTTAAATTCTAATATGAAATCCTCTATGTGAAATTAACTTTCAATTATAATGTCTTTTACAATCAGTAAATACTACTCCTATATAAGTTAAGTTCTATATATTTAACTTATTGCCCTGTCATAAAAAAAGAGATTACCAGATAATTTAACCTTAAAAGTTTGTTAATGTAAAGAACAGTTGAGTGCCTATGGGAACTCTCCGCCCTTAACTAAAGGTCTTGAGTTTAAGCCCTATGAAAGAAGAAACTCTTGATAGAGAATGCTTCCCTCATAGTGGTTCTACGGGCGGCTAATCTAGATTAGTTGGACAAATGAATTTAGATTACCGGATGAATAGATGAAAAAAGAAAAAAAGGATGCCTATGTTTTATCTTTTGTTCAATGCACAATTTAGTTTTGCCTACACCCCTTCCCCATTTTTTTTGGGGGGGATGAGTGGTGGTGGGGACAAGATTCATATAAAGAACTATAGTGTTGAACGTATGGTTGCTAATATTTGCAAAAAATGAATGTAGGAGATAATCCTCAGACAGTGAAGACAAGGTTGCGGCAGTGGGCACAAGTGGTCGCTTGGTCAGTTCGTCAATCTTCACATTAATGGATGCTGGATGTTGTATGCTAGATATCTGTTAAAGATGATGATTATAATTACTGTACCAGCAATATGTTTCGGGGCATTGAAGCAAGAAGGAACAGAAGCTAAAAAGTCAATAGTTAATTTGAAAAAGTAACCCAGCGATGAACCAACTTGTTCAATCTTAGAGCTAATTGTGTGTTGATATGATTTTCATTAATATAATTGTGCTGCAACCATAAATGTAACTGGTCCACCACCAACAAACTCTTGTTGATTAATTGCTAGTAGTCATGTTTGTTGATATTTGCATCATTGTAAAATCTTCCAGCAAGTGGGAAATGACTTGTGTTTCTTTGGAGTATTGACTTTTTCCTTTTGGAATGTTTTGTTACATACTGTTATTTGATTGTGAAGAAGTTTTTTTTGGCTTTCTTTGTCTTTTTACCTAGATTTCAATTTCATGTCTTCTGCAATAAAAAGGTCAAACAGTTGTGTTCTTTAGCTGATTTCTTATATTGTGTTTGTAGTCCTTTTTCTTTGTTACTTTCAGCTTTACGTTATAAAGCAACTGACTGAGGTTAAAGGAAGTATATTGTTGCAAAGGCTTCTCTTTTCTCTTTGCTTGATGCTTACAAGTACCTAATGTCAACTTTGATAGGATTCCTTAAAGCTTTTCCTCTGTACTATTCAAATATCACTTCTGCGTTTCTCATGATAAGCAAAGTGCTTGCTTTATAACTTCATTCTGATTGGTTTTGAATTAAAATTGGAGGGAATTATTGTTATTTAATTGCTACTTACAATCAATTCAAGCGCATTCCTCTGACGTCATGCTTGTGAAGGGTCATCTTTGTGTTGTATTTGTGTTTTGTTTCTTTAGGATAGCTTAAAACATTAAAGCTATTGGTTACAATTAGCTGGTCTTTGAGCGATGAATGAGAGTATACGACCCATCATCTTTACGATCATGGGAATATTGATTTATTATCTAGGATCAAGGTTGTTTTCTGATATGATGTCACATAGGATACATGTATTATCTCAACTAGGAGATATCTGGCTACCCTTGGATTATGTTACTTAGGGGTCATTTGGTAGGAGGTATTAGAAAAAATAATGCAAGCATTAACTCTATGCATTACTAATATCTTGTTTGGTACCTTTTTTTCAACTTGTGTATAACTAAATTAGTTATACATCATACTTGGCATTATCTTATGCATAAGTAATGCATAGAAAACCATGACATTAGTAATACCAAGGCTTTAATGCATGCATTAGCATGGTTAAAGACAAAATTATCCTTAAATCCCTTAAAGCTAGAGAATTATGGAGGGCATTTTTGTAAGCAAATTTTTTTTTAAAAATTATGCACTGCATTATAATTTTAATACACCACACCAAATAATAGATAAGAAATAATATTTGCATAACTAATGCTTGCATTACTAATACATATTATTCCACACTATTCTTATACACTCTACCAAACGACCCCTTAGGATGTAAAGGAGAGAATTGTGTGTAATATTGCCTTTCATCTCCCCTTTTCCGATTGTATAATGGTTGATTGTATTTTGTTAAATCTTTGAATACGTAATTAACAGCTCGAATGCGCAAGTATTAAGGCTCTACTAGCATGAATTATAAGAGTGTGATAGTGATGTTTTGGACTTGAAAGATAAACAAGTGTTACGATGCTTTTGTTATCTTCTTCCTCTCCCTCTTCCAATGAAAGGTCAGGCAAGTAGACAGTAAGTCAAACGTATAACCCAGAATATCTAATGCAGAGGTGTGATTATTTTATCCTAGACCTGGATTTTCAGTATAAAATTTATCAAAATTGTTGAAAATCTGAGCTATGAACCCATAAATCAAATAAGGTGATGGGTTAGTGGTTGAAATCAGAAACTTGAACCCATAGAATTAAAATTCTAAATTCGCGGCGTCTGCAAACAACTCCATTTTAAAAATATATATCTGACACAAGAATCTCGAATCCAAATAGAGTATCTATTCAGTTAGTCAACACCTTTTAGGGATGGTAATCAACAACCAGTAGACCAGCCCGAATAAATAACTTATACTCCTATGTTTAGACTGGGTTACCAAATATAACGACGAATCAATTGATTGGTGTTGAATAAGAAGAAAAATCCAAATAGTCCCTTAAGAACATGGGTATATTTAACTGCTGATATATTTCCCTTTTTCTTTTCAGCTCAACAAAAAAGAGAAAGAAAGAAAGAGAGAGTCTAGATAAGCATCGTCTACTCCTGCTAGCAGTCCATCACTTGTGAAGAGGTCGTGGCAATATTCAATACTTCCAAATAACTCAATTTGTTATGAAACAATAAAAGAACAAGAATAATATTGCAAAAAAAAAAAAAAAGAGAGAGAATTTTTAATTGAATTTTGGGATGAATTACAATGGAATAGGACCTCTCTATTTATAGGGAAAGAGTGATTTAGCCACCAAGTAAAAATCCCTAATATCTCTCTAAAATATAGACATTCACCTTAAATAGAATTCTATTTATAACACTCCTCCTTGAATGTCTATTCAACAAATAATCTGTCTCGTTAAAACCTTAACTAAAAAAAAATCCAATAGGAAAAAAAATTCTAGAAAAGGAAAAAAAGTATACATATCTAATAATACGCCTTTTTGTTGTTTCGTTAAAAACCTTGCAAAAAAAATCCAGTGGGACAAAACCTTGTAAGGGAAAAAGAGTGCAACGCGCATTAACTCCCCCTGATGAGAGCATCAATTCACATCCTCGAGCCTTCGCATCCCAATTTTGTACACTAGCTACTTGAAGGTTGATGTCGGCAGAGATTTAGTGAATAAATCAACCATATTAACTCCAATGAATATGTTGCACTTTGAAAATTCTCACTATCACATTATCATACTTGTAGTTATAGCAAGATACATATGTGCACAAATTGTACGTAGGATATGGTGCTTCAGGGCCAAGAATTGTATATGCTTTAAGCAATTTAAATCTTTCAGGGATTGTCATATAAGTTAAGTTATGTAATAGACTTTTATTAGATGCATATCAAGTTTTCATGTCATGCTAGACAAATAAGATATCGAAAACTGATTGCACATATCATTGACTTTATATTTTTAAGTGTTTGAACTACATGTCCAAAACTATATGTCTTTCATATGGAATCAATTCTACTTGAATTGTGTCTCTTCCATTTGGCCAATATTTTTGTGTCTATATTCGATAGACTTAAGATCCTCATCTATATTTTAGCGATATGATAGATGTCGTCGACAAACATTTTATATCGGTTCCAATATTTTTTTCATAAAGACATAACATATAGATCTCTTCATTCATATTTCAGGTACCTGAACATCTCTTGAGATTTTATGAAGTATTATGTCATGTGATCTTCTAGATCACTTGCCTCCTTATTATGATCATTTGCCCATCTTCTTTATCAAGAATTTTATTTGAAACCGATTTGTCTATACACTTTAAGAGTACCACTTTTACGACTTAATAGGAGCATTTGCAATGAGAATATAGTTACTTTCTTCGGGTCAGCAAATTCATCTGGCATGCTTTGCAATATATTGCAAATGAATTATCCTTTTATGAACTTCAAGTTCATATTATTTTATTCGAGGATCTAGATGTATACATGATAATTCATTTCATATAACTTTTTCTCAATTATTTATTGTGTTTCTCCCTCATGTTACAAAAAACTAACTTGTTTCCTCAACTTTGAGAACTCATCTTTATGTGTTATGGTGTTAATCAAAATATACACCGCACATTAATAATAATAAGATGGAATTATTTGGTTCCTGACCCTGAACCATTTGTGAGGGGGAGAATGTAATATACTTTCGTATATAACCTATATCAAACTGATATAGATAACTTTGTTTTCATAAGCAATAATTTAGCTATTAAGTGGAGGCACTCAATAAATTATTTTGTTAAACCAACTGTGATGTAAACCAACTTATCAAGATGAACTTCTTGAATAGAAAATCTGGAAATTATGCTCGAAATTAAATTATTGTGCAAGTTACCTCGCAAAATACCATGTTGCGGGTTAATAATAATTACACATGTAACCATCTCATAGATGCATCTTATGTGGTATACATAGCAGGTGAATGGGCCTATATTCATCTTTGATATTTCCAACATTCATGAGATTCGATCCCAATTTTAGTTGGTTTATTAATTAATAAGAACAAGCAACGTAAGAGAATTCGTAAAGAACTTTCTAGTTCTTTAATATTTACCTATGTGAATTTTCTTTTCTTTTTGCACATAATGGCTAAATCAGTTATGCCAACTCGATAAATTATCAATATTGATAAACTTTAGGTTTACATATGACATGTGCATTATTAATAAACTCCAAGTTTATTATGATATGAGTTTTTATATCAATAAACTTCTACTTTATTGTAGCGTTCTTTTGTTTATGTAGTACAAAATGGAGAATAAAGCGGGTAGCTTTTCACATACATATTATCCCGCTACAAGTTATAGTAATAGAAGATATTAAATCTTTCCTTTATTTATAGTCTCAATATAATCAACCGATTTCGTGTATACTTTGGAAACTGAATAAGTTTCTTTGAGACTTACTACAACACAATACCTTATTAGTAATCAATTGTGTTTCTCCAAAATAGTATAATTGGCTTTTGCAGAGTTCTCAATTAATTCTGTAGTACCACATATTCATCAATATCCATATGGTAAATATCTCTTTGAAGAAGGAAGTTATACCATTATGGTTATAGTCAAAATTATATCCAAGATCTGTTTCTTGCATTACCGTTGTCTTTAATAATCACAATGGCAAAATATTTTACGTACAATAAGTACGTGATCAATGACCATTTATGCCATAATAATGACATTATTTACTTATATCATCTCAAACCTCCTCCTAGAGGTGAGTGTGGTATATTCACTATCACTAGCACGTTCATATTCTTCCCAAAATGAATATGTACTCATAAATTAGATGTTGTCACATTCACATCATGAATGGACCATAATCATCTATATGTGCTTTATAAAATCTCATGTCAAATCGATGACAAATATTACTTTCACAAAGTGAAGGATTATTTTGAGAATCCTTATTGTTCTCATTATCACAATAATGACGATTATAATTTCGTCTATTGCCACGTCCATATCCATTGATACATTCATAGTAATAAATTTATCTTCTTTCAGACTTATCAGATACTGCTATCACATTCTCTTAAGGGAATGAGAATGGAGCAAATTCAATGAGATGGGTTTTTAATTCTTTTCCCACAATCATACATGAATTTGATCATGGCAAGACATATAAATTTTACCACTTTGGGTGGTTATAATTTCTTTCAAACTCCATTAGAGTTACAATCAAAATTTATCGTCTTTGCTTGTATTTAAAATCAAATTATAGAATGTCAAGAATTTGAAAGAGAAAAGTAAAATACTTACCTTAAATCGAGAATTTAATCATGAAGGAAGTTCATGGAATAATTGACAATCATTATGTTCAATCCCAAAGTTTCTACTCAATTGGATAGTCTCGTGCTGATAACGTGTTATGAAACAATAAAAGAACAAGAAAAATATTACAGAGAAAAAGAGAGAGAGAATTCTTATTGAATTTTGGGATGAATTACAATGGAATAAGACCCCTCTATTTATAGGGAAAGAGTGACTTAGCCACCAAGTAAAAATCCCTAATATCTCTATAAAATATAGACATTCACCTTAAATAAAATTCTATTTATAACACTATTAGAATTATAATATACGTTGGGATAACGTTCATAATTCTCTACTTGATATTAGCACACTATTTATTGTAGGATTAGGAAGGGAGAAAGAGAAGAATACTCAGCAGTACGGCCCATGAATTGGCATGTTGAAGAATTTTGACTTATTCTACACAATTCTAAAAGTTGTCACATATATGATGTCGCCATATACTGTGTAAGAAACCATGGATATCTTATGGAACATGACAAATATTATCCGGGAAATATGCCTCCTAACAGGGCAATAATCAAATAATTACTGTATGTGTCAAAATCTAATCGAAAAGACCTCGCTTGAAATAGGGAGTAAGAATGAATTAGGCCGAGGTCATGCTTAAGAAGCAACACTGGCGAGCCGAGCGCGAATGTCGAGGTCGAGCACTCAGATCGGCCAAAACGACTAGTTTAGTAATAAGATATTTCTAAAGAATATTCTCTTTATTTGTACTTTCAGTAAGTAAGGGGAATGTCCCCTATAAGTAGGAATAGAGAGAGAAAGAAGGGGATCTATTTTTTTTATCTTGATAAGCTCCCTCTAGAAAAGTTCACTCTCACATAACTACAAACAATATCTTTATATAAGATTCGAGTTACTGTGTTGTTCCAAGCTTTCCCACACCAGATCCGATAAAGTATTTGATGTTCCCACGTTTGGCAATCTTATATCATTGTCAGAAAGAGAATCATCTACCTCATTATAATTTTAAGTGAATTATTCTCTTTATTTACAGCTATTGCGATTCATCATATTTATTGCTTGTCTTCATTCCTTCATTTATTCACAAGAATATCATTAAACCACTTTTGGCTTTAAATAGCTTTGAATGCGGTTTCTAGGTTATATCTACCTATCAATCTTGGAACTAGAATATTATATTTAACTAGAATTTACCTATTATCATTTACTTAATTAGTTTAACAAAAAGGTTCAACACTTTTTGGTCAAACAATTTGGTACGGTCTGTGGAGATCTTCTAGTTAAAAGTTTTAGTTTCTTCTAGATCTAAGAAAACACAAAACTCTATGCACAGTCTCATATCTCGTCGTTTGCACAGATCTTACACGGCAGGCAATGGAGAAGAAAAAAGAAAGGCGATAGCTGCTCTCACCGCCAATCTCCTAAACACAATCAATGAAGCTCATGGAGAGGACGAGGAGAACGTGACACCAGGCGCCTCACCCAGGCTAAGTGATTCACCCCTTCTCATGGCAGCATTATCGCTTCTCATGGAAAGGGAGCCTCTATGTCCACCGCGAAAGAGGCACCACCGGCGGTAAAAAGCTACTGAAAGAATGGCTAACGAATATACTGAATAATATATTAGACAAACCCGCTCAAAGGGTGAGTAGAGAGAGTGTGTGAGTCGATATCGCCACAATAACCAACAAGCAACACGCCCAATAGCGACGAGGCCGCACCATATGCTATACCAAAACTTTCAAAATGCCACCATATTTGAAAATATATGACGGCACGACGGACCCGGAGGATCACGTGACCTATTATGTCACTGCAGTGAAAAGCAACGACCTTGCAAAAGAACAAGTATCATCCATATTGCTGAAGAAGTTTGGAGAGACCCTAACTAGCAGGGCCCTGACTTGGTACTCGTAGTTACCTACGCGCTACACAGAAATGTTTGAAGAAATGACCGACAAGTTCTCACTGCCCATGCCGGGGCCAAGAAAGTATAGGCGAGGGTGAACGACATATTCGCCATCAAGCAATCTCTTGGCGAGGGACTCAGGGACTTCCTCGCCAGATTTAACCGTGTAAGAATGACCCTTCTGAATGTATTTGAAGGAATGGCGGTGGCCGCTTTTCAGAATGGGCTGAGCAGAAGTGGGTCGAGGGCAACCAAAAAATTACTAACCCGACTCATGAAATACCCTCCAGTCACTTGGGATGAGATATACAATGCCTACTGTGCCAAGGAAAGAGCCGACGATGATGATCTCAACGGGCCTACTCAACACCTGACCTCGGTCCAAATAGATTCTAGGAAATACCGAAGAAACGACAACAGAAGAGATTTAGCAGGGTCACAACCTAATCGAGAAAGACATCAGCCTTACGTCAAAGGCACCCTCATGCCACCTCCATATCACGATGAAGGTCCATCCAGACCGCGAACGGGAACCCACCGAAATGAAAGAGGTATGCCCCCTTGTTATCAGCTCACAATTTTTGTGTTTCCCCCTCAGAAAAAGTCTGCACATTGGAAAAGCTCGACCCAAAGGTAAAATGGCCGCAAAAAATGAAGTCCGACCCGAGCACCAGAAAATCAAACTCCCTCTGTGAATTCCACCAGGAAAGACGTCACAAGACTGAGGACTGTATCGCCCTCAGACAAGAGGTCATGAACATGATTCACCAAGGGCACCTAAAAGAGTTGATAAGCGACCGAGGAAGGTGATAACTAGGGATTATGATGCATTTTACACTCCTTCTTGCTTAAGTTTTAATTAGAAATGTGTACAAAACAGTTCCAAAGGCTCACAAGTTGTACTTGATTGCAGGGTTTGATCAACAAGATGACAATTTATCAAAACCAGCTCAAAAAGGAGTGAAACATACACAAGTACCAAGACCAAGGCCAAACTCAGTCAAATAGGGCCAGCGCTACGGCACACCATTTTGTGCGGTCCACAAAGATGAAGATCAGAGAGTATGCTTCTCAGTCAGCCAGGCAATGCGTCCGCAAAGGATTTTGTGCAGACCGCATTGACTTCATTGCGGCCGCACTCAATTTTGTGCGGTCCGCAAAGCTCAAGTTCAGAGAGGTGACACTTTGGAGGAACCTGGCCAATGCGGTCTGCGGTCCATTTTATGCGGACCGCAATAGAAGCCATTGCGGCCGGTGCATTTTGTGCGGTCCGCGGTGGGAAACTTCTGAGAGTATATTATTTAGCTAAGAGCCTTAGTGTGGTCGCACTTGATTTTGTGCGGTCTGCACTAACCCCGTAGGGGTATTTTTGTCCAGAATTTTCAGCCTAGTATAAATAGTTTCTTTTTCCATTTTAGGTTATCAGATAGATTTTGGGACAGAGCTGCGCTCATGAACACTTCTCTTTTACCATTTGAGTAATTTTAGCTTAGTTTCATCATTAAATCTTCAATTTTTATCTGGTAATTAATTATTATGGGCTTTTCTTCATCTATTTCTTTGTTTTCTTCTATAATCATAAGTAGTGTGGCTCAACCCTTGTGTGGATAATTAATGGGTTTTGTGTTTTGATGCTTGATTGTCTATGTGTGTTTGATATTTGGGCTAATTTAGGGTTTTAATGTTGAATTAGTGGTTGCCAACACTAGTTTATGCCTAGTAGACTTTGGCTCTTCTTGAGAAAGAGAGCCTAAGACCATGAAATTGGTCCAACAAGGAATTATGGCGTACTCAAGAGATTGATAGCCCCAATTAAAGAGTTAAATCTAGAGATAGTAATACCCAACTTGAACCTCATTTGCTTGCACAAATTCCATACCCAATTGGTCTTGAGAAAGTCAATACGGGTAAAATCACTCGAACTACCGAGAGGTATAGAGTGAGTAGAATCGTGCAATGATTATATCATACTCCCCAAATGTGACAATCTAGCTTTAAACTCAAGAATCCGTCAATTAGCCACCTAGGAGAAAGTCACTACTCTAGTGCCTTTTATCCATTTAAACAAACTTCAATAGTTTAATCTTAGCGTTACTTAGCCTAATTTACCATCGTAGTAGCATAAAATTAGAAGTAAAATCAAAACCAACAATGTTTAGAAGTGCAATTAGGAACAATTACACAACACCAACTTAGATAGAAACTCAACTCCAACATCTAGCTCCATGTGGAAATCGATCCCGACCTTCTCGGGTAAAAGCTGCTTCGACCTCTCTTGCTACTTTATAGTAGTATAGGGTTGGCCTCGATCACTTTTTGGTGCCGTTGTTGGGGAGATAACGGTTTTGGCTATCTATCTAAATAGTTTTGTGTATTGTTCTTCTTTCCTTCTGTGTTACTAATTTGTGTGTGTCACAACTTCAGGTACAAAATGGCAGCAAACAACGCACCTCTTGGAGATATCCCGTCGGGGGAGGAGGTAGATGACAATATCGATGATAAGTTCCCTATGGTACCTCAAGCTCAAAGGAAAGGCCGACAAGCCAATGATAATATTCCAGACCCTCCCCCGCCACCTCCAAGAGTGGCTCCTCGAGTGCTTTCAAACCAAGGCTATGCAAGTGCAATTGTCCCGCCCTGGATCCGGGTGGGCAATTTCCAAATTACCAATGTGATGCTGACATTGCTGGAGCAGCGTGGGTATTTCACGGGCGCTGCTAATCAAAATGCTTAAAAACATCTCAAGGGGTTCGTGGATATCTGTTGGGGGAGCAAGCAAACAAACGTGTCCGAGGATGCACTTCGGCTTGAGACTCTTCCCATTTTCACTTAGAGGGAAGGCATTGGATTGGCTTGAGTGTCTTCCCAACCATTTTATCACTACTTGGGATGAGTTGGCAGACAAGTTCATTGCAAAAAGTTTCTCACCGAGGCATATGGCAGCATTGAGAGATGAGATCTTGGCTTTCAAGCAGGAGCCCACTGAACCATTGCATGAGATTTGGGAGCGCTATAGAACAATGGTAAAGGAATGCCCCAACAATGAAATGACTGAGGCGATGATCCAACAGACTTTCTACCAGGGCATTAACATAATAAACCAGTGCATAGTGAACCAACTTGCTGGAGGAAACTTCATGAAGCTGTCTTATGATGAGGCTTGTGACATTCTTGACGAGATGGATGACACTTCTTCTGCTTGGAAAAGTAGAGCCAATGTGCCCCAGGGTGACCCCACGATCACTCATTTGCACAAGGAGTTACATGATCATGGGCAGGCTATAGCTGAGTTGACAACTACAATGAACCAACTAGCAAAGGCACAGTTGCAACAAGTTCAAAATCCTCGCCAAGTGAATGCCATGGAAGGTGTCAACATGCTAGTCAACAAAAGAAGACAAAGAGGTCAACAGAATCAAGGGAATTCGGAGCAATTTAACAATGATTGTGGTGGATTCCAAGATGATAGTTATGATGGGCAGAATGAAGAGGTGCAATACGTGAACAATTATCAAGGACAAAGGGGCAATTTTTCCAACCAACAACAATGGAGACCCCAAGGCAATTGGGGCAATCAACAACAACAAGGCAATGGTAATTGAGAGAACAACAATCAAAATTCCAACTGGGGTAATTAGAACAATAATCAGAACAATCAGGGTAATTGGAATGGTAACAATAACAACTGGGGTGGTAACAACAATTAAGGTGGGTGGCAGTCAAGGAAACCGGGGGTAAGGCTTTCAAAGGCCCCCAATGTACCAACAACCAAACAATCCACCCCCATTTCCATCCCAAGGTCCTAGTTCTTCCAGCAATGACATGGGGAGAATTGAAATGATGTTTGAACAGATGATGAAAAAGAGTGCGGATTCTGACGCTCAGTTGTCTTCCTACAATACTTCAATTAGAAATTTGGAGGTGCAATTAGGCCAAATCTCACAGTCCTTGAATACTCGCCCTAAGGGGGTTGTACCAAGTGATACAGTAGTAAACCCGAAGGGTGGGAACAATCATGTTATGGCGGTAACTACAAGGAGTGGACAAGGCGGTGATGTGAATGCTCCAAACAAAAGCAAATTTTGAGTGATGAAGTTGAGTTGCAAGAAGATGAAGTTCCTTTGGTGGTTGAAAATATAATTGATGAGAATGTGAATGAAGAAGTAAGGATTGATATTCAAGATGCTGATGTGGAAACTCAAAATGACATGAACCCGCATAGGGAACACGTAATAGACATGCCGGAGTCGGTTGTGCCTAAAGCCAAGGCTCCTTTGCCAAGGTCACCTCCCCCTTATCCTCGAAGGCTCGCGAAGCAGAAGAATGAGAATCAGTTTAAAAACTTCATTGACATGATGTAGAGATTATCCATTAATGTGATTTTGGTGAAGGCTCTTGAACAAATGACGGGCTATGCTAAATTCATGAAGGACTTGGTGACAAAGAAACGATCCATGGATTGTGAAACTATAAAGATGACCCACCAAGTTAGTGCAATTGTGCATTCAATGGCCCCGAAACTTGAAGATCCCGTTGCTTTCACCATTACTTGCACCATTGGGAGTGCGGACTTTGCTAAGGCTCTATGTAATTTGGGGGCAAGTATCAACTTTATGCCCTACTCTGTTTTCAATACTTTGAGTATTGGGCAACTGAGGCTGACTTCCACGAGATTGCAAATGGCGGATAGAACGATGAAAAGACCATTGGGTATTATTGATGATGTGATTGTCCGGGTGGACAAATTTTTCTTGCCAATTGATTTTGTGATCTTGGATTGTGAGGTGGATTATGAAGTTCCTATCATATTGGGGAGACCTTTCCTTGCTACTGGGAAGGCCTTAGTAGATGTGGTAGTCGGGGAACTCACCTTCCGGGTGGGTGTTGAAAAAGTGGTCTTTCATGTGTGCAAGTCAATGAAGCAACCCAACAGTTCTGAGGTATGCTCCTTTGTGGACCTTGTCACGGCAGTAATAGTTGATGATACTAGTACAATGATCAATGTGGAGGACCCTCTAGAGGCCGTATTGTTGAATCTTGATGTCAATGATGATGAGGGTCGAGTAGAGTGTATGAATGCTTTACATGGGATGGGCTCTTACTCTTATGGGCCTAGAAAACTATCTTTGGACCTTGAGAATAGGAAGACTCCACCAACAAAACCTTCAATTGAGGAGCCCCCGGTGTTGGAGATGAAGTCGTTGCCTCCACACCTCAGGTATGAGTTCTTAGGCCCTAGTTATACTTTGCCAGTTATTCTTTCCTCTTGTTTTACTAACATGCAGGTTGATGCCACATTGGTGGTGCTTCAAAAGCGGAAAAAGGCAATTGGATGGACTTTAGCTAATATTCGGGAGATAAGCCCCATGTTCTTATGCACAAAATTATTCTGGAAGATGATGCAAAGCCCTCCTTGGAACATCAAAGGAGGATGAATGAGGCGATGAATAAGTTGTGAAAAAAGAGGTGATCAAGTGGTTGGATGACGGTGTTGTGTACCCCATCTCTGATAGCTCTTGGACTTCACCGGTGCAATGTGTACCGAAGAAGGGTGGAATGACCGTGGTTGCAAATTCACAAAATGAGTTGATTCCTACTAGAACCATCACTGGTTGGAGGGTATGCATGGACTACCGCAAGTTGAATAAAGTGACCCGCAAGGATCACTTTCCATTGCCTTTTCTTGATCAGATGTTAGACCGACTTGCTGGGCATGCCTTCTACTATTTCTTGGATGGGTATTCTGGGTACAACCAAATCTTGATTTCTCCGGAAGATCAGGAGAAGACCACATTTACTTGTCCATATGATACCTTTGCCTTTTCTCGGATGCCTTTTGGGTTGTGTAATGCACTGCCTACATTTCAGCGGTGTATGATGGCCATTTTCACCGATATGATAGAAGATATTTTGGAGGTGTTCATGGACGACTTTAGTGTTGTGGGTGATTCATTTGATGAGTGTTTGAAAAATCTTAATAGAGTTTTGGCCCGTTGTGAAGAAACCAATCTTGTTCTTAATTAGGAGAAATGCCACTTCATGGTGGAAGAGGGCATAGTTCTTGGGCATAAAATTTCAAAGCATGGTATTGAGGTAGAAAAAGCAAAAATTGATGTGATTTCAAGACTCCCTCCCCCTACCTCTGTCAAGGGAGTTAGAAGTTTTCTTGGGCATGCGGGGTTCTACCAGAGATTTATCAAAGACTTTTCGAAGGTAGTGAACCTCTTATGCAAGCTATTGGAAAAGGATGCCAAGTTTGTATTCGATGAGAGATATATGCAAGCCTTTACACTTATCAAGAAGTTGACCACCACTCCTATCATTACTACACCTAATTGGAGCTTGCCCTTTGAGCTCATGTGTGATGCGAGCGATGTTACGGTTGGGGCAGTTTTGGGTCAAAGAGTGAACCAAATGTTTTATCTGGTGTACTATACAAGCAAGACAATGAATGATGCTCAAGTGAAATCCACGGTAACCAAGAAAGAACTTTTGGCTATTGTGTTCGCAATGGAAAAATTTCGGTCGTATCTTATGGATGCCAAGGTCATAGTCCATACCGATCATGCCGCACTCCGGTACTTGATGACGAAGAAGGATTCCAAATCTAGACTCATGTGATGGGTCTTGTTACTTCAAGAGTTTGATTTGGAGATTGTGGACCGGAAGGGTAGTGAAAACCAAGTACCAAAATGAAGTGTGTCTCTCTAACCCCTTAGAAAGAAGTGAAATGACTCAGAAAGTCGAGTGAATGTGTGCCAAAATGAAGCAAAAGAAGTGCTAAAGGGAAGATGGAACCTACTTAGACCAAACATTTCCTACCCTAAACCAAAAGCCTTCACTATGTCTCCACAAAAGCCCTATATGATCTTGAGTTGAATGAAACTTACATTAGTGGTGACTCACATAAGGGGCAAACATATGGTACTTAGTGCCGGACTTGTGACTTTTTCTTGAGAGAGATGAGTATATTTCCATTAACCTCGTTCTGAGTGTCACTATCCTAAAGGTGAGGTTTGATTAGGGAGAGTTGAGGATGTGTGAGTTTGGGTTCCACAACGACCAAAGTAATAGAAAGAGTCTCTTTGATGTGTTGAGTCAACTCTTGATCTTGTGTCGCACTAAATCCATGGTTTTTAAAAGAGTGAATGTTGTTAATCCCAATTGATGCTAGATGAGGTCACTTTAAGACGACTAAATTTTTTTGGATTAACTCTTAAAAGGTGGGTCTTATTTTGTTTGCTTGAGGACAAGCAAAAGTTTAAGTTTGGGGGAGTTGATAACTAGGGATTATGATGCATTTTACACTCCTTCTTGCTTAAGTTTTGATTAGAAATATGTACAAAACAGTCCCAAAGGCTCACAAGTTGTACTTGATTGCAGGGTTTGATCAACAAGATGATAATTTGTCAAAAACCAGCTCAAAAAGGAGTGAAACATGCACAAGTACCAAGACCAAGGCCAAGCTCAGTCAAATAGGGTCAGCATGACTGCACACCATTTTGTGCGGTCCGCAAAGATGAAGATCAGAGAGTATGCTTCTCAGTCAGCCAGGCAATGCGGCCACAAAGGATTTTGTGCGGACCGCATTGACTTCATTGCGGCCGCAGTCGATTTTGTGCGGTCCGCAAAGCTCAAGTTCAGAGAGGTGACACTTTGGAAGAACCTGGCCAATGCGGTCCGCGATCCATTTTATGCGGACCGCAATAGAAGCCACCGCGGCCGCGGTGCATTTTGTGCGGTTCGCAGTGGGAAACTTAAGAGAGCATATTATTTAGCCAAGAGCCTTAGTGCGGCTGCACTTGATTTGTGCGGTCCGCACTAACCCCACAGGGGTATTTTGGTCTAGAATTTTCAGCCTAGTATAAATAGTTTCTTTTCCCATTTTTAGGTCATCAGATAGATTTTAGGACAGAGCTGCGCTCGTTCACACTTCTCTTTTACCATTTTGAGTAATTTTAGCTTAGTTTCGTCATTGAATCTTCAAGTTTTATCTAGTAATTAATTATTATGGGCTTTTCTTCATTTATTTCTTTGTTCTCTTCTATAATCATAAGTAGCTAGACCCATTAGCTAGGGTTGTGGCTCAACCCTAGTGTGGGTAATTGATGGGTCTTGTATTTTGATGCTTGATTGTCTATGGGTGTTTGATATTTGGGCTAATTTAGGGTTTTAATATTGAATTAGTGGTTGCAAACACTACTTTATGCCTAGTAGACTTTGGCTCTTCTTGAGAAAGAGAGCCTAAGTCCATGAAATTGGTCCAACAAGGAATTGGGGCGTACTCAAGAGATTGATAGCCCCAATTAAAGGGTTATATCTAGAGATAGTAATACCCCACTTGAACCTCATTTGCTTGCACAAATTGCCATACCCAATTGGCCTTGAGAAAGTCAATTCGGGCAAAATCACTCGAACTACCGAGAGGCATAGAGTGAGTAGAATCGTGCAATGGTTATATCATACTCCCCAAATGTGACAATCTAGTCTTAAACTCAAAAATCCGTCAATTAGCCACCTAGGAGAAAGTCACTACCCTAGTGCCTTTTATCTATTTGAACAACATTCAATAGTTTAATCGTAGCTTGGCTTAGCCTAATTTAGCATCGTAGTAGCATAAAATTAGAAGTAAAATCAAAACTAACAATGTTTAGAAGTGTAATTAGGAACAATTACACAACACCAACTTAGATAGAAACTTAACTCCGATATCTAGTTCCTCGTGGAAATCGATCCCGACATACTCGGGTAAAAGTTGTTTTGACCTCTCTTGCTACTTCATAGTAGTACGGGGTTGGCCTCGATCAGAAGGGCCAACTTTGCATGAGGGAAAGAACAACATCAGGGGCCGCCCAAACCACATTCCCCAGTTAAAACCATTCAAATGATCGGGGGAGGCGATGACACATCTATCAACAACGTGAAGTTCACCACCACTCAGAAGCTCAAGCGATCAATCACCTACGAACTGTATGACGAACTCGAAGAAAATATCATCTTCGATAAGTCGTATACCCATGGTTTGGTCTTTCCTCACTAGATGCCCTTGTCATTACTTTACGTGTTTTTGATACTAGTGTAAGACGTATCATGGTCGACGATGGAAGTGACGCGTGGATCATCCATCCTCGAGTTCTCACCCAAATAAAGCTCGAGGACAGGATAGTGCCACATTGTATCACGCTAATAGGTTTTAACAATGCAGTTAAGCGGACATCTGGAGAAATCATGTTGTCCTTCCTGGCCGGCGGCGTCACCTTGTATACCACGTTCCATATCATGGACCAGGATACGGCGTACAACACCATCATACACCGGCCATGGGTACACGCCACGAAAGTTGTCCCCTCCAGTTTTGTACCAAGTCATTAAATTTCCCACCCCCTAGGGAGTATTCAGCATCCGGGGAGAGCAACACATGGCCTGAGAATGCTACCGCATTGCCCAAGATTGCACATACACCCAACAGTTGAAAAGAAAAGCCGAGGAAACATAGCAATTAACGAAGGCGGGGTCGGATGGTAAGGAAACAAAAGACGTCATTCGTGACCCTAAAATCATAGAAGCCATGGGGTCAATCGTAGAGGACCTCGACCCCGTCCAATTAGACGACGACAAACCCAGCAAGAAAGCTTTCATCGGCCATAACTCTAAGATCCAAGTAAATTTCATCAATTCTTAAAAAATAACGTGGACTTGTTTGCTCTTTCTCATGCAGACATGCCAGGTATCCCAAAAGAAATAGAAACTCACAAGGTGAACGTTGACCCATTTTACCCCCCAGAAAGACAAATCAAATGAAAGTTCAACTCAGCAATAAGTGACGCAGTTCGTGAAGAGGTCGAGAAATTACTAGTGAACGGTACTATAAGAGAATCGAAGTACCCTCAGTGGATCGCCAACGTAGTCATGATGAAAAAGAAGAACGATAAGTGGAGAATATGCGTGAACTTCACAGGCCTGAATAAAGCCTGCCTAAAAGACTCATTTCCGCTGCCTCACATTGACCAACTCATCGACGCCACAGCCGGGCACGAACTGCTGAGTTTCTTGGATTCCTACTCGGGCTACAACCAAATCCTTATGGAGGAGGAGGACCAGGAAAAAACCACCTTCATCACCCATCAGAGGACCTACTGTTACAGAGTGATGTCGTTCGGGTTAAAACGCGGGGGCAACGTACTAGAGGTTGGTGACCAAAATGTTCAAAGAACAACTCAACAAGACCATGGAAGTATATATTGACGACATGTTAGTCAAGTCAAAAAGAAAAGAAGACCATATCGACCACTTGAAGAGGCGTTCGACATACTCAGAAGGTACGACATGAAATTAAACCCCAAAAAATGTGCTTTCAGAGTGACATGTAGGAAATTCCTCAGCTTTTTGGTATCACACCAAGGCATCGAGGTCAATCCCAACCAAATCAAGGTCATAGAAGGAATCCCAGCAAATCTAACCAGCAAAAAACAAGTGCAAAATCTGACCGGCCGAATAGCAGCCTTATCAAGATTTATCTCGCGGCCCTCCGATACGTGTCACAAATTTTTTGGCGTTCTTAAAAAGGATAATAGACTCCAATGGAATACCGAATGCATCAACGCCTTGAAAGAACTGAAGGCTTACTTGTCTTCACCATCGTTGCTCGCTAAGGCAGAACTTGGAGAACGCCTCCTCGTCTACTTGATCGTCTTCGATGTCGCAATGAGTGCAGTCCTGGTATAAGAAAATAAAGGTATGCAATATCCGATCTATTACATTAGCAAAACTTTGATCGACGCTGAAACGAGGTACCCCCACCTCGAGAAGTTAGCTCTGGCCCTGGTCGTAGCTTCACGGAAGCTTAGACCTTACTTCCAGTGCCACCCCATGTTGGTGGTCACAACTTTTCCTTTAAGAAGTATCTCGCACAAACCTGAATTGTTGGGCAGATTGACCAAGTGGGCTATAGAGCTGAGCGAGCATGATATAACCTATCAGCCATGAACAATGGTAAAGTCGCAAGTTCTTGCCGACTTCGTCGCTGACTTCAGTGCGAAAATAATGTCTGAAGTCGAGAAGGAAACTATCACCACTTCTACCAAAGTACGCGACCTGTGGGTACTATACACCGATGGCGCTTCTAACGCATCTGGATTTGGACTGAGACTCGTGCTCGAGGTCCTAATAGGCGAAGTGGTTCGCTAATCCATACGATGCCTTAATATGACTAACAACTAGGCCGAGTATGAGGTCGTGATTGCAGGGTTGAAATTAGCACTCAAATACAGAGCACAACGAGTCATCCTTCGATGCGACTCGCAACTCGTCGTCAATCAGGTCACAAGGACTTTCCAAATTAAGAAGCAACAGATGCAGAAATATCAGACCGATATTTGCAAACTGTTACCCGAGTTCGATGAATGCCAGCTCGATCAAATACCTTGAGCGCAGAACATCGAAGCGGACGGCGTCGCCAAATTGGCAGCAACTACCAAAAGCATAACCAGAGAGGGGGACGTGGTCACTCTCCTCCATTCATCACTAGACCAAATCAAGGTACGCTCTATAAACCTGACTTGGGACTAGCGCAATCGTATTATCTCATACTTGCAGGATGGAGTGCTCCCACCCAACAAAAAAGAAGCCAAGAAGCTTCGAATGCAGACGGTAAGGTACAGCGTCGTCAATAACGACTTGTACAAAAGAACATTTGGCGGCCCCCTAGCAAAGTGCTTAGGGCCAAATCAAACATGACGTGTCCTCGAAAAAGTACACGAGGGCCACTACGGAGCTCACACTGGCAATCGAGCTGTTGTCAGATGCCTCATATGGGCGGGCTACTATTGGCCCATGATGAAGAAGGAAGCCGCCGATTTCATCAATAGGTGCGAGCAATGCTAAAGATACGCCCCCATGATTTACCAAGTGGGCAAATACCTTTATTCAGTCACTTCGCCATAGCCTTTCATCAAGTAGGGAATGGACATCGTTTGGCCCCTCCCGGCGGGGCAAGGTAATGTAAGATTCCTTTTAGTTTTAATTGAGTTTCTCCACAAAGGTAGAAGCAGGTGCATTCGTCCAAATACTCAAATAAGAAGTAATCACGTTCATATGGAATAACATCATATGCCGCTTCGGCATCCCCAAAGAAACCAGTTGCGACAATGGTCCCTAGTTCACTGGAAAAAAGACCCCCGAGTTCTTCGAAAAAGCGCACATCAAAAGAATACTCTCCACACCATATCACCCCGCAAGCAACGGTCAGGCAGAATCCTCCAACAATATAATATTGAATATCATGAAAAAGAAACTCGAAAATGCCAAGGGACTATGGCCGGAAGTGCTACCAGAAGTGTTATGGGCATATCGCACCTCGCCAAAGATGAGCATAGGGGAAATGCCATACTCACTAGTATATGGGACCGATGCAATGATACCAGTCGAGGTCGGGGAGCCCAATTTGAGATACTAAGCGGGCCAAGCAACGACGAGAATAGAAGGCAAGACCTCAATGAACCCGAAGAGCGAACAGACATGGCCTACATAAGAGTGATAGCTCAAAAACAATAGGCAGAGCGGTACTACAACAAAAAAGCCAAAATCAGGCTACTCAAAGTTGGGGACTACATACTCAAAGGCAAAACACAAGGAAGCAAAGACCCACGAGAAGGAAAATTGGGACCCAATTGGGATGGCCCATATAAAATCACAGCAGCAGCAAGCAAAGGATCATTCCAACTGGAAACAATGGAAGGAAAATTACTACCAAACAGTTGGAACGTCGCCCACCTCAAATACTTCAACTTCTAAGGATAAACATCTCTCGAGTCGTACTTTTTTTCCCTTACCCGAGTTTTGTCCCAATTGGATTTTCTCGGGGAGTTTTTAACGAGGCGACAAGGAGAGAGTCTTAGAGTATAAGTTCATCGCTCGACCTATCAACTACTTTTCCAGGTCGACCAATGAAAGGACTAGATAGACTGAGACTTTAGAAAAGCATGCAAACTTCAACGTATGTAAACTTCTCCAATGAATGTATAAACAAAGCTAAATATGCACGCATGAGTTTATCTCCACCAAGTTCATAAATTACGCCAAATCAAACATTCGACCTCGCTCGAATCGACTTACATTCGACCTCGTTCGAATCATTTAAAGAGTCAGACATTCGACCTTGCTTGAATCGACTCACATTCGACCTCGTTGGAATTTATTTACATTCAACCTCGCTCGAATTTATTTACATTCGACCTCTCTCGAATCATTTAAAAAGTCAAACATTCGACCTCGTTTGAATCGACCCACATTCTACCTCGCTCGAATTTACTCACATTTGACCTCGCTTGAATTTATTTACATTCGACCTTGCTCGAATTTATTTACATTCAACCTCATTCGAATCATTTAAAGAGTCAGATATTCGACCTCGTTTGAATCGACCCACATTCTACCTCGCTCGAATTTACTCACATTAGACTTCGCTCGAATCGATTCACATTCGACTACGTTCGAATTCATTAACATTCGACCTAGTTCAAATCAACCTCGCTCAAATTAATCGACATTTGACCTCAATCACGTCAACAAAGTCAGGAACTCTTATAAAGGAAAAAGCATACGAAGAAAAACGAAAAGAACCAAAAACATATAGCAAAAAAATAATAGTCATTCCATTCCAAAATAGAGAATATCTTACAAAGGGCGAAAAAGACCACCCCTCCCCCTCTAAAAAAAAGAGAAAAGAGCAAAAAAAAACTAAGTACAAGAAAATCACACTGCATCATCTCTGCTTGCGCCATCACCACCTTCACTGCCCGGCCCAACAACACCATCTCCACCTTCGCCCGCACCATCAAAATACTCATCATCGTACCAAGGATTGGATGCAAGCCCATCCAAGTCCTCTTCATCATCGTCATTTTCCGGCGTGGCGGGGTCATAACCATAGGCATGCCTCGCATCACATGCCCTAACACGGGCATCTTCGAAGTCGACCTCAATAACCCTCCCCACTGCCATCAAGCTCCTACATATGTCAAGCTTTGCCTCAGTATGGATCCACATCTCGTATAAATCACGAGGAATGTCAGGAAAAGCGGAAACACAAGAGGAAGAAGGTCGAACCAACAACTGTGCCTTCTCAGCCTCAAGGGCAGCGACCTGCTCACTTAGGCTCTCAACTTCTTTCTCAAACCCACCAATCCACACATCAAGCCGCGTCTCACTCAGTATGATCGTTTTCGAATCGATCTCACGCTCAGACCTAAGGACACAAATAGCGCTCTCTAACGCCGTCGGCTTTCCCATAGTCGCTACCCGAGCCTCCTCGGACCTCACCAACTCAGCCACCTTCTCAGTCAACTCACTACTCAGACCGAAAACTCTAATTGAGCGTTTCTCAAGCTCCACATGCAAGGTCATCACTTACGCTTGAAGGTCGATGCATTAGGCCACGACCCCCTTGCTCATCTCGAGTTCTTCATCCTTGGACCTGAGAAACCCCTCAAGCTCACTGCACCTGCAAATAGTTCACACAAGCTCCTCGTCTTTTTGATCCAACACGTCTCTAAGGGACTGGTATTTACCACCTGCTCTAAGCCGTGCACGCATCTCATACCACTTGTCACGATAACGGACATACTTCGAAGCTATCTTCTGAAAAATGACCTTCTGCCTCTCTTCTCAACGGGCACTCTCGATCTCAGAAATGAAAGTCTGAAAAAGAAAAGAGAGTAAGAAGAAGAATAATAAAGAGAAGTAAAAGGCGCAAATTGCAGAAATGATACAAAACTTACCCTCAAAGCCATCCCGGATATGCCCAGTGGCAAGTCGGAATCACGGAGCGCCTGAAGGGTCCTATTTTTGGTGACAGAGCAAAGAGGAGCAAAGAAGGGGACCATGCTCATCGTATCCTCCACCAAATCGCAATCCAAAGGAATTACGATCGAGCGAGAGGATCCATCTGTTCTCACCTCAACTCGCGTAAGCCCTTCGTCGAATATCCACGCCTCCCCGAGATCAACATAAGAGCCAGATTCATAATCATCTACGATCACCCTCTTTGCCCTCTCCTCAGCCGAAGATGGAATGTTGGCCTGCCCCGACGTTGACAGACCAATCTAAGGAGTGACCACAGCCGCTTCTAGTCACCCTCCTTCTTCCACGGAGGTGATCTCCACGTCCGAAGGAGGCGTGGTCTCTAAATCCAAGGCCATACCACCTCTCGGCTCGGCTATGGTCAACTCAGGCCCACTCCCTGCCGGCTCCTCTCCAACCATTCTCCTATCAGCCTCTACCCTTCGCTTTTTTAGCGGAGCCTCTCCATCTTCGCCTCGGTCTGAGTCATTGACTAAGTGAAACATTATAGAAGCCAGAATCTCCGCAAGTGTGGCAGCAACCTGGCGACTAGGACAATGCGAGGTCAAGGTTTGAGAAATAGCAACGGCCTGAGCAGCTTCACTTACCACCACAGTAAATATGGTCTCGGCCGAAATACCAAACTGGCAAAAAGCAGGCGTATGAGCCATCGCCGTCCTTGAAGCCCTCCGACCTACAAACGAAGAAAGATAAATAAGAGACAAGATAGAAACGACGATATAAAGATCAAAAAAATCAAAGTAAAAAATAACTCACTAGCCGTAGGTCTACGCCCAAACCTCTTATTAAAGTGCGACCACTAGCGAATCCCCACAGTATGAGGCAAAACCTGACTCACCCAGTTGCGAATGTCAATGACAAGCGAAGGAGGATCCCGCTCGGCTGCAACAGAGAAGGAGAACGATCAGATTGCCCAAAATAAACAATGAAGCCATTTGGAAGAAAAATACTTACGAGCAAAGTTCTGCTCCTTAGGGAATCCGCTGGGGTTCGATACCACATGCTCTGTCTTTACGTAGAAGAAATTTTCCCAAAAACGATGATTAGTTTTATTGTCCATCTTCACCACCAACCCCTTGGTCCCGCGATGGCGTATATGAAGCACCGTGCCCCTATGAAAACTTGGGGCGAAGAGGTGAAGCAGATGGTGGAGATAAATACCACGATTGGCCAGTTCCGCGTACTTGATAAGTATGAGGAATAGCTTGTATATGTATGGAGAAAGTTGAGCCGGGCACACATTGTAAAAACGACAAAAATCCTCCGCCAAGGAAGGAAGAGGAAGTGTGTAGCCAATAACGAACGGGTACGCGTAAAATACGCAATACTCTTGCGATGTATTTGCACTACATAACTACCAACGGGGATGATTTCAACGCGGGCTGAGATTCGCCACTTAGCCCTAAATGCAGTAATCGCCGCCACATCCATCTCAGAAACAACGGGTTTAGGTTCATCCTCAAGTGGGTTCTTGAAGTCGGACCTAGCCTGCCCGAAACGTGGAATTATCTCATCAACGGTGGGGAAGTTTTCTTCTTCTACCATGGTTGCTCCTTCTTCATGAGGAGGTGCATCCACAACCAACGTTACAGGATCGAAGGAAACACTAGCCATTTTCTTGATTGTATGTGAAAAGGAAATGCAAAGATAAAGGAGATGACAATAGCAAAGAATGTTGAAGGGAGAAAGAAAACACAGATGCTGGAAACTTGAAGAAGGAAAAACTCAGGTTTCAAAGGCTCTAGAAATGCAACAGTTCAAATGAGGAATACCTATCTCTATTTATAAGAATATGGGCACCCAAATTGAGAAAACCCAAATGCCGCCTCATTTAATTTCGAAACAGAAGAGGCGCCGGAAATGATGTAATGTATTGGGAACATGCGCCATAATGACGCATAATGAAATGATGTCATTTCAAACTGACGTAACGGTCAGGTGTGGCTCTTGAAGAGCCACATCATCACCTCGCCATAAAAGGGTCACTTCTCGGTCAATGTGCTCAGATTTTTCAAAATTGCAACTGGCGAAGTCCGCCCACCGAGCTCGTCCAAAAACAATCCCGACAGGTGGGGGACTAACTGTATGGGTCAAAATCTAATCGAAGGGACCTCGGTTGAAACAAGGAGTAAGAATGAATTAGGCCGAGGTCATGCTTAAGAAGCAACATTGGCAAGCCGAGCAGCGAATGTCGAGGTCGAGCACTCAGATCGGCCAAAACGGTTAGTTTAGCAATAAGATATTTCTAAAGAATATTCAGAGGAATATTCTCTCTATTTGTACTTTCAGTAGGTAAGAGGAATGTCCCATATAAGTAGGAATAGAGAGAGAAAGAAGGGAATCTATTTTTTTTTTATCTTGATAAGCTCTCTCTAGAAAAGTTGACTCTCACATAACTACACACATTATCTTTATACAAGTTTCGATTTGTTGTGTTGTTCCAAGCTTTCCTACACCAGATCTGATAAAGTATTTGATGTTCCCATGTTTGGCTATCTTACATCATTGTCAGAAAGAGAATCATCCTCCTCGTTATACATTTGGGTGAATTATTCTCTTTATTTACAGTTATTGTTATTCATCATATTTATTGCTTGTCTTCATTCCTTCATTTATTCACAATAATATCATTAAATCACTTTTTGGCTTTAAATAGCTTTGAATGCGGGTTTTAGGTTATTTCTACCTATCAATCTTGGATGTAGGACTTATTATATTTAACTAGAATTTACCTATTATTATTTACTTAATTAATTTAACAAAAAGGTTTAACACGTTCCTTGTCATGGTTGTCTTCTTTAATCGCCACCAAATATGTGGTCACACATTCAATATTAATGCGAAATGGACAAGTAGTATATATTTTTTGTACAACCTCCTGCACCCGGAAAGCAACAAGTTATTGGAGTTTTTGCTTAAAGGTATAGAATGCCTCGATTCGGATGCTGTGGTTTTAAAAAAAAAATAACTTACTCATTATCAAGAGATGAGTATTCATGTTTGCGTTCTAGTGATCATTTTTTCCTTTATTTGTATGTGATTTTAGTACTTTATTATATAGAGCGCTAAATTTATTACTCGTTCGTAAGTAGATCGTACAGATAAAACCTAGTGTCGGCAAGTTAAATTTACCACGTGTGAAACATGGACTCAGAGAAAAATGCAAGAGTGATGAAACACCAATGTTGTTTGAGAGTGAAAAAGTATTTAAATTATATCAATCTTAAAATCTTAAGATAACAAGTATAGCATACCAAGAAATGCCAAATGTTGCCCATTCTCAGCGTTCACACGTGAAACGACTTGTGAGTTATCATATCAAAATATTTTGAGCATTCAATCTGAAAGCTTAAAACAAGAAACGAAGTGATCCAAATTTTTTCTAACACCCTTTTGAAGTTTTTAGGCAACTCATGTCATGGGATAGATTGTAATATATAACAGAGAGAGATCCCAAAAACTAATTAATAACATGGTTGTCTGAAAATGATACAAGGCCAAGGGTTACAAGCAATTTGTTGGTCAATATAGTTTGCCAAAAGTAAACTCTTTATTCTACAAATTCGAATATTCCATAAGTTAATTAAGAATCGGCAAAATATTGACGTAACATAAATCATTGAAGGAATGCTGGATTTATTGTACTATATAACTATCAACTTGCGCATAAGTAATATATATTTCATGGACGATTAAAAGGGTAATATAATTATAAACCACCAAATCAAGGTTGTAATGCTAACGCAATAAATGGGTTCTTTGGGCAATTTACACTAAATTTGCACAAAGTGTAAATCGCAAATGGCTGATTTGGTATACCAACAAACTGAAAAATGTTAAAGATTTGTTTTTCTTTTTATTAGGAGGCGATGACGTTTCATTAAATGTAAAGCCAAATTATACTTACTAGTACGAAATCAGACAACTTATATGCTAAGTTGGTCCAATAACTTGAGGGATAAACTAAAATACAGTACAAACCCATATGTAGCCACGCTCCAACATTTATAGCCTGTTTGGCCAAGTTGGAGAAATCAGCTTACATTGAAAAGTGGTTTTGAAAAAAGTACTTTTGGAGAGAAACAGTTTGTGTTTAGCTAATCATTTTGAAAAGCACTTTTGAGCAATAATTTTTGTTTGGCCAAACTTTTCAGAAAGTGCTTTTAAGTATCAAATTATGAATAAGGACATGAATAGATTTACTTAATAATTAATATTATAAGTAAATAAATAATCTTAAAAATTTGTTATTACAGGCAATAATTAAATATTTTTGTTTTATTTAAATAAAATATGAAAATAAAATTAGAAAATACTTAATTCTTTTAATATAAGTTAAATATATTAAAAAATTATTCAACAAATATAAAAGCATTCACCCCTAAAGTCAATATATATTAGAAAACTATCCTAAAAATAAGAAGAAATACTTATACATTAATATCCTAAGTATTAGGTTTAACGGTTATTTTGGTATGTAATGTATTTTGTTAAGGGTATTTTTGATAAGAAGAAAAGTCAAAACTGCTTCTGCTTCTGCTTTTGGGAAGAAGTTACTTTTTCTGTTTTTCAGAAACTGCTTCTGCTTCTTCCCAAAAGCACTTTTTTCCCACCAAAAAACTTGGCCAAAAAGTGTTTTTGGGAAAAAAGTACTTTTGGCCTCTTGAGAAGTTTGGCCAAACATGCTATTATTATGCAAAGATCCCAAATTAAAATGAACATTCATAACCAAATTGTTTTCATTAAATAATTTAAAACTGTCTTATCAGAAAGTTTAATATATCACTATGACCTTTATTTATCTACTTAGATGTGTAGTTTCAATATAACGACATGTTTACTAATTAACGAACTATTTTAATTGAAGCAATAACTCACAGGATTTCATAATATCATAAGAAATTTTTTAAAAACCGATTTTCCATGGGGGTTGACTGCTGAGTTTGTAATATTAACATAGACATTGGACACAGGAAACCCTGTCTAATTTTTTCTCCAACACCTAAGTCTAATTAACAATAACAAAATGTAGATAAGCAGAAATGACAGATAGGCCTTATATATATTAATTGACCAGGAATAACAGCTAGCTGGGGAAATGTGATTTTTACCTTACTAAATCTAGAGTTCAAAACTGTTGTATCTACCTACAGTTCGAACCACGCGTAAAGCTTGACGAAAACTTCAAACTGTTGAATTCAAGAAGTCTTAACATTTACGTAGGTAGTAAAGTTTGAACTGCTTATAAGAGTTGCATTCAGACGCTGATACTCTTAATAATATAACTCCAATTTCGAAAGAAGGATTTAATTTATATGCACTGATAGTGTAATGAACTTTTACAATATCAATATTATTTAACCTATTATACTAGCATGTAAACTTATTAACTTAGTTTCTCAAAAAGCATTGTCTGTTAAATAAAATTATTTTTAATTACCTTTTAAATGATCTAATTGGAGATAAATAAAACAGAATTTGAAGTATCTGGGATTCTACAATGTCCTCAAGGTAATATTACACTAATACTATACCAAATTAAAGCTATTAGGTTTACGTAAACCTATAACCAATGCTCTAGATCCACGTACCCCTGGACCTAATGTGTAAATATTTTTAAGAACCTTCCGTGCAAGCTTAAACTCTTAAAGAAACGGTAGGTCCATTTTATTTAATATAATTATCCCTTCATCGTCATTTCCATTCTTCCACCACATATAGTATTTCTTGTACTGTTTCTTAGTCAAGGGAAAGAAAAATATGACGGATGATACAGAAATGTTGGTGGAAATTCTCTAGATGTTTCTTTGATATTTTATTTTTGTATATACTTGGCGGTGTTTCCTTACCCAGTTGAAAAGGAAGAAGAGATTGAGAAAGAGTGCTAATTACTACTCCGTACTTAATTATTAGTGCCCTTAGATTTCTTTGTTTGAATCATGATCGTTTGGGCAGAGTGATCACTATAGTAGTGGGAAATTAAATTAGCTAGGGTCACTTTGACAAAAGCATCCTATGCTTACAAATTTTGAGAAGTCTTCAAACTCAATTGGACATATTATAACCCTTATCCAAACCACCAAAAGATTTGAGTGAGACTGCCCCTCTTGAATTCGAGCCTTGGTTATGGAAAAATCCTTGGTAAGGAGTATTTTCCCCGAATGGGATCCTACGCGGTGCGAATCCGAATATAACCGGGCTCCAATACAAGTATCGGATACCAAGTGGAAAACAAAAAAAACAGAACCTTTCACGGTCTCTCATTAAATTTTTATTGGCACAATATGCAAAGAGATGTACGAGCTTTTGTGGTTGCTGTCAAAGCTGTCAGCAGATGAAGAACAGTAATAGAAGTTCCGCTGGCCTCTTACATCCATTACCCAAATAAAATGTTGTTTTTGAAGAAATCGCAATGGATTTCATTACTTGTCTTCCTAGTTCTAAGGGGAAGGCCACAATAATGACAGTGGTGGATTGTTTGTCCAAATATGGCCATTTCATTCCTTTGTCAGCCACTTTCACGGCCCATTCGGTTTCTGTAGCTTTCGTGGCACATGTTATAAAGCTACATGGTCCTCTGAGGGTTATAGTATCCTTGGTTTGTTCGATGATTGGGTTCATGCAGAATATATATAGTTTTTTGTCTAAACATTTTATTGCAGTTTGAAAAAGACTTCCATTTTGAACGCTCCTTCTCTCCTCTTTAAATATGTATCACTTGGACTTGGGCATATAGAAACCATTATTATTTTTAAGATACTCTCTAGATCATTAGAAATTCCTTATATGTACCTGCAATGTTGTGCAACTTTTGTATATTAGGTCTTTCAGTTTCTATTAATTTATTTACAAATTTGTTGAAAAAAGAAATAGTATCGCGTTTGATTGGTGCAACTGCATATATAGAGGCGAATCAAGGATTTAAAATTTATGAGTTCTTACAACAATCTCAAGTTAATGTCCAACGGTCTGGATTCCGAGCTAACTATTCTTGTTTAGTGAATTTCTTAATACCAATGTTTTTTGGGCAAAGTTACTGTTTAATACTATAGACCGCCCCTGCGCAATTGCACCATCTTTATTAAATAAGAAGAGAGGTTTTTTTTCCCCCCTGATATAAGTTTTAATGCCCTACTGTTGGTGTATCGTAATACCAAGATTGAGCCTATGCAACTACTTCTGCGGGTGGGCATCTGGAGTTGTTCCAACAAACATAAATAGAGTTTTAGTTAATGAGGTGCTCCAATAATTTCAGAATAATATAAATTAAATAGCTGGTTCCACCTTATGTTCTTCTGGTTCAAATTTTCCAATACCATCAGTTAAGGTTGGACGTTATTCTTCTAGGTGAGGGAAAGGGGAAGGAAGTGCATGTTGAGTATTCCCTTGCATATTTAGAACGCATGCAAGGTAATTGCTCTAGATTTTAAACTAATGGAGTATATCTAAGCACATTTTTTTCAAAATTTAACTTCTGTATAGTAACTGTGAAACATTATTTTTTTTGGGCACCATCAAATTTTACGGTACCTACAATAACAAGCTAAGTAGCTATGCATGACAAGTTTGATATGAAAAATAAAGTAAGTAATAAAGTTAATTAAGATATAATAAAGTTTGATATGGCTCTTGATAGGAACGTGTGGAGGTCGAGCATTAAGGTTGTAGGCTAGGGGATAGTTGAGAGTTTTTCCCTCTTTGTACCGGGTAGTCTGATAGAGTTTTGTCTAGGTCTGTTAGCGGTCTATGTTGTTTTGTTGTTTTCCATAGTATTGTGTTATTGTCCTTTCACTTATTTGTTGTCTCTTACGATGTTGTCATTATCTTTTTGGCTTCTTTTGTTGTTACAGACGTTTTGTTTTGTTTCTTTTCTGATATTATTGTCTCTTTTGTTGAGCCGAGGGTCTCCCGGAAACAACCTCTCTACCCATCTGGGGTAGGGGTAAGGTCTGCATACACTCTACCCTCCCCAGACCCTACTAGGATTTTAATGAGTATGTTGTTGTTATTGTTGTTGTAAGACGATATAATTTCTCCACTACTATTGTATGTAAGTACTTAAAGTCCAATTGCGCAAATAGTGAGCTAAAAATTTGGGCGTTTAGACAACTTATTTGCTAAGTTTGACCAATATTTAGTAGGATTAATTAAAGCAGCATAAACTCTAAATATAATACTACTCTATAAAGGTCATACACTCATACGTGATCAAACTTTAAAAGGAAAGTACTAGAAAACAAAACAAAGAGGCGTAGGCAAAGTTTATCTGATCTTAGCTATGTTTATTCATCATAATCTCATAATCACGTAGCGGACATTATGTTTGACTAATTTAATTCTCTAGCATTACTTACATTTCTGATTTCTGCACCAAGCAAACCATCCAATTGGGAAATATAGGTGGGTGAGACGACTTGACAAAATTAAAGTAAGGAATATGCGAGATCTCTTTATTAGTTTCTCCATTTGTCCATTTCTTGGAAGCAACACAAAAAGAGACGTAAAGGTTAACTAAGGAGTAGTTAGTTAACCATATACGTAAGCTTTGATTTTCATTAATCTTGGAGGGATCTGGCCTTTTAAATTTCTTGGCTTAAAGGCTTTACACAAGTTTAGTGAATGCAACTTAAACCTAACCCCATTAATTAGAGGGATAAGTTTTACTTGCTAAAGGGTTAATTTGCTTTTTCTTTCGATTACTTCCTAACTACACCAAATAAGGGATGCAGGAAACTGTCTATTTTCCATAGATAGCAAGTCTTGTTCTTCTTTTGAAGGGGAAAAAAAAAGCTTTCATGATATTAACTCAAACCTCTATGAATTCACTCTTATTCTTCAAATATGTAAGAGATCGAGAAGAACCGATATATGTATATGGAAAAAAATGAGCTTGTACTTATTTGGCAAAACCAGAATGCAAGTGTAAGGTTAATTTCATATATAGTCACCAGTAGGGATGTACATGGATCGAGTTGGTTCGATTTTTATTAAAATCAAACCAAACCAACTATATCGGTTTGGCTTGATTCGGTTTTGTCGGATTTTTAGGTTTTTTTTTTGTTACATGAATAATATATCAATCTTACCTTATTAAATTTTTGATAAGTAAATATATGTTTAATAGAAATTTAAAAAATTGACAAACATATGATCTATTAAAATATTCTTATGTGATAATTTTTCTAGTAGCACATGATAATTATTTTTTTAGTTGTCTGGCAATAATTTTTCGTTGATGTACACTTTCAAAGTTAACCAAATTTAATAATTAAATATAAAAATCAATATGACACCTAAATAATGATATGTTCTACACTATTTAATTTTTATTTATCGAAATACAACTTCAAATTCGAAAAAGATATAAAATTCAATAGATCTTGACATATGAATATGGAAGAACAAAGAGATTGACGTATTTCAGTAACACTTGATAAGAAAGTGATCATACAACACATTATTTAAAGTTAATAAAAATGGAGCACTTCATATTCTATTAAATATTACATCCCATAAGAGAATCCCAAATATTTCTAGAAATTTTTTAAAGAAAATTCTATATAAAGTCTTAAAAGTATATAAAATTATAGATTTATATGTCGATTTGGTTCGGATATTTTTACTCAATACCATACCAAATCAAACCTCGTCGATTTTTCAATCGGTTTGATTTAACTTTTTGACTAGGTGCGGTTTTTCGGTTCGATTTGTACACCCCTGATCACTAAATTTACTGTCTATAACAATAAAGTCACAAAACTATTTTTTGTTAGATTTAAAGTGAAACTCATTGCGAGAAGAAGGAAGCAAGAATATTATAACCCAATTCCCTTGATAAAGTTTATATATATATATATATATAGGAGAAAAAAGGTGTTTTTGTTAAATAAAATTTATTTTGTATCTACAAATCCACATCTAAACTTCATCCATAATTGGAATAGAACTTCACTAGATTTTTTGTCATAATGCTTGACAATTTCATTCACATAACCCTTAAAGTTGATACCTTTTTATAAACTTCTAAATTGGCGGCCAACCATCCGTCAATACTTTCAAAGTACCTTACCCCATCCAAACATTAGAACCGAAAGTCTCACATTACGCACTACCTCCCTTCTTCCTCCAGAATTGCTCTAAATTATACGTAATATTTTCGTCAAAAGAATATGAAGCATGCACATTGTCGACTGGTAATGGAAGTTATATTGTTGCTATTATAAAAGTGAATCAAAAGGAAAAATAGAGGAAGATAACAAAAAGAATTACATAAAAGAGAGATGGAAAATAATCAGAAGGCCCGAGGGAAAATAAGGAAAAAGGAGAAAGTCATTAAGCGTGCAAGCAAATTGGAGTTTGTTAGGTGAGAAAGGAGAAAAGAGAACTCTATCCACTTGCCAAGGTGTGGCCGACTGTTCGATCTGTTATATTTTGTTAGTATTTTAATTTGGGGCGGCGAACGGGCGGGACGGATAGGATATGGACGGGTCCAAAATGAGTAATGAAAAAGGAATAAATTATCCGAGTCAATCCATATTTAATACTGATAAAAAACGGGTTAACCGACGGATAATATGATATTCATATTATCCACGGCTTCTTGATATGATCACTTTTGGGAGAATTCTTAGTCTCCTAAACTTGAGCAACCCCAGTTTGAAGTTTTACAAATATAAAAGTTAAACTCCTTCGTTATTTATTGGTTATCCATTTTCTAAGTGAATAATAATATAATATGGTTCTTATCTATATTTGACCCGTTTTTAAAAAGTTCATTATTCAATCCATTTTTAATGGATAATATGAATGGATAACTTTTTTTTTAACCATTTGCCACCACTAATATTATTCATAATATAATTTAGGCCAATTTATTTGCACCTTAACTAAATTTACTATAAATATGTTATCTTCCATTAGTATAAATATCGAACGATTCTATCCACAATACGTAAATAAATAAAAAGAAATAATCTATTTTTCATTTTCATTTAAAATTTGAACCTGAAACCTAATAATACTTTATTCACTTTATTAATCACAAGGAATGTCACTGTATGTTTTAAGATTAGTTTGATATTCTCGGACCTAAAAAGAAAAACCAACTTTACCATACAAAAAAGCATCACCTAATGAATTGAAATTAAAGACTAACACTTATCTATCAAATTGTTGGTATCTATCAATTTATGGAACCTTCTCAATAAGAAATTCGTCACCCACTTTTGCTCCTAGTGGATTTCTACGCATTTCATTAATTTACACTAAGAAAAAGAGAATAAGGAAAAAAAGAAAGAGGTAAGCTGTCACTATGCGACAAAAGCGCGTATTTTTCTTCTAGTATGGGCCCGTCTTAAGACTTTGTTCCTCTCCAGAAAAGTCTTGTAAATATTTCTAGAAACTCCGTATTATATTTGCTGTCCCTTCATCTTTTCTCTTCCATTTCCTACTACTAGCTCCCATTAATATTTCTTCTTCTGTGTAATTCCATTATTCTGTAGTAGATTCACGTCCGAGTTTAAAGAAGAGAGAAAACTGAAAAGGCAGAAAATTCCAGAGCTTTAGATTTAGCCAAAGATAGTTATGGTCGTGTTGTTCTTGGTGAAGATTGGCAAAGTAGGAGCCAATGGAAGAAACTAAGATCATAATCAATCGCCCCAAAAACAACCTTGTTCATTCTATGGTTTTTCTCTTCGGTTTCTATGTTTGGGATTGGGAATTCCTCACTGCCCTTTTGCTTTTCAGTTATTGCTCCTTCTAATTTTCCCTAGCTAGGATCTTCTCAATTAATTTCCTTTTTCATTTTCAACTAACTCATAATTAGCCCAAATCTTCAAAAGAGTTTTGTGTAAGTTGATAGACGTTTAGAGAAACAGAGAAATACAGGGGAAAAACAAGGGATGTCGCAGAGGACAGTTCCGGCGCCGTTTCTGACGAAGACGTACCAATTGGTAGATGATGCGACCACCGACGACGTCGTATCTTGGAACGAGAGCGGCACTACTTTTGTGGTTTGGAAAACTGCTGAATTTGCAAAGGATTTGCTGCCCACTTACTTCAAGCACAACAATTTCTCCAGCTTCGTTCGTCAGCTTAACACTTATGTACGTTCCTACCTTCTCCTCTTTTAATTTTCTCTTTAAATTGCTTATCGGTGATTAAATTCTTGATTATAGACATTTACTGTCATCTTATTTTCCACATGTAATTAAGTCATTTTTTGAATAGATCGGTTCTATTGTTGATTAATTGGGTGCAGAATTTCTTTTAACCAATTACAATTTCCGATTGGATAACAAAGAAATGTATAAATATAGAGAAAGATATGATTCCTTCCAACATGGAATATTTGCTTGGCTCCAAAAATCCTTTCTCTAGGTATATATTAACACTGAAAACATAGTTTCGGGCACTTTCTAGAAATCTACTCCGCAGGACTTGGTGTCACATGGATATCTCATCTTTTACTGAGGCCTAAAGTTTAAAGTCATTATCATATCCTGTCACACGTCAAATATGTTTTTATTTTTTCTTCCGATTTTTTAGAAATAGCGATATTGTACCCTTTCGATGAGAGAAAAAGGCATATCCTGTTCATATTATGTATTTAATTTGCTAGACAAGCAAACAATGAACAACCTAGAGATTTTCCATTTTAATTAAGTGATTCAAACTAATAACTTTCCTTATGGGATTTCCAATTAACAAAAAAGTTATCTCGACCAGTTCAAGGTGTGTAATAATTCCTACACCAGCGTGTATATATATGGGATTTTCAATTAACAAAAAAGTTATCTTGACCGATTCAAGGTGTGAAATAATTCTTACACCAGCGTAAATTATCTACATCACATCAATTGGGGTGATCCCTCTCTCGAAATCATGTGTTTACATAGATATTTTGTGCATTGGGCGTTTTTTTAAAATATATACGACGTACATATTTTGATGTAAATTTCAATAACATTTTTTAAGAATTATCCCATAGGATTTTGAGCTAGGAAAACTATAGAAACAACGCCTCATTCTCACCTGCCGGAATTTACGTGAATGATCCTTGTGGATATTTGACATGTCATCTTCGTGTCATAACCCGAAAAGATCCAAAGAAGGTCACAATTGGTTGCCAAACCCAAGTGGGAAACGTGGATCACGATATTTGTCCCTATCAGAACGTTCTACTGCTAGTAAAATTGTCCTATCCGTAGCTGGAATTTGTTCAGAGATATTTTTGTTTTTTCATAAATATAAAATAATAGTAATCTAGTATATCTTGAAAGAAATTTCAGAATCTGATTTGTCAGAATTTCATATTTGAAATACTAGTGAAATATAGATTTAAGCGAAATAATAGATTTAATTCATAAAATAATACTCCAGTTTTTACCCATTTTTTTCCCAATAAAATTCATGTCTTAAATTTCAACTACTCTGTCCTACTTCAGCTTTAAGTATTCTTTTTTCTGTCTTCAACTAAACATTGTCTAAGATATTTTCAATTCCAACTTAACGGCAGTGTGAACATTGTTGGTCAATTTTAGCTGCATTGCTTTCGCGTAAGTTGGGCTATTAAAGTCTTCCGAATCTTCCTAAGTGGTTTTGGTCTTATTTTTAGGCGTTGGGATGGCTGTATTTTACCTAGTCTAACCCTCTAGAAGCAGAAAAGGGAAACGTTCACTATCAACAAAGAGGCAATAAAGCAATCGACACTTATTGAAAGAAAATTAAGAACAAAAGAAAATAAACAAGGGAGATGACTAATTGAATCCTACTCCAAGAACCTATGGTTATGTTTTCCCTCATTTGTTATGCGTGTTGTGACTCGTGAACTTATGCCGTGACAATCTCACTTAGATACTGTTTTTTCCTTATTTATGACTGTAATGTCCGGGTCAACTTGCGTTTTTCTAGAGTACATTTTTACCTCCTACCAACATAGGTACGGAATAACTCTGCAGCTCGTTTTGATGCCACTTGCCTATTTTGATTGAGAGGATAGTATGTTTCTCCAACTTTACATTCACCCAAAAGAGCAATCCTTTTCATTAAGGTGTGTTGGTGAATAGCAACGGCTCAGTGACTGTCACAAAGAACATTTCGATTTTGTTATGCACTAAGCGGACTTTGCTTATATTTGCAGGGCTTTCGAAAGATTGTGCCAGACAAATGGGAATTCGCCAACGAGAACTTCAAAAGAGGACAGAAGGAGCTCCTCACGGCAATACGCCGTCGGAAAACCGTGACACCAACCCCAGCTGGTGGTAAGTCCGTGGTCCAGGCACATCAGCATCTCCGGACAATTCGGGGGAAGACTTAGGCTCAAGTTCCACCTCTTCCCCTGACTCGAAGAACCCGGGGTCTGTTGATACTCCGGGAAAGTCCCAATTCGCAGACTTGTCGGACGAAAACGAGAAGCTAAAGAAAGACAACCAGATGCTGAGCTCTGAGCTCGCGCAGGCCAAGAAACAGTGCGACGAGCTAGTGGCTTTCTTGAATCAGTATGTGAAGGTTGCACCTGACATGATCAACCGTATCATTAGCCAAGGAACCTCAGGGTCCAGCTATGGGGAGTTGGTCAAGGAGGTAATTGGTGGTGTTAATGATTTAGAAGCACAAGGTAGTGATGATGACGAAAAGGGTGATACTTTGAAACTATTTGGTGTGTTACTGAAAGAGAACAAGAAAAAAAGGGGTCCAGACGAGAATGCTGATATTTCTGGGTCCCGTGGGAAAATGATGAAAACTATGGACTACAATTTGCCTTGGATGAAAATGTCTTCGGCCCCTGGAGAGAGTAACAAGGTCTGTAACTGAAATTGTGATCCAAATATTAAGGGAAGCTAGAGAATGGACTTCTGCAGATTAGCTTCATGCATCCTTTTGTTTTAGTGCCTGTTAGTTTACAAGTTCAGTGATTATGAAATAACGGAGTATTTAGTATGAGTAGTATTGGGGTTAGATTACTACGAGCAGTAACCCCAACATATTAAACAAGAAATATATATACATAGGGGACTATCAAAGTCATATCCCACTGCCTCAAGGTCGGTTGGTTTGTGTAGTCAAAACTCATAATAATGGTTTCTTATTTATGATTTCGTTTTGGTACTTCAAGTTTCTGCAAGTTATCATTCAATTATTTCCATTTTAGCTGACAGATTTTTTCATTTTGATGGAAATACGAATTTTTATTACTTAACTAGTACTATTACAAGGATAGAGAGTCCTATTGAGCTCATTCATAGGTTGTACTACCATATTGTCAACATTAGTAGTGCCAGTTACAAAAGGATTTCCAATTTCTACTAATTTGGAAATTACAGTAGTAGATATGGTCTTACTATAAGTGCTTCCAGTTTTATCCTTTGTGGAGGGCTTGCAAAAGAGAGTTTGGAGGCTATTCCATTAGATAGGGAGTGGAGCTACTCAATTGCTTAAATCCTTGAGTGGCCAAAAATTGCGTTATTTTGTTCCCTTCCCTGAAGCTATGCCGGATTGGCGGATTCTGCAATTTCCTCGGGTCACACTCAATAACCAAGTTAGAGTAAATAGAACAAGTATCATTAATAAGCAAGGAAATTACATCTGTTGCATCGGTCTTAATTTCAATATCAACAAAAATTTTATCACAAGATAGTTGAAGATTAGTCCCAAATTTGAAGGCAGGGGTGTAAGCAGGGGTGTATCACAACAAAAATTTTATCACAAGATATCGACTCATGTAGGCAGGGGTGTAAGCTATGGCAAAATTGAGGTAGCTCAAAATCCAATCCCCACGGCCATTTTTGAATACACCCCCGATGCCTACTTTTCTATATTTTCTTTTGAAGGCTCCATCAATGTTAAATTTTAAGGAGTGGTTTGTTGGAGGGAGCCATTTAATAGTGATGGTGATAGACGGGGGAACATGGTTTGGAGAGTTGGTACAGTAGATAAATTCTTTGCATCGTATTAGAACTACTTCAAGCGAAAGCTGATTACACTTTTTGTTGAAAGAGTTATTATTTCGATTTAACCACAGAGACCGTAAAGCAAAAGGAAAGAACATGTCCTAGGGGATATCCCATTGATCTAAAGTTTTGTGCAGATCTTTTAAAGTATTGAGCCAGTGGTCAAGGTTTTGCTGAAAGTGAGGAAGATTGAGTTGAGCGTCGCTTCAAAATTTGGTAGTTATGGGGCATTCAAATAAAATGTGAATAAGCGTCTCCTCCGCTATTTACATATGGGACAGAGGGTGTCAATGTGCAGTTCGATTTGGTGCAAATACCTTAGTAGGAAGGAAATTGTAGGAGCATTGCCATAGGAAGTATTTAATCTTATGGAGTGTGTTGAGTTTCCAGATCCATTGGAATTTAAAATTGTTGGGAAGTGGTGGTGAGATTAACTTGTATATAGAGCCGGAGGAAAAGATACCATTTGAGGTATGAGCCCAAGTGGGTATGTCCCTAGCATTGGTGAGGGAGTCTAGTTTTATGGAAAGAATTTTGTTTTTGAGTAAAGTATAGTTTTGTGAGATCCCAAGAGTTAATTCCCTAGAGGTCTTTGACTTTGAGTGTTTGGTCATTGTAATTAATTGGACCCTGGATGATTGAGCTTAAAGGTGGGAGCCCCGGAATCCATGCGGAGGCCCAATTGTTAATGTTGCCCGGGCCCACTATCAAGTGTAGGCCTTGACTACAAATTTTCAAGCTTGTTATGATGTTATTCCAGATGAATGAATTGGAGATAGGGTTTCTTTTGTGGCTGTATTTTGAAATAAGAGTGAAGGCCCATAGAGAACTAGGATTGTTGAATAGACGCTAGGAGAGGCTAGTTAGGGATACCATATTTTTATCCACTGCTCTCTTGAGACCCAGACCCCCAGCATGTTTTGGTTGAGTGATAGTGGATCATTTGATATAGTGAATTTTCCTTTTTTGAGTGGTGGTGCCCCAAATAAAATCTCTGGGATGTTGCTGAATCAGAGGAATTATCAGACGGGAGGAGATCTGATAAGGAAGATGATAAAGAGGAGGCAGTTCACTATGAAGAATACGATGAGCGGAAGCATAAATATAATCCAAGTTTGGAACTTGGAATGAAATTTAGTAGCTTAAAGCAGTTTAAAGATGCTTGTAGAACTTATGGTATTAAAAGCAGGTTTTAGCTTAAATTCTCTAAAAACGACCAGGAGAGAGTGATATGTAAATGCAAACATAATGGGTGTCCTTTTAGAGTGTATGCTACTGCCGTGAGTAAGACTGATCCAACTATTCAGATCAAGTCTTGTAATTTGGAGCACATAGGTGGAAATGTGTTTGACAACTTTCATATGAATACTGTGTAGCTTGCTAATAGGTATTTTAGTACATTCAGAGTTGATCCATCATGGAGCGTGAATGGTTTAATTGAAACTGTTAGAAATGACTATAGCTATACAATTAGTTATATGAAAGTTTGGAGGGCCAGAAATATGGCACAAAAATTGGTTTATGGAGATGAGGGAACCCAATATGCAAAGTTGTTATCATATAGAGAGGAATTATTAAAAAGAAATCCAGGCTCTACTGTAATTTTGTGGAGGGACGAAGGCAGATTTCTTGGGTTTTATGTTTGTCTTGGAGCACTTAATAATGCTTTTAAATCTGGTTGTAGACCATTCATTAGCTTGGATGGTTGTTGGTTAAAGGGAAATTATGGAGGGAACTTGTTGAGTGCAGTGGCTATTGACCCAAATGATTGCATTTTTCGAATAGCATATGCAGTCATAACGTAGAGAAACTTGGAGCTGGTTTCTTATTAACCTGGGAGAGGATTTGGAGATTCAGAACAGCCATTACATTTCATTTATGTCAGACAGATACAAGGTAATATTATTTCTTTAGTATTTTACTCTGTTTCTTTATATTTTATTTATTGTTCTTTTTTTTCATGTTTCATAATATTTTTGAAGGGGCTGATTGGAGCTGTGAAGGATTTGAACCCTAATGCTGAACACCGTAATTGTGTTAGGCATATGTATCAGGATTTCAGACAAAAACACAAAGGTAAGAATTTGAAAGACTTAGTTTGGAATGCGGCAAGAGTGAGTAATGAAGTCTTGTTTAAGAAGTTTCTAGATGAACTGGAAAATGAGGACAAAGAGGCTAGAGAATGGTTCAATCACCCTGAGAGGCCATTCAATACTTGGACTCGAGCATTATTTAAATGTCATACCAAATGTGACATGTTGTTGAACAATTTATGTGAAAGCTTCAACAGGTAATTAAGAATTTGCATTTCCTTATGCACTTTTATTTTTAATAATATACTAAGTTATACATATATTTTTTTAGATATATACTTGATGCTAGGGACAAGGCCATAATAACAGTGCTAGAAATGATCAAGAACAAGTTGATGAGGAGGTTGTTCAAAAAAAAGAGTGGATTGAGGGATACCAAGGGCTAGGGGTGTACAAGCCAAACCATCAAGTCAAACCGAACCGACAAACCAAGTCAAATCGAAGAAAAAACCCGACTCATGGTTTGGTTTGGTTGGTTTGGTATTGGAAAATAAAAAACCGATCATTCTTGGTTTGGTTTGGTACTAACAAAAAATAAATCAAACCGAATCTAAACCAAACCGATATTATATATAAATAGATTTTAAAAATTTTATACATAAAAAATAATCATTAAAATCTAGTTTGTAAGTATTTTCTAAACTATATTATAGTTTTCAATGTCTTGAGATATTATTTATTTGTGGGTTTGTAAATTCACTATCCACTAAGTAGATTCTATCTACATAATCTAAATAAGAAGCCCAAATTAAAACCCAACAAGGCAAAAGACAACAAAACCCAAGTTCTCTGTGCTTATGCACTAGGTTGCATATCCAGTTAATCCTCGGTTCATTGGCAGCATTGGATTTTGATTTCTCCTTTCAATACATATTTGGTGTAGTTAGTTGTCATCTTGCTCACATAATTGGTGATTATTTTAGTGTTGAGGTTTATCAAATTTACAGTGTTTTGCTTTGTGTCACATATTTGTTGTCATTTTCGATTATGGAAGGTCTTGCAATTATGATTCATAGGAACAATTGGTATTCCTCATAGATTATTTAGAAAAATAGTAATTATGCGGATAATGGTGATCATTTGATCTTTTTTTCAAGCACAATATATATAACTAAAAAGAAAAACCGAAAATAAACCGAAAAACCGAGAACCGAAAAAACCGACTAAAAACGAAATCGAAAAAACCGAATTTATATTGGTTTGATTTGATTATGAATTTAATAAACCGACATAGTTGGTTTGATTTTGGTTTAATAAAAAACCAAATCAAACCACCTCATGTACACCTCTACCAAGGGCCAATATGCCCTAAGATTGAAAAAAAGCTGTTGAAAATTAGGATGGAGGCAACAAAGTTTCAACCTGATTTTTCAGGAGGCCCTAGGGTCTTAGTTGAAGGTCCTGGAGGGCCATATATTGTTGATATGTCTGCCAAGACTTGTACTTGTAGAAGGTGGGATTTGACTTGTCATCATAGTGTGGTTAGTATTCTTGAAAACAATGAGTTAATAGAAGTTTATGTCATGGACTATTACAAAGTGGAAAATTACAAGAAAGTATACTCTAGCTTTCCAAACCAACAACCACCTTCTCCAAATCCAAGTCAAGACCCTGCTCCAAACCAAAACCAAGAAGAAAAGATAGACGTGGACCTCATCTTAACAAATCAATCAACTATAGAGGTAAATTAGTTTCAAAGCTTTCATGGTCCTTTTTATGTGCTAGTTTTATTTTTTCTCATGGTGTTGTATTGTTTTATAGGATGTTGCTGGACAAGATGATGTTGGGAGAGTTTGTACATGGTCAAAAAAGTTTTCCATAAAAGTTTTTTTTAGTTCCCAGGAATATTTTAATTTAAGATATTTACGGTTAGGTACTTCTTTAGAATTAAATAATTGGTCATGGGATCTCTGAAGCACCTACCCATTATCATAAATAAGATACTTACCCAAGGAGAGAGGTCCCGGAATAACCGAATAACTGAAAAGAAAATAAAATGATAATTTTTTCGCATTCATGAAAGCACTGTTTTTCTCTCTCCTCATTTCATTAGTCTGTATTTGTACACTCCAGGCTTTCAGTTGTATTTATACCCTAATAGATGCTCGTGACTTGTGATATCCCGGTTAGGGCTGTGTCGGGTTGTGCTTCCGTTAATTATATCATTAAATCATATTTAAATTGTTTATTAATGTTTAACTATTTTTGAAAAGGCGATATAGGTTTGTTGGCTGGTCTTGTCTTCACGAGAGGCATCATCACGACCGGAGCGGGGTTTGGGTCGTGACAGAAACTAGAATTTTTGTTGAGAGGGCCGGGATTGGATGAATAGGGCCCGACCTACTCATATCATATATATATATATATATATATATATATATATATATATATATATCATTAAGTCTTTAATAGTGATAACTAAAGCAGACACAAAATTTACTATGTTTCTGTTAACAAGACTCAGTTCACCGACGAAGAGGAGCAATGATCTAGACGACCACGTTACATATGTAATCAAGCTTCCCCATGCTTTCTAGAGAGGAATAAATCAGGTCCTTAATTGTAGTAATTAAGAGAACTTATTACTGCTTGGATGGCTTACTCCTGCAGGCTGCAGCTTGTTTACAATATATATATCTGCTTTTCATAATTCTGACTATTTTCTTCTGCTGTGTATTGATGCGTCCTGAAGCTAGGATTGTCCTAGCATATTACATGTTTGAGCAAAGCTTTTGAGAAACAAGAAATACTTTTTTAAATAGAGAATCTACTTATTTCTGCTGAATTAATTAAGGTATTTGGCCTAAAAGTTAATTAGGTGATTCTCAATAGTAGCAGAAAAATCTTATGTTTCTTGGAGAAAGCAAAAATGTGTAATTTCTTCGTGAAAATAAAAGCAAAAGCAAAAAATTATTTTTTTTCAAGGATAGAAGTAACTTTGTATTTATCAAACTATCCACCCACAATTTTACTCTCAACTACTAAGGGCCCGTTTGGCCATAAAACTTGTTTCACCTTCTTTTTTTTTTTTACTTTTTTTCGGAATTAGTGTTTGGTCATGAAAATTTCAAATTTACTTGAAGCTCAATTTCGTGATTAGAAAAACTCCAAAAGGTTGTTTTTCAAAATTTTTACTTCAAATCACTCACAAAAATTCAAAAAAAGCTCCAAACGCAACTCTAAATTTTAAATACCATTTTCACTAAAGAAAAATATTTATTTATTTGTTTTGGAATTTCACAATTCTTATGTCCAAACGCCCACTTCGTCCTTCATCTTTTTTTCTTCCTTGAATTTCTAGTGACTAGTGCTTTACATCAAGAGATCCTGCATTAAGAGGGGTCATTTTAGAATAGTGGCCCATTGGGCTTTAATTACGACTACTCCGGTTCTTCCACTCGGATTAAATATCAAGTATCAACCTCTCGATTTGCATCCATCTGACAAAGGAGACGACGACATCGACAGTGATTTGAGAAAAGATCTTCCAATAAATTATGGTGTGCTGAATAGTACATTTTTAGCTTCTGCTATTAATATTATACCCATTGATGTGATGTTTGTTACAATAAACGTACCACCCCAATTGCCATCCTAATTTTTTTATTCCCACGTATATATTATTACGTCGAATTCATCATCTTGACGTCTAAGCTGCAATGCGATTACAAAGTGATGATTAGGTGTTTTTCCCTTTTTACTTTTGAGAAATTGTAACCCTTAAAATGTAATTTAATATTCATCACCCTTAAACGCTTTTTCCTCTATGTTTATGGTGACAAAATAAATAAAACGCAGATGAATAGAAGCCAATTAGTTATTTGATTGGAAATAGACGAATGATTGTTCACATGAGGTTTGAAGAGATTCTGAATGTTCTTTTATGACGTTGTTATGTCTTCCTTTTATGTTAGCATTAGTTCCATGAAATAACATTCGGCATAATAGAAGATGCAACTATATATCCTCTGCCAATATTATATTCTTGCACTTTTGCTTGTCTGGTTAATAATTGGTTATTTAACAAGAACATTTTTTATGCTTGTTGATTGTACCAGAATATGAGGTTGGGACTTGGCAACTGAAGCTTTTAAGAATTAATTTGTCCCTAAGCTTTTTGCCTTGCATATAGTTTACATAAGCACTTTACAATGTGGGAGCCAGTGGCGGAGTCACATTGGTGTCAACGCAGCTAAAATTAATTTTTTAACGTATATATACTATGTATTGAATTCTTGACTTTTTGTTGTTGTTGTTGGTATGGAAGATGCAAATGTGCTAACTCTGATTGTGTGTTGTGAGGAGTATCTTACAATTATTTTATCATAGTAATAAAAAAAAAATATATATCGCTGTCAATTCTACTTTTGAAAACAATTTGTATTTGAGTGACTTGTGCACCTCATTAGGCAAGCGTAACAAGAAAGATCTCAAGAAGGGACACTAGAAGCCGTCACCCTGGGCTGACGCAGCAGAAAAGACAAGAGATCAAAGAAGCGTTTGAGCTGTTTGACACTGATGGATCTGGTACTGACTTGTGTGTTTGACTGATATACGCGTGCAATCCCTCTAACTTAATGTTTCAACCCTGTTCACTGTTCAGGTACTATTGATGCTAAGGAGCTGAATGTTGCTATGAGGTTTGGTTACTTTGCTAAATTTATACTCTTTCTATTATCGCTAATTAAATAACTTGTATTGCAGGGCCCTTGGATTTGAAATGACAGAGGAGGTAATTTGTTGCATCCTTCTAATTTCTGTTTGTTGATAGTATTTGTTTACGTCCTCTTCATGTCGCTGGATTTATTTGTTGTAACTATCGGATCATGATACCTCTATGTTATGTGTATTTGATAGTAGCACATTTTCTTATATTATAGGTGCAATTTCTTGATGTTTTACTTATCCATTTTATGGCATCACTAATGTTGCATGTCAAAAACCTTTTGTTTCCAGCAAGTTGAACATATGATTGCTGATGTCGACAAGGATGGTAGTGGTGCAATCGATTTTGATGAATTTGTACACATGATGACTGCCAAGATAGGGGAAAGGGACACTAAAGAGGATCTCCACAAAGCATTTAACATACTAGACCAAGATAAAAATGTAAGTCCTTTTTACAATGTATGTACTCCAATTTTTCGATATGATGCTAACTCGACATGTTATGAGAGTGCAGGGAAAGATATCTGCTGCTGATATTCAGCAAATTGCCAAGGAATTGGGTGAAAATTTCACTGCAAGAGAGATACAAGAGATGATTGAGGAAGCAGATCGCGATCGTAAGTTCTTTTTTCCCCATTCCTCTTCTGAATTTGTCATTCTTGTTCTCCTTATGAATTTCATTACCCTCTTAAGCATGAGTAGGTCTCTTTAAAGTGGCACAATAAGTAAACAAAAATAAAGTATAAATGTAGGGGCAACGTACATACTGCCCTCCCTAGACCCCACATGTGGAAATATACTGGTTATGTTATTGTAGTCGAGTTAATCCATTTCTCAAGTATACTGATCTGGACTTCTGTGTCTTTCTTATGTAGGTGATGGAGAAGTAAGCACGGAAGAGTTTATGAGAATGATGAGGAAAACCAGCTATGGAAACTAGAACAAAATCATACTACTGGTAAGTGTGAAGTTTTAAACGAGACCTGCTTTTCGACTTTGAAGTTGCTTGTCCCTTTTCTCCCTTGTCCTCTTTCTCAGTGCTCTGTCATTTATTGTGTATACTTTTATCTAAATACTTTAGTTTTTGCCAAATGAATAAATGAAAGAAAACAAATGTACTATAATAGCATTAAAGATACAGGGTCACAGAATCTTTCTCTTGTCTACGTTAGCACTAATCTAGTTAACAGATTTCAACTCTGGGAGAATTTGAAAATTTTTAATAGTACTACTTTTCCACGACCTTGGCTTCTGTGAGGTGACTCTAGTCAAGTGGTCAGCGCCTCCGAATTCTGATTGGCTCCATCTATTTCAAGATTCCTCTGTCCTCACCTTCCAATCTTTGCTCGGGCAACTCGCCCTCCTTCCGCTACTAAACTATGTGGACTAGTCACCCTAGCTTTGCCCCACTAATAAACACTATTTGGCATCACTCCAACACTTATCTGCGCACACTTACCATGTTCTTAAAGGTTGGAATATCTTTCGCCAAAAAAAAGTTACTTCAAGCTCGTATTACTGGTTTTCAAAAAACGGACCCACACAAAAAAATTGACTTTCACCTTGCCCTGAAAAATAACCTTGTTCAGGAATTTAATCTCCTTTTGAAGAATGAAGAAGACTTTTGGAAACTCAAATCTCGAGTCGAGAACCTTCATGCCGGCGATGCGAATACTAAGTTTTTCCATCTTTCAACAGTTCATCGGCGACGAAAAAATCATATTCTTTGTCTTAATGACACAGTAGGAAACTGGACATTTGATCAATCCATTATCCAGCACATCATTGCTACTCATTTCAATACAATTTACACCACTGATCTCATGTTAAGTCTCAAACAACAAACTATCCACGCCCCAAATGCTCTTAAATCTGGTATCTCTCATCACCTACACAGACCTCTCACTCATGCTGAGATTCATCAAGCTGTTTACTCCTTCCAACCTCTAAAGGCACCTGGCCCCGATGGTTTTTACCCAATTTTTTTCCAGCAATTTTGGAACGATACACAAACGGCTATTCAACAATTATGTACTGATGCATTCGACACTTCCCTAATTTCTCCTCTAATAAACCAAACCTATATTACATTAATTCCTAAGGTTAAAAGTCCTGAACAAATCACTCAATATCGTCCTATCGCTCTTTGTAACACTAGTTATAAGATCATCACTAAAATTATTGTCTCGCGCATTCGCCCATACCTTGATACCATTATTAGTCCCTATCAGAGTAGCTTTATCCCAGGTCGACACACTGTCGGCAATGCTATTATTGTTCAAGAAGCGATTCACTCATTTAAAACCAAAAAGGGCAGTCAAGGACAGATGCTTCTTAAAATTGACCTCGAAAAAGCTTTTGACAACTTAGAGTGGTCCTTTATCAGATATTCACTATCCAGTCTCAGTTTTCCTCCTTGCCAAATAAATCTCATTATGAACTGTGGTACATCCTCTGTTAACTCTATTCTTATAAGTGGTCACCCTACACCTTTCTTTTCCCCTACACGAGGGATTCGTCAAGGAGATCCCTTGTCCCCACACTTACTCATCATTTGTATGGAAACTCTAACCGAATTATTAATCTCTCCATCACCAACCATGAATGGACACCTATCAAACTATCTCGCAATAGACCCCATTTATCCCATCTGTTATTTGTTGATGTTTTAATTTTTTTCGCTGAAGCAACTCCACAAAATGCAACAGAAATTCATACGATCTTACACTTATTTGGTACCTGTTGCGGAAGCCAAATGTATATAGTGTGAATAAGTCACAACTATTATACCAAAAATTATGACAGCCACCAAATAATAAATAAGACAATAAAGCAACAATAAAAGGAACACCAGAATTTACGAGGTTCGGCTAATTTTGCCTACTCCTCGGACACAGCCAATATTTTATTCCACTCCAAAAATACAAGTGAAATAATACTAAAGAGAGAAGATACAAATGCCTTAAGAAGATAAGAAGGCAAATGAGAGGTGTGTTTAAATCCTAAACATTAGGCCTCCTTTTATAGGAAAAAATTCCCACCAAGTTTACTTCCCAACCGATGTGGGATATTGTCATATTCAACAAATCTCCACCTTGGCAAAATTTCACATCTTTAATTCTCTCTCAATAACAAATTTTGGTTGTGTCTTCATCTTCAATCTTCAGTGTTCAACAATGTTGATCAAATCCAAACAATATTGAAACTTGACCGCAGTCACCATTTTGGTCAGCATATCAGCAGGATTCTCCGTAGTATGAATTTTCTTCACTGTGACTCCACCTTATTCTATAATTTCTCGTACGAAATGATACCGAACATCAATGTGCTTCGTCTTTGCATGATAAACTTGGTTCTTCGCCAATTGAATAGCACTTTAACTATCACAAAAGATTGTGATACTTTTTTGTTCAACACCAAGCTCCGTTAGCAATCCCTGAAGCCAAATTGCTTCCTTCACAGCCTATGTAATGCCATATATTCTGCCTCTGTTGTAGACAAAGCAACTGTTGACTGTAAAGTAGACTTCCAACTAACTGGTGCCTTTGCAAAAGTAAACACATAACCAGTAGTTGATTTTCGTTTGTCCAGATCACCCGCAAAACCTGAGTCACAATATCCAACTACAGACTGATTGTCTTCCTGCTCAAAAACTAACCCAACATCTACAGTATTGTGAATATACCATAGAATCCACTTCACAACTTGCCAATGCTCCTTTCCTGGATTATGCATATATCTGCTAATAACTCCAACAACTTGTGAAATGTCAGGTCTCGTACAGACCATTGCATACATCAAGCTACCAACAACATTTGCATATGGTACCCTTGACATATACTCCTGTTCAGCTTCATCATTTGGCGACATAGTAGTACTTAGCTTAAAATGGGGAGCAAGTGGAGTACTAACTGGCTTAGTCTTTTCATCTATGCCAAAACGTTGTAGTACTCTTTTCAAATATTCTTTCTGAGATAAACAGAGTTTCTTTGAATGTCTATCTCTTATTATCTCCATGCCAAGAATTTTCTTTGCCTCACCCAAATCCTTCATCTCAAACTCCTTCTTCAGTTGAATCTTCAACTTATCAATTTCTTCCGAATTCTTGGAAGCTATCAACATATCATCAACATATAAGAGAAGATATACAAAGGAACCATCTTTAAGCTTGCGCAAATACACACAATGATCGTATTTGCTCCTCTTGTACCCTTTGTAAGCACGTGATTTTTGCCCTATGAAAGAATTACTCCCAAAAAATTCAAAATAAAACGATTTTCCTTTGTGTGCAATTTTGAGAATTTTCGCGGCATTTTAGGATAATTATTTGTATTTGTCCATGCATGTTTATTTGTTAAATTAATAAAAAATACAAAAATATGTCACATTTGCATTTAGGATTTAATTCTACAATTAGGAGTAATTAAGTTTGTTTTACCAGAATGAAAATTACAAAACATATGCATCGTTTGCATTTTTAGCATTTAATGTCAAATTGTGCAATTTTGTTTTAATGGATGTTTAATTATGTATGATAAATGTTGATAGGAATTAGTTAGTATTTTTGATAAGTTAATTTAGTTTATAACTTAATTTAGAATTTTAGTTTTATTAATTAGAAAGTAAAAGAAAATAGAGCAAAAAATATAAAGAAAATCGGAATTGGGTCTCTTCTTCAATTTCAAACCACAGGCCCAAAGAGACCCAACCTTCCCCATGACATGGTCCATTTCAACCCGGGTCGACCCGATCCTCCCCATAACCCCAAATGACCTAACCCCTCCTAATCTTCATTTCATTTCCTAAACCTAAACCAAACCCATCCGCCCCCCTCTCTCTTTCTCTCCATCTTCTCCAAGCTTCCTCACGCCCCATCCATGGCTGCCCTTGCATCGTCTTCTTCGACACAAGCACACACACACATAGCTCCAAACCAAAATCCAAGCAGGCTGCTTTCTTCTTCGTCGTCGAGCTCGAGCTCGAGCTCCCATGGCTGCCTCCCTCGACGAACAGCACCCTAGCACCTCGCCTTCTGCTTCGTCTTCAAACGACCACCATGAACGACCCCTCTACTTCATCTTCTTCATCATCCTCACGACCTCCAGCATGAACACCCTCCACCATCTTCCTCCTCCAGACGAGCTCCAGCCATGTCCGCCTATCGCAGCAGCAACGACGTGAAGCAGCTCGTCGTCGTTCCGCCCCAAGCTCCACCGCTGTTGCTTCTTCTGCTTCACCATCCAAACACTGCTGCTGCTTCATCCTCTTCGTCTTCGTCGAGCTCGAGCTCCCATGGCTGCCTCCGTTCACCACTGCCCATACCACCACCATTCTTCTGCTTCATCCAGCTTCGTCCAGCATCTGCTTCTTCTGCGTTGTTGCTGCCTCGTCGAAGCATCTGATCCAAAACCAAGGCTCCTCGCAACTGCTTCGTTTTTCAAACGACACCAAACAACCATCTTCTTCGATGGTCCGTTCGTGGTCGTCTTCGGCGTCGAGTTATTTTGGTGCGATAATTATTTTCGGGCAGATTTGTGTTCGTTCGAGTTCATCGTCGTTCCGATCCGGTTAGTTGGTTTAAGTTTCGTTTCTGTCCGTAATTTGTTTGATATTTTCGGATCTGAAATCAGATATGTTTGATATTAATTTTGTGTTTATCGTTTTGTTATTTTCTTCAGTTTGTTTCATTTTTTCTTGTTTATTTTTATGTAGAAATTGTTAGTTTAATTATAATGTTATTAGTTTTAAGTTGAAGTTCAATTAATTATTTCTTCAGTTGTTCTTATTAATTTAAAAGGATTTAGTTTTTAATATAGAAATATGTTATTTTGATGACTGGAATCCTTCGTCTTGACTGTAATATTGTTAGATTTAGTTTGAATTTGTTGATTGAATTTGTTTAGGAATTGGTTATATTTGCTGTATTTTGGTTGGAATTGATTAGGTGAATCGGTTATAGCTGATGGGGGTAGATTGGTAAATTGCAGTACTTTCAGGGTTAAAATGGTAATTTCAGTAAGGTCGGAGGGGTATTTTTGGAATTATAAATTTGAACAATTATTTAATCTGAGTGCTCTGTCCACTAGGCATTAACAATATTAAAATAGTACATGGTGGGGGACAAGACATAAGTTAGTGGGGAATAATGTAGTTGTTTAACATAGTGGGGGACAAAACATGTAGGCATGGGGGACAAGGGAATTAAATAAGAAAAACATTAAGTAGTGAGGGCAAGGCATGTAATTAGGGGAATATTTCGGGTTAGTGGTTCAAGACAAGAGTCTTGCTATAAATAAGAGTCATTTTGACATAGAAAAGAGGGGACGATTTTGAGAGGACATTTTTTTAGGAGAGGTTTTTTTTAGAGAGGATTCTTGGAAGAGGAAGACATTCTGAAAATCTCAAGAGTGTTGGAGAGTTGAAAAAGAGAAAATAAAAACAAAGTGAGAAACGAGTTTAGTTTCGGGTTTAATACACGCGTGGGTTGTTGTTGTTTAGTCTTTTTACAAACTTTTGGGTTTGTTCCATTGAGCTTGTTTAGTTTTCTTCAAAGTTTTTTGGGCCTTGAATCTGGTTCGAATTGCTGTTGTTGCGTTGCTGTGTTATTACTGCTGCTGACTCCTCCTTCTTTTCTTCTTGTACTGCCATTTCCAGGTACACATTTGTACACTCTCAGTTTGAGGCGAAATGAAGTATTAACCAGGCTTTGTTCCTGTTGAATTCCTCATGTTTAGATTTGTGCTTGAATAGAATTTTCCTTCCTTTGTATAAAAATGTAGTTGACCGATTAATGAGTAATGGGGTTGCATATGTATAACTCCTTCATCTAATAATGTTAGTTTAAATTAATCAAAGAATAGTTAATTTGTTTTGATATTATTGTGTGTCAATCTCATGTTCTAGTGTTATTAAATAATAGAATATAGAACGAAAGCAATCTTTCTTTGTACAAACTCGATTGCAATTTTCCATTGGCATTAGCCGTAAACTAATAACTAATAAGTTATGTTTTTTTAGCATGTAATTAATTGGGAGATTTTCTTTTATTTTAGAGACGAACTTACTAGAAAAAAATGTAGTCACTGTAGGTTTATCCTTTTAAATACAAATGAGACGAGTCTCGCCAAATAAAACGCACAGATTGCGGGGCCCTCACAAAAAATGTATGTGTTAATTACTTAGACCTCGGGATCGGCCGCTTAGCGAACTCTACGGCCTTACCCAAAATAATAATACGCTAATCGCTTTAGGCGCGCATTTTAATAATCTTACCTTCTTAAACTCGGGTGTGCATTTCATGCGACCCAAATCCAAATCCCAAAACATTGAATAAAAATGTGTGTCCGGATTGCGGGTGCATTTCATGTGACGCAATCCAAAGACATGTTTTTTTTTTAAATAAGGTTCACATTCTTTTCAAAAATATAATAATAAAAGCGGTAAAGAGTTAAAACTTGCACATGAGCTCATAATTGTATAAAATCAGATAAACAAGCCGAATATGACAGTTGAGCGACCGTGCTAGAACCACGGAACTCGGGAATGCCTAACACCTTCTCCCGGGTTAACAGAATTCCTTATCCGGATTTCTGGTTCGCGGACTGTAATACATAGTCATTCTTTTCCTCGATTCGGGATTAAATTGGTGACTTGGGACACCCTAAATCTCCCAAGTGGCGACTCTGAAATAAATAAACAAATTCCGTTTCGATTGTCCTTTAATTGGAAAAACTCTTTCACCCCAATTGGGGACAGAAAAAGGAGGTGTGACAGCTCTGGCGACTCTGCTAGGGAGGAAACCCAGAACGTTTTGTTCAGGGTTCAGAATTCGAGCTTGGAATAATTGTTGTATTTGGCTTTATCTGATTTTGTTACATGATCTATGCTTAATGTGCTAACTAACTGCTTTTATCGCTTTGATATTTTGTGAATTGTATATAAACTGTGTCGAAACCCATCTCCTCTCTGGGTCTTCTAAATCATGAAGAATGGTGCACTTCATGTGACTTCTTTTCTGTTTAGAGTCAATCCCATTTTTGGAACGAGGTTCGGATAAGTTGCAAAGCCGGGTTGAGCTTCTGTATCCCCGGTACGCTGCCCCCCCCCCCGGCTCGAGCTCTCCGCTCGGGTAAGCCAGGTCTAGAACAAACACCCAGGTTCTGAACCTAGAATAACTCAATTTCATGTTGGATCCCTAGTAGGAACGCTTACCTGCATCATGTGCATTTTTGACTTAGGGGACTCAACACAGGGGTTGGGTCCGTTTAGGAATAGCAACCTGAAACAAAAAAGACCATCCTGATGCATCCTACTTACTGCTTGTGCATTTTATTTGCTTTGGACTTGCATGCTGACCGGTTTTGAATATTAGGAAAATTTGGAAGAAAAAAAAAATAGCAGTGTATAGGGTTAATATGCTGCTTTGAAAAAATAACAATGTCCAAATAGTGTCGAAACTGTCACGACCCAAACTGAAGGGTCATGACTAGCACCCGACCACACTTGCCGAGCACCAACGTACATTTCATCTAACCTTCATTATTATCTTTTAAGGCTAAAGAGATCAATATAAATGGTAGACCTAGATCATGGACAACCAGCAATAAAATATCACGGCATGAACATACATAGCAGGGGATGACCAGACAATCAAGAAACTACATATAAGGTATGAGCTACCACGCTACTATGAAAGACTATACAACAAAAACTAGCCGACAAGGCATACCAAACTATACATGAGCCGACACCTGTCTATGAGCCTCTAAAAGAACATAAGTGTTGCAACATAGCCGGAACAGGGCCCCGACATACCCATAATGTCTATAACAAAAATTGCATACCAAGACCAAGGCAAGTCCGGAGAAGGGATCTCGCCAATCACCGCTGAACTGGACAGTCTACTGTGGTGGGGGAGTTGCACCTGCCTGTCTATCAGGACCTGCAGCACGACATGCAGCGTCCACAAATAAAAGGACGTCAGTACGAATAAAGTACTGAGTATGTAAGGCAAGGAACCATAAATACGATCAGTAATGTAAGCAAGGATAGAGAATATACAACTTGTAACATCTTAGTACCTCTGAGGGCTACTTACATGAAATGCATGAGACATATGTATAAATACATAAACCTTTAAAGCATTCGCCTCTGTGGGCATCATTATCATCATATCGTACCCGGCCATAATAGGCTCGGTAGAATCGTACCCGGCCACGTGAAGCTCGGTAAAACCCAACTGATCAGTGGTTGCACAATAGGTGTCGTACCCGGCCAACTATAGCGTGGCTCGGTAGAGTAAAATAGATACATATATATAATGCATGCTCGACTCATGGAATCACATTCTAAACCTTTCGGAGTGACGTAAGGTCGGTATCCTCTGTACACGTTATTAGGACTAACTCTTCACTATGAACCTTATAAGAATCAGGAAGTACCAACAACATTGATAACATAAGACTAAGAGAAGCAACATTAACATCAATCGTTCCATAAGAGGAAAAACAATGTAAGTACTGCTAGCTTCTAAGAGTAGAGTATCTTGGAAGATCGTTCATTACATTATGTACAATCGGAGTCGTGCAAAAGAAGGAAAGGGATAGCCTCACATACCTTGTATATACTGCCCCAATCTCAAGCTATGCAATTGTCAAAACTCCTTAGTCTACAATAAGAGAAACGATACTGTCGTTATCATTTAAGCGTCATAACTATTATGTATCGACCACAACCTATTTTACGATGAAACGGACAGCACCTCCCCTATATATATGACCTAACACCATTCAAAACAATCACCAAGCAGCCCAAACAACATCAATAATAAACATATTGAGCCTCCCAAAATAGTCCACACACAGCCTAATCACTCCATACATACGACGACCATCGTAGTCGTGTCAAACAACCTGGAAATGTTACGAATAACTATCAGCCCATAACCCTACATATATATGGTGTTTATCCACACCCTTCCTCCTCCAAAACTCCACAAGATAGTAGTAAAATACGCAGCCCAACAACAACGCAAAACAGTCCACAAAACAATAACATTACTTCCAAGCCTTTCGATATATATTTCACAAGTTCTAGCTTCAATGGCTTAGCTGCAACTTGGATAATCTTAAATACATATATAGTAAGAGGTTCCTTACCTTTATACAGAAATAACAACTCCAATTTGACCTTAAATTTCCATGAAATATCCCTCCAATGCTGCCACAACAACAAAAAAGCGAAACTAGCGATCAATTAGTGTTTTTCGGCACTAGAATCACTTTAGAAGGCTTGAAATCACCTAGGATTGATATTAAGAACATGAGGGAGTATTTACAGAACATAAACCCTTTAAAACAACCTCCCACACGAGCTGGAACGACACAAAAATGAGCAACAACAAGAAGAACAAGAGACTTACTAGCGCCACGAAATTCCCGACACTTGATTTGTGTTGTTTGCCCTTTTTTGGGTCTTGAATCTTGAGAGAACCTTGAGAGGATGTTACTAGGGTTCTAAGGTCTGAAAATAGTGAAAAGAAATGACTTAAAATGGGTTGGAGTCATCCTATATAGGCCCAAATATCTTAAACCGACTTAGTAGGCCCCATAGAGAGGTGCTTGGCGCAGTCTCGCGAAAACGTGAATATCTCTCTACTCCGAGATCGTATCGATGAACGGTTTAATGCGTTGGAAACTAGACTCCTAGATATTTAATTTTGTTGGTAGATCACCCCGTAATCCCTTGTAAATTATGAGAAAAGATTAGAAACATTTGACCTAATGTTTAAGTAAAATTATGAACCTAAGTTGCGACAACTTTTGTCGACTTTTGTTTCATAACTCGTTTGACTTCAAGACTTATGATATGGATATTATATGATTAAAATACCTTAATAAATGACCTCTTGAGTGTATTAAGCACCGCTAGATTACCTGAAAATTCGAGTTACAACATCCTTGATTCGTTTAACTTCTAATACTGGTTAATCACCCTTATACACTCTTGTATCACTTAAGACCAATAGGATTGACTTCTTATCATCTCAAAGATAATTCCTTCTTGGATTTATGTTAACTAATATATGGCATGAACTAACACATGTGGATATGGGTTGTAACACCCTCCCCCTTAGGAACATTCGTCCTCGAATGTAAGGGTTTATGGGGAGTTTAAATCATCGTGGATTCCAATGGAAATTTCCGATCAATTTTCCCCTATAAAATGGTCACTAGCAAAACTTGAAAGTAATTAATCCCAACATATGGCTTCACAAGGCTACACAAAGCATTATGCGTATTTACATTATCTACATATCACCATTTTGTATTAAGGAGGAGTATTCTCAAATTATTGCTTACCTTATATAGCCGTTTCACCTTCCAATGTATTCTGTCTTCCACCAGCATCCTTGTTATCTTTATTCTAGAATAAGTAAAGGTATTTAGACTTCATCTCCTCTTCTGCTTCCCATGTCATTTCTTCCATATTTTTGTTCCTCCACAATACTTTGACGGAAGCTATATCTTTTGTTCTCAGCTTGCGGACTTGCCGATCTAATATCGCCACTGGCACTTCTTCATATGATAGGTCCTCTGTAACTTGTACATCTTTGATAGGGATGACTCGAGAAGGGTCTCCAATACATTTTCTCAACATAGATACATGGAATACCGGGTGAACAAATTCCAATTCGGATGGCAATTCTAACTCATAAGCAACCTGTCCAATCCGTCGAAGAATTTTATACGGCCCGATATACCTTGGACTCAGCTTACCTTTCTTCCCAAAACGCATAATACCCTTCATTGGTGAGATCCTCAGGAAAACCCAATCACCAACCTCAAACTCTAGATCACGACGTCGGACATCAGAATAAGATTTTTGCCTGCTTTGTGCCGTCCTCAATCGCTCTTGTATCACTTTCACCTTCTCAATAGCTTGGTGAATCAAATCTGGCCCATATAATTCTGTTTCACCGACTTCGAACCATCCAACTGGTGATCTACATCTCCTCCCGTATAGTGCCTCATATGGGGCCATTTTAATACTGGAATGGTAGCTATTATTATAGGCAAATTCTATGAGTGGAAGATGATCATCCCAATTCCCCTTAAAATCTAGAACACATGCTCGTAGCATATCTTCCAGTGTCTGAATGGTACGTTCAGCTTGTCCGTCAGTCTGCGGATGAAATGCAGTGCTGAGATTTACTTGTGTGCCTAAACCCTTCTGGAAAGACCTCCAAAAGTTAGCCGTAAATTGAGCTCCTCGGTCTGATATAATAGATATGGGCACACCATGAAGCCTAACAATCTCCTTGATATACAACTTTGCATAATCTTCAGCCGTGTAAGTTGTCTTCACTGGCAGAAAATGGGCACATTTTGTAAGTCGATCAATTATCACCCAGATGGAGTCAAACTTATGATAAGAGCGAGGTAATCCAATAATGAAGTCCATATTAATCACCTCCCACTTCCAGGTCGGAATCTCTATATTTTGAAGCAATCCACCGGGTTTCTAATGTTCTATCTTTACTTATTGACAATTGGGACACTGGGCTACAAATTCTGCAATAGACTTCTTCATATTATCCCACCAATACTGCTCCTTGACATCATGATACATCTTTGTCGAGCCGGGATGGATGGAATATCGGGATTGATGAATCTCATTCATAATCTTCTCTCGCAACCCTGCCACATTAGGTACACACAATCGGCTCTGGTATCTCAGTGCCCCATCTTTTCCGATCCCAAAAGCCATACTTTTACACTGTTGAATGCTTTCTCTTAATCGTACTAAGATAGGATCTTCATATTGTCGTGCTTTTACCTCGGCTACAAAAGATGATTCTGATGTATTCTGTACAGTAACACCTCCATCATCAGAGTCTAACAATCTGATTCTCATATTGGCTAGCTGATGAAGCTCTTTAATCAACCCCCATCTACCTGCCTCAATATGTACTAAGCTTCCCATTGATTTACGACTGAGAGTATCTGCCACAACATTGGCTTTACCGGGATGATACAATATCTCGACGTCGTAGTCTTTCAATAATTCAAGCCACCTACGCTGCCTCAAATTCAACTCTTTCTGCTTGAAGATGTATTGTAAACTCTTGTGATCTGTGTAGATGTCAACATGGATGCCGTATAAGTAGTGCCGCCATATCTTCAAAGCATATATTACTGCAGCCAATTCCAAATCATGGGTTGGATAATTCTTTTCATGCTTCTTCAATTGTCGTGATGCATAAGCAATCACATTCCCACGCTGCATCAATACGCACCCCAAACCTATACCTTAGGCATCACAATATACCACATAACCTTCTGTTCCTTCAGGAAGAGTGAGCACTGGTGCAGATGTCAATCGATTCTTCAACTCCTGAAAACTACGTTCACAAGTGTCAGACCACTGGAATTTGGTAGTTTTTTGTGTTGACTTAGTCAATGGTGATGATATAGAGGAAAATCCTTCTACAAACCGCCTATAATATCCTGCTAGCCCTAGGAAGTTGCGGACTTCTGATGGTGTTGTAGGTCTCGGCCAATTCTTTACTGCATCGATCTTCTGAGTGTCGATACTAATACCCTTATCAGATATCACATGGCCAAGGAATGCTACTGAGTTCAGCCAGAATTCACATTTGGAGAGCTTAGCATATAACTTACGATCCTGAAGCGTCTGTAATACTATCCGCAAGTGGCCCGCATGTTCTGCCTCCGAACGAGAATACACTAGAATGTCATCAATGAATACAATCACGAACACATCAAGATAGGGCCTGAATATAGTATTCATGAGATCCATAAAAGCTGCTGGGGCATTTGTTAGCCCGAACGACATCACCAAGAACTCAAAGTGCCCATATCTTGTCCGGAAGGCCGTCTTTGGAATATCTTTCTCCCTAACCCTTACCTGATGATACCCTGAACGTAAATCAATCTTTGAGAAATACTTGGCACCCTGGAGTTGGTCAAATAGGTCATCAATTCTTGGAAGTGGATACTTGTTCTTTATAGTAGACTTATTCAACTGTCGATAGTCGATACACATCCGTAACGACCCGTCTTTCTTCCGCACGAATAGGACTGGTGCACCCCAAGGTGAAGTGTTAGGCCTAATAAAGCCCTTATCTAGCAAGTCCTTCAACTGCACCTTCAACTCTTGCAACTCTGCCGGGGCCATTCTGTATGGAGGAATAGAGATCGGTTGAGTGTCAGGCAACACATCAATGCTAAACTCAATCTCCCTTTCAGGAGGAAGGCCTGGGAGTTCATCTGGGAAAACATCTGGGAATTCGTTGACCACAGGGATTGATTGTAAAGTAGGCGGTTTCGCCTTCGCATCCCTAACGCGAACGAGATGATAAATGTAACCTTTTGAGATCATTTTCCTTGCCTTAAGATAGGAAATAAACCTACCTTTCGGTGTAGCAATGTTCCCTTTCCATTCAATGACGGGTTCACCCGGAAATTGGAACCTAACCATCTTCGTACGACAGTCAACATTTGCATAGCATGAGGCCAACCAGTCCATTCCCATTATCACATCAAAATCAACCATTTCTAACTCAAATAAATTCGCCGAGGTTTGACGACTACAAATCTTCACAGTGCAAACTCTATATACCCTTCTAGCAATCACAGAATCTCATATCGGAGTAGATACCGCGAGGGGTTTACTTATCAATTCAGGTTCAATGCCAAACTTATTAGCCACAAAGGGTGTAACATATGATAATGTAGATCCCGGATCAATCAGCGCATATACATCATAAGAAAACACAGATATAATACCTGTAACAACATCTGGAGACGACTCGAGATCCTGTCGACCTACTAGAGCATAGGTTCGATTTTGAGCACCACTCGAACTCGACACTGCACCTCTACCCCTACCACGACCTGTCGACTGCTGAAAACCTCGTGCTGGAGGTCGAACTGATGAGGAAGAACCAGACACAGATCCAGTCGGCTGAGCCATACCATCACCTCCTCTATTAGGACAATCCCGCATCATATGGCCAGGTTGCCCGCACGAATAGCATGCATCAGAACCTCGACGACACAGTCCAAAGTGGGCCTTGCCGCACTGATCACAATGTGGTGTTGGGGGTCTCATCTGACTAGTATCCCTGTGATGTTGCGAGCCAGATGCCCGCGAACTCTGACCTGGACCAGAATAGGATCGATCATATCGAGGCCTCTGAAACTGTGGAGGAGCACTAGCTACAGGTGGCGTCGAACTCCTCGAAAACTGTGGCCTGATGCGGCCTCTGAAGTCATCAGAATACCCTGCAAATCTCGCCCTCTTATGCTGGCCTCTATCCTGCTCCCTAACTGCCCTCTGCTGGCGCTTACGATCCTCTAGGGTCTGGGCATAAGCTTGAATACGGGAAATATCCATGCCCTCCACCAAGGAGGCTGTCGTACACTCATTTATTAGATGTGGTCCCAACCCATTCACGAACATATGCACCCTATCACTCATCTCGGCCACCATATGGGGAGCATACCTTGCCAAAGAATCAAACTGCATACTGTACTCTCGTACACTCATATTACCTTGTCTAAGGTTCAAGAACTTATCAGCTCTAGCTCGTCGTATCTCAACTGGCAAGTAGTGACGAAGAAAGGCCTCAGAAAATTCCTTCCACACAGCTGGAGGAGGGTTCGGACCCCTGGATCTCTCCCAACTATCATACCAGAGAACCGCTAAATCCCGTAGCCGATAAGAAGCCAACTCTACTGCCTCTGTATCACTAACATGCATAACCCGAAGTGTACGATGAACCTGGTCAATAAAAGTCTGTGGGTCCTCCTTGGGGTCTGATCCGGTAAACACTAGAGGGTCTAAATTAATAAAATCACGAACTCTTGTACTAACTGGTTTCTCAGCAGCACCTGTATTCTGCCTCTGAGCCTGAGCAGCTACCAAGCTAGTCAATAACTGCAAAGCACTCTGCATATCCTGGTCTGGAGTGCCAGACGGAGGAACTGGAGGCACTGGGTGCCTTCTAATATCCTCTGGAGGAGATGGAGTAGATGAGGTATGAGAGGGCATCTCACTTTGAGCCTCACTTTGTCCTGCTCTGACTTGGGGCACCTGACTGGTACCCTCTCCCGTTGCTGTATCAAGCCGTCTACTAATCGTTTACTTCCTAGTCGAAGGCATCACTGGAAAAAAACAAGGTGAATATTAGAGACAAACACTTACGACTCAACTCTACGCACGATCTAGATTCAGGAAGAAGGTAACAACCCTAGATGTCATGTAGCCTCCTGATTATAAATGTGGCGCGCTACACATCCATAATCAAGACTCTACTAGACACGGCTCATAGACAACCCCTAGGACAGACTTGCTCTGATACCAAGTTTGTCACGACCCAAACTGAAGGGTCATGACTAGCACCCGACCACACTTGCCGAGCACCAACGTACATTTCATCTAACCTTCATTATTATCTTTTAAGGCTAAAGAGATCAATATAAATGGTAGACCTAGATCATGGACAACCAGCAATAAAATATCACGGCATGAACATACATAGCAGGGGATGACCAGACAATCAAGAAACTACATATAAGGTATGAGCTACCACGCTACTATGAAAGACTATACAACAAAAACTAGCCGACAAGGCATACCAAACTATACATGAGCCGACACCTGTCTATGAGCCTCTAAAAGAACATAAGTGTTGCAACATAGCCGGAACAGGGCCCCGACATACCCATAATGTCTATAACAAAAATTGCATACCAAGACCAAGGCAAGTCCGGAGAAGGGATCTCGCCAATCACCGCTGAACTGGACAGTCTATTGTGGTGGGGGAGCTGCACCTGCCTCTCTATCAGGACCTGCAGCACGACATGCAGCGTCCACAAATAAAAGGATGTCAGTACGAATAAAGTACTGAGTATGTAAGGCAAGGAACCATAAATACGATCAGTAATGTAAGCAAGAATAGAGAATATACAACCTGTAACATCTTAGTACCTCTGAGGGCTACTTACATGAAATGCATGAGACATATGTATAAATACATAAACCTTTAAAGCATTCGCCTCTGTGGGCATCATTATCATCATATCGTACCCGGCCATAATAGGCTCGGTAGAATCGTACCCGGCCACGTGAAGCTCGGTAAAACCCAATTGATCAGTGGTTGCACAATAGGTGCCGTACCCGGCCAACTATAGCGTGGCTCGGTAGAGTAAAATAGATACATATATATAATGCATGCTCGACTCATGGAATCACATTCTAAACCTTTCGGAGTGACGTAAGGTCGGTATCCTCTATACACGTTATTAGGACTAACTCTTCACTATGAACCTTATAAGAATCAGGAAGTACCAACAACATTGATAACATAAGACTAAGAGAAGCAACATTAACATCAATCGTTCCATAAGAGGGAAAACAATGTAAGTACTGCTAGCTTCTAAGAGTAGAGTATCTTGGAAGATCGTTCATTACATTATGTACAATCGGAGTCGTGCAAAAGAAGGAAAGGGATAGCCTCACATACCTTGTATATACTGCCCCAATCTCAAGCTATGCAATTGTCAAAACTCCTTAGTCTACAATAAGAGAAACGATACTATCGTTATCATTTAAGCGTCATAACTATTATGTATCGACCACAACCTATTTTACGATAAAACGGACAGCACCTCCCCTATATTTATGACCTCACACCATTCAAAACAATCACCAAGCAGCCCAAACAACATCAATAATAAACATATTGAGCCTCCCAAAATAGTCCACACACAGCCTAATCACTCCATACATACGACGACCACCGTAGTCGTGTCAAACAACCTGGAAATGTTACGAATAACTATCAGCCCATAACCCTACATATATATGGTGTTTATCCACACCCTTCCTCCTCCAAAACTCCACAAGATAGTAGTAAAATACGCAGCCCAACAACAACGCAAAACAGTCCACAAAACAATAACATTACTTCCAAGCCTTTCGATATATATTTCACAAGTTCTAGCTTCAATGGCTTAGCTGCAACTTGGATAATCTTAAATACATATAGAGTAAGAGGTTCCTTACCTTTATACAGAAATAACAACTCCAATTTGACCTTAAATTTCCATGAAATATCCCTCCAATGCTGCCACAACAACAAAAAGCGAAACTAGCGATCAATTAGTGTTTTTCGGCACTAGAATCACTTTAGAAGGCTTGAAATCACCTAGGATTGATATTAAGAACATGAGGGAGTATTTACAGAACATAAACCCTTTAAAACAACCTCCCACACGAGCTGGAACGACACAAAAATGAGCAACAACAAGAAGAACAAGAGACTTACTAGCGCCACGGAATTCCCGACACTTGATTTGTGTTGTTTGCCCTTTTTTGGGTCTTGAATCTTGAGAGAACCTTGAGAGGATGTTCCTAGGGTTCTAAGGTCTGAAAATAGTGAAAAGAAATGACTTAAAACGGGTTGGAGTCATCCTATATAGGCCCAAATATCTTAAACCGACTTAGTGGGCCCCATAGAGAGGTGCTTGGCGCAGTCTCGGGAAAACGTGAATATCTCTCTACTCCGAGATCGTATCGATGAACGGTTTAATGCGTTGGAAACTAGACTCCTATATCTTTAATTTGGTTGGTAGATCACCCCGTAATCCCTTGTAAATTATGAGAAAAGATTAGAAACATTTGACCCAATGTTTAAGTAAAATTATGAACCTAAGTTGCGACAACTTTTGTCGACTTTTGTTTCATAACTCGTTTGACTTCAAGACTTATGATACGGATATTATATGATTAAAATACCTTAATAAATGACCTCTTGAGTGTATTAAGCACCGCTAGATTACCTGAAAATTCGAGTTACAACATCCTTGATTCGTTTAACTTCTAATACTGGTTAATCACCCTTATACACTCTTGTATCACTTAAGACCAATAGGATTGACTTCTTATCATCTCAAAGATAATTCCTTCTTGGATTTATGTTAACTAATATATGGCATGAACTAACACATGTGGATATGGGTTGTAACAGAAACTCTGCCGAAATTTTAAAAAAAAATTATTTTTAATAGTTTGTTTTACTAAAAACAAAGGAAAAATAGAAAAAAGAGTTTTTATTTTTGGAAATTGTTCGCAGAAAAAGGAAAAGAAAAGAGTCTTTATTTTAGTTTGGGAATAGGTTATTTTATTGTTTGTTGAAAATGAAAAAAAAAAGAGTCGTTATTCTGTCTTGTTTTCAAAAAATAGAAAAGGAAAATAGTTTGTCTTGCCATGAAAAATGAATATGAAAAAGTCTTATTTTTTTAAAATAAATAATTTGTTTTTTGTTATGAAATGCCAAAAATGAAAATGAAAAAGAGTCTTGTTTTTTTTTTAAAAAAAATAAAAATAAAAAATGATATAGTTTGTTTTATTCCCGAACTACGCGAGTTTGATTCTCACCGGATGTGAGATACGTAGGCAACCCTCATCGGGTCCAACCTCCCCTTTTGCTAAAATAGCCAAAAATAAATAAATAAATAAATAAAAAATAAAAATGTCAAAATTTTAATTTTGTCATAAATAAGTCGGGTGATGTCCAATCTCCCCTTTTGCAAAAAATAGCAAAAAATATATATATGTCAAATTTTAATTTCATCATAAAGAAGTCGGTTGACGCTGTTTTGTCAAAACATAGTCGAATGTTCCCGAAAGGGACGCCGGAAGGCTGACTTTGCATAAACAACCATTTTTGGGGTCATTTTTAGATTTTGACCGATTGACCCTCACAGCCTTAAACATTTACGTCCCCGAGGCGTTGAAAGGCCGTGTGTGTAATATCGGGTCTTCTATTTTGAAAAACAATAAAAAAAGTCATAAATAATTCGGGTGATATTGTTTTTGTCAAAAATAGCCGAATGTTCCCGAAAGGGACGCCGGAAGGCTGACTTTGTATAAACAGCCACCTTGGGTCATTTTTTGGGATTTTGGCCGGTTAGTTAACGAAGCCTTAAAATCTTTGTCCCTGAGACGCTGAGAGGCTGTGTTTGCAACACCAGGTCTTTTATTTTATTTTATTTTATTTTTAAAAAAAAACAAGAGTCAGCGGCCAGGTGAATACTGTTTGGATTTTTTGTCAAAATAAGCCGAGCTAGCTTTGGTAGTGTCTTAAACCGTTCTTGCCAAAAAAACCTTAGAGTATCTTTCAGTTGTCGGAAGGCTATTTTCGTAAAAGAACGGACGAGTTTGTAAAGTGTCATAAAATAATCCTCCCGACCTTAAAATTCATGTGAAATTGAGAAGGGGCCACATCTGAAAAACAACCATTTGGTTAAAATTGGCATATAGGGGAAGGAATCTGGCTGTTTGTTTTGAGTTTGTAATTTTTTTATTAGAGTATGCGGGTTATTTGATTTTCGAGACCGTTTGTTGTCTTTTGTCAAAGTCTGTTAGTATTGTCAGTTTTTAAACTTTTGTAATCAAGTTTGTTTTATTATGAAAATTGAAAATTCAAAAAAAAAATGTTTTATTATTATTTATCTTTTATTGGTCCGAACTACGCATGGTCTGATTCATGCGGGGACATGATACGTAGACAATCTACATAAGGTTCGACCACCGCTAAAAAAAAAGAAAAAGAGAAAGTGAATAAAAGAAAAGAAAAAAGAGAGAGAGAGAAAAAGAAAAAGAAAAAAAAAGGGAATAGAGGGTTTCCGAAACACTTGAAAAAGGGCACAAATAAAACAAGTCAGGATGATGCATGCGGTAGGAGCAAAAACATGTTAGAAATGGTTAACTGCCTAAGAACATTGCATCCCCCAACGTGCAATTGCAATATCTGTTAAAACTCTAACGCTAACAAGTTTGTTGTTTGTCCAATTCCAAATAGTTAGTTTGTTAAAGCGTACTGGCACTATACCATTATCAAACAAGATCAAAAGGGCCTATACCAGAAAGCATGACTGGCTCAGAAAATAGTGTTGAGGAGGAAAAGGCGAAGATGAAAATGATGAAGGAGGAGGTAGACAGGTTGAGACAAGAGATAGCTGGGATGCACCTAGCCTGGGCTAGGGGACAAACATCACCAACCATTCCCCCTACTCCTACCCTCTTATCGGCTCGGACTCCGGAACACCCTCCCACTGGTCCATCAACAAGCTTCCCCATTGCCCAATACTACCAAGGGGAAACTTCCTATAATCCCCAAGCTTCACCACCCAAACAAAACCCTCCTCCGCCAATCGTCCCCGTCTTCGGGGAACCTCCACCAGCCACTCTGCAAAGATCCTTTAGCAAGCCGTTGTTTCAGGCTCATGATAACCAGTATTATCCTCCTGAACCAACCTTTAAAGCACCCGAATCATACACTTACACCCCTCACCTCCAACTCCCGGCAGAAACTGAGAGGCCGACTAAGAATCTGGAGCAGGATGAAGTGCTTCGTAAAATGAAAAGCCTGGAGCAATCTTTCCAGAGTATGCATGGATTGGGCAGCCAAGTTAGTGTGGCCTACAAAGATCTGTGCCCTTTCCCTGATGTGCAATTGTCGGCAGGTTTTAAGATGCCCAAATTTGATCTATACAAGGGGCATGGTGATCCCATGGCACATCTGCGAGATTTCTGTAGTAAGATGAGAGGAGCAGGTGGAAAGGATGAGCTTCTGATAGCTTATTTCGGTCAAAGTTTAAGCGGGTCCGCACTCGAATGGTACACGAGGCAGGATCCTAGCAGGTGGTATACCTGGGACGATCTAGCACAAGTATTTACGGGTCACTTCCAGTATAACCTTGAGATCGTCCCGGACCGTCTCACACTGTTAAAACTTGAGAAAAAGCCTGAAGAGAGCTTCAGGGAATTCGGTTTCCGCTGGAGAGAACAGGCATCCAGGGTTGATCCTCCCATGAGAGAGGGGGAAATGGTGGACTACTTCCTGCAAACGCTGATCTAACTTACTTTGGTCACTTGGTGACGACGGTTGGAAAATCTTTCAATGAAGTAATAAAGATAGGGGTTATGATAGAGGAGGGGCTGAGGTCCGATAAAATCCTAAATTACTCAGCGCTTTAGGCAACAACTCAGGCTATTCAGAGTGGCGCGGGAGGTGTGCTCGGAAAGAAGAGAGAGGAGGTCGCAACGGTCGAAGCAGGTACTTGGTCCAAATCCCGGGGTCCTTCCCCTCACTACCAGCCCAGACCCCATCACCCAAATTATCCACACACTCCATACAACCTTCCACAACCCTACTACCCACCACCAGAGCCACTCTTTTCCGCCCATCATGCCCAAACCTGCCCCCGAGCTCCACATAATCCACCTCAGTATTATCCTCCGAACAATGTCTGGTCACATGTCCAACCATCAGGTCACCCCCTATGGCGAGCGCCAACACCACATAATGCATTCTTGCCTTCACAACATTTTCGAGCACCCAACGACCCTAGAAAACAGGGGCAGGGAGGGGAACAAAGGCAAAGAAATAGTTTCACGCCGATTGGGGAGTCCTACACAAGCTTGTTTGAAAAGTTAAAGCATTCCGGCCTGATTGAGCCACTCCTCGGCTATACTCCAGACCCATATGCAAAAGGCTTTGATCCTACTGTACGTTGCATGTACCACTCTAATGTCCATGGGCATAGCATTGAAGATTGTCGTTCTTTGAAAAGGGAAGTAGAAAGAATGATTCAAGAAGGGGTAATTGTGATCAATGACAGTGACAAGGAGCATGTGAATCCTCTTGGGAATTTGCGGACTGAAGTTAACGGTATTGAAGTTGTTAATGGTTTTGGAAATATCGATGGGGAACCTAGTGGTTAAGATGTCGTGCTTGGTAATCGGAAAGACGCTTCATCTCTTGGTTAGCTGGAGAGGAGTCTTGGTGGTTTATTTTGTTGTCATTTCTATTGTTCGAGTTATTTGCAGGGTTGTAATCCAGACATTGTCTTGTGTCAAACCCTCTTATCCTTCATTTTCGTCATAGTGGTTTGTTTAGTGTTGTCTAGGATTTGTTTTAGGTTTGGTCCAAAGTTGTACCCCAGTTGTTTTGTTTGTTTTGTTATTCAAACCATTTCACCATTAGTCTAATGCAAAATCCGGTCTTTTATTATTTCCAGTCATCTTTCTGTTTAGTTCTTTTATCATTTTGTTCAGCGCTGATTCTAGTGACATGACATGCGCACACAGTTTGGGCCTAATCTTAAAAGGTAATCATAAAACCATTGAGAGGTGATAAGAACATTTAAAAAAAATAAGGACGGATTGAGATTATTCGGAGCTCGAGTCATGTGGGACTGGGGCAAGTAAAACATAAAAAAACTGTTAAAGGCAGGATTCGCCAAATTGACATGAGGGTCGAGAGTGAGAGTGTTGCCCAACGGTGCTTTAGATATGACAAATGAAAAAGCAAATGTGTGAATATAATTGTCAAGTCCAGCACCATCAGAAGAGGCTACAAATCTTTGTTTAATTGTGTTGTTTGCACCTGCAGGTTTTGAAGACTGGAATGACGAAGGCATTTTATTCTGCTATCTAAACACTTCATCCTTCGTTACCCCTTTTGAGCCTTATTTATTTTCTTTCATACCCCTCGTTCGGAATCAGTAGCAAGGGTTAGAAACATAAACGTGGAAGAAAAAAGAAAAAGAATAAAAGGGAAAAGAAAGCATCAAAAACAAAAGAAAAAAGAAAAAAAACAAAAGAAAAAAAAAGAAGAAAAGAAAAGAAAAAATGATAACAAAGAAAAACAAGGAGTTGTTAACTACGTTCGACCTGATTCCTCAAAGAGGATACGTAGGCGCCTCACGGCTCGGTCATAGTGTAACCAAAAAATTAAAAAATCCTCAAGCAAGAAACTGGGGCAAGGGTTGCGCTTGTTGTGAACAAATATGGTTTCGAAGGTTGTAATTTTGAACCCCAAATTGATTTGTTTTTTAGCCTTTAAAACCCTTTCTTTCTAGCTTATCCAAAATCCCACATTACGGTCCAAAGAAAGACCTTCTGATCAATCTTCAAATGATGCCAAATTAGACAAATGAGAGTCTTGCCGGGGAGCATAACACTCTGATCCACAGTAGAAAGGACTCTGATCCCCAACATAAAAGAAATAAAAAGAGAGTCTTATGGGTAACACCCCAATCCCCAGCTGGAAAGTGATACAAATGAGAGAGTCTTATCGGTGAAAATCTTCACGGGTACCATAAGGCGATGAAAGCTGAGAAAAAAAAATAAAATGAGAGAGGCTTGATAGTGAAAACCATTCGGGCACTACAAGTCGAATAAGATGGAGAATCAGATGGGGAATCACCAAATGAAGATCTTGAAAGACAATTGATGGTAGAGGATAGGCCACATGTGCATGTCATGAACATTAGAGTCGGTAGCTGCGTTTGATAGGTTTTTTATTTATAGTTTCTCTTGTTAAAGTGTCATCTTTTTCCTTTGTCTTTTATTCGGTTCCTCCTTTCATAGAAAAAATTCCCCAGTAGAGTCTGTTTGGTCAGAACAAGTGAGAAATGACTTCAAAATCTGACATCAGATTTCCAATTATGCAAGACCAGATTTGATTAGAACATCCAAATAGTCTAAGTCAGGAAGGAACAAGCGCGAGGCCAGTGTCAAGAAGGATATCCCCAGCAAAAGGAGATTGACAAAAGGATGGACGAGTGTCAAGAGGGATATCCCCGCCGAAATCGAAGGTTATAGACCTCAAGGCCAAAGCTCGTGGACAAATAAAGAAAGAACAACGCAGAGAGCAGTGGGCATGATTTGGAAAATTCATATGAGACTAAAAGGTCGTGGGAATGCCAGTTTCCGAGCTATGCCACAAAAGAAGAGGGATATCCCCAGCAGAAATGGTTGTTTTCGGTGGCACGAATGAACAAAAAATGCGGTTTATCAGCAAAACATTGCAGAATCCTCAAGGGGAATCAGCTATCATGGAAAAGATACATGGTCAGATGGAAAACAACGTTGAGATGTTGGTGAATAGGGAATCAACAATAAGGTTGGAAGTTATCGCCCAAGGTTCAAGATAGCCGAACGACGCAGAGCAGGGCAAGTCGCTCTAAACCTAGCAAATAATATCATCCCAAGCAAGTTTTGATAGTGTAATGGAACGCAGAGCAGGGAAGGAGAAAGGGAAAAGCCATCCCCAGAGGAGTATCACAACCAACCACCACGTTTTAAACTAACAAATTTTGTTTGATTTGAAACAGGTAAAGGAAATGGCATTGATGACGGAAATGCATGCCACAAGGGAGATTATCGAACTGGGGCAAAAAAATTTCCTTTCATTTAGAAAATTTTCTGGAAGTCAGGTACCCATTTGGGGAAGAATAAAGATAGTACCAGTCTCAAGGGAAGTGGTCTTTAAACCAGTGTTACCCCCAGCATAATAAGTTTTAATGAAGGAAGTTGTTCCCCAGCGGACAGAACAAAAGGATGAAACTTGTGCTCGGAAAAAGCAAAAGGCCAGTGTCATTCCCAGCAGCCTTCAGAAAAGTGAAGCACTAGTTTTGAAGGAATCAAAATCCCCCAGCAGTGTTATCCTCAACAGCGTTATCCCCAGCTGATAACATTTTATCCCCAGCAATGTTGAGAGAGAAAAGTTTTGAAGGAAGTAGTTTTGGAAAAAAGGGAAGAAAGGAGATTCCCCCAGTAGTATTATCCCCCAATAGGTAAGTAAATAATTCCCCAGCAGTGTTATCCCCAGCAGTTTCGAGGGAAGACAACACAGGTTTCTAAGGAAAGTAGTTCTGTAAGAAGGTAATTCAGGAAGAAGGAAATGGATCACGCATAGGAGACGCACTTCCTAAATTAAGATTTCATTCATAGGAGACGCACTTCCTAGTTTAAAATCATTAAAGTTTCACCCATAGGAGACGCACTTCCTAAGTTTATTTTTACCCCTAGGAGACGCACTTCCTAAGTTCATTTTTACCCATAGGAGATGCACTTCCTAAGTTTATTTTCATGCATAGGAGACGCATTTCCTAAATTAAGATTTCATTCATAGGAGACGCACTTCCTAGTTTAAAATCATTAAAGTTTTACCCATAGGAGACGAATTTCCTAAGTTTATTTTTACCCCTAGGAGACGCACTTCCTAAGTTTATTTTTACCCATAGGAGATGCACTTCCTAAGTTTATTTTCATGAATAGGAGACACAATTCCTAAATTAAGATTTCAGTCATAGGAGACGCACTTCCTAAATTAAGATTTCCTGCATAGGAGACGCACTTCCTAAGTTTATTTTTACCCATAGGAGATGCACTTCCTAAGTTTATTTTCATGCATAGGAGACGCATTTCCTAAATTAAGATTTCAGTCATAGGAGACGCACTTCCTAGTTTGAAAATCATTAAAGTTTTACCCATAGGAGACGCACTTCCTAAATTAAGATTTCATGCATAGGAGACGCACTTCCTAAGTTTATTTTTACCCATAGGAGATGCACTTCCTAAGTTTATTTTCATGCATAGGAGACGCATTTCCTAAATTAAAGTTTTACCCATAGGAGACGCACTTCCTAAGTTTATTTTTACCCCTAGGAGACGCACTTCCTAAGTTTATTTTTACCCATAGGAGATGCACTTCCTAAGTTTATTTTCATGCATAGGAGACGCATTTCCTAAATTAAGATTTCATTCATAGGAGACGCACTTCCTAGTTTAAAATCATTAACGTTTTACCCATAGGAGACGCACTTCCTAAGTTTATTTTTACCCCTAGGAGACGCACTTCCTAAGTTTTATTTACCCATAGGAGATGCACTTCCTAAGTTTAATTTCATGCATAGGAGACGCACTTCCTAAATTAAGATTTCATGCATAGGAGACGCACTTCCTAAATTAAGATTTCATTAGTAGGAGACGCACTTTCTAGTTTAAAATCATTAAAGTTTTACCCATAGGAGACGCACTTTCTAAGTTTATTTTTACCCCTAGGAGACGCACTTCCTAAGTTTATTTTCAGGCATAGGAGACGCACTGCTTAAATTAAGATTTCATGCATAGGAGACGCACTTCCTAGTTTGGATCATTGAAGTTTCACCCCTAGGAGACGCACTTCGTAGTCTAGGTCGTTCAGGTTATATTTCTGCTTTAGGAGACGCACTTCCTAAAATGAGATTTTACCACTAGGAGACACACTTCCTGATTTTGGTTCATACAAGTTTTACTCGTAGGAAACGCACTTCCTAGTTTGGTTCATTCAGGTTTTATTTTTAGCAAATGCATTTGCTCGTCAGAGTTTCGAGTTTTACTCATAGGAGACGCACATCCTGGCCTAGTCGTTAGTTTACTCTCACCATTGCATATAGTATAAGTGGTTTACAATATTTCTAACAATTCACAAATCTTCCTAGTGCAAGCTGGGGCAGAAAATTTCCTTTGTTTTGTCTATTTTATAGCGGTCAGGAGCCCCCCTGAAGAACAGAATGGCGATTCAAATTTCAAGTTTTGAAGTTGGGAGCCCGCCCATATAACAGAGGAATACATTTCAAGTCAGTAAAGCAGAGGAATACAGCCGAAATCCCCAGCAGGAAACAACAAGAATCCCCAGCAGAGGAAAGAAGTCCAAGATTCGATGGAAGAATAATGCGAAGCTCCCGAGAAGGACATAAGCAGTTCGAGATCGGAAGTCAAGGGAGAACACAAGACAAATCGGAAGTAAAGAAATGCCAGGGGAGTCGCCAAGACATCAAATCAACAAGAGACACAAGAGCATGATTGAAGATCTAGATAAGATTTTGTAATTCATAGACTATAGTTTAGTCTAGCTTCTTGTTTTCTTTCAGCATGGTGTAATAAGGTGGTCGGCAAGCAGTAATAACAGCATGCAACAGCAGTAACATTGCAGTCCCATGGTAGTCTCAGCTACCAAAACTTCCCAAACTACATTAACCTGATTCCCTTCTAGCCAGGGATATGTACGAAACCTTTGAAGCAAAGGTTCGGTTAAATCTTTTTCAAAAAAATGCTTCACATGGAGTACTCGGATGGGCAAAAATCGCTCACTTTATCTTTGCACGAACCTTCATGTCTTTGGACAAAGAGGGGCAGCTGTAAGCACGTGATTTTTTCCCTATGAAAGAATTACTTCCAAAAAATTCAAAATAAAACGATTTTCCTTTGTGTGCAATTTTGAGAATTTTCGCGGCATTTTAGGATAATTATTTGTATTTGTCCATGCATATTTATTTGTTAAATTAATAAAAAATACAAAAATATGTCACATTTGCATTTAGAATTTAATTCTACAATTAGGAGTAATTAAGTTTGTTTTACCATAATGAAAATTACAAAAAATATGCATCGTTTGCATTTTGAGCATTCAATGTCAAATTGTGCAATTTTGTTTTAATGGGTGTTTAATTATGTATGATAAATGTTGCTAGCAATTAGTTAGTATTTTTGATAAGTTAATTTAGTTTATAACCTAATTTAGAATTTTAGTTTTTAGAAAGTAAAAGAAAATAGAGCAAAAAATATAAAGAAAATCGGAATTGGGCCTCTTCTTCAATTTCAAACCACAGGCCCAAAGAGACCCAACCTTCCCCATGACACGGTCCATTTCAACCCGTGTCGACCCGATCCGCCCCATAACCCCAAATGACCTAACCCCTCCTAATCTTCATTTTATTTCCTAAACCTAAACCAAACCCATCCGCCCCCCTCTCTCTTTCTCTCCATCTTCTCCAAGCTTCCTCACGCCCCATCCATGGTTGCCCTTGCATCGTCTTCTTCGACACAAGCACACACACACACAGCTCCAAACCAAAAGCCAAGCAGGCTGCTTTCTTCTTCGTCGTCGAGCTCGAACTCGAGCTCCCATGGCTGCCTCCCTCGACGAACAGCACCCTAGCACCTCGCCTTCTGCTTCGTCTTCAAACGACCACCATGAACGACCCCTCTACTTCATCTTCTTCATCATCCTCACGACCTCCAGCATGAACACCCTCCACCATCTTCCTCCTCCAGACGAGCTCCAGCCATGTCCGCCTATCGCAGCAGCAACGACGTGAAGCAGCTCGTCGTTGTTCCGCCCCAAGCTCCACCGTTGTTGCTTCTTCTGCTTCACCATCCAAACACTGCTGCTGCTTCATCTTCTTCGTCTTCATCGAGCTCGAGCTCGAGCTCCCATGGCTGCCTCCGTTCACCACTGCCCATACCACCACCATTCTTCTGCTTCGTCCAGCATCTGCTTCTTCTGCGTTGTTGCTGCCTCGTCGAAGCATCTTATCCAAAACCAAGGCTCCTCGCAACTGCTTCGTTTTTCAAACGACACCAAACGACCATCTTCTTTGATGGTCCGTTCGTGGTCGTCTTCGGCGTCGAGTTATTTTGGTGCGATAATTATTTTCGGGCAGATTTGTGTTCGTTCGAGTTCATCGTCGTTCCGATCCGGTTAGTTAGTTTAAGTTTCGTTTCTGTCCGTAATTTGTTTGATATTTTCGGATCTGAAATTAGATATGTTTGATATTAATTTCGTGTTTATCGTTTTGTTATTTTCTTCAGTTTGTTTCATTTTTTCTTGTTTATTTTCATGTAGAAATTGTTAGTTTAATTATAATGTTGTTAGTTTTAAGTTGAAGTTCAATTAATTATTTCTTCAGTTGTTCTTATTAATTTAAAAGGATTTAGTTTTTAATATAGAAATATGTTAGTTTGATGACTAGAATCCTTCGTCTTGACTGTAATATTGATAGATTTAGTTTGAATTTGTTGATTGAATTTGTTTAGGAATTGGTTATATTTGCTGTATTTTGGTTGGAATTGATTAGGTGAATTGGTTATAGCTGATGGGGGTAGATTGGTAAATTGCAGTACTTTCAGGGTTAAAATGGTAATTTCAGTAAGGTCGGAGGGGTATTTTTGGAATTATAAATTTGAACAATTATTTAATCTGAGTGCTCTGTCCACTAGGCATTAACAATATTAAAATAGTACATGGTGGGGGACAAGACATAAGTTAGTGGGGAATAATGTAGTTGTTTAACATAGTGGGGGACAAAACATGTAGGCATGGGGGACAAGGGAATTAAATAAGAAAAACGGAATTAAATAAGAAAAACATTAAGTAGTGGGGGCAAGGCATGTAATTAGGGGAATATTTCGGGTTAGTGGTTCAAGACAAGAGTCTTTCTATAAATAAGAGTCATTTTGACATAGAAAAGGGGGGGCGATTTTGAGAGGACATTTTTTTAGGAGAGGTTTTTTTTTTAGAGAGGATTCTTGGAAGAGGAAGACATTCTGAAAATCTCAAGAGTGTTGGAGAGTTGAAAAAGAGAAAATAAAAACAAAGTGAGAAACGAGTTTAGTTTCGGGTTTAATACACGCGTGGGTTGTTGATGTTTAGTCTTTTTACAAACTTTTGGGTTTGTTCCATTGAGCTTGTTTAGTTTTCTTCAAAGTTTTCTGGGCATTGAATCTGGTTCGAATTGCTGCCGTTGCGTTGCTGTGTTATTACTGCTGCTGACTCCTCCTTCTTTTCTTCTTGTACTTCCATTTCCAGGTACACATTTGTACACTCTCGGTTTGAGGCGAAATGAAGTATTAACCAGGCTTTGTTCCTGTTAAATTCCTCTTGTTTAGATTTGTGCTTGAATAGAATTTTCCTTCCTTTGTATAAAAATGTAGTTGATCGATTAATGAGTAATGGGGTTGCATATGTATAACTCCTTCATCTAATAATGTTAGTTTAAATTAATCAAAGAATAGTTAATTTGTTTTGATATTATTGTGTGTCAATCTCATGTTCTAGTGTTATTAAATAATAGAATATAGAACGAAAGCAATCTTTCTTTGTACAAACTCGATTGCAATTTTCCATTGGCATTAGCCGTAAACTAATAACTAATAAGTTATATTTTTTTAGTATGTAATTAATTGGGAGATTTTCTTTTATTTTAGAGAAAAACTTACTAGAAAAAATGTAGTCACTGTAGGTTTATCCTTTTAAATAAAAATGAGACGAGTCTCGCCAAATAAAACGCACAGATTGCGGGGCCCTCACAAAAAATGTATGTGTTAATTACTTAGAACTCGGGATCGGCCGCTTAGCGAACTCTACGGCCTTACCCAAAACAATAATACGCTAATCGCTTTAGGCGCGCATTTTAATAATCTTACCTTCTTAACTCGGGTGTGCATTTCATGCGACCCAAATCCAAATCCCAAAACATTGAATAAAAATGTGTGTCCGGATTGCGGGTGCATTTCATGTGACGCAATCTAAAGGCATGTTTTTTTTAAATGAGGTTCACATTCTTTTCAAAAATATAATAATAAAAGCGGTAAAGAGTTAAAACTTGCACATGAGCTCATAATTGTATAAAATCAGATAAACAAGCCGAATATGAAAGTTGAGCGACCGTACTAGAACCACGGAACTCGGGAATGCCTAACACCTTCTCCTGGGTTAACAGAATTCCTTATCCAGATTTCTAGTTCGCGGACTGTAATACAGAGTCATTCTTTTCCTCGATTCGGGATTAAATTGGTGACTTGGGACACCCTAAATCTCCCAAGTGGCGACTCTGAAAAACAAATCCCGTTTCGATTGTCCTTTAATTGAAAAAACTCCTTCACCCCAACTGGGGGCGGAAAAAGGAGGTGTGACACCTTTGCCGCAACATAAACTCGTCAAATCGCTTGTACTATTGTCTAGAAGATTGTTTCAATCCGTACAACGATTTTTCAAGTTTGCACACCATATTTTCTTTTCCAGCAACTTTGAATCCTTCTGGCTGAGTCATGTAAATTTCCTCCTCCAAGTTTCCATGTAAAAACGTAGTTTTTACATCCATCTGAACTAGTTCCAAATCCAATTGTGCTACCAAAGCCAACATAATTCTAATGGAGGAATGTTTTACAACTGGAGAAAACACTTCATTGTAATTAATTCCCTCCTTTTGAGCATATCCTTTGGCCACCAATCTTGCTTTGTAGCGAATATCTACTTGGTTAGGAAATCCTTCCTTCTTTGCAAATACTCATTTGCACCCAATTGCTTTCTTTCCCTTCGGGAGATTGGCCAATCTCCATGTATGATTCTGATGAAGGGACTGTATTTCATCATTCATGGCAATCCTCCACTTATCTTCTTCTGAACTTTGGACTGCGTCTTTATAAGTGGTAGAAACATCATCAGCTACAATTGAGGTTGCACAAGCAACCGTCTCTATGAGACGAACAGGTTTCATTATTGTTCGTTTTGGCCTGTTGGTTGCTATTGATTCAAGTTGTTGTTGAGGTTCCTGAGTTGGAATCTCCTCTACTGGCTCTCCTTCCAGAGGGTAATCTTCATTTGTTTCCTCCTCTGCTTCTTGTGTAGGAAAAATAAATTTTCCCTCAAACTCCACCTGCCTAGAAGCACCTTCATTTTGTTTGGTATCTTCTGTTACCTTATTTACCATAGCAGATTCATCAAAGGTAACATCCCTGCTGAATATTACTTTCTTTGTCATAGGACACCATAAGCGATATCCTTTGACTCCAGAAGTAATTCCCATAAAAATAGCCTTTTTTGCCCTTGGATCCAATTTTGACTCTGTCACATGATAATATGCAGTTGAGCCAAACACGTGCAAAGAGTCATAATCTACAGCAGGCTTTCCGTACCATTTTTCAAATGGTGTCTTGCCATCAACAGCAGCAGATGGTAAGCGATTAATGAGGTGGCATGCATATGTAACTGCCTCAGTCCAAAATTCTTTGCCCAAGCCAGCATTGGACAACATACATCGTACCTTCTCCAGCAAGGTCCGGTTCATATGTTCTGCCACTCCATTCTATTGTGGTGTATGTCTGACAGTGAAGTGTCGGACGATGCCATCATTTTCACAGACCTTATTGAAATGATCATTTTTTATTCACCTCCATTGTCTGTGCGAATACACTTGATCTTCTTGCCTGTTTGATTCTCCACCATCATCTTCCATTTGAGAAAAATTCCCTAACACTTCATCTTTGCTCTTCATTGTATACACCCACACTCTTCGGGAAAAATCATCAACAAAGGTTATAAAATAGTGTTTCCCACCCAATGAAGGTGTTTTGGAAGGACCCCAAACATCAGAGTGTACATAATCCAAAATGCCTTTAGTATTATGGATCGATGTACCAAATTTAACCCTTGTCTGTTTCCCTTTGACACAATGCTCACAAAACTGCAAGTTGCAAGCCTTTACTCCTTTTAACAATCCTTGATATGATAGAGTTTTCAAGGATTTTCCTCCAGCATGTCCCAAGCGCATGTGCCATAGCTTAGTTGCTTCTGCCTCTTTGTCATCACTAGATGTCATTGTCGCTGTCCCAATAACTGTACTGCCACGATAGCGGTACATATTATTGTTCTTCCGATTAGCCTTCATTACCACTAGTGCACCGGAGCATACTCTCATCACTCCATTTTCTGCAATGATTTTGAACCCTTTTGATTCTAGGGCTCCCACAGAGATGAGATTCTTCTTCAAGTCCGGTACATATCGAACATCTGTTAATGTTCTGATCATTCCATCATGGTTCCTTAATCGTATTGAACCAGTCCCTGTTGGGACACATATGATAGCTACAAGACGAGTTCATCAACCATATGTCTGATGATGTTGATGACTCTGTTGTAACTAATGAGAAGTCTGAATCGTCACAATCAGCTATATTTGAATCCATAATGGCCTTTCCATTGTTATGTTTGGCCTTATTCTTCAACTTCGGACAGTCTTTCTTCCAGTGACCCTTTTCTCGACAAAAGGCACATTCATCTTTCCTGGGTATGGATCTTAACTTGGATCTTCCCTTCTTTATCCTCGTTTGATTTTGAGGACGACCCCTCACAAATAGTGCTTCTCTTTCTCCACCTTTCTGTTTTTCTCGCTTTCGTTGTTCATAGCTGTACAAAGCCGAACAAACTTCTCTGAGAGAAACTTCGTCATTTCCATGGAGTAGAGTAGTTTCAAGGTGCTCGTACTCATCAGGAAGTGACGCCAACAACATCAAGGCCAAGTCACCATCATCATAAGTTGTATCCATATTTTGCAAATCTATGACCAACTTATTGAAACTGGTGATATGTTCATTCATCGTGGTACCAGGAACATAGGTGAAGTGAAACAATCTCTTCTTCATGTACAATTTATTTTGACTGTTTTTTCTTCAAAAATGTATCCTCTAGTGCTTTCCATAATTTACTTGCAGAAGTTTCCTTTGTGTATGGATATTTCTGCTCTCTAGCAAGGTAGGATCAAATGGTACCGCAAGCAACACGGTTGAGAATCTTCCAATCTTCTTCTCCAATAACATCTGGTTTCTTTTCTTCAATGGCCAGATCTAGCCCTTGTTGAAAAAGGACATCTAGAACCTCGCCTTGCCACATCCCCAAAATGTCCGGACCCGTCAAATATTTCTACCGCAAATTTCGCATTTGACACAATTCTTGTCATAAGAGAAGATGCCAATGATGACGTATTGTTGACACTTGATGTAGATTCTTCTTGTTTATTGTCTCCCATTTTGACACAAATATTATTTAACAGCTGACGACATAAATCAAGATTATTTTCTTTCTGGTGTGGAAGATTAGACTAAGTTGCAACCACAGAGCATACTCAGATAGAACCTTGACTCAGTTACCAAGATAAATCTTTTCTGATGTGGAAGGTCAGACTATGCTGCAACCACAGAGCATACTTAGACAGTACCTTGGCTCTGATACCAATTGTTGCGGAAGCCAAACGTATATAGTGTGAATAAGTCACAACTACTATGCCAAAAATTATGACAGCCACCAAATAATAAATAAGACAATAAAGCAACAATAAAAGGAACACCAGAATTTACGAGGTTCGGCTAATTTTGCCTACTCCTCGGACACAACCAATATTTTATTCCACTCCAAAAATACAAGTGAAATAATACTAAAGAGAGAAGATACAAATGCCTTAAGAAGATAATAAGGCAAATGAGAGATGTGTTTAAATCCTAAACATTAGGCCTCCTTTTATAGGAAAAGATTCCCACCAAGTTTACTTCCTAACCGATGTGGGATATTGTCATATTCAACAGTACCTTGGTAGGTCAAAAAATTAATAATAACAAATCTCGAATTGTATTCTCACCAAATATTTCTCAACGCACGCAAGACACAATTTTTGATATCTTGAATATGCTTACCTCATCCTATGTTGGTAAATACCTTAGCCTCCCAATTACTAACCTTCAACCCAAGAGTCGGGACTACTAATACATCCTCGACCGAATGAACAATCGACTTCAACGTTAAAAAACCAAATTTCTCAATCTTGTAGGTCGCATGACTTTAATTAAATCTGTCTTGGCTTCTATACCCGTGTATGCGATGCAATACACTATACTTCCTTCCAAGATTACCAACCATATTGATAAAATCTAATGTAACTTCCTTTGGGGCTCCACCACAGCACACCGAAAAATTCACCTAGTTAATTGGGAGCAAGTTACTTTACCTCGTGCACATGGAGGATCGGGCATTCAAAATTTCAAAGGCAAAAATTTATCCCTTATTGTAGGGTTAGCGTGGTGTTTTTATCATAAACCCAACTCTCTTTAGGCCAGAATTATCACCTCCAAGTACAAATCGACCTCTCTCTTGTCCGCTACTCCCCTTCCAAGACCAAGAGATTCCTCTACTCGGAAAATTCTTTATAAAGGCCTTTCCTTCATTGCGCCAACAACTAAGTGGCACATTGGAACTGAAACCTATATTAATATCTGGAATGATATTTGGCTACCCAATAACTCCACGCTTCGTAGCCCTATCCAAGGTCCTTTAACTCATAATGAACAATTCCTTACACTTGATGACCTTCTCCAATGGTAATTGGGACACCAATGCCCTTTCCTTTAGACTCCCTGAAGATCTCTCTTTTCTCATCCACAATACGTACTTTAATACTACTTCTCCACGGCCTGATACATACTGTTGGCTTGCTAATTCTGCAGGCTCCTTCTCCTCTAAATCAACTTACCACCTTTATCTTGCCACACATTGTAATATTCTTGCCAACCTGTCTGATATCAAATGGATTTGGACCCTTCATATCTCCAATAAAATTAAAACTTTTCTTTGGCTACTTATGCTTAATCGGCTACCGACTGCTTCATACATGTCATCTATTAATGTTCTTCACCACCCTCACTGTCACTCTTGTGTGAACATAACTAAATCCCTCCATTATTTTTTCTTCGAGGGTATTCATTCTCATACCATATGGAACTTCTTTAATATTAACACTACTAACGCTATTTCCTTCCCTGCTTGGTTGCACTGTACCAACACTCACCAATTTTTCACCTACCAAGGAATCGAATCCCAAAAACTTTACTTACCTCTTTCATCCTTTGACATATTTGGACCAACCGAAATCACATTCTCTTCAATAATTTGCATGCACATGTCTCCACCAAAAATATTTTATTCCGTGTGATCGAATTTTATTACCTCACTCCATCTCCAACTCCCCATTCCATTTCCACCCTGGAGTATATTAAATGGCACCCGCCCACAACACTTTTTTTAAAACTCAATGTTGACGGTGTTTTTAATCCCATCACTAAGATAGATGGTGTTGCTGGAGTATTTAGAAACAATCAATGCCAGTGGATTTGTGATTTCTCCACAAAATCCTATGCTCATCATCACTCGAATCAGAATTACAAGCATTGTTGATAGGATTGAAAATTGTTCAACAATTCCACCTATATCCACTACAGATAAAAACAAATTCTCAGGTAATGCAAAGAGTCTTGCACGCAGGGACTGATCTTTACTTACTTGTTATTTTGGACTCCAGGTCATTACTGATAATGCTAGGACATTCAGAGCTCCAGCATATTTACCGTGAAGCCAACACTGTAGCGGATCTACTTGCTAAGCATGGCATGACCTTAGCTCCTTGCGCAGGTCATCAACGTCGTCATACTCTACACTATGAAGAACCTCTCTTTATGCTTTACTTGCTTTCAATAATGACTGTTCCGGATCTTGTATAGCCAGAACAGTCCCCAGTGTAAAAACTCTACTATTTGTCTTTCTTAAGTTTTAATAAATATCTGTATTAGCAACAAAGAATACATAAAAAAGAGTTTTTGATAAAATGAACAGTTCAGAAGTAGGTACTTTAGTAGAAGCAGATCCATGATTTTAATACGTTGGTTTCAACTTTAATTTCTTACAATGAGTCCATTTTATATTAGAAATTAGGGAATATATATATGTATATATAGCTTTTGCTACATTTACGATGTACTTTGAGTGAAATGAGGTAGTTAAAATATATAAACCTCACAAAGGATATGATTAAAGGAGTCGTACCGGTATGTGAATAATATTAGAAAATATAAAAGAGTTTTCCACAATCATGAATTTACAGCAGCGACTGGCATGACACATGTATATTTGTCTCCCCTAATTACGAATGCGCAAACTAGCAAAATACAAAATGAAGTCACATGATGTATGCTATTTGTTGACAATATATACTCTGCTAATTGACAAAACGAGCAATAGTATAAACCAAAAGCTTGAACTATTAAGAAATGCTCAAGAAAGAGTGATTTTAGAATAAGTTGAAGATTGAAGATGAGGTCAACATAAGAAGAGTGATGTTGAAATGAGATTAGACGAGATTGTGGCACTTAAAAGCAAATAATGTGAATATCTACGCTCAATGCTCCAAGAAAATTTTATGATAAGTGAAGATACTACATATAGAGTCAAAATATGATGGTTGAAATTGAGAAGTGCTACCGAAGAGTTACCGGATAATAGGACATCGATCAAAGTAAAAGCTAAGTTATACAAAACTATTATAAGATCATCAATATTATATGAGAGTAAAATATTGGGATGCTAAAGTTCAACATTCTTATTTTATTATAATGACACTCTTTTAATTACATGAATGACATGATATATTCAAGATCACATGATTTTAAAGATATTTCTAATATGTTTGCATACTTAGATCATGTGTCGAAATCTAAATTTTTAAAATTATATATCGAGTCAAACACGATCGTATTAAAAAGAAAAGGAGAATGTTATTTGTATCGTCAGTCGAAAGTCATAAACTGTATAGAACCACACATAAGATAAAGGAAGCTTCTATAGCGAGTGCAAAAGCAAATAGAGGCTTTCTGTGCTGCCTTCTAGAACCTTCGACGATTACATGTCATATTCTCAAATACGAGGATTTTGCGCTGTCAAGGGCAAAGGTCCTTTGAGAAAAACATATTTCTCAAAGAGCCAAGATAATTTTGCTGACGTAAAGTGAACTTCTTCAGTATTACGTGGCTCACCCAACTCAGATGGTGCCACACGTGGCATACATTCTGGCTAACCTTGTATTACGTTACTGATCCAGCTCGCACAGCCAACCAAAACAAATTAATGGTGTATATCTAGTATAGTAGTATATTACATATCTGGAGTTTATCTAGTATATAATATATTATATTGTAATTAGTAAAAATTTTCACGCTTCGCAGCGGTTGTAATAGTAATAAGAGTTAACTTACCAAATTTTATGATTTTTTTGAGATAAAATTTTAATTTGTATGCAGACAAATTAAATTCTATGAATTAAGCTAATAACAAAAAAAAAATTTACTTCATCGAGGTGATCAACTTGCCTGAGGGTGTTACTTACCTCACTTAATTAAAGTGCAAATTTTTGAGCATTGGCTTGACAATATTGCTGAAGTAGTTTACCTCTTTAATCAACTGTGAAGGTATCGCTTATACACATGTTTAATACATACAAATGTATATACTAATGTATACTTCTAGAATTTTAATCAACTTGCTGATTTGGTTATTTAAGAATTTCAAGCAAGTGTTTAAATGAGAGAAATGTATGATGTAAGCCATTTAACCTTCCCTTCCTAATTAAAGGTCGTATAAATATGATAAGAATTACATTTATTAGTAAATGTATGAGAGGTTTTGGACTTTTGGGTATATGTACCTCGTCTCTCCTTCATTTCATGTTCAAATGTTATTAAAAATAATAACACGCATTATTATTATTTATTATATGCAGTCGTATTTAGTTACTTTAAAATGCAGAAGAAAATACGTTAATATTCTATTATTGATATATTAAAATGCAATAAACAGGAGAGACAGACTTAGTATAGTAGGTTTTTACATTCTTACTTTGTTTAAAAATAAAGCTAGGTGCCACCATATTCCCAATAGAATAAATTGAAGTAGTTCTCTATTGTCGAAATGAAAAGAGAAAATTTTCATATGAAAAAGAAAAGTAAAAGGTAAATCGACTTAAGTTTAGAAGATAATATTAACAATATCATATTCCGGTAATTATAACCATAAGTAAGTTGCAAAATATGAGCTTGATCCCCAAAAAAAGAGAAGAAACAATTTGTGAAACACAAAATACACCACTCTTGACCAATTACAATTAATCTTACAACCATCGAGCTATTATAAATTATCCGTGAACCATTCAATTTCCAAGTAGAACTATTCTATTTCCAAATACCATTGTGTTTTTTTTATGAATGTTTGAACAGAAGATTGTATTGCCCAATCATTAAACGCACAAAAAAAAAAAGTGACAACAAATGCACACAAACAAAATGCATGGATATTAAGATTATTTATCGGCATAAGTTATAAGTGCCTGAATTAAATTTGCCAATTCTATTGCAACTTACTCTAGGATTTCATCCCTTATGACTAGTTTTGTTCCAAAAATAATGTCCTAATACTGATGTCTTGCATCTACAAAAAAAATAGAAGATTATCATTATTTTTAATGGAGCGAACAGAAAGATAATAAAAGGTGTCTAATAACAGGAAAATAATCATTTATTCAGTATTTTTTCCTTGTAGGTTACTGTTCCATACACTGCAATTGCACAAAACCTCGGGCATTTGACATTTATGAGTTACTGGAAGAAAACGACGACAATACAAATCTATTGATTTCTTGTAGCAAAATAGAAAATAACGTAGCATCAATATTTCTAAAGGAGCAAAACACGTATATCTAATATAACAATAGAGTTTAAAGTAGAAAGCCATGAAATCCACTATAAAACCAAGCTAAAGATGAGTCTCTATATATAGTGGTGTACTATTGTTTTATGTTTAATGAGGAAGAACCCGTTCAATTCCCATATTAAGTGATGGAGCGTTTTTGTTTTCAAATTGATTGTAGAATTTTTTTAGTCATTCGTTTTAGTTTCTATAGTCATAATTTAAACCTTCCATAAATGACAATATTAAGGATGCCATAAATATGATATATGCTAAATATTCTACAGATTTTTTAGTCATCAAATAATGGATAAAAGCCAAAAAAATGAGAAAAAGGATAGAAGACTTTCTTGAGCTATAAAAGGTGTCACATCACCTTTTTAATTCCTAGCTATATATAGATAGATAGATAGATAGATAGATAGATAGATTTATTTTATAGTATCTTGTCATCTTTATTTGTTACAATAAGTAATTTATTTAAATTTTAAAGAGTACAAATTTATTTTCTAGATGAATTCACAACTTAAACTTTAAATAAGTTAAACTCGTAAGTATATATTGTATACACACTTCATTACTGTTTGACCATCAGCGCCACCTTATCAATGTTAGTGTCATTAAATATAAGTTTTATTCCTTGACGGCTAATAGAATTTCTCACAATTTGATTTGATCAAGAGGTCGTGTTTTTCATTTATACGGCCCTTAAGGAACATTAGCTAGAAAAGATTTTTGACTAGTTTACCGTTATATATGTCTTAAAATATAATCTTTTTTTATTGAATATTTATTTTATTATGTGTTATTTTTATTTCCAGGAACAATCACTATTAAAGGTAAAATGAGAAAATTAATTAATTTTGTCTTGAACTTCTAAAATGATAATAATTTAAAATAACTATTTTTAGGAATCATGACAGATAACTTGAGATGGAAGGAGTAATAAATTCAATTTTATTCGTATGATCAACAAGTTATCTAAATTCTTTTTCAAGTTAATTATCAGCTTATGGTAAATGTAAATGTTGATCTTTAATTAATATTTAAAATAAGTATCTCTCGCATACAATAACTCCGTCCATTTTAATTTATATGACACATTTTTCTTGTTAGTCCGTTTGAAAAAGAATAATAAATTTTTATATTTGATAAATAATTCAATTTTAAACTTTTTATTAGTACCCTTAGTGAGAAGCTTTTATTGAGCAAATGTTATAGCATGGCAAAGTTTTTACCTCTTAAATTTTTAAGAACAATAATTCATTTATTAATTTATACTCTAAGAACTAGCAAAAGAAGCTTTTATTATAGTTGTCCGAAGTCGAAGGAGAAGCAGAAGCAGAAGCTTCCACGATCCTTCGAGAACCTCCGAGGATAACATGTCCTAAATGCTATAATGTTGCGCTGTCAAGTAGAAAGGCCCTATGACTATATTTGACTACAAAAGAATCCCAAATAGCCACGTCAATATCTGCTGACATAAGACTTCAAGTAATCAAAACTATTTCACACACGTGGCATACAATCTGGTTAACCCCGTGTGCAGTTAGTGTTCCAGCCACATCCCCAAAAAGGAAACTCTATAAATACGCACACACTCTATCCTCGTTCGACTCATCAGCACCACCTTATCCATGTCAAACATTAACTACTTGGAATTTCAGGACAATAGATTCTCTCAAGAATCTAAAGCCGTACAAGATTCTCAACTTCAAGAGAATAAAAAATGTAGCATCACCCACAAATTGACACAAGACCAAGAGTTTTACATTATGGTGTCAGCTCTCCGGCATGTGATCTGCGGCGCCGATGGAAAGACCGACGGCGAAGCAGCTCAGCTTATAAGGGAAGTTGAAAATGCAAGTGCAGCCACGTCAGCTTCCATATTGCCACGTAGGAGCATTGTGGAGCCAACTGTGTCAGCTGCCACTTATCTAGCTTGTCACATTGGGAGTAGCACTACTACTTCTTTTCACGTAAAGCGAGAGAATTTGGAGTTGCAGAAGGGAAGGAGAAGAAGGAGAAATACGAAGAAGGAATACAGAGGAGTGAGACAAAGGCCGTGGGGAAAATGGGCAGCAGAAATTAGAGACCCACATAAAGCGCAACGAGTTTGGCTTGGTACTTTTATTACTGCTGAAGAAGCTGCTAGAGCTTATGACAAGAAGGCTATAGAATTTAGAGGAGAAAAGGCCAAGACCAACTTCCCAATTTCAGAATATGCCGCCGCTGCTACTACAGTTACTGATCATAATAATAAGTTGCCAATGGTAGTGGAAGAATTACAAGTCCAAAAGGGGGTGAATAATGGAATAGTGGCAGGTGATGATAATGGTGAAAGCAATGTGCAAACTGGTGATGATTTTTGGGATACGTTGGAAGATGATGGACTTGTCAAGTGGATAACCAAAGATATGTCGCTCTGATCTTTCTATTAAGTTTATTGGTTTGTCCGCACTTTCTTTTCCTTGTTTCTCTTTTTTAAGTCTCTCTTTTTACCGCTTTTCAGCTTTTTGGGACTTGGAGTAGTAGGAAAATTATGTTGTTGGCTGGGTATGTATTGTATTTATAACTAGTAGTACTACTAGTAAAGTTGCAATTATTTCAAAAAAAATTTATGAGAAAAAGCAACAGAGGTGACTCGGATTTCTTTTTTCAATTTTTATTTTTATTAGTAAAAATCAATTTAACTTAAAAAGAGTTTTTTCTGATATTTGATTGAACATAGAGTTAAAGAAAGAAAAATTCAAAACATAAAGTAACTATACGTAAATATTTAAGTACAAATATACTACTTAGTAATTTTCTAGTGAACTGAGCCAATTTTTGTACAAGTATGCTATTAAAAATAAAGATTATATGTAGGAAAAAGGTCCGAATTTCAAGATTAGATCGGAAAAAATAGGATAACGAAGTATATAGGTTTTGGATTTTGTGAGGACGTTTGATCTTTACTTTTAACAAATTGTCTCATTAATTAACAGACGATAACTGCTATGGCCTTACTTCAGCATATTTGCAAGTACGAATCCATAGTAACGAAAATGGAATTCTTTAAAAGAGTTCACATTTTTGTCTTGATATTCCTTTCAACAGCGAGATATATCGTCTCTTTCCGCCGTCACATTCGACGTAGTAGCGCCATATCAAGAAACAAGCCATGCTCTAATCCAAACTTAATTGTCGAAAGATCCCTTTTTACTAAAACATCTGGCAAAACTTGGCAGAATTGAAATAGTGAAACTACCACCTAATAGAAACTTTACGACAAACTTAAATTTACTAAAAGATTTTTAGACGCCGCGTGAATTATGTCCAAACGCAAGCTAAATTGATGAAAAGGAGCTGAAATTTTTTGCAGATAACAGCCATGCACAGGGTTTGATTTCAAATCTCAGCAGCCAAACCACAACTTAGTAATCCATATTTCGGACAAAATTGAGAGGATCACTATAATCACCAACCAATTATCTAAGTCCAAATTAAGTTATTTTCAGAAGCCGTAAATGGAAGAAGGTACCAAAACTAGCTTGAATGTCCCACTGACAAATAAATATCTCAAAAACAGATCCTTCCCTATCAAGATCTCCAAACCATGTAATTTGCTCATCCCGTGGTTTTTGTCCCACTGACGGTTTGCTTTGCCACGTATATTTGTTTCACCTTAGTGGATGAAAAGCCCTTTTCTGCACCCAAAGACTGATTTCTGCCCTTTTCGCCATGGAAACCCATTCTGCGATGGGACCAATCATTTCCAGCCATATTTCTTTGAGACATCCCACCACCCCTGTGATAGTTATAGCCTGCAGATTGACTCTGCTGAGCAGATGTATTCTTCTGTTGGGAATGTGTTTTGAAACCACTGCTGCCCGGCTCTTTACCGTTGTTGCTAACACCGTTTCTGAGACTATCATTTTTGCCAATATCTGCATTAACACATCCAGAGGAGCTTTGACTGACATGACTCTTAGCAGAACCACTAGTAGCCCCCGACTTAGAAGAATGTACAAGACCCAATTCATCAGGAAACTGAGCTGCATTGGCATCTGTTGCCACAGTAAAACTGGGGGTACCATCAGAGGCTTCAGAAGGATGAGACTCCAAGAACCTATTAGTATTCAATGACTGATCAACAGAATGACCGTGCCCAAATTTAGAAGGCAATGCGCCTTCAGCTTGCTGCTGCAAGTGATGAGAGTTGGGAACAGAATGAAGAGGTGACGCAGGGACATGAGACCAGCGAGCTTGGACTGACATTTCAGGTGCAGACTGGGTAGAAACCAAAGCAAAGTACAATGTTATATACGAGAACTACTTGCACCAATGGATCACATAACAAAAATCTAGAGCATTACAGCAGCAGCAGCAACAACAACAACAACAAAAAAACCCAGTATAATCCCACAAAAGTGGGGTCTGGGGAAGGTAGTGTGTACGCAAACCTTACCCCTAACTAGTGAAAGTAGAGAGGTTGTTTCAGATATACCCTCGGCTCATCTAGAGCATTACAGATTCCATATTTTAAGGAGCATATCAATAAGTTCTGGCAAGTGTATTATGTAAAGAAAAACAAATATTGTGCAAAAGTTACATCCCAAGAAATGAAGACAATTTCGATTATGTCAGAATGAATCAAGTGAGAGAATAAAACATGTATTCTCCACCACAAAGGAGAGAACAATCTGTCTTTTTTACATAATACACTTGCCAGAACTTATTGATTTACTCCATTAAGTATGGAATCTGTAGGGGAAAGGTAATGTGTACGCAAACCTTACCCCTACTTGGTGAAGATAGAGAGGTTGTTTCCGATATACCATCGGCTCATCTAGAGCATACAGATTCCATATTTTAAGGAACAATTCGACATGCCCTCCTTTTTGTCTTTTTCACCCCTATCAGGGAGAAAAAGAAAAGGAAAAAGAAAATGGGGGGGGAGGGGGGGGTTGTGTGTGATCCCACAGATCAACTCACATCGCTGATGGAATCGCATTCCTTACCTGGAAGGGAGATACATCAAACATGGCCAAAGGAGAAGCCATGGGCATAATTGGTGACGCAGGGCCAAGATGCTGGATGGTAGCAGGCATATTTGATAAACTGCGCTGAGAACCAGACAAATTTACGTTATTCATATCCCCCTCAGTGATACCCATTGCGGAGGATGAGGGTGTGTGCTTCCAATCAGGCTGCTTTCCAGAAGGTAAATAAGTGGTACCCATAAAGCTCAATCCAACCTGGCCATACTGTCCAACTGGTGCAAAATGATTATAGACCACCATGTGCGGTGGACCTTGAACCCCAGGGATACCTCCAGGTGGGCCTATGAAAGGGCCGGTAAACCCTGCTGGATGACCGTAGAATGAGTCCAACGTAGAATGGCATTGCTGCCATGCACCAAGAGGACCTGAACTAGATACAGTAGCCTTCTGTGACTGTGATTGGGAGCCACCCGACTCTTTATGTGGACCAAAGGCAAAAATAGGACCACCTAACACAGGATTCATCTCATAGAAAGGAAAATGTGACGGTGGGCCACCTGAAAAATGAGATAGGATTTGGCTCGAAGAATTCTGGGGACTTGGCAGGGGCTGCCACAATGAAATCGGAGGAGTTTCAACATTGAGATCAGCAGGAAGAGATACGCTAAGAGACTCTTCTGCCCTTGATTGGCTGCTCAATTGCTGATCGCCTGCCATAACACAGACTGATTAATAAAGGTTACTGACATAACAATCAAATGATAAACAAAGCACATTGGGATATTTCAACATCCGTACCTTCAAAGGTTTTAGCTTCTGAAATAGCAGAGCCTAGTCCATTCCCGACAATTTCATCACTGCTGATAGCTGCTACAGCAACAGCAGAAGCAGCTGCTTCAGCTTCAGCCTCACAATCTTGTACATTTACACATGGATCATTTGCACGTTTGTCTTTCTCAAAGAAAAGTGTACAATCACTTTCATCTGGAGAAATATTACGGGAAATTTGTACTTCAGCTCGATTAGAACCTGGAGCTCCAATCCCATGTGAAACAACACGATTACTAGTATGAAGGACTGTTGGGGAAGTAACAGCACCTATTAAATGGTGGATTAGATTACCCGAACAATATAATCATAACTCAATAATACATACATATGATATGACAAGGAGGGTTACCAAATTGAATTTTCTCGCCTGCAAGCAGGGAGTTAATTGGGCTTGCAGCAGAAGAAAAAGATTTGTCCTTTGTTAAGATGGAAGATGATGGTAAGATGGGCTCAGTGACTGCACCACCATGAGCTCCAACAGAAGCTGCATGTGCTTCAAATCTGGCAGGGTTCATAGCCTCTTCAAGTTGGCTCTGCGACAAGGCCATAACCTATGCCAAAGTGAGTCAGAAAATTTCTCAGAGCCAATGATTGCAGCAATAATGACCCACAAAGAATATAGATCCCATAGCCAACACAGTAATAAACAAAAGATCAACGAGCAATAACACCACCAATAACTAAAGATTAAAATATGTGAATATCCAGTACCATTTATGAAAAAGCAGATGATAAAATCCAGTAACAAAATAAGACATTATTTAGCTGATGTTCAAGAAAGAAATCATGTCGGACTTCTGGCCCAATATATACCCAAATATGTTTGATACCATATCAATAATTTGGAAAAGAATAGTCACTCCATTAATTTTAGGTTTGCAAGAGGAAAACTAATAGCAGAGTGGAAAATAAGGCAGCGAACGCATATTTTGAATCGGCAGATTAGAACTGGTGAATCCCCATAAATAAAATGCTAGCACAGAAAAACTTTTGGAAGCATAGGTGCGCAATGGGACTGTGTTGTTTACTATCGACCTAGCAAATCCAGCATTAAACTTCTCATTGGACATCTCATCAAGTATAATTTGAACGACAGAAATGACAGTGATCTAACTGGAAGTGGTATCCTGACTGCATAAAACATCACAGATAATTAAGTGGACTAAAACCGACAAAAGAAAATACCTGTTGATTGATCTGTGCACTACCCCATGAGTTTAGAGGTGATGATGTAGCATTCTCTGTATTCTTCTTGCTCTCAAACATCAGGCCTGGCTCAAGGTCATCTCCACCAGCAGAAACAACACTACCAGAGGTGGTTTGGAGCAACCTGTCGAAATAAATGAATAACTTACTGATAAGCATTTCAGGAGGACAAGAAGTTCTTTTGCTATGATTGTGCCAATAGAACACACATACTTGGCAGTATAAAATTGTTTATCGGGCTGAGATCCATTGCTCCCTGAAGGAGTTCCAATTGGAGCTAGTGGCTGTGACACCACGGTAGTATATCCAGTGGACACATCCTTATAAACAGATCCGTGCGCCTCTGAAGCTATAACATCTGAATAATTATTCTTATTTTGTGGTTCTCCACCCACAGATGCAAAGATTTTATTTGGGCTAGTTGTGATTGCAATACTTTGTCTAGTCGTCCGAGGTTTGCGTGGTGGCTGAAACATGATTAAGAAAAGGTTAAGATATAACATCACATAAATATCAAAAGGTAAAAATGAATATGGATAACTCGTCAAAACCTTAGAAACACGGGATTTCGCCTTGATCTCTTTTTCTCTTTGTTCTCGCCGATCATTCAGCATTTGCCTCTTAGACCTGACTTCAATAAAGTCATCTTCATCGCTAGGTGCTTCAATGCCAGGCTGTTTAAAAACACGTACAACACCACTCTGCAATGGGGCATCAACACCCTCCTCGGATATGTTCCTTTTTAGATTTCCCTCGCCAGCGTGTGAAGTATTCTGACTTTTGTGTAGCACAGCCTTTCTGTCATCTTTGCTTGGCTTGTTACTGGAATCAACCTCATGAGAAGCAACATTTGCTGACATAGGATCAAACTCTACATTTTGCTTCGGTAGCTTACTAGAGAAGGATCCTCTCTTTGATCCACTTTTTGCAATAATCACTGCAGCAGATCTCCCACCGTGATTTAACTTTTCACCAAGACCAGAGTCATTAGAAAAAACTATGCTGGATGATTGCCTGCTATCTGAATTTTCCCGGATTCGAAACTCAGTTCGCTGAACTGTTCGACGAGGCCGTCTCTGAAATCTACTTGACTCAGAATAAGGACCATCAGAAGTTGGAAAAGATGACCTCAACCCAGAACTTTTTACAGCATACGTGAATCTTTTTCCCTTGTTGCCGTATGCTTGGCCTTGAGCCCTGCCCCCAGCATAAATTTTCTCATTAGAAACTGACTGAGTTGATGGTAGCACCGAGGACTGCTTGCCATCAGAACCCTTCACCTTAGATGGCTGCAAATGCCTATCAGCATTAGACAAGCCCTTAGCTTCAGCTTGAATAGCTGACTCTGAAATAAGCTTTCTATCACTAGCACCTGCAATCCCGGTAATGTTGGCTGTAAGAGCTTTGCTTTCTGCACTTCCTTGTGCTGGCTTACTGTCATTATGTCCTCCAGGCCTCAATACAGAAGCATGTTCTTGATTTGCTGAAAGAGATTGAACATTGTCTTTCATCACACTCAGAGTAGAAGCATCTAGAGCAGGCTGGGGAAGCACAGAACCACCGGAGTTCTGACTGGTGTTGTAATGAGCCTGCCCATTGGGCTGACCAAAAGACATTGACTGAGCAGTGATTGGCACAATCCCTTGTGAGACATTAGATGAATACCTGAGCTGACCAAATTGAAAGATGGGAGGCTGTGATGGATGTATATGGGTAAGGGATGGACCAACTGGTGGATGGAGATGAAGAGGCATTTGAATGGAACCAATTTGGATGGCTGGTACTGGAGAAGGTATTAAAGAAGGACCAGAAAACAGCCCAAACTGAAGCTTAACAGGTAAATCAGGCTGACTAGAAGATGTTAAACTTGACACACTAGTCTGACCAATAGAAGATGGAGTGCCAAGGGATGAGAAAGTTTGCTGAGCACATAGGCTAGGGCCGCAATACACATCAACGCCATCCAATAGATTTGAGGCTGCGGCACTGTGAGGTTCAGTACTCACTCTAAACTCAGATTCTTGCATAATTTTTTCAGTTCCTTGGACGCTGTCGGAGGAGCTATCCAAACTAGCCCCAGGGCGGGCCTCAACAGGATGAAGGCACTTTTCATCAACTTGAACCCCATATACAGATCCACCTTCAGAGGTTTCAGGCCTATCGAATACACTTTCTTCATTCCTTGAATTCCTCTCAAAATCATCACTTGGTATTGCAACTTCGACACCCTCATCAAAGCCCAAAACCAAGTTATCCAATTTGTGAGATGATTCTTCCTCGCCTAATTGGAGATCCTCAAATTCTTGGTTCAGGTCAGGATTCTCATCATCTGCTTCACGCACTTCATCCTCTTCCCTATAACCATCTTCATCCTCATCATACTCTTCTTGCTGCTGCAACTCACCATTATCTTCCACATTCCAGTCTTCATCCTCAATAGCAGAGATAGAACTGGAAGCCGTCTTCATGGCATCTTTTGCAGAATTATCATTTAAGAGAGCACATTCATACCCAGAAAGACTTACATTTTTTCCTTCTGCGGAAACAGATACCGAACGAGAATCTCCAGATTCATCCAATTCATCATGAGAGAGATGAGGCGGAGAGTTCGGAGGGCTTGTAACAGATAGAGAAGACTGTGAATCACACCTTGGGCTCATATCTTTATTCAGTTTTGTAACTTCTGCAAGAGTGCTCTCCTGCAGGGGAGCAACATGTTCAGATGGATGGCCACCAAGATAGCCTGTCTGCCTCGTAGAGTCACCTCCTCGATGATGAGTATAATGGCTTTCATTGTCAATAAGGTTCGACGAACCACGGTGATCGTTCATACCCCTGAAAGTTCTCTGCATAGTAGAGAGTACAGGTGGAGGAAGCACACGTGGCTGTCTCGCAGAATGCCTTGACTTACCATAGGAATAAGGTTCATCTGCTTCAGAATTTTGATATAGCCGATCTGAGTAAGGAAAGCGAGTACTGCCACGAGAACGGGCTTGCCCCCAACCAATATCACCATACCTATCTGAAAGATTATCATGAAATTCTGTGTCCATGTCCCTGTTCCTGGTGTATGGATCAGCATCCATAGGAAGGCTCCACCTATGCTCTTTCCGATGGCCAAATTCATCCGTATATCCTTCTCGTCCACCTTTGGCATAACTACCAGAAGCCAAATATCCAGCTCCTCCTGAAAAATCTTTTCGGGGAGCTGCTCTGCCTCCAGCAGATGCATCCCTTCTTGGACTATGATGGCCAATATCTTGGTCCTGTAGATACATTGATGAGCTACTTCCATTCTCAAGTGCATCCCCTCTCCACGAATTAATAGGTCTTCCTCTGTCCGGAAAATTTGAAAAATTCTCTCGAGAGGAATAGTGCTGGGAACTTACATCAGCAGATCTGCTTAAGACAGGTGTGTCAAAAGATGCTGAAGTTGTTAAACGTTCCACCATTCTTTCACTCTCATCCCAATTATCCATATCAGCTCCCCCTGAAACATCAATTTCCTTGTTCATGGCAGATATTTTGTCATCGGTGGTGACAACTAAAGTATCAGTTTTTGACCCTTCAGCCTGCCTCTTGGCTATCTTGGCCTCCAATTCCAAAAGCTTTAGTTTAGCAGCCTGCTTCCTCCTTTCTTCCTCCATGACAATCCTCCTTTTCTCTTCCTCTCTAGCAATTCTCTGCTCTTCAGCTCTTCTAACTGCATCAAGCCGCTCTTGCTCTGCCCTCCAAGAAGCTTCTCGTGCCTCATCTTCCAATTTTCGTTGACGGTCCTCCTCTTCTCTAATCAGTCTCTGTCTCTCCTCTTCCTCCCTTCGAGCTTGCTCCAATGCTCTTTCTTGTTCTTCCATAATTCGTTGTCGCTCAAGCTCTTGCATCTTTTGAACTCGTTCCAGTTCAGCCTCAAAGGATTCTCTGACAGGGTCATAGAAATCAGTCTGCTTAACCATATCCTTTTTTCTCTTGATCACCGCAGAAAGTCCTCCAGGAAAGAGATCCCTTTCATCAAATCCTGCAGATTCATAGTCTTTCAGGTATGGATCCTCTATGTATGGCCTTTCACCCCTTGAACGGGCACCTTTCTCCCTGCCCACATTCAGAACAGGATCAGTCATAGGAAGTGATTTCCCAATGGATGCAAATGAAGGTTTTGACCCAGAGTTGTTCTGAAAGCCATCACGCTTGAATCTGCTCGACAGTTCACTACCAAGGCGATCTTGAGTCATGTGCTCGACCCCTCGACTGTTGGATGATTCTGTTGCATGATTCCACCGTTGTCTGCTGTCAGTAACAAGACCCGTGTCTTTCCTTCCGTATGAATAATCCCGACTTCCAGTAAAACTTTCATCACGAGCGGTGTCCCCAAAATGTGGTGGAACATACCTGTTATCTTTCCCTAAATCTTTGTTAACAAAAGATTCCCTGGAGCTAACAACATTCCTGTCATTGGCAATGTCTGTAACTTTACCATCTCTAGGAAGGATTGAGTTCCTCCATGTGCTCCCTTCCCTCCCTTCTCTACTAGGTATTCTCACATCCCTGCTATAGGTGTCACCTCTCAGGGCATCAATGGTAAACCCATTCCCAGTCTGAGCCTCTCTAGGACCCCTCCTTTCAAATTGATTATGAGCAGTTTTATGGGGCAACACATTAGTTCGAGGCAGGTCAAAATCCCTATCCCAATAATTATCAACTTTTGAAATCCCAATATCTCTGCCCCTATCTGCAAATACGTGTCCAGTATCACGTTCATCATCAGCCCAATCAGACCTAGGATTCAACCGGACTAATGGAAGTGGCCCAGGAAAGTAATCTTCCTGCTTCCGAGGTTGATCAGCTCTACGAGAGCTGCTCAAACCATGTCTTTCAAACCCATTTTCTGCAAGGCCATTTCCAGTTGCATGACGTGAAGAGTGCCCATGAGGACGCATATCAACCACTGAACTCATGTTGTAACTGTCTCTTTGTTCGTCAGATGTTCCTTCAGCAGATAGGTGCTTCTGCTTTTGACTCAAACCATCCTTTTGCTTGTTCGCCGGTCCAGAAGAGGCAGGCAATGCAGCTTGAAGAGAAGGAAAATCCTCGCCTCTCAAAACGGAGACTTTCTCAGCAGTCAAAGGAAATGTTTTTGCAGGAACATTAACTGCAGCTCCAATTCCAGTTCCACGAGCTGAAGGGGGCATATAGGATCCACTAACCTGGTTGTTGATGCCATCAGTACTATGCCCGGTCTGATCCAAACCATCAACAACAACCTGACCATCACTTCTCACATCTTTCTCTTGCAATGCAACTGCAGCAGCAGCAGCAGCAGGCTTAGTCCAACCCATACCAGACGAGGATGGCCTCGGCCCACTCCCTTGACCACCACCTCCCAATGCCCCACCGCCCGATCCTGATAAATCAAATTTCTCATGCTCTTTCCTCAATGAAGGCAAATTCAAGGGGGGTGGAACAGATAATTTCGCCCCAATTTTCTGGGTACTCCGATGCCGGGACAGAACAACCATTCCTCCACCCCCACTACCAGGCCGACCGCGGCCCATCCCCCCGGCCTGCCCATAAGAACCACTATAAGATTTATTATCATGATGAGAAGTATGTCCATATGATTTATTCAAATTCACAGACACAAATTTGCTCCCAACGCCGCCATGATTGGCCATATCAGAACCCCACAACGCATCAAAAGTGTATATAACAATGTTTTCTCTAGCCCCCAAAAAAATGTTTATCGGCCCCCAAAATCTCACTGTAAAATGATCCAAAAAACAAAAACCCTAGGAACCCAAAAAAATGAGAGTAGTAGTAGTTTAATTGGGGATAAATTTATTATTACAGCTAATAAATCGAATAGAAGTATAGAACAGATATTGAACAGTATTACAGGCTAGATTAGGGTATGGATGCAAAGCGGGTCGGAAACGGGTTGTTGGATCAGGTGAAAATGAGCAGGCAGGATAATGAGCTTACCTCCGACGGCGTAAGATATATGACGGCGATGTTTAACGTGCGCCGCGTATAGAGATATAGAGAGAGAGAGTGAATGACGTTAGAGAAGAAGCCCTACTACTGCTCTAGTCGTCGGACAATAGAAGAGAGAGAGAGAGAGAGATCACTTCTCTTCGTTTGGAGAGAGAAAATTGGGGTGAAACAATGAGCGGAACATTAGGGATTATCGTTTTGTCTTTTCCTTTTGTTCCCCAAACTTATTATCTAATTACATTTGTCTCCACAATGTTTATTGGATTTCGTCAATGTCGGCCCTCGACTCCTTTACTTTTCGGCATAATTAAATCGATTAAATGCAAAAATTGTTATACATGTTATAAATATATTATATTATGGATGTTCATTTAGTATTCTGTTGTAAATAAGCTTCATGAAGAAGCTTATCCATATGGGACTTCGCTGTAAATATATTTATTTATTTAGTACTCTATTGGAAATAAGTCTCTTGAAGAAGCTTATCACTTCGGTACCCGGTTATGGATAAACATTACCCCGGGTAGAAGATTATTCATACCGGGTATAATAAGCTTATCATTTCGATACTCCGTTATGGATAAATATTACCCCCGATAGAAGATTATCCATACCGGGTATAATAAGCTTATCTTTTCGATACTCCTTTATGGATAAACATTACCCCGGTAGAAGATTATCCATACCGGGTATAATGAGCTTATTCTTTCAGTACTCTGTTACGGATAAACATTACTCCCAATAGAAGATTATCTATATCTGATACAGTGAGCTTATTCTTTCAGTACTTTGTTATGTATAAACATTACCCAGTAGAAAATTATCTATACCTGGTACAATGAGCTTATCCTTTCAGTACTCCGTTATAGATAAACATTACTCTCAGTAGAAGATTATCCATATCCGGCATAGTAGCAGCTTGCAGAGCAGCTTGCAGTAGCAGTTTCCTTTCTTCTATAAATAGAAGAGATTTCAGTTCATTATGTACATCAGTTTGAATTCGAATAATATGTCAGTTTCTCTCTATACTTGTCTTTACTTTACAATCTTTATTTATAACACATTATCATCACGAGACTCTGTCATCTCGAGCAAATACTTTGAAATTATCTGAGGTACGAACTTTCTTTTTCTATATAATGTCAAATCTTTCTAAACTTGAATTTGTAGCCCAGGATATATCGGGCAAAAGCTACATTTCTTGGGTGCTTGATGCTGAAATTCATCTTGATGCGATGGGTCTGGTAGACACCATCAAGGATAAAAATCAGGCATCAAATCAAGACTGTGCCAAAGCAATGATATTCTTACGCCATCACCTTGATGAGGGCCTGAAAATGGAATATCTCACTATTAAAGATTCAGTCATACTGTGGAATAATTTGAAATATAGATATGACCACTTGAAGATGGTCGTTCTTCCATAGGCACGTTATGATTGGACTCATCCAAGGCTACAAGATTTTAAATCTATAAGTGAGTATAATTCTGCTATGTTCAGAATTATTTCCCAATTGAAATTATGTGGTGATAATATTACTGATCATGATACGTTGGAGAAAACTTTCACCACTTTTCATGCCTCGAATATGCTCCTGCAGCAGCAATATCGAGAGATGGGATTTAAAAAGTATCCTGAACTTATCTTACATCTTCTTATAGCCGAGCAACATAATGGGCTATTAATGAAAAACCATGAAAGCCGACCTACTGGTTCTTGTCCATTCCCTAAAGTGAATGAGGCAAACTTCCACTAAGCTAGACGTGGAAGAGGTCGTGGCCCCAATCGTGGTCATGGTCGTGGTCGAGGAAGAAATTTTAATCATGATAATAATAATGCACCAAAGAGCTCTCCTCACCACCAGTAATGGAAAAGGAAGGAACAAAAGCATGAAGCGGTGCAAGCACCAAATGTAGAAAATGCATGCTATAGATGTGGAGGAAAAGGGCACTGGTCACATACCTGCCGTACGCCAAAGCACCTGGTTGAGCTTTATCAAGCCTCCCTGAAGAAGACAGAAAAAATGATGAAGCAAATTTTATTTCTGAAGATAATTTAGACTTCATGCATTTGGATGTAGCTGATTACCTTACACTCCCAGAAGGAAAAACAAGTCATGTAATCGGTGGTGTATCTGTAGAAATGTAAATATTTTAATTTTTGTTGTTTGTAATAAATAGTATGGTTATGTAATTGTTGTACATAAAGAAAAATTATGATTTGATAATGATGTTTACTATAATATATCTTATTTATGTCATTTAAAGAATATGGATAACATTATTAGATCAACTTAAACTCTAGCAGAGTTTACAAGAAATATACAACCGCCAGAAATTGTTATATTTCGTATATCTCATTGTAATTATATTAACCACTAGAAGTGGTATATGTCCATGATCACTAGAAGTGATAATTTAGGTTTTTTATGGTTACAATTGAAGATAAGCTACATATATAAATATTTTCTATATTAAATGCACGCCTCGATTCAAAGAGGTTGAAGCATCACAATTTGATGTAATTAATGCGCATTCAGATAATTATATTCGATTTCCTAAAGGATGGGAACTTTTGATAATATTAATCCATTCCCTAGAGTGAACGTGACAATATTAATAAATCTGGTAAATATGAACGCGCTATTGATGTGAATATATTACAATTCACCTCTAGAAGAAGTAAGATAATTGAGAGAATATATACTCAATATTTCGTATTTTAAATTTGCTCCTGAAGAAGTAACACATTTGAAATTACCTCCTCAAGTAGGAAAATATTATGAAGAAGAGTTTTCGTGTGCTTAAACAATTGTTTTACATTGTTTATTTGATTATGATTTTCTCTCATGATACCAGAAGTATATGAGCAATATTTGATAGTACAAAATGTATCAACAACTCCTAAAGAGCTAACTGTTTGCCTAGAAAACACATGACACTAGTAGTGTCCGATAAATATTAGATTGTGGATAATAAATGAAGGCTCTCGAAGATCTTATATACAAATATGTCATTCATATTATATGATTATGGTCAAAACATATGTTATATTAAACCTAAAGTTTACTAATACAAATGACTATCATATTGAGACTACAAATGATTGGAAGATTGAAAATCTTCATGTTTCCACAATCATAGGGGGTAAAATAATATGTATGTGAGAAGTTACCCGCCTTATTCTTCAATTTATATTATATCATGTATCACAGTAAATCAGAAGTTTACTAATGCAAAAGCAGTCACGATAAATCAGAAGTTTACTAATGCAAAAGTTTATGCCATAGTAAATCAGAAGTTTACTAAGAGATAGCACATGCCATGATAAACTTGAAGTTTTTATTTGCCATTTTTGAATGTGCTATTTAAGAATTCAGATAAGCATATATTGAAGAACTAGAAGATTCTTCAAGAATTCTCTTGTGTTGCTTATTCTCATAATAAATTGATTATACCAGCTAAAGTTGGGACTAAGACCCCTGATTCAGAAATATATAAAAGGTGAATATGGGCCCATTCACCTATCATGTGAACCATTTATAGATGCATATATAAAATGGTTATATGTGTGTTCACTGTCAACCTGCAGTTTGGCATTTGAGATTGCTTTCTCAATTAAGAACATAACTTTTAGATTATGAAATCAAGACAGTTCATCTTGATAATGATGGTTTATATCCAAGCTGGTTTAGCATTGAATACCTCCTACTAATGGCTAAACTATTGCTTATGAGAACAAAGTTTCATGTGTTGGTCTAAGATATTCTAAATTGCATACATCAACACTTGTATGCATCAGACCAACAATATATGATAAAGTCCTCCCCTCACAATTGATGTGTGGTATATGATTAATTTCTCTACCACAATACACAAAGATATGTTTCCCAAAGAAGATTGGGGATATATGTTAATTTTTCTAACATTTGGGAGATGGAATAAACAGCTGAAAAATATGCTATATGAATCGAATTATCATTAATATAATCCTCACTTAGAAGATAATTTAAGTCAAATCCAGAAGCATTTGCTGATCTAAAATTTTATATCATATTTCAGCTACAAATGCTCCTATTAAAATTAAAGTCCCTGAAGGATATAATTTACTGTACGCATGAAGTGTGGTAGACCAATCGGTTCCAAATGTAACAATCTTTGAAAAATGGTAGGAGCTAATGATCAAAATGATCATAATGAGGAGGAAATAAGCTCTAGAAGAGCCCACGAAATAACATTTCATGAAACTCCCGAAGAAGTTTAGGTACCTGAAAATAAAGAAAGTGATGAGATCTCAACAAGTTATGTCGCTTAAGAACTCACACAAAATGATTGTCAATGATACATTTTATACAATATAGTGCACAATATTATAAAAGATTGTGAGGATCGGACCAGCAGTCCAGACACTTGAAGATGCCATACCATTTAGATACAAGTCTTAATCTATATGACTTATTTGATTAAATCAATATGAAGATCCTTGAAGGATTGAAAATGCTTGAAGCATATAATTCAAAATCTTGAGAAATGTACTCGATCAAACTATAAATATCTTTGTACGGTTTAAAGTAATCAGTGCGCGTGTGGTATAATCGCCTTAGTAAATATTTGTTGAAAGAAGATTACATAAATGGTGTTATTTGTCCATGTATTTTTATAAAGAAAATGTCATCAGCATTTGTTATACTTGTTGTTTATGTTGATGACATAAAATTTGTTGGAACTCCAGAAGAGCTCCAAAAGGCAATTGAATATCTTAAGAAAGAATTTGAGATGAAAGAACTTGGAAAAATAAAAATTTGTCTTTGGTCTGTAAATTGAATATTTAGCAGACGAGATCTCTATCCATCAATTTGCCTATACATAAGGGGTCTTTAAACGTTTTTCATGGACAAAGCGCACCCATTAAGTACATCAATGGGTATTCGATCACTTGAAGTGAATAAGGATCCGTTCCGACCTCCAGAAGAGGACGATGAACTCCTTGGTCCTAAAATACTCTATCTCAATGTAATTATTATGCATTTATAGGTGGTGCAGATCGTATTGGTTATGTAAATACAAGATTAGAATGCGGAGACTCAAATATTTGAAACAAGGTTTTCATCAGGGGGAGTAAAATAAGCGATGCACTCTTTTTTCTTTACTAAAGTTTTTTTCCATAGGGTTTTCCTTATAAGGTTTTTAATGAGGCACCTAGCAATGCGTATTACTAAATATGTGTACTCTTTTTCCTTCACTAGGATTTTTTTCCCACGTGGTTTTTCCTAGTAAAGTTTTAATGAGGCACATTATCTTTTAATTAACATCCAAGGGGGAGTGTTATAAATATATTATATTATGGATGTTCATTTAGTACTCTGTTGTAAATAAGCTTCCTGAAGAAGCTTATCCATATGGGACTCTGTCACGATCCAAAATTCACTAAGGGTCGTGATGGCGCCGGACACCATTGTCAAAGAAGCCAACAACAAATAACTAGTAACTTCTCGTTTTAAATATTTCTAAAATCACTCCTTTTATACATTTAAATATTACATAATAAATTCCACTAAATAAATAATGAAACATTTAATAATTTTAAATTTCTGAATAAACCCATAGACATCCTAGAGCCCGGTGTCACAAGTGTATGAGCATTTACTAGGGAATGAAATTAAATACAGTAACTGTCCGGAATATTTCTGTACAGAAATGAAAATACAATACAATACTCTGAAGGAGACTCTGCTGGCTGCGGGTCGTCTCGATAAATGTAGCTCACCTAAGTCTCCATATCAACCATGCCGCTATGCCACTAAGCCACTAACCACATATGAACCTGTGCAACGAAAATGCACATCAAGTGTAGTATGAGTACGAAAATAATGTGTATCCAATGAGTATCTCGTCTAATCTCGAAGAAGTAGAGACGAAAGGTCGACTTCGACACTTACTAGTGGTCCAATAATAATATATTATTAATGCGGGTAATCATGGATTTATTAAGAACGACAGTAATTTCAAATAAGCCACGAACAGATAAAAGTTCCTTTTTGTATCAAGAATCCCCCGGATTCATAATCTATTAATTTTCAATTATCTCAAGTCGAGGAGAGCAAATATCAATATCAATAAATCACAAGGCAAGCAATACAAGCATGCGCAAATCATGTCGAGGACGTACGACCCGATCCAATAATATTTAAACTATGCACTGCCAGAGGGTCGAATGGCGCGAACCATGGATACATCTATTTAATCTACTGAAGCGTTCGGCCCGTTCCACAATTGATAAACACATTCAAACAATCAAATCAATAACTCATCAAGAAGCAAATATTCAGGAAAAGGCAAATTTCTCTTTTAAAGTCAAGAAATGATATCTAGCCTTTTTTAAAAAAATTCATTTACACGTTCGATATGTTTTAAGCATTTTAAGTTTGTCAACAAGGTTGCAAGTATTACAATAAAGCATGCTTTTGGGGCCTAAACTACCCGGACTAAAGCATAATAGTAGCTACACACAGACTCTCGTCACCTCGTGCGTACGTAGCCCCCCACAAATAGGAGCACATAACCAATTATTTCACATATGTGGACAATTCCCTCTTACAATGTTAGAAAGGAGACTCACCTTGCTCCGAAGATCTATAACAGGCATTCCACGCCCTTCCGAAGGCTCGAACCGATGCACAATGCTCCAAAACTAGCCAATAATTATGCAAATCCATTAATATACGCTCAATTACTCATTACAATCCAATTTATAACAATTCCTAACCCCGATCGAAAAGTTGACAAAATTTCCCTCGGGCCCACATGCCCGGATTCCTAAATTTTTCGAAGATAAAGTTTACCCATAACCTCACGAACTCAAATATATAATTTACTTTCAATTTCATGCCCAAAATCGTGGTCAAATTCCAAGAATATCAATTTTCTAGGTTTTCCCTCAAACCCCAAGTTTCTACAAATTTCAATGCTCAACTCTGTACATAATCAATGTATTTAACTCAAGATACGTGGGGATAGCTTACCTTATCGTTGATGATGAAACCCCCCTCTTGAAACCCTCCAAAAATAGCCCAAGACAAGAGAAAAATGAGTGAAAATGGCCAAATCCCGATTTTTAAAACACTTACTGCCTCCAGTCATTTCGCACCTGCGGTCTATTGACCGCTTCTGCGGTCCCGCAGGTGCGAACCAATTGTCGCTTCTACGGTCTTCCCCCAAGCCTTCAATTTTCGCATCTGCGCTTCTCTTTCCGTAGATGTGGTCCCACATCTGTGGCAAAATGATCGCATCTGCAGTCCCAGCCTAGCCGTCCATTTCCGTTTCTGCGGCACGAAGGTCGCTTCTGCGGCTCCGCACCTGCGGCCCTAGTTTCGCGAGTGCGGTTACACAAACAACTTCAGCCTTCTCCAAAATTCTATTTTCGATCCGTTAACCACCCAGAATCCACCCGAGGCCCCCGGGGCCCCAACCAATCACACCAACCAGTCCCAAAACACATTACGGATTTGCTCAAGGCCTCAAATCATATCAAACAACGCTAAAACCACGAATCGACCTCCAATCCAAGCTTTATGAACTTTAGAATTTCAAACTTCTACTTTCGATGTTTAAACCTATCAAATCACATCCGATTGACTTCAAATTTTACACACCAGCCATATTCGACATTGCAGACCTACTCCTACTTTCAGAATCGGATTCTGACCCCAATACCAAAAAGTCCACTTCCGGTCAAACTTCTCAAAAACCTTCAAATTTTTATTTTTAGCCAAACGACTCCAAAATGACCCACGGACCTCCGAATTCACTTTCGATCGCGCTCCCAACACCCGAATCACCATACGAAGCTACTCCTAGACTCAAAATCCCAAACGGACATCGATAACACTGAAATGCACTTCAACCCAAACTTATGAAATTTCTTCCAAAATGCTAACTTCCACATTAGGCGCCAAAACGCTCCTGGGTCATTCAAAATCCGATCTGGGCATACGCACAAGCCCGAAATCATCATACGAACCTGCTGGAACCTTCGAATCCCAATTCCGATGTCGTTTACTCAAAAATCCAATCCTAGTTAATTCTTTCAACTTAAAGCTTCCAAAATGAGAATTCTCTTTCCAAATCAACTCCGAACTTCCCGAAATTCAATTCCGACCACACGTACAAGTCGTAATACCTGAAATGAAGCTGCTCATGGCCTCAAACTACTGAACGGTGTTCTAAAGCTCAAAATGACCGGTCGGGTCGTTACATTCTCTCCTACTTAAACATACGTTCGTCCTCGAACGTGCTAAGAATTGTGCTGGAGTTGTCCGAACTCACTGTTTAACACCTCGAGCACCTACCCGTGTTACCACAACTCAGCTGGGCACCCTAGTTCGATAAATCTGAAGATATCCTTTTTCACTTAAGCAAATAAGCCTTAGAGTCCAATTCCAACATCCGAAATTCTCTGCCAGGCCTATTTCCAACATACGCTTACCGTATCAATAACTACACGCAACACCAAAACATGACTGCATACCTTAGCTGAATTCACACTTTGTACCATTTTACTCACAGGACCACAATAACATTCTCTGATCCATATAGTCGAAGTTCCATGAATCTGATGTTCCCATTGCACCTCATGACATATATAGGTCTTGCTCTAACTCTTACAATACTGCCACGTCGGAAGAGATGTGCAGAAATTCATACCCAATTGCCGAATCAACAAATCATTGGGTCTATACTCTTGACAAGAACCATCACCTAATTCTGAACCAAATAATGGTCTTAGCTCCCTAATATACTTCATATAATCAGATTGCACTGATCCTAAATCCAATGATCTCATCTCACCCAGTACAAACCGCTCAGGCAATAAGCCACCCCGGACATGATCAAAAGTCTCATATGATGCCACAATGTGCCAATAAGTTATGCACTCGAACGTGACAAAAGAAAACGAACTCTCGAAGGAACTACTCAACTCACACACTAATATGGACTTTCCTTAGAAAATATGAAACAAGGCATACAAAAATAGCATATAGAAAACTGTACTCAACATCACATTGTTATGGCATGCAACCCGATCCAAATAACATACCCATAGCGGCGTGCCACCTGATCCACACATAGAATTCACATAAGGAGATATACATCGAGCTAAATTGCTCATTACAACAAAATACTGAATATCGGTCACCAGCACGCTAAGTGCATAATACCATCCCTGGGGAGACATATAGTGCCATAGGCTACAAAACTCAAGCACAACTGAGGTGCGACATACGATCTGAATCTCGAGAGACATCCTACTCATATAAAATCATCTCTATGCGGAATCTCAACACATAAGAAATTCATCAAGACGTCTCACAACTCACACGACGCAATATATCATTACATGAAATAGTTGACGACGAAATAACACCCCGACTACTTGTCCAAAGGAGCGCATTGCTGAAATGAACACATCTGGCCTGATATAAAGCTCATATTCACATTTAGATCCATCCACCTCAAGCTGATTCTGATCACACTAAACTAGGCTAATAACCTTTCGAAGGTCCATAATAACTACCCTTTCCTCATAGCACACAAGAACAACCATCTTAACCATAGTAATCCTCCACAGTCCACAGCCCAATAGACCGAGTGCCCTCCAGGCATCAATTCTCAATTAACGTCATCACCACAATCTTCATACTTGGTTTAACTCTTCAATCAATCAAGTGACTACATGCCACACTTATACAACCTTCCCGTGGGGCACGCTCCCACAACCTTCAGCAACAAATAACAAGTCTGTACATCCAAACCACCGGCTGCACTAACGCTGAAAAGCGATGAAGAATCCTTAACCATGATGCAAATATTTTCCACAAAATATCGATCTCAGGTGATGCTGAAGACATTACCAACTTACTTTAAACATCGAAACTCCTTTCCTGCTCATCCAAGCTCGTGACATTCTTGCCAATACCGAACTACAACCTTGACCCTCACTTTGAATTCCATACCACTCACTTCACCCATCATGCCAATATACGATAGGACACAATTTTTATCATAACTTCGGAACCGCTAACAGATCCACACTTCATCATATAAAACTTTTCACTTAACTCACTCTAGGAGAACCATAGCAACATACAGATGAATTCTCATAACCGTAGAATAAGAAAATCCCTAAGTAGTGGTCTAAGCCACCATATCCCTTTCGGGATCCGCCTATACATATCAGGCCATAACAGTAGAATACTTCTGAATACATCAATTACGGCGGCCGAAAAGCCTCATGTGTACCGTCACAAATCACTTGCATAACTTGATCAACCTGAAAGAACTTATCACTACCACCAATATGCCAATTCATCTATGGAGAACCAATCTATCTTCGTCCAGTTTACCCTTGATTGCCTTAAAAGTAATGATAACTCCATTCAACACATAACACACTCCATCTGCACTTATCCCAAGTGACATTGAATCACGAGACCATGTTTTCCCAAATCCCACGAACCATTTCATATTTCCCAAATGCTACACCGCGAGTCAAAACATCATAGAATATTCTGGTCCTCTTCTTATAAGCTGCTACAAAAGCGTGATTCTTAAACGTACCTATAGGCTCGAAATCATTAGGCACCAAACTTTTCCCCTTTGAATTTACTAGGACCATTGAGAGCCACCCGCTCTAACTTGGCCCCGAATATAATCAACTCCATGAATCTTCTAGCACATGAATACCCTCTCGACGAAGCATCCGACAGAATCACTTCCCGTGAAACCTGCATATATATAAGGCATAAATCCTGAATCCTTCCCCAAGTCTGAACATGAGCCAATAAGGCCAACCATAGCATACCTTTAATAATCTCTTTGCTCAAATTACTACTTATGTTCTCTTCCCGTAGCTAAAATAACCTATCAATATGCTACTAACCAGAAACCTTGCAAGTAGTTAACCATGCAACCCATCATAGGAGGTGGGACTCTCCCACTTAGCTTGAAGCCACCATTATACAACTCTGGAATTCACCAGGATTCTTTACCTCTTATTGACATAACCTTGCGCAATCAATCGCCAAAATTCTCGGAATCTTTCTATAGAATCCCCTTTTTATACTCTAAATCATCAACCACATTCGTACGACCAATCTCTTTGTTGTATAACCAATAGAATTTTTTGCAGAAGCTTTGCCAACCCTGCGACCACCGATCTGCTCATTGGAGATAACTCACCTGTGGAATTTACGTGCTGACATCTTCCAACGCTGCTGCATGGGGTACAATTACTACGACATCAACAACCCATCCCGAGTCTGAGTTCACCCTCTAGCTGCACAAGTCCATCCACCCCCTCGTGGACATCAATTAAATATGCGGCAACATCTTTCCAATTTCAATGTTATGTTATATCCTTCTTTATTTCAAGCAGCTCTTTTCCGTTATATCAAATCTCCTACCGCATAATAGCCCATACTTCAATTTAAATCCGTAGACCCCAATCATCAATCACTAAAATTTCCAAATCATTCCAAACTCTCCTTAAGGTACATAGTCATCCTACCATAAAGCCCATATGCAACTCCGCCACTCTCCCACTTTGGCGGAACTCACCCCTTTAATCAGCTACTCGACCTTTGCTTCTCATACCTGGCCTTCTAGAAATTTTAACCACCGCCTGACACTTCCCACATGTCCTTCCTCATCCTTTGCTGCTCAGTTGTTGCCTTAAATAAAATCTGTCTTCGTAGCACTTGAACCCACAAATCGGTACTAACTTTAAACCTTTCTGAAGATCATCTTTCTCGAGCCGTCAACATTAGAAACACTGATTCAATCCTGAACCACCGTACCCTGCGATCTCTGACAGCCGTTTCTCCAAATATTATTTTACAATATCTTACCCCAAAAGTGAATCGCAGAAGACCATAACACCGGTGAACTTAACACATACAATCGAGGATGACGACACTACATCGCAGATGAAAATTCCACCACGCTCAAAAATACCAAGTCTCGTTACTTCCTCTACCCAAAACTGGACATTCATATGCCAATCGTTTTTCCTCTGCCGGAATTAATATGTCAGATCTCTGAATCGTGTACTGAGTAGACTCTCTTTCAAATCATTCACCGCCCTGATACATAGGCAAATACCCTACCATCAAGTCAACACTGAGCCATAACCAATCGTGAGCATCATAGCAACATGTGCATAGCCTCCAAGATCTTAGAAGCACAACTGCCGAGCCGAAACGATAGAAAAATTCTTCCGCAAGGCGACGACAATAGCCCAACCAACTATACCGGGAGGAACATCCCGCACCACATCTGTAGTACCATTACGATTCTTTAATTCTCGATTTATAACAAGCGTTTTGCGTTGCATAAGATTGAGTAGGAAAGAAATATAGGCATAAGCCTCAAAGGAATCAAATCGCACGATGAGGAATCAAGAAGGGAAGTACTCCTATCAGCCTGTAGCCTCCCGAAGATAAGTACAAACGTCTTCGTACCGATCCGCGAGACTCTACTAGACTTGCTCATGACTCGTGAGACCTAAGGGAACCTAGTGCTCTGATGCCATATTGTCATGACTCAAAATTCACTAAGGTGGCGCCGGACACCAGTGTCAGGCAAGCCAACAATAAATAACTAGTAACTTCTCGTTTTAAATATTTCTAAAATCACTCATTTTATATGTTTAAACAATACATAATAAATTTCACTAAATAAATAATGAAACATTTAACAATTTTAAATTTCTGAATAAACCCATAGATATCCCAGAACCCGGAGTCACAACTGCATGAGCATTTAGTAGGGAATGAAATTAAATACAGTAACTGTCCGGAATACAAGTGGACAGAAATGAAAATACAATACGATACTCTGAAGGAGACTCTGCTGGCTGCGGGTCGTCTCAATAAATGCAGCTCACCTAAGTCTCCATATCAACCATGTCGCTATGCCACTAAGCCACTAACCACATATGAACCTGTGCAACAAACATGCACAACAAGTATAGTATGAGTACGAAAACAACGTGTACCCAATGAGTATCCCGTCTAATCTCGAATAAGTAGAGACGAGAGGTCGACTTCGACACTTATTAGTTGTTCAATAATGATACGTCCATAATATAATGGAGTAATCATGGATTTATTAAGAACTACAGTAATTTCAAATAAGCCACGAACAGGTAAAGGTTCCTTTTTGTATCAAGAATCCTCATGATTCATAATCTATTAATTTTCAATTATCTCAAGTCGGGGAGAGCAAATATCAATATCAATAAATCTCAAGACAAGCAATACAAACATGCGCAAATCATGCCGAGGACGTACGGCCCGATCCAACAATATTTAAATGTGCACTGCTAGAGGGTCGAATGACGCAAATCATAGATGCATCTATTTAATCTACTGAGGTGTTCGGCCCGTTCCACAATAGATAAACACATTCAAACAATCAAATCAATAACTCATCAAGGAGCAAATATTCAGGAAAAGACAAATTTCTCTTTTAAAAGTCAAGAAATGATATCTAGCCTTTTTTTTAAATTCATTTACACGTTCGATATGTTTTAAGCATTTTAATTTGTGAACAAGGTTGCAAGTATTACAAAAAATCATGCTTTTGGGGCCTAAACTACCCGGACTAAAGTATAATAGTAGCTACGCACAGACTCTCGTCACCCCGTGCGTACTTATCCCCCCACAAATAGGAGTATATAACCAATTATTTCACCTATGGAGACAATTCCTTTTTACAAGGTTAGAAAGGAGACTCACGTCACCTCGTCCGCATCTGCGCTTCTCCTTTGCAAAATGACCGCATCTGCGGTCCCAACCTAGCCGTCCATTTTCGCTTTTGCGGCACGAAGGCCGCTTCTGCGGCTCCGCACTTGCGGCCTAGTTTCGTAGGTGCGGTTACACCAGCAACCAGCAACTTCAGCCTTCTCCAAAATTCCATTTTCGATCCGTTAACCACCTGGAATCCACCCAAGGCCCCTGGGGCCCCAACCAGTCCCAAAACTCATTACGGATTTTCTCGAGGCCTCAAATCATATCAAACAACACTAAAACCACGAATCAACCTCCAATTCAAGATTTATGAACTTTAGAATTTCAAACTTCTACTTTTGATGTTTAAACCTATCAAATCACATCCGATTGACTTCAAATTTTACACACCAGCCATATTCGACATTGCGGACCTACTCCTACTTTCGGAATCGGATTCCGACCTCGATATCAAAAAGTCCACTTCCGGTCAAACTTCTCAAAAACCTTCAAAATTCTATCTTTAGCCAAATGACTCCAAAATGGCTCACAGACCTCCGAATTCACTTCTGACCGCGCTCCCAACACCCGAATCACCATACGGAGCTACTCTTAGACTCAGAATCCCAAACGGACATCGATAATACTGAAATGCACTTCAACCCAAACTTATGAAATTTCTTCCAAAATGCTACCTTCCACAATAGGTGCCAAAAATGCTTCCGGGTCATCCAAAACCCGATCCGGGCATACGCCCAAGCCCGAAATCATCATACAAACTTGCTGGAACCTTCGAATCTCAATTACGATGTCGTTTACTCAAAAATTCAATCCTAGTTAATTCTTTCAACTTAAAGCTTCCGAAAGGAGAATTCTCTTTCCAAATCAACTCTGAACTTCCCGAAATTCAATTCGGATCACGCGTACAAGTCGTAATACTTGAAATGAAGTTGCTCATGACCTCAAACTGTTGAACGGTGCGTTAGAGCTCAAAACAATCGGTCGGGTCATTACAGACTCCACCGTAAATATGTTTATCTATTTAGTACTCTATTGGAAATAAGCCTCTTGAAGAAGCTTATCATTTCGGTACCCGGTTATGAATAAATATTACCCTCGCTAGAAAATTATCCATACCGGGTATAACAAGTTTATCCTTTCGATACTCCGTTATGGATAAATATTACCCCCGGTAGAAGATTATCCATACCAGATACAATGAGCTTATTCTTTCAGTACTCCGTTATGGATAAATATTACCTCCAGTAGAAGATTATCTATACCTGGTACAATGAGCTTATCCTTTCAGTACTCCGTCATGGATAAACATTACTCTTAGTAGAAGATTATCCATATCTAATATAATAGCAACTTACACAGCAGCTTGCAGTAGCAACTTACACAACAGCTTCCTTTCTTCTATAAATAGAAGGGATTTCAGTTCATTATGTACATCAGTTTGAATTTCGAATAATATATCAGTTTCTCTCCATACTTGTCTTTACTTTACAATCTTTATTTTATAACAATACATGAGTTGTTATAACTTGTAACTGAGAAGTGGAAAATGTAAGATTAATTGTGCTGTGATCTATCATGGATAGATATGCTGGCATTACTATTTTTAATTTTTTATATATATATAAATATAGATATATATATTTATTCTATAAAATTCTACAAAATGCTACATTAATTCTACAAAATATTATACCAATATCAAACATTATATATTTGTATTTAATACGCAAAAATTTAATAATACGAATCGTTACGTTACAAATATACATTATGTTAATCATAACTAATATTATGCTGGAATTATTTTTTCTCATGCGATCAGTTAAACAATCCCTATTAAAATATCAATAGATGTTTGTATAAACATAAAGGTTGGAAATCATATTTCCTTTAACAAAAATCAAACTTCTCTCCCAGAGTAATTGAAACTCAAAAGCTCTAAAACATAAATAAATTCAAACTTAAGCTAGCAATTTATTGTTTAAGTGTCGGATTAAAAATTCACAAATATATACACTAAATGAGTAGAGATGTTACTTCTTTATGATGAAAAAAAAAAGGTAAATATGAATCTGTACACTTCATTTAATGTCCTTCTCAAATGCATGACTCAATGACATTCATGTTATTAATTAAGGATGTGTTACAAGTAAAATACAAAATAAAAAAAATAAGCGACATATCTTTGGTTCCCTAAATATGAAGTATAATAGTAAGAAACAAGTGGTTGCATTTTATAATTCGAGTCAATTGTATGATGTGATCATTTTGACAATGAGTTTTAGTTAGCTATCGAATTTTACCGATACATATTACACTTTGTATTTGTCCAATGAGATGTAATGAGTCATGTATTATTATTTATCAGTATGTTATCCAAATGAAGTCGCACACCCAATGTTACATTTAATTTTGACATATATTATTTTAATTAAACACATTTTAAATTTAAATCATTTATTTAAATATGTGCCATAATTAAAGTAATTAGATTGCCATTAAAATTACTAATAACCCCATATATTTCAACTTCTTTAGATTTATCTCTTTCCTATGAGTAGTAAAATGGTCAAAACAAAAATATAAAAAATACATTTTATTATGTAACAAGTAGTTTTGAAATAACTATTGTGATCTTTTACTAGACCTCACAAAGAATTAATAGAAACTAACTAGAGATGCATTAAGAACCTTATAAAAAAAAGTTGTACGATAAATGTGATCTTCAAGTAATACAAATATTTCACACACTTGTAATTATCAATCGATCACTTGTTTCTTTAACTATAATTATTAGTTCCTGTTGTTGGTTTTATCATAAATTGTTTAATATCTTATTAATAAAATCTACTCATTTAAAAACTATAGAAACTAGAGATAATGCATAAAATGCATCCCGAACTTGTCCCAATAAATAAGTTTCACACCCAACTTTTACGGGTGTTCCAATACCATCCTGTATTTGTTAGGACTGATTTTTTCTGCACCCTTTTAAGCCATCTCCTAGTTCTTTATGCCTAACTACAAAGGGGCGCGTTTATTGCTACTGTATAATCGTGAAAACAAAAGAAAAAAAATGTCAGCACTAATTACAACCCCCAACGGTAATATATTCCCCTTTCCTCCAATTTAATACCAGACTCACCCTATTTCTTCTTCGACCATACCAATCTCACTAACCCTAATTTATTTCTACTACCAAATCAGCCATAACTTACGTTCAAGATTCGATTTTGAAGGCAAATGTAGGTAATTTTAGTTAAATTTCATGTGTTTCCACTTAATTTATGTCTATTTTTCTTGTGTTTTGAACTGCATTTATGATATACAATAGCTTCGAAAAGGTTGAGTAGGCTTTGTACGGAAGAGGGCGATCATGCATCTACTGAAGAAGTGCGATGTAATCATAGATATCTGCCATTGTAGACTTCTTGGACCTCTAGGAATCATGGTAGAAGGTATTAGGCTTGACAGTAAGTTGATTTAATTTTCAAGATTGAATCAGTTAACATATAAAGAAATATCAATTTTATTGTTATTCATGATAGGGTGCTAGAGTATGTGATTTTTGGAGTTGGAAGGATGGAGAAATTGACCTTAGATCAAAGTTTGTTATTCCTAAATTGAAAGAAGATATTGGGAAACTTGAGAGCCAAGTTGAAGTTTTTAAAACTGGACAATCCGATGGAGCAACAAAGAAGGATGAACATGAGATTGATAAGATAGGCATTCAACTAGATTACTTGAAAAATGAAATGGAGAAGATGAAAGAAAGGGAGAAGAAGTTGAGGAGCAAAGTTGCTCGATCAAGTAAAAGGGAGAAGGTTCTTTGGTTAATATTTTATGTTATGTTATTATCGGTGTTAGTACTAGGTTTCAAGTGAAGGAGGATGAATTGAAGTTGCCATAGGCTTTTTGTTTTTCTTATCTATTTGGTGCATTTGTTAAACCTTGTTGGTGTATGATACAATTTAATGTTGGTGAATCCTTTTTGTATTATGTATTATCTCTTTTTGGAATGAAATTGATAGTTGTTTTGATTCTAAATTGTTTTGTTCAAGCATTGTATTGAAAGAAACTAAATATGTAGTGACAACTCCTAATAGAAAGAGTGCATAATTGCAGTCATTAATCACCACTAAAATGCAGTCATTGTTGCTCCTTGATAATGTAAGCACGTGATTTTTGCCTCACGAAAACTATTCCCAAATAAATCAAAAATAAAACTAATTTCTTTTAGTGTGCAATTTTAGAATTTGTGTTGCGTTTATTAATTGTTTGTGTTTTGTCCGTAAAATATTTGCTTTGTTATAATTAAACAAAATTAAAATAAAAATACATGTTTCATGTATATCTAGGATTTAAGTATGCATTTAATTAAGTTAATTTAAATAAAATCACAAAAATATGCATTTGTTCTATTTTTTTTATGTTCCACTGTGTGATTAATGTTGTCTATGTGTTAATAGTTGTTAAAAAGGTAATTAATATCCTTGTAAGGGTAATTTTGTTTTTATAATTTTAATTAAGATTTTATTAATTAATAATGAAATTAGAAAAAAAAAAAATACAAGTTGTACAAAATCGGACCTGGATTAAAATCCAGGCCCAAAACATTTTAAACCCCCCCACAGCCCAATACCAACAACCCCATGTCCGGTCCAAATCAAACAAACCGAAACGACGACGTTTCATCACCCTTCATCAAGGGCCGTTGGATTCAATTCATCCAACGGCTGAGATCTCATCACCCTAACCCGTGATCATTACCCGACCCACTGCCCCGGTTCAACCCGTCCCCCAACTTAAACCAAACGACATCGTTTGGTTAAGTGAATAGATCCTAGCCATCCATTCTACTTGATCCAACGGACGATACCAATCCACCCCACCCCTATATAAATCCCAAGCCTTACCCCGGCCCCTAACTGAACACCCCCCCTCCTACACTGTTCATCATCGTCCCCCAAACCCCCACTCCTAACCCTAGCCGCCCTAGGATTCCACCGCCTGAAACCCGGCGGCATCAACGCCGCCGGTCACCATCTTGACACCCCAGAACCCTCTGAACGTCCCCTACACGAATATGACCTTAGATTCCTTCGAATCAGGCCCCAACCCTTCGAATCTTAAATCGAAGGTTGGCCTGAAAACCTGATCTAAACCAATCAGCACCTAGTTAACACCATAGCTTCCCCTAGTCATCCTGAGTATGGATCTGTTGTTTGTTTGGCTCGAATCAGTTCCGAGCTTCTCGAATCTTCTTTTGAAGATTCGGACCAAACAAGAACAAGCTCAGATTTGTTTTAAACTGACACCAAATGACCCCTAGGCTACCCTCACCCTTGTGTCATGTTTGGTTCTTCTCGAATCTGACCAGAAATGGTTAAATCCCAAATCGAATTTTTAAGAACCCTAAAAATACCAAACTTTCGGATTCTGTTCAGATTAAGTAAAGATTGAGGTTCAATCGACCTTAGTCGAAGTATTTTCAGTGGAAAATACTTCGACTAAGGTCTGTTTGATTTCAAACAAAAATCCAAATCCAAGCTGAGTTCGAGTCGGATTAAAATTGAAGATTCAAAGGTATTTTTTCTATTATTTTGTGTATTCTACGTGTGTTGTTGTTTGTCTTAATAGCTTGTTAATTTTTCATGATTTTATTTGATTAATTCTGTCACCTTTGTCTCATGCCCGTCTATATGGTCAAATATGAAACTGTTTCAGTTGGTTGTGATTGTTCATAATGTAAGTAATCGACTCGATTAAGTTCGTCGATTAGTTATATTATGAATTCTCACTTATGATAATGCTAATAAAAAAACAGTCTGCTTCTATTGTTTTAGACCAATTATGGACAATTGTTGTAGATGATCAGTTTAAATTAATACTCGTCAGTTAAATCACCCTTGTTTACATTTCAATGAGTCTGTCAAAATGAATGCTGTGTATATGTTGATTTCTGAACCAGTAAGTTTCAGGGCATTGTCAGTATACTGACAATGCCCCTGCATTTATGTTGATCTGAATTTCAATTCAATTTTTTGGTTCTGTTAAGCTCTGCATAGTGTTAATGTGTTTGTATGCAAGTTCAGCTGCTCAATCTGAATCTAGCTTGTCCATTAGTTATTAGACATTGAGTTTGTTGGGTCAATTAACTAACAATGAAAGGACAGAATGTTATTTGATTTAGGAGTTGGTTGTTAGCTGCTAAACAAGTTTAATTCAGATAACTTGGACAGTAATTACAGTAGGATTTTAGGGACATTTCTGGGAATGAAACAGATAAAACAGTAAGAGTAATATGATATAATAGTGGGCTGATAATGGAGTGTTAATGGCTTTATTTAAGTAATAAAGGAGGAACAAGGGATAATGGGGCTGCTTAAAATCAGGATAGGATCATTTAATTTATTCAAAAGCAGTTTTTAATGGAACTTTTGATTTTAAAAGAAGAAGGGGGTCCAAGAAGCACTTAAATTGCCTAGGACCAGCCCTGTATAAATACAGGAGCTGGACAGACAGTTAAGGGGAGAGTTTCCGGAGAGAGGGAAATCAGCTTTTCATAATAGAGGGCAGTCAGTTTTTTAAGATCAGTTTTAGGAGAGTTTTTCAGAGAATAGGGGCAGTTTTCAGAAGAAGAGAGTTTGAGAGATAGAGCTTAAGGCAGACTTTAAGAGATTTTTGGAGGGGAAAAAATCTGAAAAGGCAGATTTTGAGAGAAAAAACAGAAATCTGAGAAGAAAGAAAAATAGTAAAGGAAACAGAAAATAGAACACTCACATACACACTCACACACAGATACAGCAGCAGAAACAGAAAAATCAGAAATAGGAATTTGAAACAGATAGAGGAAAGAAACTGAAATCTGAAAAATGTTATTTTTCTAGAATCTGTCCGTTGTTTGCTTGTGAATATTGTTCGGTTCAAATCTGAAATTTTTCTCAAGTTTTCTGTCACTCTTTATCTGGGTTCCTCGGGTCTTATTATTGCTCAAATCTGTGGAAAAACTGGTATTCTGCTGATTTTGTTACTGCTGCTACTGCTGAAATTTTTTCCTTCTGCCTTCGTTTTCCAGGTACATGTCTTTTAAAATCATGTGGTGAAAAGCTCCAACATAATGAATAGATGAAGTTTGAGAATTATAATTTTGTCTTCCACGTGTTTAAATTCAGTAGTTCAAACTTCTGTTTTGTTTCGTGTAGGTTAATATGACAATATGCTTGATACGATAACTATTAGCTAATTATTTCCTTTTGAAGTTTTGTATAAATATTGTAACAAAGTTATTTATTTCGAATTTTCATTCAGTATAAGTTGTATTTGAATCATCAAAATAGGGAACATGGCAGAAAACTGGCCATTAATCGCATCTCTTAAAATTGCTAGTATAGACTAGTATGAAAATTTCAAGATAACAGCATTACTAGTCTATGTTGTTAAACATCTGATTTTTAAGGCTAAGATAGTATTGATTGTGTCTTGTTCATATTTAGCATAATAATGTTCATGTTCATAATCAATAGCCGAAAGATGCATCGATAAAATCTGTTATATTCACGATATTGGCATATGGTGAATGGTGTAGGGGTATATTCATGTTATATGTGATATTGTCTTCTTAAGTCAACGATTTTTTTTTATGTCGGCCAAATAACTCGTATAGGTTGAGAATAAAAATTGGGTTGATTAAGTATATTTCGAATTCAATCAATAGCAATTAATCAAAAATAATTAGGCCTATCAAATTAAGAACAAGCAATGTAGAAAGAGATTAGATTTATAATGTATAACAAGTTTAAGAGTGTAAATAGTAGCATTCGTTGCAAAAAGAATATTGAGAACTCTTCGAAAATATCATTTCCTTTCAAGAATTGAATTTTTTTTTAGTTTCATACGTTATTCACATTTTAGTATACATATGTTGTATTTACTAAAAATAGTGTTAATCATATGTTTATTCTTTTCTTTAAATTTGAATAGTTTGGAGAAATGTAATTCATACGCGAATTTATAATCAATGGGCGACAATCAATAAATTGTGATTTTTTTTAAGAATTAAGAGTATCTTAAATGAAGATTTCTCATAATATAATAAACAATTTATGGAAAAATCCCTAATATCATTGCAAATATTTCGCGCAATTAGGGATACGTTCGCGTACCTTGATTATATTTTTTTTTTTTAAAAAAAAGCAAAATTCGGATTATGCGTACGCGCAATTTCGAGCGAATATTTAATAAAAGGATTTTTCCAAAGGCGTTAAATTAATTTCATAAAAATCCGCGATGTGCGGTTCAATATTTAAGAAAAACAAATATTCTTGATTCAACACAAATGATTGCTTAATATATTATCAAAATTTATTGTGTACACGTACGCGTGACACAATTCCGCATTTCTAAATTTATAACACGAATATACGTACGCGTAATTCGATTCAAAGAAGGGTCCTTAATCACAATAAGTAAAAGCGGTAGAAAAATCACGTAACAAAAAGTATTTAATAAAAATCAAGATAATTAAGCCAATAATAAAAACAGTTAAGCGACCGTGCTAGAACCACGAAATTCGGAAATGCCTAACACCTTCTTCCGGATTAACAGAATTCCTTACTCAGGATTTCTGGTTCCGCAGAATAATAAACAGAGTCATATTCTCCTCGATTCAGGGATTATAATTGGTGACTTGGGACGCCTTAAAATTCCCAGGTGGCGACTCTGAAACAAATAAACAAATCCCGTTTCGACTGTCCTTTAATTGGAGAAAACTCCCCACGCGCCCCGCGGGCGCGGTAAAAAGGAGGTGCGACAGCTCTGGCGACTCTGCTGGGGAATAAAACTTCAACAGTGTTATTGTAACCCAGAACCATTGGTTCAGGGTTTAAAGAATTCGAGCTTAAAATATCTGTGTTAATTGGCTTTATTTACTATATGATTTTCAACTGTTTATGTGCTAATATGCTAAATGTTTTTTTTTACCGCTTTAATATTATTTGAATTGTGAATGTATACAATTGCTACGAAACCCCCTTCTTTCTGAGTCTTCTGAATTTATGGTGTACACGTGCGCGTGACCCACCTTTCTGTTAAAGTCATACTAAATAAGACGGAGTTGGGACAAGTAACTAGGCCGGGCAGACTTTCGTGCTCCCGATACGTTACCCCCGCTTCAGCTCAAACTGTCCGTTTGGGTAAGCCAGGTTTAGAACAATCAACCTAAGGTTTTACACTTAGAATAACTCAGCCATGTACCGGATCCCTAGTAGGAACGAATATTTGCATCATATGCATTTGGCCTTGGAGACTCAACACAGGGGTTGGGTCTGTCTAGGACAGGTGAACCCAAAAATTAAAAGACCATCATGATGCATCCTACTTGTTACTTGTGCATTCATTTGCCTCGAACATGCTTGTTGACCAGCTTAAATAAAATCATGGTAAGAAGAAAGGAATAAAATGGGTTGTTTTAAAAATTTCGAAAAAAAAATATAGTTTTAAAATAAAAATATTTAATAAAAAAAAATTCGAAAATAATTTTTAGTATAAATTTCCCAAAATGAATTTTGACTTTATTAAAATTAAATTTCAGATACAAAATAAGCACCACACAAAGCCCCTCATCCACAAGTACAGAGGAATTTCTATGTCAGCTTCAAATGTGGTGGTATGATTTAGGCGAAGACGGTCAAAAATGGGTCGTCAAGCATTTGGGAAATCTCACGGACATTATGAAAGTTGAACCTCGTAATGATCTGATTACGGCATTAGTAACTTTCTGGGATCCTGTTCACAATGTTTTTCGTTTCTCTGACTTCGAGCTTACTCCTACATTAGAGGAGATAGCTGGCTATGTTGGTTTTGACGGAAGTTTAAGAAATCAAAGCTTGATATTCACAAAGGCTCCTTCAATACATCGATTCTTCGATCTTCTGAACATCAGCAGTCAAATCAGGAAAAGCAATGTCATCAATGGATGTTGTTCCTTCAACTTTTTGTATTCCAGGTTTGGAAAGTCAGATGGGTTCGAAATTCATGAGAAAGGCCTTACTAATAAGCAAAACAAAGACACTTGGCAGATGCACCGTCGATTTGCTTTCATGGTGGCTTTTCTAGGAGTCATGGTCTTCCCAAATAAAGAGCGAACAATTGATATTCGCACCGCAAAAGTTGTGCAAATCCTCACCACTAAAGAAAATCACACCCTTGTCCCCATCATTCTATCAGATATTTATCGGGCTTTGACTTTATGCAAATCAGGAGCGAAAGTTTTCGAAGGATGCAAAATTTTGTTGCAAATGTGGGTGATTGAACATCTCCAACAACAGCCCAAAATCATACAGTATGGGTCGAACAAAGCTAATTGCATCGAGAGCTATGAGGAAAGAACAAAAAATTATCAAGCTCCAGAAGGGATAGAAGCATGGGTATCTCGTCTAAAGGCTTTAACGGCAAATCAAATTGAATGGACTCTGGGATGGCTCCCGATGAGAGAAGTAATACATATGTCAACCTCAAATAGTTATCTACTACTATTGGGATTGAGAAGCATTCAGCCGTATGCACCACTAAGAGTCCTAAGGCAACTAGGGAGATATCAAATAGTTCCCGATGAGGAAGATTTGAGTATGCAAGTAATCGAATTACACCCAGAATCCACTATTCCCGAAGCTCTACTTCAGCAGATGTGGAATGGGTGCCGATACTTGAAAAGTGATACTCAAGTCCTAGACGCTACCAAGGGTGAGATAAATCCTGGATATGCAAGGTGGTTCGAAAAACGGTCTCACGTGGATGATGTACCAGAACCAGAGCTAAAAAGGCCAACAAAAAGACCCCATATTCAAAACTTCAATGATAAAATCCAAGAGCGGTTAATCTGGGGAGAAAAAGAAAAAGGGTACAAAGCAACTATCCATGCCCTAAAAGAAAATCTAAGAAGCCTCAGTTTGGGGAAAGATTTGCAAGAACAAGAAGCCGAAGGCGAGAAAAAGAGTCTAGCTTGTGAAAATGAAAATCTTCATGCTCGACTCCAGAAAATGAAAAGGGTTTCTGAAACGCCAAAGAGGAGCTGGAAGGATCAAAAAACCATTGCCAATCTCTTTGAAAGAATGCAAGATTATGATTCCATTCTTGCGGAAAACGAAAGGGAATTGAGCAAAGCAAAAGAAAGGATCCAACAATTAAACGAAGAAGCCAGATCTAACAAAGAACGCCAAGATAGGCAATCCGAAAAAGACAAGGCCCAATTCAAGAAGGAAAAAGACTATTGGATGCGATCAGAAGACCAGCTTCGTGCACAACTAGAAGAGGCAAAAAGATACAACAGAGAATATCAACAAGCAGACCTCGACAGGGAAAGATCGCAAGCAAGATTAGAGTAGGCCAGACTCCGAGCTCTATTAGAATCAGCTCTAGACCGTGAAAACCGTGTCAGAGATATAGCTACCACTCGTCAGCAGCAATTGCAAGACCAAGACCAACGTCTCCAAGGTTTCAGGGCACAAATCCATGACCTGGCAGTCTTCACATCTCAAAGTTATGTAAACTGCCAAGGAATGGATTATGAAAGATTTACAGAGCATGCGCCCACTTTTGCTCGTCATCTAGCAATGGAATTGGAAAGGATGTATTGTACGCTGGGAGGCCATCCAGGTCAAGCCCCACATTGAGCAAATAATCCAATGTTTGACAAACAAAAGTGGAAAGTGGGGCACGTTGTGAGATGTTAAGAATTGTATTTTTTTATTTTGATTTAAGTGTGTGTTTTCAAGCCATTTTCTTAAAGTTTTCAAATGTAATTCCATCTTTGTGTAATGAATAAAAGTGATTGCCTTTGGTCCGAACTACGCAAGGTCTGATTCATGTGAGGCATGATACATAGGCAATCTCTAAGATTCGACCACCATAATAAAAGATATATATAATAAATAAAAGTGAATAACAATAAAAATTTCAAGAAAGCTGGGACGACACAAGCAGCCGAGCGAATGCATAATAGAAAGGGATTATTTGTCTAGGAGCATTACATCTCAACGTGTGATTATATATGTGTTAAACTCTCAAAACTAACAAGTTTGTTCATTTCCAGAATTCAAGCAGTTAGTTTCTCTAAAGAGTATACTGGCATATTATCACTATCACACAAGATCAAAAGGACCAATACCCGAAAGTATGTCTATCCCAGATGTTGACACAGGTATGGAGATAGAAGAGATGGATATCGGAAAAATGAAAGAAGAGATGTTTAAGCTCAAGCAGCAAATGGCTGAAATGTACCAAGCTTGGTCTACAGGACAGTTACCCCCATCTTACCCAAATAACCCTGCTCCATCAATGACCCAAACTCAGGATAATATCACCACTGAATTATCCCCAAGTTTCCCCATTTATCAGCACTACCGAGGCACCACCTCTCAGACACCACAGTCTCCACCTCCAAAACTAGTTCCGTACCTTCCTCCACCTATGACTCCTATTTTCGTAGCACCTTCCCCTGCTACATTTCACAAATCTCCTAGTGAGCCTACATTTCAGGCCCAAGACAACCAATATTACCCCCCGGAGCCCACCTTCAAAGCCTCCGAAATCAATTCAACTGCTCCTCGGTTTGATCTCCCAACCGAAATTGACAAGCCAGCCAAAAATGCTGAACAAGAAGAGATGTTCAGGAAGGTCAAAAGTCTAGAACAGTCGTTCCGAGACATGCGGGGATTAGGTGGGCAAGTCAGTGTAGCATACAAAGATTTATGCTTATTCCCTAATGTACAATTGCCAGTTGGCTTCAAGATGCCCAAATTTGACCTATACAGCGGGCACGGCGACCCAGTAGCCCACTTAAGGGGTTTCTGTAGCAAGATGCGAGGAGCTGGGGGAAAGGATGAATTATTGATGGCTTACTTCAGTCAAAGTTTAAGCGGATCAGCTTTGGAGTGGTATACACGCCAGGACCATGGAAGATGGTACACCTGGGATGACCTGGCACAGGCATTCGCATACCATTTCCAATACAATCTGGAAATCATCCCAGATCGATTATCTTTGACCAAATTTGAAAAGAAACACAATGAAAGTTTCAGAGAGTATGGTTTTCGGTGGAGAGAACAGGCAGCAAGAGTGGATCCTCCTATGAAGGAGAGCGAAATGGTACATTACTTCCTCCAAGCCTTGAAACCAACTTACTATGCCCATTTGGTTTCAGCGGTTGGAAAATCATTCAACGAGGTAGTAAAGATGGGAGGTATGGTGGAAGAAGGCCTCAAAACAAATAAAATCATGAGCTATTCAGCAATTAAAGCAACTACTCAAGCTATTCAAGGCGGGGTAGGAGGAATCGGAAGAAAGAAAAGGGAGGAAGCAGCAGTAATTGATTCAGGAATTTGGCCGGGACCCAGAGGTTCACCGCTTTACTATAATCAGCAATGACCTCGCCAATCAGCTTACCACCTTGATTCATCCCAACATTACTATCACCCTTCAGAGCCTCATTGGCGTGCTTCTATCACACCAAATACTTACCCACGAGCCTATCCCGGACCAGGTTTCAGGCCTAGGCCAGCATTCAGGGGAGAAAAGGAACAGAAAAAGAAAACTTACACTCCATTAGGAGAGTCTTACACTAGTCTGTTCCACAGGTTGAGACAGCTAGACATGCTGAGACCAATACAATCCAAACTACCCAATCCTCCTCCAAAGAATTTGGACTACACCATTAGCTGTGAATATTGCTCCGGTGCACCAGGCCATGATACGGAGAAATGTTGGCATTTGAAAAATGCAATACAAGAGCTGATTGATACTAATAAAATCGAGGTTCAAACCCCCGAAGCTCCAAATATCAATAGAAATCCAATGCCAGCCCATCAAGAGGCTAACATGATAGAAATCATACAAGCTGATGGAGAGACAAAGAAGCCGTCACAAACTGTCATGATGATCAAGTCTCATGAAACCAAGCCAGATAAGCAGTTAATGGAGGAGAAGCCGGTGTCTAAACAGAACAAAAATGGTGATGAACCGTCTATGATAGTCGATGAGGGGTTATCGAGCAAAGTTGCCGCAAAACAAGAAAGGCCGAAAGTGATAGTACCAGGGGTTGCTAACAAACCCGTTGTATTCGTGGAAGGAGCACGTACAGATCAGGTTATTATTGCACCTGTAATCTAGATGCCGATCATCAACAACAAAACCATCCCATGGAACTATGAACGGGTGACCGTAATGTACAAGGGCAAAGAAATCAAGGAAGAAGTGTGTGAGGTGCAAGGCTTGACTCGTTCGGGAAGATGTTTTACTCCCGAAGAGCTGAGAAAAAATAAAAACAATCCAATGCCAACAAAGAGAGCTGTGACGGAAGAAGAGGCGGAGGAGTTTTTAAGAAGAATGAAACTCCATGATTATTCTGTTGTGGATCAATTAAAGAAGACCCCCGCTCAAATTTCATTGTTGTCATTACTGATCCATTCAGAGGAACACCATCTGGCATTGATGAAAATCCTGAATGAAGCTCATGTTCCTGAAAAGATATCTGTAAATCATTTGGGAAAAATAGCCAACGGAATCTTTGAGACAAACAGAATTACATTTGCTGATGATGAATTACCTGTGGAAGGTACCGAGCACAACAGAGCTCTTTACCTCACCGTGAAATGTGAAAACTCCGTAGTAACCCGGGTATTGGTTGACAATGGGTCCAGTGCAAACATATGCCCTCTCTCCACTTTGAACAAATTAAAAATTAAAGAGGAGAGGATCCAAAAAAATAGTATCTGCGTACGAGGATTTGACGGTGGAAGCAGAGATTCATTTGGCGACATAGTATTGGAACTAACTATAGGGCCAGTTGAATTCACAATGGAATTTCAAGTGTTGGACATGATTGTTTCTTACAACTTGTTGTTGGGTCGACCATGGATCCATGCTGCTAAAGCAGTCCCGTCAACACTACATCAGGCTGTCAAGTTTGAATGGGACCATCAAGAAATAGTCGTGCATGGAGAAGAAAGTTTAAATGCTCACAACAACACCATTGTACCGGTCGAGAGAACAGAAATTGACCAAGGACCATGGGTATACCAAGTGTCCGACACGGTGTCGGTAGGGAAAATTCCAGAAGGGAAACACCTTTCGAATCCAAAGATATCCTCTGCATCAGTCATGGTAGCTTATGAAATGCTGAAGAATGGCTTTATACCCGGCAAAGGTCTGGGCTTATCTCTGCAAGGAATTGTACAACCAGTATCTCTCCCCGAGAACTGGGGAACATTCGGTTTAGGGTTCACACCTACCGCCAATGACGTGATAAGGGCAAGGAAGTTGAAACACCAAGCATGGGTTCTTCCAAAACCAGTACCACAGCTGTCGAAGTCTTTTGTCAAGAACGGTGCTAAAAATCGCCCGATAACAACAATTCCTAAATCCCAGGTCAATCCTGAGGAGGAATTAATTGAAAGGTTCGAGAAATTGTTTAGTGATGTGAATATGTTGGAAGGCGGAGAAGGGTGTAGCAACGCAGAAGTTCAATTCGTTGGACCAGAAACAAAGCTCAATAATTGGAAAGCCACTCCTCTCCCAATTCGAAAGGAGTCTTGGTAGTTTATTTTGATTTTCTTTCAGTTTGTTTGGGTTATTTCAAGGTTGTAATCCCAAAGTTTATCTTACAGTTTGTTTGAAGTGTGCAAACCTTGTTATCTTTCATCATCCAATAAAAAGCAGTTTCCTTTTTATTATCATTCCTGATAGTTTTCTTTTCTTTTTCTTCTTTCCTATACAGTTCCTTTTACGCTGGCTCTAGTGATATGGCATGCATGAGGAATCCTCAGCCCAGTCTTAAAAATCAATCTGGTTCCGAAGTAATAATTCAAGAAATATATTGTGATTATGAATCAGAATATGATGAAGATGAGGTTTTTGAAGAGATTAGTAAAGAGTTAATTCACTTTGAGGAAAAAATCAAACCTAACTTGAATGATACCGAGGACGTCAATATAGGGGACACGAGTAATGTCCGGGAAACTAAAATAAGTGTCCATCTCGAGCCAAAAATCCGAGAGGATTTAATTAAAGCACTCATAGAATTCAAAGATGTTTTTGCATGGTCGTATGACGACATGCCGGGCTTGAGCACTGATTTAGTGGTCCACAAATTACCCACCGATCCAACGGTGCCTCCTGTCAAGCAGAGGCTGAGAAAATTCAAGCCTGATATGAGTATGAGAATTAAGGAAGAAATCACCAAACAATTGGAAGCAAAGGTCATTCGAGTCACTCGATATCCTGTTTGGTTAGCTAATATCGTTCCTGTACCAAAGAAAGACGACAAAATTAGAGTATGCGTCGACTATCGCAATCTCAACAAAGCAAGTCCAAAGGATAATTTCCCATTACCCAATATCCATATTTTGATCGACAATTGTGCCAAGCATGATATAGGGTCTTTCGTGGATTGTTATGCCGGATATCATCAAATTCTAATGGATGAAGAAGATGCAGAAAAGACGGCATTCATCACACCATGGGGAACTTATTGCTACCGGGTAATGCCATTCGGTTTAAAGAACGCCGGAGCAACCTATATGAGAGCAATGACCACAGTGTTTCATGATATGATACACAAGGAGATTGAGGTATACGTGGACGATGTGATCATAAAATCAAAGCATCATGCCGACCACGTTGGGGATTTGAGGAAGTTCTTCTTAAGACTTCGCAGGTACAACCTCAAGCTTAACCCTGCCAAGTGCGCATTTGGAGTTCCATCCGGAAAGTTGCTGGGATTCATAGTCAGTCGACGAGGCATCGAGCTAGACCCATCAAAGATCAAAGCCATCCAAGAACTGCCACCCCCAAGAAACAAAACTGAAGTAATGAGTTTGTTGGGAAGGTTAAATTATATCAGCAGGTTTATAGCTCAGCTCACAACAACCTGTGAGCCAATTTTCAAATTGTTGAAAAAGGATGCTACGGTCAAATGGACTGATGAGTGTCAAGAAGCGTTTGATAAGATAAAAGGATACTTGTCGAAACCACCCGTGTTGGTCCCGCCAGAGCCAGGAAGACCTTTGATTCTTTACTTAACGGTTTTGGAGAATTCATTTGGTTGTGTATTGGGGCAACATGACCTCACTGGCAGAAAAGAACAGGCCATCTACTACCTTAGCAAGAAGTTCACAGCTTATGAGGTTAAGTATACTCATCTGGAAAGGACATGTTGCGCCCTAACATGGGTAGCTCAAAAATTGAAA